>NW_027460881.1:10000000-10600000 GCF_037038515.1 Microtus pennsylvanicus | reverse complement strand
AGGCTGCAACAGACAACACTCAAGCCGTCTTTCTGTAGCTGGCCCTCCTTCCTCAAACAGTCAGAGTTTGCCCAGGCAGGATGGCCCAGAAAGCCGGCATTTTAAAACAACACAGTTTTTTTTTTCCTGCTACTGCTGAAAACATACAAGCATTCAGTTGGCTTTTATCAACACCATTTAAATGTTTTGTGGCAGGACCTCTTAAGGGCTACAAGGTTTTGCAGCTGAAGCTGAGTCAGCAAGCCTCTTTTAGATGAGAGCCCTTGCTTTCTTCTAGCAAGCAGAGCAGACCGAGAAATCGCTGCTGCCAAGAAAACATGCTTTACTCTTTCCCAAGCATCTCAGGCTTTCAGTGGATTCAGTTGTCCTCAAGACTACAAGCCATTCTGTAGTTATTTGAGCAGCGAGGCTGTGTCCCCAGCACCATGGTCGCATGAAGGTTATGCCTGAAATAAATACACAAAAACTGTATTCTTTTAAACACTGCTGGCCCATTAGATTCAGCATTTTAACCCATTTCTAATAATCAGTGTAGTATAACAAGGTGCACTTACCAGGAAAAATTCAGCATGTCTGACATGGTGGCTGGCTGCATCGACATCTGCCTCAGAGAGCAGAGCTATGGCATCTGCCGGGGAGAGGGGAGCATGGCTTCTCTGAGCTCACTACCTCTTCCTCCCGGCATTCTATTTTGTTTACTCCACCTACCTATGTTCTAACCTATCAGCTGAAGCGGATTCTTTCTTTAATTAATCAATTAACTTCTTCTGTCACTTTATCCTTTCAACAGCTTGCCCATATAAATCTCCCATGTGTCTTCTGTTGTATAATCTTTCATTTGTAAAGAACTTGCACTCTCAGGGGAGGATTTTTCTGACATCTCTGTGGATGGAGATCATATGAGGAAGTTCAGATGAGCAACCATGACAACTCTAATGCTGTAGAGTTAGGTGGACCAGAGATTGATGGCTGACATTCCTGTGCTATGCATCAGATGCCCCTGAACTCTGGCCCTGTTGACAGACAGGCAGACATCAAGTTGGTCACACATACTTAACTCATTCAGGTTCACAGATACTGTAAATGGAGTTTTAATTCTTCTCCTAAACTAATCAAAAAACCAAGATTAGGAGAAGAGAAGAGCCTGAAGTAAGGCCTCAAAATGGGTCATTTTGCAAAGGAAAGGTTACCTGCCTCCATGTATGCTGTCTCCCTTTCTTAGTCAAATCCATCCTTCCAGTGTCTAGCTAACAGCTAACCATAGGATTGAACCCAACTGCCTTTGATTTCTGAAATAAGTGCTGTCCCCTTAAGGTCTCATAACAGCACAGGAAGGTTTGTAAGACTGTCCCAGCAACAATTTAAAGCAATTCTAGGACACCAAAGATGCAGCAAATTTGGTTAATTGGTAATATAGATCGTTCTGATGGGACAAAATAGTTTAGAATTAAAAAAAAACAGATTGGTGTACACACGATGAATTTATGTGATATGGCACACACAGGCTTCTGGTTCTGAATACTTCATGCTCAGTGGGTTTTGGAGATTGTCGTGACCCTGAACCTAGCTGGAGGCTTTGGGGCCTTGAATGGACAAGACTTAATATTTCAGGACATCCTTGTACTTGGTGCCCACTGTTTACTGATTTCCTTACAGAGAATGAGCAGCCATCTACTCCTGCTGCCATGCCTTCCCCACATGAACAGAGAGAAGACCCTATAGACACAGGTCGCTTGTATCACATGTGAAGGCATAAGTCACAAACAAACTCCCACAGCAGTTTAGAATTGTGATTAATAGAATGATTAGTTCTTGAAAGGGGAAAAACTTAGAGATCACTATCCCTGACAAAAGCCCTCTGCAGGATCAGAAAAGGAGCCTAGTAGCCGGAAGGGAAGCTCAAGCAAGAGATCAAGCTGAAGGTAGAAGTTGCTTTGTAAAAGAGAGAGAGACCACAACTCAATGGGCTGGTATCTCAGTGGCTATTCAGGAAACATCACAGAGAAAGGATCTGCTTCATGCATGAGAGTCACCGATGAGAGTCACCCTTTAAGAAAAAAACCCATCAAAACTCCCAATAACATCATCAGCATTCAACAACATGTCTATGATTTCTTTGCCTTGCCTTTGATTGTGCAGTAAATAATGCTGATAGTTAATCTGTGCAATTAATGCAAATTTCCTTGTAACTGACTAGACAGAATTGACAGGTTATCTTAAACACAGCAGGGAGTCACTCTACGATGGAACTGGTTCATCATCACCTGTGTGACAGTGACATAATTAAGATCTTCCTTTGTCTATAAATCTCATTATGTTCAACATGATATGTTGTCATACAGATTTCTTAGGATTTTGTCCCACTGGTGGTTTCCTTGGTATGCTTACATAATTTTTGCCAGATCCAATCAGTTTTGCCATGCACTCTCAGCTCCACGTCATTGTGTTCCCCTTATGTTCCAGTCCAGGCATTTTAGACCTCTTGTAACTGTTGTAAGAGTATCTCATGTTCCTCCTAAATGATTTAGGGTTTTATTTAGGCTGGGTTTTATCTTCCATCACTGAGTTCATTGACTTTCCTTGGGCGTAATTCCTGGGACACTGAGCCTAACTCCTGGGGGATTCCTCCAGTTATTTCTCCTTTCTTAGATAGTTTACACTCTCACTATTACTGTGAGAGTGTTTCTGTAGCAAATATTCTTCTCAAGATGAGAAGAAACTTCAATATTACAATCCATTTGTTATTGTGATTTAAATACACACACACAAACACACACAAGTTAATGCACATACACTGATGATATCTCAATTTATGGGGCCATTCTGGGGATGTCAAGATCGATATCTCTCGAGTGGTTCTCAGAAGGCCATAGGGTGAACCTCTCTAGGTACTTAAGCAGGGAGGAGAAGTTGACCGCTCTGTGAAATGTCCCTAGGAACTATGTGTGCCTTGTCCCATAGTCAGACTGATGACTGACTATCTTGAAAACCACCATGGAACTTTTGTTTGGCAAATGATGGAGATCAAGTCAGGGTCAAAATCAGAAAACTAGATGGAGCTTCCAAGCTCCAGTGGAAGAGCAGATGGATGGAGAAAAAGAGCAAGGATGTCAGGAATATAAGGGCTTGGTCCACACTATGAGACACTGTGCCTGAACTAAGGGGATTTCAACTAATCCAGTGACCTGGGAATGAAAGAACATGGGATCAAACTGGAAGCTCTGAATGTGGCTGACAATTGGGGCAGACGGAGAAGCCAAAGATAATGGCACTTGCAATTGTCTGCATATCATACACTGGCTTTTTGTGATCATATTTTTTGTGGATGCATACCTTGCTAAATCTGGATGGATGAAGGGTGGGCTTGGACTTCCCACAGCTCAAAGTACCCTGCCCTCTATTTGGACTGGTGTTTGAGTGGAGAGGTTTATTTGCGGAGCAAGAAGAATGTGGGAGGAGGAAGAGAAGTGGAAAGTTTGATAATTATTATTATGAAGTAATGGAAAAATCAATAGAAAATAACCAATGAGGACATTGGAGCTAGGAAAAAAAAACATTCATGTGAGTTGTTGACTCAGACCAAAAATTATTTTACAGAAAAAAAAAACAACACATAAAGGGGTTGAGTTACTTGGAAAATATGTCTCAAGTAATTGGGAAGAAGATTGGGGTTTTTATTTTGGGTCTTCATGGGGCTGTATGAGCAGCATTTTAGGACGTGTATGCTGGATATTTCTGGGGGTTAGTAGGGAAGAAACCTGGCTAGGAGGAGTTTTATGACATAGTAGAGCCGTGGTGATGTCACAAAGCTTTGGTTGGGGTGGCAACTCTGTTCCACATGAAGCACTGGTCTTCTGTGAAGGTGGGCTTACTATCTTCACGGTGGCTGAGGAGGTCAGTTCAGCTCTTGGGCTCCACAACTGTTCAACCGAATTTCCAGAAGTTGGAATCTAGAGAGCCAAGATATTTTCTTTTGGTAAATATGTTTAGGAAGCAACTAGGACCTCTGTAGTCAAAGAAAGGTTTCTTTCAAATCTGCTCTGGGTCCAAAATTTATGTCGTTAACAGCTCCTATATTTGATAGCCTGGGGGACGGTTAATGTCAGGTAATCTCCCCACTCTATCTTTGCTAAAAATGTCCAATTCCTCAATCCAATTAAATGGCAAAGATCCTCTTTGTCCATATGTGTTTTAAAAGATAATTATTTCTAATAGGTGCTGTTGCACAGATTAAGGTTTCTTTCTTTTGGCAGTTTGACTCACAGTACTCACTTCTCTAATGAAGATACAGAATATATTTATGTAATCAACCTGGATCTGGATCAGGAGACACAATAGAGAGAGCCAGTGGACTGGAGTGCCATGACCTTGGGCAGGTGGTTATAGATCAGCCAACTAACCAGTAGCTTGAGTGGTAAAGAGAGGAGTGGCTGTTCTTTGAATTCTTTGCCATCTGTTCAGATATTTCTTTCTCACTTTAGGTATAGGCATAGCTTCCTCTCTCATTGATATAGTAAGTCAGGAAGTAGGTTTCTCAGTAGAGGTCAATTGCATTTTGCAGCAGGAATATGTCTCTGATACACATATACTGAGCTGTAGACACGAGTTTGATAATTTTCCTATTAATTTCTTAAGAACATATTACATTTAGGTATCCAAATCTATTCAGCCCTGCCTTTTTCACCTGCTCCAAAGTTATTCCTAAAAAGAGCCTTGACCTCACATCCTCACCTTCTTATCCTTGCAGGCACTTATGGTGGAGGAAACCACTTTGTGTCTGATTTAAACTGAAGAGTTCTTCCTATGCAGAGATTGGCAGCTATGAAGCCCAAGCACAGAAACAGAGCCAAGAGACAGTGGAACAGGAGTGCTGTGGCCTATCTCAGAAAGTCTCCCGCCATGATGAAGATGCCTCTTAGTATGAGTTGCATGCCACATCTCCAGAAGAAGAATGGGCCATCGCTCCAGAAGCAAAAACTTAGTAAGCCTTTTGAGGCCCTGGAGAATATTGTTGGCCACAGAATTTCTCATGGCTGGAAGGAAGCCAATGAACCAGTCACCCATTGGAAAGCCATCATTCTAGATCAACTGCCAACATATCCCTCTCTCTATTTGTTGAAATATGATGGGATTGATTGTGTCTATGGCTTGGAGTTTCATAGTGATGAAAGGATTTTAAACCTGAAGATCCTGCCTAATAATATGCCATTTCCTCAGGTGACAGACACTCTTCTCTCAAACACCATAGTTGGCAGAGCAGTGAAACATACATTCATGGGCACAAATGGCTCTAAGAATGACTGGAACGGGATGGTCCTAGAAGAGGTGCCAATCATGAAGACCTGGTTTTATATTACCTACAAGAAAGATCCGGTCTTGTACATTTACCACCTCCTGGATGACTACCTGGAAGGCAACCTCCACATCATGCCAGGCTCTAAGGAAGAGTGGAGTGGCGTGGTCCCAGATGAGGTGCAGACCATAACAACCTGTTTCTATATTGTCAACGAGAATGATCCGGTCCTGTACCTTTACCACCATCATGATGATTCCATTGAAGGCAACCTCCACATCACGCCTGAATTTCCTCCAGTAAAGGTGTCTTTGGAATTAGGCAGGGATTCCTTGGAGGGCAAAAGAGTGCAGTACAACAAAAAAGATGGAAACCAAGAGATAGGTAAAATTATTTGCCAAGTTCCCAACAAACCTTCTGTGTATTTCATCAAGTTTGATAATGACTTCCATATCTATGTCTATGATTTGGTGAAGATCTGTTAAAGTGAAATTCTCAAATTTTGAGGGGCAGATTTAATTCTCTCCTTGGGAATGTGTATTTTCAGAGATACCTCAGGTCTTCTATGAATGCTGGTATTTTTTCCAATGGATTATTCTTTCTCAAAGAATAAAAATTTGTTAACATGTTGTGTTATTTGGTCAATGATGGATTCTGTTTGGTGGATGGGCATCACAGAAATACATGCCTTAAAACAAAGCAGGATTTATGGTCTTTTCCCCTTGGAGAGTAAAGGACTGGGGATGCGTGGTGTGGTAAAAGACAAGATGACTGTCAAGGAAGCAGTGGAGAGGGGACAAATAGTTGTATGATCTCGGGGCGGTATGAAGCTTGAAGGAAAACCATGTCAAATGGAAAGATGTGACCGCTATCAGCGTGAGGTATTGGGACTTAAGAGGATAAAGAGTAGATTAATCAGGAAGGGACACAAATGTATACTCAAAATCAGAGAAAATTAGGTTTCATTTGATGAATGGTTTAATTCGTACTGGCTGTAAGTCAAAGGATGTTTGATCTCCACTAGAGCATGTTGCTTAGTGAAAAGTGTCTCCGCTCAGTTGCTCTTCTCCAGTAAGTTGGACATCAAGCTACCTACTTAGTTTTGCCAGAATTCTGTCTGCCACCTACTTTGTCATGCCTGGATTCGGTATGCCTTGAACTCTCATAGGTCTTATCCATGCCATCCAACCCTTGTCAGTTCATTTAAATAATTGCCCTGCCATATCTGGAAAACAGTGTTCCCATTCATTGATCATGTTCTGTAGTACTTGGGCTATAAAACTCATGAACACACTCACCCACACACAGGATAAACATGTACATATGATGCCCACTAGTGTGTGACATGCACACATAGGATGAATGCACCGAACTCCATAATATCAGTAAAGTAGGATATCCATGATGCTAGGTGGAGTCTGGCAAAGACCCCACACACCCATCAAACCGCCAAATACCAGTATGGTACTGATGTCTGACTCCCATCCTGTAAGGAACCTGCCGTCCTGTAACTGGGCTATTTTTTGTTCCTTCATCTTCACAAACTTGGTTAAAATGTTAGAGTTGTCAAACTGGGAGTTAGTGTCCAGCATGTAGATCAGCTGTCCCAGGTCAAGTGATTTGGCTACAATTTGGGTGAGAAATTGTACCAGGGAATTCTGGTACACCCTCTCCTCTTCTTCTCCCTGTCCTCATCATCACTCTTGTGGGTGGGCCTGGAGCACAAAGAAGGTAAAATGGAATAAGCCTCCTCCTTAGTGGAAAACCTTGTCAATCCTTAATTTGACCTGACTCTCTGAGGGAATGCAGCACATTTTTTCCTACTAGGTCTCCTCATTCATTGGTTCACTCATTTTTGCAAGGAATGATTGAATTCATCCATCCTTCCTTGTCTCTCTCTCTTCTTTCTTCCCTTCTTCCATTTCCCCCTTGATTGTAGAAATTTGAGCAGCAGGGCTGCATCCCCATGGGGCCGCCTTGTAAGGTTATGCTCCGAAATAACAACACAAAACTATTCATTTCAACACTGCCTGCCCCATTATTTTCACCCTCTTAACCCATGTCTAATAATGTATGTTGCAGCACGAGGTGCGCTTAGAAGGAAAGATTTCGCATGTGTGACCTGCTGGCTGGCTGTATCACCATCTGCCTCAGAGTGCAGAGCTACCATTTCTGCCCATGGGAGAGGTGCATGGCATCTCTAAGCTCAATTGCTATTCCTCCCAGCATTCTCTTATGTTTATTCCACCCACCTATGTTCTAACCTTTCAGGCCAAACAGTTTCTTTATTTAATTAACCAATGACCTATACTCCATCATTACTCCTATTTCAGTTTAAACAAGAACGGAATCTTTAACTTTCACATAGCAAAATTACATATAACAAAACAGTTATCAAGCAAGAATTACAGTTACAATATTTATATCTATTTTATCTTTTATCATAACAATGGAAAACTATAACTATCTCTCTATTCTTCAACTCCATCAGAGACTCCAGAATAATACAGTATTACATAAGCAAACAAAATTAAGCCATTTTCAAACTCTAGAAATGACAGAGACATCTCGCTGCCTGGACAGTCACCCAAAGTTCCTCTGTACCGTTGGTGTTTCCATCCTCAGCCTACAGGCCTATAGTTTCCAGCAGACATTTTTATGAAGCAGGAAATTTCAAAGGCAGTCACTATCTGCTTGTCTTGAAGAATGTTTTGCTGACCCTTTCCTGAATCAGGAACACGAAAAGATCATCTAACCTTTAGGCAAGTTCAGTAGTCCTCTCTCTGAGTGTTTTCTGTGTACAGTTTATGCAACAATCCAGGCAAGAGCTGTTTCTTCCCTAAATGGCTATCAAACTCCATAAGGATCCTCTTTGATGCCCATCTTCTTCCTGAAGTAGATATGTGCTGCCAAGAGTAGAATGTCTCACTGTCATGAAAAACCCTAAGGTACTAAAACATTAAATAGCATATTTTGTAGTATAGAGAGATATGAATAATGCCTATCTAACTGAAATATATATATATATATATATATATATATATATATATATATATATATATGTAGCTAGAAAATCTAACTAACATGACTACAAACTTGACTATTATTAATGATTATCCATTAATAACCTATATACATTATATTTTTAAATGAACTACACAATCACAATACCTTAATTAAGATCAAAAATGCATATACATATAACAAAATTGACCTAAAATTTCTATCAGTAAAGCAAAATCTATACTAATGCAAATATTCATATCTATATCACATCCCACTTTAAATATAAAAGAACATTTATAAGCCATTTTTGGGAACGTGGGTGCAGTTTTTTTCTCTCCAAAATGCTTCCTGCTGAATGGTGGCATCATTATTGATTTATCTCAGTTGGCAGTTGAGCGAAGCAAATTTTTAAAGGTGTTCACAGCAACCTTTAAGTAGGGCGTGGTCCATCCTACCATATTAGGATAGAGGCATCCACAGACTATCACCCTCTGTGAAAACAAAATAGAAACTCCTTTCCAAAGCATCATGTCCTTAGATCCAAATTTCAAAGTCAAGGCATTTTCAAAATATCTATGTTGGATTATTTCAGCAGCTTTTATATAGAAACATCTTTTAGCAGCTATTGCTACTGCCTCAAAATTCAAATGATTCAAAAAGAGCATAATAGTATACAATATCAAAATTCGCTGTGAATTTTCCATCTTTGTGCGCTTCAATTTAACCTCTATTTTGATTATTTTCCTTTTTATTTTTTTGCCTGTTGAGACAGGTTCTCTGTATCTTTGACCAGGAATAACTCTGTATACCTGTCTGTCCTTGATGTCTCAGAGATCTGCCTCTCTCTGCCTTTCAGGCATTGGGATTAAAGGAGTATGCTACTACACATTGAACTCACAAAGATCTTTTTGTCTCTGCCTTCAAGGCACTGGGATTAAAGGCGTGTGCTACCTCACCTTGAAGGTACAGAGGTCAATTTCCCTCTGCCTCCCATGTGTTGGGTTTACAGGTGTGTACTACCACACCCAACAACTCTCTTCCTTTTTTTAACTTTAAGAACTTCAAATTTTAGCCTGCACATATTTTTTAACACACTGTAAATCATGTAAAAATTTTCTTTGTCTTTGAATCTCTCTTTACTCTATTTCTCTCTCTGTTTTTCTGACCACATGAGTCTTTCATTTACCAAGCAATCTCAGTAGGACTAAAGCCGTGGCTTTGCTGGCCAGAAGTAGCCCATTCCTTAGCTTTCTGCCATTCCAACCTTGTGGCTGAGGTACCGAACAGAGCCGCATTCAGTGCCACAAGTCTACAGTGTTTCAAGGTCCTTGCCATCAAAGAGGCTGAAACAGACAACACTCAAGCCCTCTTTCTGTAGCTGGCCCTCCTTCCTCAAACAGTCAGAGTTTGCCCAGGCAGGATGGCCCAGAAAGCCAGCATTTTAAAACAACACAGTTTGTTTTCCTTCTACTGCTGAAAACATACAAGCATTGAGTTGGCTTTTATCAACACCAGTTAAATGTTTTGTGGCAGGACCTCTTAAGGGCTGCAGGGTTTTGCAGCAGAAGCTGAGTCAGCAAGCCTCTTTTAGATGAGAGCCCTTGCTTTCTTCTAGCAAGCAGAGCAGACCGAGAAATCGCTGCTACCAAGAAAACATGCTTTACTCTTTCCCAAGCTTTCTCAGGCTTTCAGTGGATTCAGTTGTCCACAAGGCTGCAAGCCATTCTGTAGTTATTTGAGCAGCGAGGCTGTGTCCCCAGCACCACGGCCGCATGAAGGTTATGCCTGAAATAAATACACAAAAACTGTATTCTTTTAAACACTGCTGGCCCATTAGATTCAGCATTTTAACCCATTTCTAATAATCAGTGTAGTATAACGAGGTGCACTTACCAGGAAAAATTCAGCATGTCTGACATGGTGGCTGGCTGCATCGACATCTGCCTCAGAGAGCAGAGCTATGGCATCTGCCGGGGAGAGGGGAGCATGGCTTCTCTGAGCTCACTACCTCTTCCTCCCGGCATTCTATTTTGTTTACTCCACCTACCTATGTTCTAACCTATCAGCTGAAGCGGATTCTTTCTTTAATTAATCAAAAAACTTCTTCTATCACTTTATCATTTCAACAGCTTGCCCATATAAATCTCCCATGTGTCTTCTGTTGTATAATCTTTCATTTGTAAAGAACTTGCACTCTCAGGGGAGGATTTTTCTGACATCTCTGTGGATGGAGATCATATGAGGAAGATCAGATGAGCAACCATGACAACTCTAATGCTGTAGAGTTAGGTGGACCAGAGATTGATGGCTGACATTCCTGTGCTATGCATCAGATGCCCCTGAACTCTGGCCCTGTTGACAGACAGGCAGACATCAAGTTGGTCACACATACTTAACTCATTCAGGTTCACAGATACTGTAAATGGAGTTTTAATTCTTCTCCTAAACTAATAAAAAAAAAACCAAGATTAGGAGAAGAGAAGAGCCTGAAGTAAGGCCTCAAAATGGGTCATTTTGCAAAGGAAAGGTTACCTGCCTCCATGTATGCTGTCTCCCTTTCTTAGTCAAATCCATCCTTCCAGTGTCTAGCTAACAGCTAACCATAGGATTGAACCCAACTGCCTTTGATTTCTGAAATAAGTGCTGTCCCCTTAAGGTCTCATAACAGCACAGGAAGGTTTGTAAGACTGTCAGCAACAATTTAAAGCAATTCTAGGACACCAAAGATGCAGCAAATTTGGTTAATTGGTAATATAGATCGTTCTGATGGGACAAAATAATTAAGAATTGAAAAAAAACAGATTGGTGTACTCACGATGAATATGTGATATGGCACACACAGGCTTCTGGTTCTGAATACTTCATGCTCGGTGGGTTTTGGAGATTGTCGTGACCCTGAACCTAGCTGGAGGCTTTGGGGCCTTGAAAGGACAAGACTTAATATTTCAGGACATCCTTGTACTTGGTGCCCACTGTTTACTGATTTCCTTACAGAGAATGAGCAGCCATCTACTCCTGCTGCCATGCCTTCCCCACATGAACAGAGAGAAGACCCTATACACACAGGTCGCTTGTATCACATGTGAAGGCATAAGTCACAAACAAACTCCCACAGCAGTTTAGAATTGTGATTAATAGAATGATTAGTTCTTGAAAGGGGAAAAACTTAGAGATCACAATCCCTTACAAAAGCCCTCTGCAGGATCAGAAAAGGAGCCTAGTAGCCGGAAGGGAAGCTCAAGCAAGAGATCAAGCTGAAGGTAGAAGTTGCTTTGTAAAAGAGAGAGAGACCACAACTCAATGGGCTGGTATCTCAGTGGCTATTCAGGAAACATCACAGAGAAAGGATCTGCTTCATGCATGAGAGTCACCGATGATTTCCCTTTAAGAAAAAAACCCATCAAAACTCCCAATAACATCATCAGCATTCAACAACATGTCTATGATTTCTTTGCCTTGCCTTTGATTGTGCAGTAAATGATGCTGATAGTTAATCTGTGCAATTAATGCAAATTTCCTTGTAACTGACTAGACAGAATTGACAGGTTATCTTAAACACAGCAGGGAGTCACTCTACGATGGAACTGGTTCATCATCACCTGTGTGACAGTGACATAATTAAGATCTTTCCTTTGTCTATAAATCTCATTATGTTCAACATGATATGTTGTCATACAGATTTCTTAGGGTTTTTTCCCACTGGTGGTTTCCTTGGTATGCTTACATAATTTTTGCCAGATCCAATCAGTTTTGCCATGCACTCTCAGCTCCACGTCATTGTGTTCCCCTTATGTTCCAGTCCAGGCATTTTAGACCTCTTGTAACTGTTGTAAGAGGATCTCATGTTCCACCTAAATGATTTAGGGTTTTATTTAGGCTGGGTTTTATCTTCCATCACTGAGTTCATTGACTTTCCTTGGGCGTAATTCCTGGGACACTGAGCCTAACTCCTGGGGGATTCCTCCAGTTATTTCTCCTTGCTGAGACAGTTTACACTCTCACTATTACTGTGAGAGTGTTTCTGTAGCAAATATTCTTCTCAAGATGAGAAGAAACTTCAATGGTACAACCCATTTGTTATTGTGATTTAAATACACAGACAGAAAACACACAAGTTAATGCACATACACTGATGATATCTCAATTCATGGGGCCATTCTGAGGAAGTCAAGATCGATATCTCTCGAGTGGTTCTCAGAAGGCCATAGGGTGACCCTCTCTAGTTACTTAAGCAGGGAGGAGAAGATGAACGCACTGTGACATGTCCCTAGGAACTATGTGTGCCTTGTCCCATAGTCAGACTGATGACTGACTATCTTGAAAACCACCATGGAACTTTTGTTTGGCAAATGATGGAGATCAAGTCAGGGTCAAAATCAGAAAACTAGATGGAGCTTCCAAGCTCCAGTGGAAGAGCAGATGGATGGAGAAAAAGAGCAAGGATGTCAAGAATATAAGGGCTTGGTCTACACTATGAGACACTGTGCCTGAACTAAGGGGATTTCAACTAATCCAGTGACCTGGGAATGAAAGAACATGGGATCAAACTGGAAGCTCTGAATGTGGCTGACAATTGGGGCAGACGCAGAAGCCAAGGATAAGGCACTTGCAATTGTCTGCATATCATACACTGGCTTTTTGTGATCATATTTTTTGTGGATGCATACCTTGCTAAATCTGGATGGATGAAGGGTGGGCTTGGACTTCCCACAGCTCAAAGTACCCTGCCCTCTATTTGGACTGGTGTTTGAGTGGAGAGGTTTATTTGCAGAGCAAGAGGAATGTGGGAGGAGGAAGAGAAGTGGTACGTTTGATAATTATTATTATGAAGTAATGGAAAAATCAATAGAAAATAACCAATGAGGACATTGGAGCTAGGAAAAAAAATCATGTGAGTTGTTGATTCAGACCAAAAATTATTTTACAGAAAAAAAAAACATATAAAGAGGTTGAGTTGCTTGGAAAATATGACTCAAGTAATTGAAAAGAAGATTGGGGTTTTTATTTTGGGTCTTCATGGGGCTGTATGAACAGCATTTTAGGACCTGTATGCTGGATATTTCTGGGGGTTAGTAGGGAAGAATCCTGGCTAGGAGGAGTTTTATGACATAAGTTGAGCCTTGATGATGTCACAAAGCTTTGGTTGGGGTGGCAACTCTGTTCCACATGAAGCACTGGTCTTCTATGAAGGTGGGCTTACTATCTTCACGGTGGCTGAGGAGGTCAGTTCAGCTCTTGGGCTCCACAACTGTTCAACCGAATTTCCAGAAGTTGGAATCTAGAGAGCCAAGATATTTTCTTTTTGTAAATATGTTTAGAAAGCAACTAGGACCTCTGTAGTCAAAGAAAGGTTTCTTTCAATTCTGCTCTGGGTCCAAAATTTATGTCGTTAACAGCTCCTATATTTGATAGCTGGGGGACGGTTAATGTCAGGTATTCTCCCCACTCTATCTTTGCTAAAAATGTCCTATTCCTCAGTCCACTTAAATGGCAAAGATCCTCTTTGTCCATATGTGTTTTAAAAGATAATTATTTCTAATAGGTGCTGTTGCACAGATTAATGTTTCTTTCTTTTGGCAGTTTGACTCACAGTACTCACTTATCTAATGAAGATACAAAATATCTTTATGTAATCAACCTGGATCTGGATCAGGAGACACAATAGAGAGAGCCAGTGGACTGGAGTGCCATGACCTTGGGCAGGTGGTTATAGATCAGCCAACTAACCAGTAGCTTGAGTGGTAAGGAGAGGAGTGGCTGTTCTTTGAATTCTTTGCCATCTGTTCAGATATTTCTTTCTCACTTTAGGTATAGGCATAGCTTCCTCTCTCATTGATATAGTAAGTCAGGAAGTAGGTTTCTCAGTAGAGGTCAATTGCATTTTGCAGCAGGAATATGTCTCTGATACACATATACTGAGCTGTAGACAAGAATTTGATACTTTTCTTATTAATTTCTTAAGAACATATTCCATTTAGGTATCCAAATCTATTCAGCCCTGCCTTTTTCACCTGCTCCAAAGTTATTCCTAAAAAGAGCCTTGACCTCACATCCTCACCTTCTTATCCTTGCAGGCACTTATGGTGGAGGAAACCACTTTGTGTCTGATTTAAACTGAAGAGTTCTTCCTATGCAGAGATTGGCAGCTATGAAGCCCAAGCACAGAAACAGAGCCAAGAGACAGTGGAACAGGAGTGCTGTGGCCTATCTCAGAAAGTCTCCCGCCATGATGAAGATGCCTCTCAGTATGAGTGGGATGCCACATCTCCAGAAGAAGAATGGGCCATCGCTCCAGAAGCAAAAACTTAGTAAGCCTTTTGAGGCCCTGGAGAATATTGTTGGCCGCAGAATTTCTCATGGCCGGAAGGAAGCCAATGAACCAGTCACCCATTGGAAAGCCATCATTCTAGATCAACTGCCAAAATATCCCTCTCTCTATTAGTTGAAATATGATGGGATTGATTGTGTCTATGGCTTGGAGCTTCATAGTGATGAAAGGATTTTAAACCTGAAGATCCTGCCTAATAATGTGCCATTTCCTCAGGTGACAGACACTCATCTCTCAAACACCATAGTTGGCAGAGCAGTGAAACATACATTCATGGGCACAAATGGCTCTAAGAATGACTGGAACGGGATGGTCCTAGAAGAGGTGCCAATCATGAAGACCTGGTTTTATATTACCTACAAGAAAGATCCGGTCTTGTACATTTACCACCTCCTGGATGACTACCTGGAAGGCAACCTCCACATCATGCCAGGCTCTAAGGAAGAGTGGAGTGGCGTGGTCCCTGATGAGGTGCAGACCATAACGACCTGTTTCTACATTGTCAACGAGAATGATCCGGTCCTGTACCTTTACCACCATCATGATGATTCCATTGAAGTCAACCTCCACCTCACGCCTGAATGTCCTCCAGTAGAGGTGACTTTGGAATTAGGCAGGGATTCCTTGGAGGGCAAAACAGTGCAGTACAATAAAAAAGATGGAACCCAAGAGATAGGTAAAATTATTTGCCAAGTTCCCAACAAACCTTCTGTGTATTTCATCAAGTTTGATAATGACTTCCATATCTATGTCTATGATTTGGTGAAGATCTGTTAAAGTGAAATTCTCAAATTTTGAGGGGCAGACTTAATGCTCTCTTTGGGAATGTGTTTTTTCAGAGATACCTCAGGTCTTCTATGAATCCTGGTATCTTTTCCAATGGATTATTCTTTCTCAAAGAATAAAAATTTGTTAACATGTTGTGTTATTTGGTCAATGATGGATTGTGTTTGGTGGATGGGGCATCACAGAAATACATGCCTCAAAACAAAGCAGGATTTATGGTCTTTTCCCCTTGGAGAGTAAAGGACTGGGGATGCCTGGTGTGGTAAAGGACAAGATGGCTGTCAAGGAAGCAGTGGAGAGGGGACAAAAAGTTGTATGATCTCGGGGCGGTATGAAGCTTGAGGGAAAACCATGTCAAATGGAAAGATGTGACCACTATCAGCGTGAGGTATTGGGACTTAAGAGGATAAAGAGTAGATTAATCAGGAAGGGACACAAATGTATACTCAAAATCAGAGAAAATTAGGTTTCATTTGATGAATGGTTTAATTCGTACTGGCTGTAAGTCAAAGGATATTTGATCTCCACTAGAGCATGTTGCTTAGTGAAAAGTGTCTCCGCTCAGTTGCTCTTCTCCAGTAAGTTGGACATCAAGCTACCTACTTAGTTTTGCCAGAATTCTGTCTGCCACCTACTTTGTCATGCCTGGATTCGGTATGCCTTGAACTCTCATAGGTCTTATCCATGCCTTCCAACCCTTGTCAGTTCATTTAAATAATTGCCCTGCCATATCTGGAAAACAGTGTTCCCATTCATTGATCATGTTCTGTACTACTTGGGCTATAAAACTCATGAACACACTCACCCACACACAGGATAAACATGTACATATGATGCCCACTATGTGTGACATGCACACATATGATGAATGCACCGAACTCCATAATATCAGTAAAGTAGGGAATCCATGATGCTAGGTGGAGTCTGGCAAAGACCCCATACACCCATCAAACCGCCAAATACCAGTATGGTACTGATGTCTGACTCCCATCCTGTAAGAAACCTGCCATCCTGTAACTGGGCTATTTTTGGTTCCTTCATCTTCACAAACTTGGTTAAAATGTTAGGGTTGTCAAACTGGGAGTTAGGGTCCAGCATGTAGATCAGCTGTCCCAGGTCAGGTGATTTGGCTACAATTTGGGTGAGAAATTGTACCAGGGAATTCTGGTACACCCTCTCCTCTTCTTCTCCCTGTCCTCATCATCACTCTTGTGGGTGGGCCTGGAGCACAAAGAAGGTAAAATGGAATGAGCCTCCTCCTTAGTGGAAAACCTTGTCAATCCTTAATTTGACCTGACTCTCTGAGGGAATGCAGCACATTTTTTCCTACTAGGTCTCCTCATTCATTGGTTCACTCATTTTTGCAAGGAATGATTGAATTCATCCATTCTTCCTTGTCTCTCTCTCTTCTTTCTTCCCTTCTTCCATTTCCCCCTTGATTGTAGAAATTTGAGCAGCAGGGCTGCATCCCCATGGGGCCGCCTTGTAAGGTTATGCTCCGAAATAACAACACAAAACTATTCATTTCAACACTGCCTGCCCCATTATTTTCACCCTCTTAACCCATGTCTAATAATGTATGTTGCAGCACGAGTTGCGCTTAGAAGGAAAGATTTCGCATGTCTGACCTGGTGGCTGGCTGTATCGCCATCTGCCTCAGAGTGCAGAGCTACCCTTTCTGCCCATGGGAGAGGTGCATGGCATCTCTAAGCTCAATTCCTATTCCTACCAGCATTCTCTTATGTTTATTCCACCCACCTATGTTCTAACCTTTCAGGCCAAACAGTTTCTTTATTTAATTAACCAATGACCTATACTCCAACATTACTCCTATTTCTGTTTAAACAAGAACGGAATCTTTAACTTTAACATAGCAAAATTACATATAACAAAACAGTTATCAAGCAAGAGTTACAGTTACAATATTTATATCTATTTTATCTTTTATCATAACAATGGAAAACTATAACTGTCTATCTATTCTTCAACTCCATCAGAGACTCCAGAATAATACAGTATTACCTAAGCAAACAAAAAGTAAGCCATTTTCAAACTCTAGAAATGACAGAGACATCTCGCTGCCTGGACAGTCCCCAAAGTTCCTCTGTACCGTTGGTGTTTCCATCCTCAGCCTACAGGCCCATAGTTTCCAGCAGACATTTCCATGAAGCAGGAAATTTCAAAGGCAGTCACTATCTGCTTGTCTTGAAGAATGTTTTGCTGACCCTTTCCTGAATCAGGAACACGAAAAGATCATCTCGCCTTTAGGCAAGTTCAGTAGTCCTCTCTCTGAGTGTTTTCTGTGTACAGTTTATGCAACAATCCAGGCAAGAGCAGTTTCTTCCCCAAATGGCTATCAAACTCCATAAGGATCCTCTGTGATGCCCATCTTCTTCCTGAAGTAGATATGTGCTGCCAAGAGTAGAGTGTCTCACTGTCATGAAAAACCCTAAGGTACTAAAACATTAAATAGCCTATTTTGTAGTCTAGAGAGATATGAATAATGCCTATCTAACTGAAATATATATATCTTTGTAGCTAGAAAATCTAACTAACATGACTACAAACTTGACTATTATTAATGATTATCCATTAATAACCTATATACATTATATTTTTAAATGAACTACACAATCACAATACCTTAATTAAGATCAAAAATGCATATACATATAACACAATTGACCTAAAATCTCTATCAGTAAAGCAAAATCTATACTAATGCAAATATTCATATCTATATCACATCCCACTTTAAATGTAAAAGAACGTTTATAAGCCAAATTTGGGAACGTGGGTGCAGTTTCTTCTCTCCAAAATGCTTCCTGCTGAATGGTGGCATCATTATTGATTTATCTCAGTTGGCAGTTGAGCGAAGCAATTTTTTAAAGGTGTTCACAGCAACCTTTAAGTAGGGCGTGGTCCATCCTACCATATTAGTATAGAGGCATCCACAGACTATCACCCTCTGTGAAAACACAATAGAAATTCCTTTCCAAAGCTCATGTCCTTAGATCCAAATTTGAAAGTCAAGGCATTTTCAAAATATCTATGTTGGATTATTTCAGCAGCTTTTATAAAGAAACATCTTTGAGCAGCTATTGCTACTGCCTCAAAATTCAAATGATTCAAAAAGAGCATAATAGCATACAATATCAAAATTCGCTGTGAATTTTCCATCTTTGTGCGCTTCAGTTTAACCTCTATTTTGTTTATTTTTCCTTTATATTTTTTGCCTTTTGAGACAGGTTCTCTGTATCTTTGACCTGGAATAACTCTGTATACCTGTCTGTCCTTGAAGTCTCAGAGATCTGCCTCTCTCTGCCTTTCAGGCATTGGGATTAAAGGTGTATGCTACTACACATCGAAATCACAAAGATCTGTTTGTCTCTGCCTTCAAGTCACTGGGATTAAAGGCGTGTGCTACCTCACCTTGAAGGTACAGAGGTCAATCTCCCTCTGCCTCCCATGTGTTGGGTTTACAAGTGTGTACTAACACACCCAACAATTCTCTTCCTTTTTTTAACTTTAAGAACTTCAAATTTTAGCCTGCACATATTTTTAACACACGGTAAATCATTAAAAAATTTTCTTTTTCTTTGAATCTCTCTTTACTCTATTTCTCTCTCTGTTTTTCTGACCACATGAGTCTCTCATTTACCAAGCAATCTCAGTAGGAATAAAGTTGTGGCTTTGCTGGCCAGATGTAGCCCATTCCTTAGCTTTCTGCCATTCCAACCTTGTGGCTGAGGTACCGAACAGAGCCGCATTCAGTGCCACAAGTCTACAGTGTTTCAAGGTCCTTGCCATCAAAGAGGCTGAAACAGACAACACTCAAGCCGTCTTTCTGTAGCTGGCCCTCCTTCCTCAAACAGTCAGAGTTTGCCCAGGCAGGATGGCCCAGAATGCCGGCATTTTAAAACAACACAGTTTGTTTTCCTGCTACTGCTGAAAACATACAAGCATTGAGTTGGCTTTTATCAACACCAGTTAAATGTTTTGTGGCAGGACCTCTTAAGGGCTGCAGGGTTTTGCAGCTGAAGCTGAGTCAGCAAGCCTCTTTTAGATGAGAGCCCTTGCTTTCTTCTAGCAAGCAGAGCAGACCGAGAAATCGCTGCTACCAAGAAAACATGCTTTACTCTTTCCCAAGCTTTCTCAGGCTTTCAGTGGATTCAGTTGTCCACAAGGCTGCAAGCCATTCTGTAGTTATTTGAGCAGCGAGGCTGTGTCCCCAGCACCACGGCCACATGAAGGTTATGCCTGAAATAAATACACAAAAACTGTATTCTTTTAAACAGTGCTGGCCCATTAGATTCAGCGTTTTAACCCATTTCTAATAATCAGTGTAGTATAACGAGGTGCACTTACCAGGAAAAATTCAGCATGTCTGACATGGTGGCTGGCTGCATCGACATCTGCCTCAGAGAGCAGAGCTATGGCATCTGCCGGGGAGAGGGGAGCATGGCTTCTCTGAGCTCACTACCTCTTCCTCCCGGCATTCTATTTTGTTTACTCCACCTACCTATGTTCTAACCTATCAGCTGAAGTGGATTCTTTCTTTAATTAATCAATAAACTTCTTCTGTCACTTTATCTTTTCAACAGCTTGCCCATATAAATCTCCCATGTGTCTTCTGTTGTATAATCTTTCATTTGTAAAGAACTTGCACTCTCGGGGGAGGATTTTTCTGACATCTCTGTGGATGGAGATCATATGAGGAAGATCAGATGAGCAACCATGACAACTCTAATGCTGTAGAGTTAGGTGGACCAGAGATTGATGGCTGACATTCTTGTGCTATGCATCAGATGCCCCTGAACTCTGGCCCTGTTGACAGACAGGCAGACATCCAGTTGGTCACACATACTTATCTCATTCAGGTTCACAGATACTGTAAATGGAGATTTAATTCTTCTCCTAAACTAATAAAAAAACCAAGATTAGGAGAAGAGAAGAGCCTGAAGTAAGGCCTCAAAATGGGTCATTTTGCAAAGGAAAGGTTACCTGCCTCCATGTATGCTGTCTCCCTTTCTTAGTCAAATCCATCCTTCCAGTGTCTAGCTAACAGCTAACCATAGGATTGAACCCAACTGCCTTTGATTTCTGAAATAAGTGCTGTCCCCTTAAGGTCTCATAACAGCACAGAAAGGTTTGTAAGACTGTCCCAGCAACAATTTAAAGCAATTCTAGGACACCAAAGATGCAGCAAATTTGGTTAATTGGTAATATAGATCGTTCTGATGGGAAAAAATGATGTAGCATTAAAAAAAAAAAAACAGATTGGTATACTCACGATGAATATGCGATATGGCACACACAGGCTTCTGGTTCTGAATACTTCATGCTCGGTGGGTTTTAGAGATTGTCGTGACCCTGAAACTAGCTGGAGGCTTTGGGGCCTTGAAAGGACAAGACTTAATATTTCAGGACATCCTTGTACTTGGTTCCCACTGTTTACTGATTTCCTTACAGAGAATGAGCAGCCATCTACTCCTGCTGCCATGCCTTCCCCACATGAACAGAGAGAAGACCCTATACACACAGGTCGCTTGTATCACATGTGAAGGCATAAGTCACAAACAATCTCCCACAGCAGTTTAGAATTGTGATTAATAGAATGATTAGTTCTTGAAAGGGGAAAAACTTAGAGATCACAATCCCTTACAAAAGCCCTCTGCAGGATCAGAAAAGGAGCCTAGTAGCCGGAAGGGAAGCTCAAGCAAGAGATCAAGCTGAAGGTAGAAGTTGCTTTGTAAAAGAGAGAGAGACCACAACTCAATGGGCTGGTATCTCAGTGGCTGTTCAGGAAACATCACAGAGAAAGGATCTGCTTCATGCATGAGAGTCACCGATGATTTCCCTTTAAGAAAAAAACCCATCAAAACTCCCAATAACATCATCAGCATTCAACAACATGTCTATGATTTCTTTGCCTTGCCTTTGATTGTGCAGTAAATGATGCTGATAGTTAATCTGTGCAATTAATGCAAATTTCCTTGTAACCGACTAGATAGAATAGACAGGTTATCTTAAACACAGCAGGGAGTCATTCTACGATGGAACTGGTTCATCATCACCTGTGTGACAGTGACATAATTAAGATCTTCCTTTGTCTATAAATCTCATTATGTTCAACATGATATGTTGTCATACAGATTTCTTAGTGTTTTGTCCCACTGGTGGTTTCCTTGGTATGCTTACATAATTTTTGCCAGATCCAATCAGTTTTGCCATGCACTCTCAGCTCCACGTCATTGTGTTCCCCTTATGTTCCAGTCCAGGCATTTTAGACCTCTTGTAACTGTTGTAAGAGTATCTCATGTTCCACCTAAATGATTTAGGGTTTTATTTAGGCTGGGTTTTATCTTCCATCACTGAGTTCATTGACTTTCCTTGGGCGTAATTCCTGGGACACTGAGCCTAACTCCTGGGGGATTCCTTCAGTTTTTTCTTCTTGCTGAGTCAGTTTACACTCTCACTATTACTGTGAGAGTGTTTCTGTAGCAAATATTCTTCTCAAGATGAGAAGAAACTCAATGTTACAATCCATTTGTTATTGTGATTTAAATACGCAGACAGAAAACACACAAGTTAATGCACATACACTGATGATATCTCAATTTATGGGGCCATTCGGGGGATGTCAAGATCGATATCTCTCGAGTGATTCTCAGAAGGCCATAGGGTGACCCTCTCTAGGTACTTAAGCAGGGAGGAGAAGATGAACGCACTGTGACATGTCCCTAGGAACTATATGTGCCTTGTCCCATAGTCAGACTGATGACTGACTATCTTGAAAACCACCATGGAACTTTTGTTTGGCAAATGATGGAGATCAAGTCAGGGTCAAAATCAGAAAACTAGATGGAGCTTCCAAGCTCCAGTGGAAGAGCAGATGGATGGAGAAAAAGAGCAAGGATGTCAGGAATATAAGGGCTTGGTCCACACTATGAGACACTGTGCCTGAACTAAGGGGATTTCAACTAATCCAGTGACCTGGGAATGAAAGAACATGGGATCAAACTGGAAGCTCTGAATGTGGCTGACAATTGGAGCAGACGGAGAAGCCAAAGATAATGGCACTTGCAATTGTCTGCATATCATACACTGGCTTTTTGTGATCATATTTTTTGTGGATGCATACCTTGCTAAATCTGGATGGATGAAGGGTGGGCTTGGACTTCCCACAGCTCAAAGTACCCTGCCCTCTATTTGGACTGGTGTTTGAGTGGAGAGGTTTATTTGCGGAGCAAGAAGAATGTGGGAGGAGGAAGAGAAGTGGAAAGTTTGATAATTATTATTATGAAGTAATAAGTAATAGAAAAATCAATAGAAAATAAACAATGAGGACATTGGTGCTAGGAAAAAAAACATTCATGTGAGTTGTTGACTCAGACCAAAAATTATTTTACAGAAAAAAAAAAACACATAAAGGGGTTGAGTTACTTGGAAAATATGACTCAAGTAATTGGGAAGAAGATTTGGGTTCTTATTTTGGGTATTCATAGGGCTGTATGAGCAGCATTTTAGGACCTGTATGCTGGATATTTCTGGGGGTTAATAGGGAAGAAACCTGGCTAGGAGGAGTTTTATGACATAAGTAGGGCCTTGATGATGTCACAAAGCTTTGGTTGGGGGTGGCAACTCTGTTCCACATGAAGCACTGGTCTTCTGTGAAGGTGGGCTTACTATCTTCACGGTGGCTGAGGAGGTCAGTTCAGCTCTTGGGCTCCACAACTGTTCAACCGAATTTCCAGAATTTGGAATCTAGAGGGCCAAGATATTTCCTTTTGGTAAATATGTTTAGGAAGCAACTAGGACCTCTGTAGTCAAAGAAAGGTTTCTTTCAAATCTGCTCTGGGTCCAAAATTTATGTCGTTAACAGCTCCTATATTTGATAGCTTGGGGACTGTTAATGTCGCGTATTCTCCCCACTCTATCTTTGCTAAAAATGTCCAATTCCTCAGTCCACTTAAATGGCAAAGATCCTCTTTGTCCATATGTGTTTTAAAAGATAATTATTTCTAATAGGTGCTGTTGCACAGATTAATGTTTCTTTCTTTTGGCAGTTTGACTCACAGTACTCACTTCTCTAATGAAGATACAGAATATCTTTATGTAATCAACCTGGATCTGGATCAGGAGACACAATAGAGAGAGCCAGTGGACTGGAGTGCCATGACCTTGGGCAGGTGGTTATAGATCAGCCAACTAACCAGTAGCTTGAGTGGTAAGGAGAGGAGTGGCTGTTCTTTGAATTCTTTGCCATCTGTTCAGATATTTCTTTCTCACTTTAGGTATAGGCATAGCTTCCTCTCTCATTGATATAGTAAGTCAGGAAGTAGGTTTCTCAGTAGAGGTCAATTGCATTTTGCAGCAGGAATATGTCTCTGATACACATATACTGAGCTGTAGACAAGAGTTTGATAATTTTCCTATTAATTTCTTAAGAACATATTCCATTTAGGTATCCAAATCTATTCAGCCCTGCCTTTTTCACCTGCTCCAAAGTTATTCCTAAAAAGAGCCTTGACCTCACATCCTCACCTTCTTATCCTTGCAGGCACTTATGGTGGAGGAAACCACTTTGTGTCTGATTTAAACTGAAGAGTTCTTCCTATGCAGAGATTGGCAGCTATGAAGCCCAAGCACAGAAACAGAGCCCAGAGACAGTGGAACAGGAGTGCTGTGGCCTATCTCAGAAAGTCTCCCGCCATGATGAAGATGCCTCTCAATATGAGTTGCATGCCACATCTCCAGAAGAAGAATGGGCCATCGCTCCAGAAGCAAAAACTTAGTAAGCCTTTTGAGGCCCTGGAGAATATTGTTGGCCGCAGAATTTCTCATGGCTGGAAGGAAGCCAATGAACCAGTCACCCATTGGAAAGCCATCATTCTAGATCAACTGCCAACATATCCCTCTCTCTATTTGTTGAAATATGATGGGATTGATTGTGTCTATGGCTTGGAGCTTCATAGTGATGAAAGGATTTTAAACCTGAAGATCCTGCCTAACAATGTGCCATTTCCTCAGGTGACAGACACTCATCTCTCAAACACCATAGTTGGTAGAGCAGTGAAACATACATTCATGGGCACAAATGGCTCTAAGAATGACTGGAACGGGATGGTCCTAGAAGAGGTGCCAATCATGAAGACCTGGTTTTATATTACCTACAAGAAAGATCCGGTCTTGTACATTTACCACCTCCTGGATGACTACCTGGAAGGCAACCTCCACATCATGCCAGGCTCTAAGGAAGAGTGGAGTGGCGTGGTCCCAGATGAGGTGCAGACCATAACGACCTGATTCTACATTGTCAACGAGAATGATCCGGTCCTGTACCTTTACCACCATCATGATGATTCCATTGAAGGCAACCTCCACATCACGCCTGAATTTCCTCCAGTAGAGGTGACTTTGGAATTAGGCAGGGATTCCTTGGAGGGCAAAAGAGTGCAGTACAACAAAAAAGATTGAACCCAAAAGATAGGTAAAATTATTTGCCAAGTTCCCAACAAACCTTCTGTGTATTTCATCAAGTTTGATAATGACTTCCATATCTATGTCTATGATTTGGTGAAGATCTGTTAAAGTGAAATTCTCAAATTTTGAGGGGCAGACTTAAGGCTCTCTTTGGGAATGTGTTTTTTCAGAGATACCTCAGGTCTTCTATGAATCCTGGTATCTTTTCCAATGGATTATTCTTTCTCAAAGAATAAAAATTTGTTAACATGTTGTGTTATTTGGTCAATGATGGATTGTGTTTGGTGGATGGGGCATCACAGAAATACATGCCTCAAAACAAAGCAGGATTTATGGTCTTTTCCCCTTGGAGAGTAAAGGACTGGGGATGCGTGGTGTGGTAAAAGACAAGATGGCTGTCAAGGAAGCAGTGGAGAGGGGACAAAAAGTTGTATGTTCTCGGGGCGGTATGAAGCTTGAGGGAAAACCATGTCAAATGGAAAGATGTGACCGATATCAGCGTGAGGTATTGGGACTTAAGAGGATAAAGAGTAGATTAATCAGGAAGGGACACAAATGTATACTCAAAATCAGAGAAAATTAGGTTTCATTTGATGAAAGGGTTAATTTGCACTGGCTGTAAGTCAAAGGATGTTTGATCTCCACTAGAGCATGTTGCTTAGTGAAAAGTGTCTCCGCTCAGTTGCTCTTCTCCAGTAAGTTGGACATCAAGCTACCTACTTAGTTTTGCCAGAATTCTGTCTGCCACCTACTTTGTCATGCCTGGATTCGGTATGACTTGAACTCTCATAGGTCTTATCCATGCCATCCAACCCTTGTCAGTTCATTTAAATAATTGCCCTGCCATATCTGGAAAACAGTGTTCCCTTTCATTGATCATGTTCTGTAGTATTGGACTATAAAACTCATGAACACACTCACCCACACACAGGATAAACATGTACATATGATGCCCACTAGTGTGTGACATGCACACATATGATGAATGCACCGAACTCCATAATATCAGTAAAGTAGGGAATCCATGATGCTAGGTGGAGTCTGGCAAAGACCCCACACACCCATCAAACCGCCAAATACCAGTATGGTACTGATGTCTGACTCCCATCCTGTAAGGAACCGGCTTTGCCCTATGTACATAACACACATCCGATCCCATACGGGTCTGCCAGGTCCTCTAGCACAAGGTAATGCAGAAATTGATCAATTATTGATTGGTAGTGTGCTTCAAGCCTCTGAATTTCATAAAAAACATCATGTTAATAGCAAAGTTTTGAAGAAAGGGTTTTCTATTACATGGCAACAAGCTAAGGAGATTGTGAAGAAATGCCCTACCTGCTCTTTCTATAACCAAACGCCACTGCCAGCAGGAGTTAATCCAAAGGGCACTCATAGAAATGAAATCTGGCAGATGGATGTGTTCCACTTTGCAGAATTTGGCAAATTGAAGTATGTTCATCACACCATCGACACTTTTTCAGGCTTTCAGTGGGCAACTGCTTTAAGTTCAGAAAAAGCTGATTCAGTAATCACTCATTTATTAGAAGTCATGGCTATCATGGGTATACCTACACAAATAAAGACAGATAATGGTCCTGCTTATGTCTCTAGGAAGATGAAACGGTTTTTTGATCATTACAATATCAAGCATGTTACAGGTATACCATACAATCCTACAGGTCAAGCAGTCATAGAAAGATCAAATCGAACTATAAAGGATATGTTGAACAAACAGAAAGGAGTGGAAAACACCCCTAGAAATAGGTTACATAATGCTTTGTTAACCTTGAATTTTCTCAACGCTAATGAGAAGGGAACGACGGCTGCAGAAAGACATTGGATAATGGAAAAGTCTGCTGAACTAAATCAACCAGTTTATTTCAAGGATGTACTGACCTCACAATGGAAGCCAGGAGATGTGCTGCGTTGGGGAAGGGGTTTTGCTCTTATCTCCACAGGTGAGGAAAAATTATGGATACCGTCAAAATTAATAAAGGTTCGGTTTGAGGAAGGGAAGTCACTTGGAAAAGATAAATAACAATTCATTCACAAGGATGACCGACGTACAGATGGTAAGGATTACTAATAGGATGGGGGCAGGGTTCTTTTCTTATCTCCACAGGAAAATATTCATCTCCAAAGAATTTGAGGGACCCTGAATATTTAATTACTGATGGATGGAAAATAGTTATGACCCATTAAACATCAACAATAAAATTCTATACATATCGTAAGTATTGATTTCATATATATATATATATTTATATGTTTTATTGAACACTTCTTTATAAATGTGTAGAGCCGGTTTTGGAGTTGGACTATGGCTCAGTCCTTCTTCAATTCCAAGCCTGTTGATAAGAGGTATTTCAAAGTTTCTGTCTCAGGTCAGGAGCCATGAAATGGGACAGAATAAGAATAATTTTATACTTGATAAACTTTCTTTGCCTTCCCTCACATCTGTGTCTTTCTTTATATGTCAGTATAAGTCCTTGTTGTTAATGTTTAAATTTCCCATAACAAGCAACATATTTTCCTACAGTAATTTTTGAAGTTTCCAGGATGAAGATGGGGCCCCACAACATCAACTCAATCTGGTTTTTATGACGTCATGAATTTTTTTTTTTTTAAGCACTAATTTTAGACCTGTTTTTTGGTACCAACTGCAAGAGACAATTTCATATGATGCACATTTTTGACAACGCTCTGGCCGGACCTTCTCAAAACACACAGAGACTAGTTATAATTTTCTTAAGTCAAAGGTTAATTTGGGAATTTTACCATCGTTTGCTTTCACAGGGGCCCCTAAGAAGAACGTCGCCCCCATGTCAGCTAGAAGCAATCTAAGAGGACGACGTCCCCTCTCCCAACAGAGTTTGCCCACAGGGTTAGGGACATCTTTTAGTGGTTGGTTTAGGAGTGAGGGGATGGGGAGATATTGTATGTAATTAGGGATAAAAAAAAGGGGGATTAACTGGGTTGATGGGATGATTGGTATTTGTAACTTACTGTTTTTAGAAAATTATGTTGGTACTGTTTCTTGTATATTGATATATTGAATATTGAATGTGAGTGTTCCTACCTCTATTTTGGTATAAGAGTATGCTTATATTGTATGGATCCATCTATCATATCACAATGTACATTTCTACCTCTGGTAATATTTATGTAATAACATTGTTTACATTTGATAAGTAATGACATTGTTTACAGGTGAAGATCATTGTCTTCATACATTGCACAATTGTTTATTCCCTTAGTTTTCAAATTAGATAGGTATTGAGAATTACATGTTTGTCATATTATTTTTAGGTTAATCAGGTCTTTTAGATACATAGAGATTATTTTCAGTATAGATAGTATAATCTTCAGCCTCTTTGAAGAGCTGTAGAAAATGGCCTTTAATCTAACCTAGAATTCTGTGCCATCGAGACACAATTTACTCCTGGCAACACCACTCTACTCCCGAGAGAACGTTGAGCACCAAAGACACTCCACTGGGAGCTTGTCTTCCTGGCAGAACTGGCCTTTGGGTTAAGAAAAACCCATACCTCAACTACTGACTAAGATATAAACAGGATTGTCTTATCTTGCCAAGACAGGGTAGGATAATCCTAAGAAAGTTCCTTGCATTTGAGAATGGTATGTCAGTTATGTTAGGCCTTAGCCAAAGTTGGTTGACTCAACATTGCAAACGAGATTTTGGGTGATTGCCCAGGCAGTCAGTTGTCTCTGTCATTTGTTGCACATTTTGGATATCTCTTTTTTGTTAAGTAATATTTACTCCCTTCTCAGATCTTTGATGGAGTTGAAGATTATTTAATTGTAGTTACTCTTTAGCAAAACTTTTGCTCTCAATATTGTTTGTTATATTTATCATTTGTTATTATTGTTATAGTTATATTTGGTTTAGTTGTGTCTTATTTAGACAAAAGGGGGAGATGAAGGGGTAAAATCAGCTCCCTTTAGAGGGCGGGGTTTGCCTCAGGCGAATCCCTGCCAATAAAGGGTGCGCGGAGAGGCGGCTCGCCCCTTTTTTGTTCCTCGCTACCTGTGCTACGCTGGAACTTTGGTTCAGTAAGTTTAACAATAAACTGGTAAATATTCTTTGATATCTGCATTGCCTTTATTTTGTCAGTTCCTTTTCTGCTTCAGCTGTTAATTCTCTGGGACTGTTTAAATCTTTATCACCATCCAAGGTCTTGTTCAAATGAATTATTAGATCAGGTGTTATCTCAATAGTTGGTCGTAAACTGGAAATGTCTCCTAACAGTCTTTGAAAGTCATTGAGAGTCCGTAAGCGATCTCTCCAAATTTGTGCCTTCTGTGTCTTAATTTTTTGCAAACCTATTCTATAACCTAAATAATTAACAGAATCTCCCTTCTGAATCTTTTCAGGAGCAATTTGCAATCCCCATTTAGGTAACAGTATCTGTATTTCTTCAAACAGTCTGTTCAAGGTATCTATGTTTGAATCAGATAACAATATGTCGTCCATGTAATGGTATACAATAGATTTGGGAAATTTCTTGCGTATTATTTGCAATGGTTGGTTCACAAAATATTGGCACAGGGAGGGGCTATTTAACATACCCTGGGGGAGGACGGTCCAGTGGTACCTCCTCGAAGGTTGAGAATTGTTATAAGTAGGCACTGTGAAGGCAAATTTTTCTCTATCTTCTTTTTGCAAAGGTATAGTGAAAAAACAATCCTTTAAATCAATAACTATGAGAGGCCATCCTTTTGGTAATAAAGAGGGCAACGGAATTCCAGATTGCAGAGGGCCCATAGGTTGAATAACCTTGTTGATGGCCCTGAGATCTGTCACCATTCTCCATTTACCTGATTTTTTCTTAACCACAAATACAGGAGAATTCCAAGGGCTGGTAGATTCTTCTATATGTCCAGCATCTAGTTGCTCTTGTACCAGCTGTTCTAAAGCCTGTAGCTTTTCCTCAGCTAAAGGCCATTGCTTTGTCCATATTGGTTTCTCAGTCAACCATTTTAGAGGCAAGGCTGTTGGTATTTCTGAAGGGACATCAATTGCTTGTTCCTGCACAGCCCTAATGGCCGGTTTTGTCCTTTTGTAATAACTTTTAATATTCCTTTCAGAAATATGGGCTCTAGAAGTAGCAGGAATGTTAATTTGAGTATTCCATTGTTGTAATAGGTCACGACCCCATAAATTCATTGCAATATTGGCTACATAAGGCCTTAATTTTCCTATTTGTCCCTCAGGCCCTATACATTCAACCCATCTCGTGCTCTGCCTTACTCGACATAGGGTTCCAATTCCCAGGAGCTGAACATTTACATTCTGAAGAGGCCAATATGGATGCCAAGATTCTGGGGTAATGATACTTACATCAGCACCTGTGTCCAGTAGGCCAGTAATAAAAATGCCATTTACACACACTCTCAGCTTAGGTCTTTGATCATTTATAGAAGTTTGCCAAAACACACGTAACTCATCTTTCTGATTACTATTGCTTGTAACAGTAGGCATGTGGCTTTCTAATTGTCCTGACGAGGCATGTTCTCTGCAGAAACTGGGAATGTCTGAACCATGTTTGCCATGGGGGCCTGAGAGGCCCCCCCTCTCACGTTTCCCATCTGTATCAGGTTGCCTTGTCTATCTCTTGTAGACCTGCATTCATTCGTCCAGTGTCTGCCCTTCCCACATCTTCTACATAAACCTGAAGGCTGATTCCTTCTATTCCTGTTATTTCTAGAAGACGCATTATTATTATTTCTGAAAACCCGTTGTTTACAATTCCTTTTCATATGACCATTTTGCCACAATTAAAACATTTGGTATTCTGGTGTCTCCTTTTACTATTGGAAATTGCTTCTTCTACCCATGCTTCAGTGCCATAGTCAAATGTGTCAACATCTAGTGTATGCAAGACCCATTCTTCCAAGGACGCTGATCTGAACATTAAAGGCCTCAAGATCCTTTTGCATTCCACATTAGCATTTTCGTAAGCCAAAGACTCAATTATTATACGTCTTGCTTCTGGGTCAGGTATCCCCATTTGTACAGCCTTAGTTAATCCTTGTAAAAAGTCACTAAAGGGTTCTCTCTGACCCTGTTTAACTGTGACAAATGATTCCATTCTCTGTCCTGGGTCTTGTACTCTGTCCCAAGCCCTTAAGGCTGCTGTAGTACACATGGAGAGTATGTTTTCATCCAAATTAGCTTGTTCCTGAGGGTCTGAAAAGAGCCCTTCACCTAGAATTTTATCTAGGGAAATGTCAATTCCCTTCACCTTTTCCTGCTGTTCTAAAAGTCTAGCCTCTTGCCTGAATAAGCATTTCCATTTTAATTGCGGTCCACTCTCAAGGACCGCGGAGCTCAGCTGGAGCCAGTCCAAGGGGGTTGCTTTGCTTGTTGTGGCCCAAGATTTTAGCATCTCTTTAACAAAAGGGGAGTGCATCCCAAAAGACATGATGGCCTGTTTAATTTCTTTGAGATCATTCATACGGACAGGCTCCCATGTATCTTCCTTGATGACCCTAGGGTTTCTGGAACCAACCACCTTTTCTGTTGTTATTACAGGAAAGGCATGTAGAGCTGTAGGTAGAGCTTTGTGAAAATTTTCGCGGAGGGATTTATCCACAGATGTAGTTAAAATTTGCCTTTCTACCCTTTGCTCTTCTTCATCAGAATTTAGAAATTCCTCAATCTTTTCAATTCTATTCACCATTGCTTTTTGTAATGTCTGAATCTCCTGCCCAGAATTATGTTCTAAAGCCTTCATTGAGGATTTTAGAGTATGAAATTTGTCCAGTAGAGATAACTTGTCATCTTTGGACATAATTTTTATGGCATAAACCGTGCCTTCTTGTATTGACAATCTTTCCGCCAATCTGTCATAAGCTTTAGACAAAATTCGATTGTCACATTCAGCAGTTTTGATTCTCTCAGTTAACGTTTCAGTTCCTACAGAAAGGGACTGCTGAAACTTATGATCTAATTCAGCTGTTCCTTCTTCCATAGTAATGAATTTCTCCTTAACATCAACCTGTACTTTTTCTAGATTTTGCTCAGTTAACCAAGTCATGTTAAACAAAGATTTGTTTTCTTCCTGGAGAACTTCAAACTGATTCTTGAGAAGATTGTTGTCGCTCTCAATAGTTTTCAAACGTTCAACCTCTGCCTTAAGAGATTTGATCATTTTCCTATTATCAAACCAAATAGTGCTAAGGAAAATTAAGAATCCCAGGAATATCCATATATGTGGTGTGGTAGACACCTCTTGTAAGATCTCCCAAATGGTGCACTCAAAAGAACTATTGAAATAGGCTGCGGTCACGTTCTCAGACATTATTTAGAAAAGAAAAAGTTCTCTTACCTGTAATAAGTGGTTCCTGCCAGTGGTGGCGAAAGAGTCCAGTTGAATCCACGTGTCCTAAATCTGAAATAAAACGACTCAAAAACAAAATTGAAACAGACACCAGACCTTCTGCTTCCTGCTGCCTCTCCTCTTCGCTCCCTGCCCCTCCGCTCCCTGTCCCTCATTGTCCTGCCCTCTCGTTCCCTGCTCCCCATCAATCCAGGGTACGCCAATAAAGCGTGATCTGAGTGGAAAAAAAAAAATTGAAACAGACACCAGGCTGATAAGTATTTTTTGCCGGGGCTCTCAGGCTGCTGTCACGTGACCTGAGCGCTGGCGGCGGTGGGAGGGGGAGCAGCAGACACAGGCAGCGCGCGCGCCGGCGGGCGGGCACGGGAAATCTGGCCGGGGCGGCTCGGAACAGAGGCTTAGGCGCTGTTAAAAAGGCTCTGTCGATATCAAACTCACTGCTTGATACTCTAACAAGCAGCAGGGAAAATCGAGTTGCTCAGAATCTCAGCTGTTTCAGCGCGCGCCCAGAGAGACTGCTCAGAATCTCAACTTCTTCCGCGCGCGCCCAGAGAGACCGCCACAGCGACCAGGGGTGCAAGAGACTCCGATTCGGGGCCGGTTCTCGGCAAACCCCACGGGGCAGGCGCCAGATGTTCCCGCACAAAATAAAGGCAATGCAGATATCAAAGAATATTTACCAGTTTATTGTGAAACTTACTGAACCAAAGTTCCAGCAGAGCACAGGTAGCGAGGAACAAAAAAGGGGCGAGCAGCCTCTCCGCGCACCTTTTATGGGCAGGGATTCGCCTGAGGCAAACCCCACCCTCTAAAGGGAGCTGATTTAACCCCTTCACTTGGGCTATAAAACTCATGAACACACTCACCCACACACAGGATAAACATGTACATATGATGCCCACTAGTGTGTGACATGCACACATATGATGAATGCACCGAACTCCATAATATCAGTAAAGTAGGGAATCCATGATGCTAGGTGGAGTCTGGCAAAGACCCCACACACCCACCAAACTGCCAAATACCAGTATGGTACTGATGTCTGACTCCCATCCTGTAAGGAACCTGCCGTCCTGTAACTGGGCTATTTTTGGTTCCTTCATCTTCACAAACTTGGTTAAAATGTTAGAGTTGTCAAATTCGGAGTTAGGGTCCAGCATGTAGATCAGCTGTCCCAGGTCAGGTGATTTGGCTACAATTTGGGTGAGAAATTGTACCAGGGAATTCTAGTACACCCTCTCCTCTTCTTCTCCCTGTCCTCATCATCACTCTTGTGGGTGGGCCTGGAGCACAAAGAAGGTAAAATGGAATAAGCCTCCTCCTTAGTGGAAAACCTTGTCAATCCTTATTTTGACCTGACTCTCTGAGGGAATGCAGCACATTTTTTCCTACTAGGTCTCCTCATTCATTGGTTCACTCATTTTTCCAATGAATGATTGAATTCATCCATTCTTCCTTGTCTCTCTCTCTTCTTTCTTCCCTTCTTCCATTTCCCCCTTGATTGTAGAAATTTGAGCAGCAGGGCTGCATCCCCATGGGGCCGCCTTGGAAGGTTATGCTCCGAAATAACAACACAAAACTATTCATTTCAACACTGCCTGCCCCATTATTTTCAGCCTCTTAACCCATGTCTAATAATGTATGTTGCAGCACGAGGTGCACTTAGAAGGAAAGATTTAGCATATCTGACCTGGTGGCTGGCTGTATCGCCATCTGCCTCAGAGTGCAGAGCTACCATTTCTACCAATGGGAAAGGTGCATGGCATCTCTAAGCTCAATTCCTATTCCTCCCAGCATTCTCTTATGTTTATTCCACCCACCTATGTTCTACCCTTTCAGGCCAAACAGTTTCTTTATTTAATTAGCCAATGACATATACTCCATCATTACTCCTATTTCTGTTTAAACAAGAACGGAATCTTTAACTTTAACATAGCAAAATTACATATAACAAAACAGTTATCAAGCAAGAATTACAGTTACAATATTTATATCTATTTTATCTTTTATCATAACAATGGAAAACTATAAATATCTCTCTATTCTTCAAATCCATCAGAGACTCCAGAATAATACAGTATTACCTAAGCAAACAAAAAGTAAGCCATTTTCAAACTCTAGAAATGACAGAGACATCTCCCTGCCTGGACAGTCACCCAAAGTTCCTCTGTACCGTTGGTGTTTCCATCCTTAGCTTACAGGCCCATAGTTTCCAGCAGACATTTCCATGAAGCAGGAAATTTCAAAGGCAGTCACTATCTGCTTGTCTTGAAGAATGTTTTGCTGACCCTTTCCTGAATCAGGAACACGAAAAGATCATCTCACCTTTAGGCAAGTTCAGTAGACCTCTCTCTGAGTGTTTTCTGTGTACAGTTTATGCAACAATCCAGGCAAGAGCAGTTTCTTCCCCAAATGGCTATCAAACTCCATAAGGATCCTCTTTGATGCCCATCTTCTTCCTGAAGTAGATATGTGCTGCCAAGAGTAGAGTGTCTCACTGTCATGAAAAACCCTAAGGTACTAAAACATTAAATAGCCTATTTTTTAGTCTAGAGAGATATGAATAATGCCTATCTAACTGAAATATATATTTCTATGTAGCTAGAAAATCTAACTAACATGACTACAAACTTGACTATTATTAATGATTATATTTAATAACCTATATACATTATATTTTTAAATGAACTACACAATCACAATACCTTAATGAAGATCAAAAATGCATATACATATAACAAAATTGACCTAAAATCTCTATCAGTAAAGCAAAATCTATACTAATGCAAATATTCATATCTATATCACATCCCACTTTAAATGTAAAAGAACGTTTATAAGCCATATTTGGGAACGTGGGTGCAGTTTTTTCTCTCCAAAATGCTTCCTGCTGAATGGTGGCATCATTATTGATTTATCTCAGTTGGCAGTTGAGCGAAGCAATTTTTTAAAGGTGTTCACAGCAACCTTTAAGTAGGGCGTGGTCCATCCTACCATATTAGGATAGAGGCATCCACAGACTATCACCCTCTGTGAAAACAAAATAGAAACTCCTTTCCAAAGCATCATGTCCTTAGATCCAAATTTCAAAGTCAAGGCATTTTCAAAATATCTATGTTGGATTATTTCAGCAGCTTTTATAAAGAAACATCTTTTAGCAGCTATTGCTACTGCCTCAAAATTCAAATGATTCAAAAAGAGCATAATAGCATACAATATCAAAATTTGCTGTGAATTTTCCATCTTTGTGCGCTTCAATTTAACCTCTATTTTGTTTATTTTTCCTTTTTATTTTTTGCCTTTTGAGACAGGTTCTCTGTATCTTTGACCTGGAATAACTCTGTATACCTGTCTGTCCTTGAAGTCTCAGAGATCTGCCTCTCTCTGCCTTTCAGGCATTGGGATTAAAGGTGTATGCTACTACACATTGAACTCACAAAGATCTGTTTGTCTCTGCCATCAAGGCATTGGGATTAAAGGCGTGTGCTACCTCACCTTAAAATACAGAGGTCAATCTCCCTCTGCCTCCCATGTGTTGGGTTTACAGGTGTGTACTACCACACCCAACAACTCTCTTCCTTTTTTTAACTTTAAGAACTTCAAATTTTAGCCTGCACATATTTTTAACACACTGTAAATCATTTAAAAATTTTCTTTGTCTTTGAATCTCTCTTTACTCTATTTCTCTCTCTGTTTTTCTGACCACATGAGTCTTTCATTTACCAAGCAATCTCAGTAGGAATAAAGCCGTGGCTTTGCTGGCCAAAAGTAGCCCATTCCTTAGCTTTCTGCCATTCCAACCTTGTGGCTGAGGTACTGAACAGAGCCGACTCAGTGCCACAAGTTTACAGTATTTCAAGGTCCTTGCCATCAAAGAGGCTGCAACAGACAACACTCAAGTCCTCTCTCTGTCGCTGGCCCTCCTTCCTCAAACAGTCAGAGTTTGGCCAGGCAGGATGGCCCAGAATGCCGGCATTTTAAGACAACACAGTTTGTTTTCCTGCTACTGCTGAAAACATACAAGCATTTAGTTCACTTTTATCAACACCATTTAAATGTTTTGTGGCAGGACCTCTTAAGGGCTGCAGGGTTTTGCAGCTGAAGCTGAGTCAGCAAGCCTCTTTTAGATGAGAGCCCTTGCTTTCTTCTAGCAAGCAGAGCAGACCGAGAAATCGCTGCTACCAAGAAAACATGCTTTAATCTTTCCCAAGCTTTCTCAGGCTTTCAGTGGATTCAGTTGTCCACAAGGCTGCAAGCCATTCTGTAGTTATTTGAGCAGCGAGACTGTGTCCCCAGCACCACGGCCGCATGAAGGTTATGCCTGAAATAAATACACAAAAACTGTATTCTTTTAAACACTGCTGGCCCATTAGATTCAGCATTTTAACCCATTTCTAATAATCAGTGTAGTATAACGAGGTGCACTTACCAGGAAAAATTCAGCATGTCTGACATGGTGGCTGGCTGCATCGACATCTGCCTCAGAGAGCACAGCTATGGCATCTGCTGGGGAGAGGGGAGCATGGCTTCTCTGAGCTCACTACCTCTTCCTCCCGGCATTCTATTTTGTTTACTCCACCTACCTATGTTCTAACCTATCAGCTGAAGCGGATTCTTTCTTTAATTAATCAATAAACTTCTTCTGTCACTTTATCCTTTCAACAGCTTGCCCATATAAATCTCCCATGTGTCTTCTGTTGTATAATCTTTCATTTGTAAAGAACTTGCACTCTCAGGGGAGGATTTTTCTGACATCTCTGTGGATGGAGATCATATGAGGAAGATCAGATGAGCAACCATGACAACTCTAATGCTGTAGAGTTAGGTGGACCAGAGATTGATGGCTGACATTCCTGTGCTATGCATCAGATGCCCCTGAACTCTGGCCCTGTTGACAGACAGGTAGACATCAAGTTGGTCACACATACTTAACTCATTCAGGTTCACAGATACTGTAAATGGAGTTTTAATTCTTCTCCTAAACTAATAAAAAAACCAAGATTAGGAGAAGAGAAGAGCCTGAAGTAAGGCCTCAAAATGGGTCATTTTGCAAAGGAAAGGTTACCTGCCTCCATGTATGCTGTCTCCCTTTCTTAGTCAAATCCATCCTTCCAGTGTCTAGCTAACAGCTAACCATAGGATTGAACCCAACTGCCTTTGATTTCTGAAATAAGTGCTGTCCCCTTAAGGTCTCATAACAGCACAGGAAGGTTTGTCAGACTGTCCCAGGAACAATTTAAAGCAATTCTAGGACACCAAAGATGCAACAAATTTGGGTAATTGGTAATATAGATCGTTCTGATGGGAAAAAATAATTTAGAATTTAAAAAAACAGATTGGTGTACTTACGATGAATTAATGTGATATGGCACACACAGGCTTCTGGTTCTGAATACTTCATGCTCGGTGGGTTTTGGAGATTGTCGTGACCCTGAACCTAGCTGGAGGCTTTGGGGCCTTGAAAGGACAAGACTTAATATTTCAGGACATCCTTGTACTTGGTCCCCACTGTTTACTGATTTCCTTACAGAGAATGAGCAGCCATCTACTCCTGCTGCCATGCCTTCCCCACATGAACAGAGAGAAGACCCTATACACACAGGTCGCTTGTATCACATGTGAAGGCATAAGTCACAAACAAACTCCCACAGCAGTTTAGAATTGTGATTAATAGAATGATTAGTCCTTGAAAGGAGAAAAACTTAGAGATCACAATCTCTTACAAAAGCCCTCTGCAGGATCAGAAAAGGAGCCTAGTAGCCGGAAGGGAAGCTCAAGCAAGAGATCAAGCTGAAGGTAGAAGTTGCTTTTTAAAAGAGAGAGAGACCACAACTCAATGGGCTGGTATCTCAGTGGCTATTCAGGAAACATCACAGAGAAAGGATCTGCTTCATGCATGAGAGTCACCGATGATTTCCCTTTAAGAAAAAAACCCATCAAAACTCCCAATAAATCATCAGCATTCAACAACATGTCTATGATTTCTTTGCCTTGCCTTTGATTGTGCAGTAAATGATGCTGATAGTTAATCTGTGCAATTAATGCAAATTTCCTTGTAACTGACAAGACAGAATTGACAGGTTATCTTAAACACAGCAGGGAGTCACTCTACGATGGAACTGGTTCATCATCACCTGTGTGACAGTGACATAATTAAGATCTTTCCTTTGTCTATAAATCTCATTATGTTCAACATGATATGTTGTCATACAGATTTCTTAGGGTTTTGTCCCACTGGTGGTTTCCTTGGTATGCTTACATAATTTTTGCCAGATCCAATCAGTTTTGGCATGCACTCTCAGCTCCACGTCATTGTGTTCCCCTTATGTTCCAGTCCAGGCATTTTAGACCTCTTGTAACTGTTGTAAGAGTATCTCATGTTCCACCTAAATGATTTAGGGTTTTATTTAGGCTGGGTTTTATCTTCCATCACTGAGTTCATTGACTTTCCTTGGGCGTAATTCCTGGGACACTGAGCCTAACTCCTGGGGGATTCCTCCAGTTATTTCTCCTTGCTGAGAAAGTTTACACTCTCACTATTACTGTGAGAGTGTTTCTGTAGCAAATATTCTTCTCAAGATGAGAAGAAACTTCAATATTACAATCCATTTGTTATTGTGATTTAAATACACAGACACAAACACACACAAGTTAATGCACATACACTGATGATGTCTCAATTTATGGGGCGATTCTGGGGATGTCAAGATCGATATCTCTCGAGTGGTTCTCAGAAGGCCATAGGGTGACCCTCTCTAGGTACTTAAGCAGGGAGGAGAAGTAGACCGCACTGTGACATGTCCCTAGGAACTATGTGTGCCTTGTCCCATAGTCAGACTGATGACTGACAATCTTGAAAACCACCATGGAACTTTTGTTTGGCAAATGATGGAGATCAAGTCAGGGTCAAAATCAGAAAACTAGATGGAGCTTCCAAGCTCCAGTGGAAGAGCAGATGGATGGAGAAAAAGAGCAAGGATGTCAAGAATATAAGGGCTTGGTCTACACTATGAGACACTGTGCCTGAACTAAGGGGATTTCAACTAATCCAGTGACCTGGGAATGAAAGAACATGGGATCAAACTGGGAGCTCTGAATGTGGCTGACAATTGGGTAGACACAGAAGCCAAGGATAAGGCACTTGCAATTGTCTGCATATCATACACTGGCTTTTTGTGATCATATTTTTTGTGGATGCATACCTTGCTAAATCTGGATGGATGAAGGGTGGGCTTGGACTTCCCACAGCTCAAAGTACCCTGCCCTCTATTTGGACTGGTGTTTGAGTGGAGAGGTTTATTTGCGGAGCAAGAAGAATGTGGGAGGAGGAAGAGAAGTGGAAAGTTTGATAATTATTATTATGAAGTAATGGAAAAATCAACAGAAAATAACCAATGAGGACATTGGAACTAGGACAAAAAAACATTCATGTGAGTTGTTGATTCAGACCAAAAATTATTTTACAGAAAAAAAAAAAAACACATAAAGGGGTTGAGTTACTTGGAAAATATGACTCAAGTAATTGGGAAGAAGATTGGGGTTTTTATTTTGGGTCTTCATGGGGCTGTATGAGCAGCATTTTAGGACCTGTATGCTGGATATTTCTGGGGGTTAGTAGGGAAGAAACCTGGCTAGGAGGAGTTTTATGACATAAGTAGGTCCTTGATGATGTCACAAAGCTTTGGTTGGGGGTGGCAACTCTGTTCCACATGAAGAACTAGTCTTCTGTGAAGGTGGGCTTACTATCTTCACGGTGGCTGAGGAGGTCAGTTCAGCTCTTGGGCTCCACAACTGTTCAACCGAATTTCCAGAAGTTGGAATCTAGAGAGCCAAGATATTTTCTTTTGGTAAATATGTTTAGGAAGCAACTAGGACCTCTGTAGTCAAAGAAAGGTTTCTTTCAAATCTGCTCTGGGTCCAAAATTTATGTCGTTAACAGCTCCTATATTTGATAGCTGGGGGACTGTTAATGTCAGGTATTCTCCCCACTCTATCTTTGCTAAAAATGTCCAATTCCTCAGTCCACTGAAATGGCAAAGATCCTCTTTGTCCATATGTGTTTTAAAAGATAATTATTTCTAATAGGTGCTGTTGCACAGATTAAGGTTTCTTTCTTTTGGCAGTTTGACTCACAGTACTCACTTCTCTAATGAAGATACAGAATATCTTTATGTAATCAACCTGGATCTGGATCAGGAGACACAATAGAGAGAGCCAGTGGACTGGAGTGCCATGACCTTGGGCAGGTGGTTATAGATCAGCCAACTAACCAGTAGCTTGAGTGGTAAGGAGAGGAGTGGCTGTTCTTTGAATTCTTTGCCATCTGTTCAGATATTTCTTTCTCACTTTAGGTATAGGCATAGCTTCGTCTCTCATTGATATAGTAAGTCAGGAAGTAGGTTTCTCAGTAGAGGTCAATTGCATTTTGCAGCAGGAATATGTCTCTGATACACATATACTGAGCTGTAGACAAGAGTTTGATAATTTTCCTATTAATTTCTTAAGAACATATTCCATTTAGGTATCCAAATCAATTCAGCCCTGCCTTTTTCACCTGCTCCAAAGTTATTCCTAAAAGAGCCTTGACCTCACATCCTCACATGCTTATCCTTGCAGGCACTTATGGTGGAGGAAACCACTTTGTGTCTGATTTAAACTGAATAGTTCTTCCTATGCAGAGATTGGCAGCTATGAAGCCCAAGCACAGAAACAGAGCCAAGAGACAGTGGAACAGGAGTGCTGTGGCCTGTCCCAGAAAGTCTCCCGCCATGATGAAGATGCCTCTTAGTATGAGTTGCATGCCACATCTCCAGAAGAAGAATGGGCCATCGCTCCAGAAGCAAAAACTTAGTAAGCCTTTTGAGGCCCTGGAGAATATTGTTGGCCGCAGAATTTCTCATGGCTGGAAGGAAGCCAATGAACCAGTCACCCATTGGAAAGCCATCATTCTAGATCAACTGCCAACATATCTCTCTCTCTATTTGTTGAAATATGATGGGATTGATTGTGTCTATGGCTTGGGGCTTCATAGTGATGAAAGGATTTTAAACCTGAAGATCCTGCCTAATAATGTGCCATTTCCTCAGGTGACAGACACTCATCTCTCAAACACCATAGTTGGCAGAGCAGTGAAACATACATTCATGGGCACAAATGGCTCTAAGAATGACTGGAACGGGATGGTCCTAGAAGAGGTGCCAATCATGAAGACCTGGTTTTATATTACCTACAAGAAAGATCCGGTCTTGTACATTTACCACCTCCTGGATGACTACCTGGAAGGCAACCTCCACATCATGCCAGGCTCTAAGGAAGAGTGGAGTGTCGTGGTCCCAGATGACGTGCAGGCCATAAGGACCTGTTTCTACATTGTCATCGAGAATGATCCGGTCCTGTACCTATACCACCATCATGATGATTCCATTGAAGGCAACCTCCACATCACGCCTGAATGTCCTCCAGTAGAGGTGACTTTGGAATTAGGCAGGGATTCCTTGGAGGGCAAAAGAGTGCAGTACAACAAAAAAGATGGAACCCAAGAGATAGGTAAAATTATTTGCCAAGTTCCCAACAAACCTTCTGTGTATTTCATCAAGTTTGATAATGACTTCCATATCTATGTCTATGATTTGGTGAAGATCTGTTAAAGTGAAATTCTCAAATTTTGAGGGGCAGACTTAATTCTCTCTGTGGGAATCTGTTTTTTCAGAGATACCTCAGGTCTTCTATGAATCCTGGTATCTTTTCCAATGGATTATTCTTTCTCAAAGAATAAAAATTTGTTAACATGTTGTGTTATTTGGTCAATGATGGATTGTGTCTGGTGGATGGGGCATCACAGAAATACATGCCTCAAAACAAAGCAGGATTTATGGTCTTTTCCCCTTGGAGAGTAAAGGACTGGGGATGCGTGGTGTGGTAAAGACAAGATGGCTGTCAAGGAAGCAGTAGAGAGGGGACAAAAAGTTGTATGATCTCGGGGCGGTATGAAGCTTGAGGGAAAACCATGTCAAATGGAAATATGTGACCGATATCAGCATGAGGTATTGGGACTTAAGAGGATAAAGAGTAGATTAATCAGGAAGGGACACAAATGTATACTCAAAATCAGAGAAAATTAGGTTTCATTGGGTGAATGGTTGGATTCGTACTGGCTGTAAGTCAAAGGATGTTTGATCTCCACTAGAGCATGTTGCTTAGTGAAAAGTGTCTCCGCTCAGTTGCTCTTCTCCAGTAAGTTGAACATCAAGCTACCTACTTAGTTTTGCCAGAATTCTGTCTGCCACCTACTTTGTCATGCCTGGATTCGGTATGCCTTGAACTCTCATAGGTCTTATCCATGCCATCCAACCCTTGTCAGTTCATTTAAATAATTGCCCTGCCATATCTGGAAAACAGTGTTTCCTTTCATGGATCATGTTCTGTAGTACTTGGGCTATAAAACTCATGAACACACTCACCCACACACAGGATAAACATGTACATATGATGCCCACTAGTGTGTGACATGCACACATATGATGAATGCACCGAACTCCATAATATCAGTAAAGTAGGGAATCCATGATGCTAGGTGGAGTCTGGCAAAGACCCCACACACCCATCAAACCGCCAAATACCAGTATGGTACTGATGTCTGACTCCCATCCTGTAAGGAACCTGCCATCCTGTAACTGGGCTATTTTTGGTTCCTTCATCTTCACAAACTTGGTTAAAATGTTAGAGTTGTCAAACTGGGAGTTAGGGTCCAGCATGTAGATCAGCTGTCCCAGGTCTGGTGATTTGGCTACAATTTGGGTGAGAAATTGTACCAGGGAATTCTGGTACACCCTCTCCTCTTCTTCTCCCTGTCCTCATCATCACTCTTGTGGGTGGGCCTGGAGCACAAAGAAGGTAAAATGGAATAAGCCTCCTCCTTAGTGGAAAACCTTGTCCATCCTTAATTTGACCTGACTCTCTGAGGGAATGCAGCACATTTTTTCCTACTAGGTCTCCTCATTCATTGGTTCACTCATTTTTCCAAGGAATGATTGAATTCATCCATTCTTCCTTGTCTCTCTCTCTTCTTTCTTCCCTTCTTCCATTTCCCCCTTGATTGTAGAAATTTGAGCAGCAGGGCTGCATCCCCATGGGGCCGCCTTGTAAGGTTATGCTCCGAAATAACAACACAAAACTATTCATTTCAACACTGCCTGCCCCATTATTTTCAGCCTCTTAACCCATGTCTAATAATGTATGTTGCAGCACGAGGTGCGCTTAGAAGGAAAGATTTAGCATGTCTGACCTGGTGGCTGGCTGTATCGCCATCTGCCTTAGAGTGCAGAGCTACCATTTCTGCCCATGGCAGAGGTGCATGGCATCTCTAAGCTCAATTCCTATTCCTCCCAGCATTCTCTTATGTTTATTCCACCCACCTATGTTCTAACCTTGCAGGCCAAACAGTTTCTTTATTTAATTAACCAATGACCTATACTCCATCATTACTCCTATTTCTGTTTAAACAAGAATGGAATCTTTAACTTTAACATAGCAAAATTACATATAACAAAACAGTTATCAAGCAAGAATTACAGTTACAATATTTATATCTATTTTATCTTTTATCATAACAAAGGAAAACTATAACTATCTATCTCTTCTTCAACTCCATCAGAGACTCCTGAATAATACAGTATTACCTAAGCAAACAAAAAGTAAGCCATTTTCAAACTCTAGAAATGACAGAGACATCTCGCTGCCTGGACAGTCACCCAAAGTTCCTCTGTACCCTTGGTGTTTCCATCCTCAGCCTACAGGCCCATAGTTTCCAGCAGACATTTCCATGAAGCAGGAAATTTCAAAGGCAGTCACTATCTGCTTGTCTTGAAGAATGTTTTGCTGACCCTTTCCTGAATCAGGAACACGAAAAGATCATCTCACCTTTAGGCAAGTTCAGTAGTCCTCTCTCTGAGTGTTTTCTGTGTACAGTTTATGCAACTATCCAGGCAAGAGCAGTTTCTTCCCCAAATGGCTATCAAACTCCATAAGGATCCTCTTTGATGCCCATCTTCTTCCTGAAGTAGATATGTGCTGCCAAGAGTAGAGTGTCTCACTGTCATGAAAAACCCTAAGGTACTAAAACATTAAATACCGTATTTTGTAGTCTAGAGAGATATGAATAATGCCTATCTAACTGAAATATATATTTCTATGTAGCTAGAAAATCTAACTAACATGACTACAAACTTGACTATTATTAATGATTATCCATTAATAACCTATATACATTATATTTTTAAATGAACAACACAATCACAATACCTTAATTGAGATCAAAAATGCATATTCATATAACACAATTGACCTAAAATCTCTATCAGTAAAGCAAAATCTATACTAATGCAAATATTCATATCTATATCACATCCCACTTTAAATGTAAAAGAACATTTATAAGCCATATTTGGGAACGTGGGTGCAGTTTTTTCTCTCCAAAATGCTTCCTGCTGAATGGTGGCATCATTATTGATTTATCTCAGTTGGCAGTTGAGCGAAGCAATTTTTTAAAGGTGTTCACAGCAACCTTTAAGTAGGGCGTGGTCCATCCTACCATATTAGGATAGAGGCATCCACAGACTATCACCCTCTGTGAAAACAAAATAGAAACTCCTTTCCAAAGCATCATGTCCTTAGATCCAAATTTCAAAGTCAAGGCATTTTCAAAATATGTATGTTGGATTATTTCAGCAGCTTTTATAGAGAAACATCTTTTAGCAGCTATTGCTACTGCCTCAAAATTCAAATGATTCAAAAAGAGCATAATAGCATACAATATCAAAATTCGCTGTGAATTTTCCATCTTTGTGCGCTTCAATTTAACCTCTATTTTGTTTATTTTTCCTTTTTATTTTTTGCCTTTTGAGACAGGTTCTCTGTATCTTTGACCTGGAATAAATCTGTATACCTGTCTGTCCTTGAAGTCTCAGAGATCTGCCTCTCTCTGCCTTTCAGGCATTGGGATTAAAGGTGTATGCTACTACACATTGAACTCACAAAGATCTGTTTGTCTCTGCCTTCAAGGCACTGGGATTAAAGGCGTGTGCTACCTCACCTTGAAGGTACAGAGGTCAATCTCCCTCTGCCTCCCATGTGTTGGGTTTACAGGTGTGTACTACCACACCCAACAACTCTCTTTCTTTTTTTAACTTTAAGAACTTCAAATTTTAGCCTGCACATATTTTTAACACACTGTAAATCATTTAAAAATTTTCTTTGTCTTTGAATCTCTCTTTACTCTATTTCTCTCTCTGTTTTTCTGACCACATGAGTCTTTCATTTACCAAGCAATCTCAGTAGGACTAAAGCCGTGGCTTTGCTGGCCAGATGTAGCCCATTCCTTAGCTTTCTGCCATTCCAACCTTGTGGCTGAGGTACCGAACAGAGCCGCATTCAGTGTCACAAGTCTACAGTGTTTCAAGGTCCTTGCCATCAAAGAGGCTGCAACAGACTACGCTCAAGCCCTCTTTCTGTAGCTGGCCCTCCTTCCTCAAACAGTCAGAGTTTGCCCAGGCAGGATGGCCCAGAAAGCCGGCATTTTAAAACAACACAGTTTGTTTTCCTGCTACTGCTGAAAACATACAAGCATTCAGTTGGCTTTTATCAACACCATTTAACTGTTTTTTGGCAGGACCTCTTATGAGCTGCAGGGTTTTGCAGCTGAAGCTGAGTCAGCAAGCCTCTTTTAGATGAGAGCCCTTGCTTTCTTCTAGCAAGCAGAGCAGACCGAGAAATCGCTGCTACCAAGAAAACATGCTTTACTCTTTCCCAAGCTTTCTCAGGCTTTCAGTGGATTCAGTTGTCCACAAGGCTGCAAGCCATTCTGTAGTTATTTGAGCAGCGAGGCTGTGTCCCCAGCACCACGGCCACATGAAGGTTATGCCTGAAATGAATACACAAAAACTGTATTCTTTTAAATACTGCCTGCCCATTAGATTCAGCATTTTAACCCATTTCTAATAATCAGTGTAGTATAACGAGGTGCACTTACCAGGAAAAATTCAGCATGTCTGACATGGTGGCTGGCTGCATCGACATCTGCCTCAGAGAGCAGAGCTATGGCATCTGCCGGGGAGAGGGGAGCATGGCTTCTCTGAGCTCACTACCTCTTCCTCCCGGCATTCTATTTTGTTTACTCCACCTACCTATGTTCTCACCCATCAGCTGAAGCGGATTCTTTCTTTAATTAATCAATAAACTTCTTCTGTCACTTTATCCTTTCAACAGCTTGCCCATATAAATCTCTCATGTGTCTTCTGTTGTATAATCTTTCATTTGTAAAGAACTTGCACTCTCAGGGGAGGATTTTTCTGACATCTCTGTGGATGGAGATCATATGAGGAAGATCAGATGAGCAACCATGACAACTCTAATGCTGTAGAGTTAGGTGAACCAGAGATTGATGGCTGACATTCCTGTGCTATGCATCAGATGCCCCTGAACTCTGGCCCTGTTGACAGACAGGCAGACATCAAGTTGGTCACACATACTTAACTCATTCAGGTTCACAGATACTGTAAATGGAGTTTTAATTCTTCTCCTAAACTAATCAAAAAACCAAGATTAGGAGAAGAGAAGAGCCTGAAGTAAGGCCTCAAAATGGGTCATTTTGCAAAGGAAATGTTACCTGCCTCCATGTATACTGTCTCCCTTTCTTAGTCAAATCCATCCTTCCAGTGTCTAGCTAACAGCTAACCATAGGATTGAACCCAACTGCCTTTGATTTCTGAAATAAGTGCTGTCTCCTTAAGGTCTCATAACAGCACAGGAAGGTTTGTATGACTGTCCCAGCAACAATTTAAAGCAATTCTAGGACACCAAAGATGCAGCAAATTTGGATAATTGGTAATATAGATCGTTCTGATGGGACAAAATAATTTAGAATTAAAAAAAACATATTGGTGTACTCACGATGAATTTATGTGATATGGCACGCACAGGCTTCTGGTTCTGAATACTTCATGCTCGGTGGGTTTTGGAGATTGTCGTGACCCTGAACCTAGCTGGAGGCTTTGGGGCCTTGAAAGGACAAGACTTAATATTTCAGGACATCCTTGTACTTGGTACCCACTGTTTACTGATTTCCTTACAGAGAATGAGCAGCCATCTCCTCCTGCTGCCATGCCTTCCCCACATGAACAGAGAGAAGACCCTATACACACAGGTCGCTTGTATCACATGTGAAGGCATAAGTCACAAACAATCTCCCACAGCAATTTAGAATTGTGATTAATAGAATGATTAGTTCTTGAAAGGGGAAAAACTTAGAGATCACAATCCCTTACAAAAGCCCTCTGCAGGATCAGAAAAGGAGTCCAGTAGCAGGAAGGGAAGCTCAAGCAAGAGATCAAGCTGAAGGTAGAAGTTGCTTTTTAAAAGAGAGAGAGACCACAACTCAATGGGCTGGTATCTCAGTGGCTATTCAGGAAACATCACAGAGAAAGGATCTGCTTCATGCATGAGAGTCACCGATGATTTCCCTTTAAGAAAAAAACCCATCAAAACTCGCAATAACATCATCAGCATTCAACAACATGTCTATGATTTCTTTGCCTTGCCTTTGATTGTGCAGTAAATGATGCTGATAGTTAATCTGTGCAATTAATGCAAATTTCCTTGTAACTGACTAGACAGAATTGACAGGTTAATTTAAACACAGCAGGGAGTCACTCTACGAAGGAACTGGTTCATCATCACCTGTGTGACAGTGACATAATTAAGATCTTTCCTTTGTCTATAAATCTCATTATGTTCAACATGATATGTTGTCATACAGATTTCTTAGGGTTTTGTCCCACTGGTGGTTTCCTTGGTATGCTTACATAATTTTTGCCAGATCCAATCAGTTTTGCCATGCACTCTCAGCTCCACGTCCTTGTGTTCCCCTTATGTTCCAGTCCAGGCATTTTAGACCTCTTGTAACTGTTGTAAGAGTATCTCATGTTCCACCTAAATGATTTAGGGTTTTATTTAGGCTGGGTTTTATCTTCCATCACTGAGTTCATTGACTTTCCTTGGGCGTAATTCCTGGGACACTGAGCCTAACTCCTGGGGGATTCCTCCAGTTATTTCTCCTTTCTTAGATAGTTTACACTCTCACTATTACTGTGAGAGTGTTTCTGTAGCAAATATTCTTCTCAAGATGAGAAGAAACTTCAATATTACAATCCATTTGTTATTGTGATTTAAATACACACACACAAACACACACAAGTTAGTGCACATACACTGATGATATCTCAATTTATGGGGCCATTCTGGGGATGTCAAGATCGATATCTCTCGAGTGGTTCTCAGAAGGCCATAGGGTGAACCTCTCTAGGTACTTAAGCAGGGAGGAGAAGTTGACCGCACTGTGACATGTCCCTAGGAACTATGTGTGCCTTGTCCCATAGTCAGACTAATGACTGACTATCTTGAAAACCACCATGGAACTTTTGTTTGGCAAATGATGGAGATCAAGTCAGGGTCAAAATCAGAAAACTAGATGGAGCTTCCAAGCTCCAGTGGAAGAGCAGATGGATGGAGAATAAGAGCAAGGATGTCAGGAATATAAGGGCTTGGTCCACACTATGAGACACTGTGCCTGAATTAAGGGGATTTCAACTAATCCAGTGACCTGGGAATGAAAGAACATGGGATCAAACTGGAAGCTCTGAATGTGGCTGACAATTGGGGCAGACGGAGAAGCCAAAGATAATGGCACTTGCAATTGTCTGCATATCATACACTGGCTTTTTGTGATCATATTTTTTGTGGATGCATACCTTGCTAAATCTGGATGGATGAAGGGTGGGCTTGGACTTCCCACAGCTCAAAGTACCCTGCCCTCTATTTGGACTGGTGTTTGAGTGGAGAGGTTTATTTGCGGAGCAAGAAGAATGTGGGAGGAGGAAGAGAAGTGGAAAGTTTGATAATTATTATTATGAAGTAATGGAAAAATCAATAGAAAATAACCAATGAGGACATTGGAGCTAGGAAAAAAAAACATTCATGTGAGTTGTTGACTCAGACCAAAAATTATTTTACAAAAAAAAAAAAACAATAAAAGGGTTGAGTTACTTGGAAAATATGACTCAAGTAATTGGGAAGAAGATTGGGGTTTTTATTTTGGGTCTTCATGGGGCTGTATGAGCAGCATTTTAGGACGTGTATGCTGGATATTTCTGGGGGTTAGTAGGGAAGAAACCTGGCTAGGAGGAGTTTTATGACATAAGTAGTGCCTTGATGATGTCACAAAGCTTTGGTTGGGGGTGGCAACTGTGTTCCACATGAAGAACTAGTCTTCTGTGAAGGTGGGCTTACTATCTTCACGGTGGCTGAGGAGGTCAGTTCAGCTCTTGGGCTCCACAACTGTTCAACCGAATTTCCAGAAGTTGGAATCTAGAGAGCCAAGATATTTTCTTTTGGTAAATATGTTTAGGAAGCAACTAGGACCTCTGTAGTCAAAGAAAGGTTTCTTTCAAATCTGCTCTGGGTCCAAAATTTATGTCGTTAACAGCTCCTATATTTGATAGCTGGGGGACGGTTAATGTCAGGTATTTTCCCCACTCTATCTTTGCTAAAAATGTCCAATTCCTCAGTCCACTTAAATGGCAAAGATCCTCTTTGTCCATATGTGTTTTAAAAGATAATTATTTCTAATAGGTGCTGTTGCACAGATTAAGGTTTCTTTCTTTTGGCAGTTTGACTCACAGTACTCACTTCTCTAATGAAGATACAGAATATCTTTATGTAATCAACCTGCATCTGGATCAGGAGACACAATAGAGAGAGCCAGTGGACTGGAGTGCCATGACCTTGGGCAGGTGGTTATAGATCAGCCAACTAACCAGTAGCTTGAGTGGTAAGGAGAGGAGTGGCTGTTCTTTGAATTCTTTGCCATCTGTTCAGATATTTCTTTCTCACTTTAGGTATAGGCATAGATTCCTCTCTCATTGATATAGTAAGTCAGGAAGTTGGTTTCTCAGTAGAGGTCAATTGCATTTTGCAGCAGGAATATGTCTCTGATACACATATACTGAGCTGTAGACAAGAGTTTGATAATTTTCCTATTAATTTCTTAAGAACATATTCCATTTAGGTATCCAAATCTATTCAGCCCTGCCTTTTTCACCTGCTCCAAAGTTATTCCTAAAAAGAGCCTTGACCTCACATCCTCACCTTCTTATCCTTGCAGGCACTTATGGTGGAGGAAACCACTTTGTGTCTGATTTAAACGGAAGAGTTCTTCCTATGCAGAGATTGGCAGCTATGAAGCCCAAGCACAGAAACAGAGCCAAGAGACAGAGGAACAGGAGTGCTGTGGCCTATCTCAGAAAGTCTCCCGCCATGATGAAGATGCCTCTTAGTATGAGTTGCATGCCACCTCTCCAGAAGAAGAATGGGCCATCGCTCCAGAAGCAAAAACTTAGTAAGCCTTTTGAGGCCCTGGAGAATATTGTTGGCCACAGAATTTCTCATGGCTGGAAGGAAGCCAATGAACCAGTCACCCATTGGAAAGCCATCATTCTAGATCAACTGCCAACATATCCCTCTCTCTATTTGTTGAAATATGATGGGATTGATTGTGTCTATGGCTTGGAGCTTCATAGTGATGAAAGGATTTTAAACCTGAAGATCCTGCCTAATAATGTGCCATTTCCTCAGGTGACAGACACTCATCTCTCAAACACCATAGTTGGCAGAGCAGTGAAACATACATTCATGGGCACAAATGGCTCTAAGAATGACTGGAACGGGATGGTCCTAGAAGAGGTGCCAATCATGAAGACCTGGTTTTATATTACCTACAAGAAAGATCCGGTCCTGTACATTTACCACCTCCTGGATGACTACCTGGAAGGCAACCTCCACATCATGCCAGGCTCTAAGGAAGAGTGGAGTGGCGTGGTCCCAGATGAGGTGCAGACCATAACGACCTGTTTCTACATTGTCAACGAGAATGATCCGGTCCTGTACCTTTACCACCATCATGATGATTCCATTGAAGGCAACCTCCACATCACGCCTGAATGTCCTCCAGTAGAGGTGACTTTGGAATTAGGCAGGGATTCCTTGGAGGGCAAAAGAGTGCAGTACAACAAAAAAGATGGAACCCAAGAAATAGGTAAAATTATTTGCCAAGTTCCCAACAAACCTTCTGTGTATTTCATCAAGTTTGATAATGACTTCCATATCTATGTCTATGATTTGGTGAAGATCTGTTAAAGTGAAATTCTCAAATTTTGAGGGGCAGACTTAATTCTCTCCTTGGGAATGTGTATTTTCAGAGATACCTCAGGTCTTCTATGAATCCTGGTATCTTTTCCAATGGATTATACTTTCTCAAAGAATAAAAATTTGTTAACATGTTGTGTTATTTGGTCAATGATGGATTGTGTTTGGTGGATGGGGCATCACAGAAATACATGCCTCAAAACAAAGCAGGATTTATGTCTTTTCCCCTTGGAGAGTAAAGGACTGGGGATGCGTGGTGTGGTAAAGGACAAGACGGCTGTCAAGGAAGCAGTGGAGAGGGGACAAATAGTTGTATGATCTCGGGGCGGTATGAAGCTTGAGGGAAAACCATGTCAAATGGAAAGATGTGACCGATATCAGCGTGAGGTATTGGGACTTAAGAGGATAAAGAGTAGATTAATCAGGAAGGGGCACAAATGTCTACTCAAAATCAGAGAAAATTAGGTTTCATTTGATGAATGGTTTAATTCGTACTGGCTGTAAGTCAAAGGATGTTTGATCTCCACTAGAGCATGTTGCTTAGTGAAAAGTGTCTCCGCTCAGTTGCTCTTCTCCAGTAAGTTGGACATCAAGCTACCTACTTAGTTTTGCCAGAATTCTGTCTGCCACCTACTTTGTCATGCCTGGATTCGGTATGCCTTGAACTCTCATAGGTCTTATCCATGCCATCCAACCCTTGTCAGTTCATTTAAATAATTGCCCTGCCATATCTGGAAAACAGTGTTCCCATTCATTGATCATGTTCTGTAGTACATGGGCTATAAAACTCATGAACACACTCACCCACACACAGGATAAACATGTACATATGATGCCCACTAGTGTGTGACATGCACACATATGATGAATGCACCGAACTCCATAATATCAGTAAAGTAGGGAATCCATGATGCTAGGTGGAGTCTGGCAAAGACCCCACACAATCATCAAATCGCCAAATACCAGTATGGTACTGATGTCTGACTCCCAACTTGTAAGGAACCTGCCATCCTGTAACTGGGCTATTTTTGGTTCCTTCATCTTCACAAACTTGGTTAAAATGTTAGAGTTGTCAAACTGGGAGTTAGGGTCCAGCATGTAGATCAGCTGTCCCAGGTCAGGTGATTTGGCTACAATTTGGGTGAGAAATTGTACCAGGGAATTCTGGTACACCCTCTCCTCTTCTTCTCCCTGTCCTCATCATCACTCTTGTGGGTGGGCCTGGAGCACAAAGAAGGTAAAATGGAATAAGCCTCCTCCTTAGTGGAAAACCTTGTCAATCCTTAATTTGACCTGTCTCTCTGAGGGAATGCAGCACATTTTTTCCAACTAGGTCTCCTCATTCATTGGTTCACTCATTTTTCCAATGAATGATTGAATTCATCCATTCTTCCCTGTCTCTCTCTCTTCTTTCTTCCCTTCTTCCATTTCCCCCTTGATTGTAGAAATTTGAGCAGCAGGGCTGCATCCCCATGGGGCCGCCTTGTAAGGTTATGCTCCGAAATAACAACACAAAACTATTCATTTCAACACTGCCTGCCCCATTATTTTCAGCCTCTTAACCCATGTCTAATAATGTATGTTGCAGCACGAGGTGCGCTTAGAAGGACAGATTTAGCATGTCTGACCGGGTGGCTGGCTGTATCGCCATCTGCCTCAGAGTGCAGAGCTACCATTTCTGCCCATGGGAGAGGTGCATGGCATCTCTAAGCTCAATTCCTATTCCTCCCAGCATTCTCTTATGTTTATTCCACCCACCTATGTTCTAACCTTTCAGGCCAAACAGTTTCTTTATTTAATTAACCAATGACCTATACTCCATCATTACTCCTATTTCTGTTTAAACAAGAACGGAATCTTTAACTTTAACATGGCAAAATTACATATAACAAAACAGTTATCAAGCAAGAATTACAGTTACAATATTTATATCTATTTTATCTTTTATCATAACAATGGAAAACTATAACTGTCTATCTATTCTTCAACTCCATCAGAGACTCCAGAATAATACAGTATTACCTAAGCAAACAAAAAGTAAGCCATTTTCAAACTCTAGAAATGACAGAGACATCTCGCTGCCTGGACAGTCACCCAAAGTTCCTCTGTACCGTTGGTGTTTCCATCCTCAGCCTACTGGCCCATAGTTTCCAGCAGACATTTCCATGAAGCAGGAAATTTCAAAGGCAGTCACTATCTGCTTGTCTTGAAGAATGTTTTGCTGACCCTTTCCTGAATCAGGAACACGAAAAGATCATCTCGCCTTTAGGCAAGTTCAGTAGTTCTCTCTCTGAGTGTTTTCTGTGTACAGTTTATGCAACAATCCAGGCAAGAGCAGTTTCTTCCCCAAATGGCTATCAAACTCCATAAGGATCCTCTTTGATGCCCATCTTCTTCCTGAAGTAGATATGTGCTGCCAAGAGTAGAGTGTCTCACTGTCATGAAAAACCCTAAGGTACTAAAACATTAAATAGCCTATTTTGTAGTCTAGAGAGATATGAATAATGCCTATCTAACTGAAATATATATATCTATGTAGCTAGAAAATCTAACTAACATGACTACAAACTTGACTATTATTAATGATTATCCATTAATAACCTATATACATTATATTTTTTAATGAACTCCACAATCACAATACCTTAATTAAGATCAAAATTGCATATACATGTAACAAAATTGACCTAAAATCTCTATCAGTAAAGCAAAATCTATACTAATGCAAATATTCATATCTATATCACATCCCACTTTAAATGTAAAAGAACGTTCATAAGCCATATTTGGGAACATGGGTGCAGTTTTTTCTCTCCAAAATGCTTCCTGCTGAAGGGTGGCATCATTATTGATTTATCTCAGTTGGCAGTTGAGCGAAGCAATTTTTTAAAGGTGTTCACAGCAACCTTTAAGTAGGGCGTGGTCCATCCTACCATATTAGTATAGAGGCATCCACAGACTATCACCCTCTGTGAAAACAAAATAGAAACTCCTTTCCAAAGCATCATGTCCTTAGATCCAAATTTCAAAGTCAAGGCATTTTCAAAATATCTATGTTGGATTATTTCAGCAGCTTTTATAAAGAAACATCTTTTAGCAGCTATTGCTACTGCCTCAAAATTCAAATGATTCAAAAAGAGCATAATAGCATACAATATCAAAATTCGCTGTGAATTTTCCATCTTTGTGCGCTTCAATTTAACCTCTATTTTGTTTATTTTTCCTTTTTATTTTTTGCCTTTTGAGACAGGTTCTCTGTATCTTTGACCTGGAATAACTCTGTATACCTGTCTGTCCTTGAAGTCTCAGAGATCTGCCTCTCTCTGCTTTCAGGCATTGGGATTAAAGGTGTATGCTACTACACATTGAACTCACAAAGATCTGTTTGTCTCTGCCTTCAAGGCACTGGGATTAAAGGCGTGTGCTACCTCACCCTGAAGGTACAGAGGTCAATCTCCCTCTGGCTCCCATGTGTTGGGTTTACTAGTGTGTACTATCACACCCAACAACTCTCTTCCTTTTTTTAACTTTAAGAACTTCAAATTTTAGCCTGCACATATTTTTAACACACTGTAAATCATTTAAACATTTTCTTTGTCTTTGAATCTCTCTTTACTCTATTTCTCTCTCTGTTTTTCTGACCACATGAGTCTTTCATTTACCAAGCAATCTCAGTAGGACTAAAGCCGTGGCTTTGCTGGCCAGATGTAGCCCATTCCTTAGCTTTCTGCCATTCCAACCTTGTGGCTGAGGTACCGAACAGAGCCGCATTCAGTGCCACAAGTCTACAGTGTTTCAAGGTCCTTGCCATCAAAGAGGCTGCAACAGACAACACTCAAGCCCTTTTTCTGTAGCTGGCCCTCCTTCCCTTCCTCAAACAGTCAGAGTTTGCCCCGGCAGGATGGCCCAGAAAGCCGGCATTTTAAAACAACACAGTTTTTTTCCCTGCTACTGCTGCAAACATACAAGCATTCAGTTGGCTTTTATCAACACCATTTAAATGTTTTGTGGCAGGACCTCTTAAGAACTGCAGGGTTTTGCAGCTGAAGCTGAGTCAGCAAGCCTCTTTTAGATGAGAGCCCTTGCTTTCTTCTAGCAAGCAGAGCAGACCGAGAAATCGCTGCTACCAAGAAAACATGCTTTACTCTTTCCCAAGCTTTCTCAGGCTTTCAGTGGATTCAGTTGTCCACAAGGCTGCAAGCCATTCTGTAGTTATTTGAGCAGCGAGGCTGTGTCCCCAGCACCACGGCCACATGAATGTTATGCCTGAAATAAATACACAAAAACTGTATTCTTTTAAACACTGCTGGCCCATTAGATTCAGCATTTTAACCCATTTCTAATAATCAGTGTAGTATAACGAGGTGCACTTACCAGGAAAAATTCAGCATGTCTGACATGGTGGCTGGCTGCATCGACATCTGCCTCAGAGAGCAGAGCTATGGCATCTGCCGGGGAGAGGGGAGCATGGCTTCTCTGAGCTCACTACCTCTTCCTCCCGGCATTCTATTTTGTTTACTCCACCTACCTATGTTCTAACCTATCAGCTGAAGCGGATTCTATCTTTAATTAATCAATAAACTTCTTCTGTCACTTTGTCCTTTCAACAGCTTGCCCATATAAATCTCCCATGTGTCTTCTGTTGTATAATCTTTCATTTGTAAAGAACTTGCACTCTCAGGGGAGGATTTTTCTGACATCTCTGTGGATGGAGATCATATGAGGAAGATCAGATGAGCAACCATGACAACTCTAATGCTGTAGAGTTAGGTGGACCAGAGATTGATGGCTGACATTCCTGTGCTATGCATCAGATGCCCCTGAACTCTGGCCCTGTTGACAGACAGGCAGACATCAAGTTGGTCACACATACTTAACTCATTCGGGTTCACAGATACTGTAAATGGAGTTTTAATTCTTCACCTAAACTAATAAAAAAACCAAGATTAGGAGAAGAGAAGAGCCTGAAGTAAGGCCTCAAAATGGGTCATTTTGCAAAGGAAAGGTTACCTGCCTCCATGTATGCTGTCTCCCTTTCTTCGTCAAATCCATCCTTCCAGTGTCTAGCTAACAGCTAACCATAGGATTGAACCCAACTGCCTTTGATTTCTGAAATAAGTGCTGTCCCCTTAAGGTCTCATAACAGCACAGGAAGGTTTGTAAGACTGTCCCAGCAACAATTTAAAGCAATTCTAGGACACCAAAGATGCAGCAAATTTGGTTAATTGGTAATATAGATCGTTCTGATGGGACAAAATAATTTAGAATTAAAAAAAAAAACAGATTGGTGTACTCACGATGAATTTATGTGATATGGCACACACAGGCTTCTGGTTCTGAATACTTCATGCTCGGTGGGTTTTGGAGATTGTCGTGACCCTGAACCAAGCTGGAGGCTTTGGGGCCTTGAAAGGACAAGACTTAATATTTCAGGACATCCTTGTACTTGGTCCCAATGTTTACTGATTTCCTCACAGAGAATGAGCAGCCATCTACTCCTGCTGCCATGCCTTCCCCACATGAACAGTGAGAAGACCCTATACACACAGGTCGCTTGTATCACATGTGAAGGCATAAGTCACAAACAAACTCCCACAGCAGTTTAGAATTGTGATTAATAGAATGATTAGTTCTTGAAAGGGGAAAAACTTAGAGATCACAATCCCTTACAAAAGCCCTCTGCAGGATCAGAAAAGGAGCCTAGTAGCCGGAAGGGAAGCTCAAGCAAGAGATCAAGCTGAAGGTAGAAGTTGCTTTTTAAAAGAGAGAGAGACTACAACTCAATGGGCTGGTATCTCAGTGGCTATTCAGGAAACATCACAGAGAAAGGATCTGCTTCATGCATGAGAGTCACCGATGATTTCCCTTTAAGAAAAAAACCCATCAAAACTCCCAATAACATCATCAGCATTCAACAACATGTCTATGATTTCTTTGCCTTGCCTTTGATTGTGCAGTAAATGATGCTGATAGTTAATCTGTGCAATTAATGCAAATTTCCTTGTAACTGACTAGACAGAATTGACAGGTTATCTTAAACACAGCAGGGAGTCACTCTACGATGGAACTGGTTCATCATCACCTGTGTGACAGTGACATAATTGAGACCTTTCCTTTGTCTATAAATCTCATTATGTTCAACATGATATGTTGTCATACAGATTTCTTAGGGTTTTGTCCCACTGGTGGTTTCCTTGGTATGCTTACATAATTTTTGCCAGATCCAATCAGTTTTGCCATGCACTCGCAGCTCCACGTCATTGTGTTCCCCTTATTTTCCAGTCCAGGCATTTTAGACCTCTTGTAACTGTTGTAAGAGTATCTCATGTTCCACCTAAATGATTTAGGGTTTTATTTAGGCTGGGTTTTATCTTCCATCACTGAGTTCATTGACTTTCCTTGGGCATAATTCCTGGGACACTGAGCCTAACTCCTGGGGGATTCCTCCAGTTATTTCTCCTTTCTTAGATAGTTTACACTCTCACTATTACTGTGAGAGTGTTTCTGTAGCAAATATTCTTCTCAAGATGAGAAGTAACTTCAATATTACAATCCATTTGTTATTGTGTTTTAAATACACACACACAAACACACACAAGTTAATGCACATACACTGATGATATCTCAATTTATGGGGCCATTCTGGGGATGTCAAGATCGATATCTCTCGAGTGGTTCTCAGACGGCCATAGGGTGACCCTCTCTAGGTATTTAAGCAGGGAGGAGAAGTTGACCGCACTGTGACATGTTCCTAGGAACTATGTGTGCCTTGGCCCATAGTCAGACGGATGACTGACTATCTTGAAAACCACCATGGAACTTTTGTTTGGCAAATGATGGAGATCAAGTCAGGGTCAAAATCAGAAAACTAGATGGAGCTTCCAAGCTCCAGTGGAAGAGCAGATAGATGGAGAAAAAGAGCAAGGATGTCAGGAATATAAGGGCTTAGTCCACACTATGAGACACTGTGCCTGAACTAAGGGGATTTCAACTAATCCATTGACCTGGGAATGAAAGAACATGGGATCAAACTGGAAGCTCTGAATGTGGCTGACAATTGGGGCAGACGGAGAAGCCAAAGAAATGGCACTTGCAATTGTCTGCATATCATACACTGGCTTTTTGTGATCAAATTTTTTATGGATGCATACCTTGCTAAATCTAGATGGATAAAGGGGGGCTTGGACTTCCCACAGCTCAAAGTACCCTGCCCTCTATTTGGACTGGTGTTTGAGTGGAGAGGTTTATTTGTGGAGCAAGAAGAATGTGGGAGGAGGAAGAGAAGTGGAAAGTTTGATAATTATTGTTATGAAGTAATGGAAAAATCAATAGAAAATAAACAATGAGGACATTGGAGCTAGGAAAAAAAAACATTCATGTGAGTTGTGGACTCAGACCAAAAATTATTTTACAGAAAAAAAAAACACATAAAGGGGTTGAGTTACTTGGAAAATATGACTCAAGTAATTGGGAAGAAGATTGGGGTTTTTATTTTGGGTCTTCATGGGGCTGTATGAGCAGCATTTTAGGACCTGTATGCTGGATATTTCTGGGGGTTAGTAGGGAAGAAACCTGGCTAGGAGGAGTTTTATGACATAAGTAGAGCCTTGATGATGTCACAAAGCTTTGGTTGGGGGTGGCAACTCTGTTGCACATGAAGCACTAGTCTTCTGTGAAGGTGGGCTTACTATCTTCACGGTGGCTGAGGAGGTCAGTTCAGCTCTTGGGCTCCACAACTGTTCAACCGAATTTCCAGAAGTTGGAATCTAGAGAGCCAAGATATTTTCTTTTGGTAAATATGTTTAGGAAGCAACTAGGACCACTGTAGTGAAAGAAAGGTTTCTTTCAACTCTGTTCTGGGTCCAAAATTTATGTCGTTAACAGCTCCTATATTTGATAGCTGGGGTACGGTTAATGTCGGGTATTCTCCCCACTCTATCTTTGCTAAAAATGTCCAATTCCTCAGTCCACTTAAATGGCAAAGATCCTCTTTGTCCATATGTGTTTTAAAAGATAATTATTTCTAATAGGTGCTGTTGCACAGATTAAGGTTTCTTTCTTTTGGCAGTTTGACTCACAGTACTCACTTCTCTAATGAAGATACAGAATATCTTTATGTAATCAACCTGCATCTGGATCAGGAGACACAATAGAGAGAGCCAGTGGACTGGAGTGCCATGACCTTGGGCAGGTGGTTATAGATCAGCCAACTAACCAGTAGCTTGAGTGGTAAGGAGAGGAGTGGCTGTTCTTTGAATTCTTTGCCATCTGTTCAGATATTTCTTTCTCACTTTAGGTATAGGCATAGCTTCCTCTCTCATTGATATAGTAAGTCAAGAAGTTGGTTTCTCAGTAGAGGTCAATTGCATTTTGCAGCAGGAATATGTCTCTGATACACATATACTGAGCTGTAGACAAGAGTTTGATAATTTTCCTATTAATTTCTTAAGAACATATTCCATTTAGGTATCCAAATCTATTCAGCCCTGCCTTTTTCACCTGCTCCAAAGTTATTCCTAAAAAGAGCCTTGACCTCACATCCTCACCTTCTTATCCTTGCAGGCACTTATGGTGGAGGAAACCACTTTGTGTCTGATTTAAACGGAAGAGTTCTTCCTATGCAGAGATTGGCAGCTATGAAGCCCAAGCACAGAAACAGAGCCAAGAGACAGAGGAACAGGAGTGCTGTGGCCTATCTCAGAAAGTCTCCCGCCATGATGAAGATGCCTCTTAGTATGAGTTGCATGCCACCTCTCCAGAAGAAGAATGGGCCATCGCTCCAGAAGCAAAAACTTAGTAAGCCTTTTGAGGCCCTGGAGAATATTGTTGGCCACAGAATTTCTCATGGCTGGAAGGAAGCCAATGAACCAGTCACCCATTGGAAAGCCATCATTCTAGATCAACTGCCAACATATCCCTCTCTCTATTTGTTGAAATATGATGGGATTGATTGTGTCTATGGCTTGGAGCTTCATAGTGATGAAAGGATTTTAAACCTGAAGATCCTGCCTAATAATGTGCTATTTCCTCAGGTGACAGACACTCATCTCTCAAACACCATAGTTGGCAGAGCAGTGAAACATACATTCATGGCCACAAATGGCTCTAAGAATGACTGGAACGGGATGGTCCTAGAAGAGGTGCCAATCATGAAGACCTGGTTTTATATTACCTACAAGAAAGATCCGGTCTTGTACATTTACCACCTCCTGGATGACTACCTGGAAGGCAACCTCCACATCATGCCAGGCTCTAAGGAAGAGTGGAGTGGCGTGGTCCCAGATGAGGTGCAGACCATAACGACCTGTTTCTACATTGTCAACGAGAATGATCCGGTCCTGTACTTTTACCACCATCATGATGATTCCATTGAAGGCAACCTCCACATCACGCCTGAATGTACTCCAGGAGAGGTGACTTTGGAATTAGGCAGGGATTCCTTGGAGGGCAAAACAGTGCAGTACAACAAAAAAGATGGAACCCAAGAGATAGGTAAAATTATTTGCCAAGTTCCCAACAAACCGTCTGTGTATTTCATCAAGTTTGATAATGAGTTCCATATCTATGTCTATGATTTGGTGAAGATCTGTTAAAGTGAAATTCTCAAATTTTGAGGGGCAGACTTAATGCTCTCTTTGGGAATGTGTTTTTTCAGAGATACCTCAGGTCTTCTATGAATGCTGGTATCTTTTCCAATGGATTATTCATTCTCAAAGAATATAAATTTGTTAACATGTTGTGTTATTTGGACAATGATGGATTGTGTTTGGTGGATGGGCATCACAGAAATACATGCCTCCAAACAAAGCAGGATTTTTGGTCTTTTCCCCTTTTAGAGTAAAGGACTGGGGATGCGTGGTGTGGTAAAGGACAAGATGGCTGTCAAGGAAGCAGTGGAGAGGGGACAAAAAGTTGTATGATCTCGGGGTGGTATGAAGCTTGAGGGAAAACCATGTCAAATGGAAAGATGTGACCGATATCAGCGTGAGGTATTGGGACTTAAGAGTATAAAGAGTAGATTAATCAGGAAGGGACACAAATGTATACTCAAAATCAGAGAAAATTAGGTTTCATTTGATGAATGGTTTAATTCGTACTGGCTGTAAGTCAAAGGATGTTTGATCTCCACTAGAGCATGTTGCTTAGTGAAAAGTGTCTCCGCTCAGTTGCTCTTCTCCAGTAAGTTGGACATCAAGCTACCTACTTAGTTTTGCCAGAATTCTGTCTGCCACCTATTTTGTCATGCCTGGATTCGGTTTGACTTGAACTCTCATAGGTCTTATCCATGCCTTCCAACCCTTGTCAGTTCATTTAAATAATTGCCCTGCCATATCAGGAAAACAGTGTTGCCATTCATTGATCATGTTCTGTAGTACTTGGGCTATAAAACTCATGAACACACTCACCCACACACAGGATAAACATGTACATATGATGCCCACTAGTGTGTGACATGCACACATATGATGAATGCACCGAACTCCATAATATCAGTAAAGTAGGGAATCCATGATGCTAGGTGGAGTCTGGCAAAGACCCCACACACCCATCAAACCGCCAAATACCAGTATGGTACTGATGTCTGACTCCCATCCTGTAAGAAACCTGCCATCCTGTAACTGGGCTATTTTTGGTTCCTTCATCTTCACAAACTTGGTTAAAATGTTAGGGTTGTCAAACTGGGAGTTAGGGTCCAGCATGTAGATCAGCTGTCCCAGGTCAGGTGATTTGTCTACAATTTGGGTGAGAAATTGTACCAGGGAATTCTGGTACACCCTCTCCTCTTCCTCTCCCTGTCCTCATCATCACTCTTGTGGGAGGGCCTGGAGCACAAAGAAGGTAAAATGGAATAAGCCTCCTCCTTAGTGGAAAACCTTGTCAATCCTTAATTTGACCTGACTCTCTGAGGGAATGCAGCACATTTTTTCCTACTAGGTCTCCTCATTCATTGGTTCACTCATTTTTGCAAGGAATGATTGAATTCATCCATTCTTCCTTGTCTCTCTCTCTTCTTTCTTCCCTTCTTCCATTTCTCCCTTGATTGTAGAAATTTGAGCAGCAGGGCTGCATCCCCATGGGGCCGCCTTGTAAGGTTATGCTCCGAAATAACAACACAAAACTATTCATTTCAACACTGCCTGCCCCATTATTTTCAGCCTCTTAACCCATGTCTAATAATGTATGTTGCAGCACGAGGTGCGCTTAGAAGGAAAGATTTAGCATGTCTGACCTGGTGGCTGGCTGTATCGCCATCTGCCTCAGAGTGCAGAGCTACCATTTCTGCCCATGGGAGAGGTGCATGGCATCTCTAAGCTCAATTCCTATTCCTCCCAGCATTCTCTTATGTTTATTCCACCCACCTATGTTCTAACCTTTCAGGCCAAACAGTTTCTTTATTTAATTAACCAATGACCTATACTCCATCATTACTCCTATTTCTGTTTAAACAAGAACGGAATCTTTAACTTTAACATAGCAAAATTACATATAACAAAACAGTTATCAAGCAAGAATTACAGTTACAATATTTATATCTATTTTATCTTTTATCATAACAATGGAACACTATAACTATCTCTCTCTTCTTCAACTCCATCAGAGACTCCAGAATAATACAGTATTACCTAAGCAAACAAAAAGTAAGCCATTTTCAAACTCTAGAAATGACAGAGACATCTCGCTGCCTGGACAGTCACCCAAAGTTCCTCTGTACCGTTGCTGTTTCCATCCTCAGCATACAGGCCCATAGTTTCCAGCAGACATTTCCATGAAGCAGGAAATTTCAAAGGCAGTCACTATCTGCTTGTCTTGAAGAAAGTTTTGCTGACCCTTTCCTGAATCAGGAACACGAAAAGATCATCTCACCTTTAGGCAAGTTCAGTAGTCCTCTCTCTGAGTGTTTTCTGTGTACAGTTTATGCAACAATCCAGGCAAGAGCAGTTTCTTCCCCAAATGGCTATCAAACTCCATAAGGATCCTCTGTGATGCCCATCTTCTTCCTGAAGTAGATATGTGCTGCCAAGAGTAGAGTGTCTCACTGTCATGAAAAACCCTAAGGTACTAAAACATTAAATAGCCTATTTTGTAGTCTAGAGAGATATGAATAATGCCTATCTAACTGAAATATATATATCTATGTAGCTAGAAAATCTAACTAACATGACTACAAACTTGACTATTATTAATGATTATCCATTAATAACCTATATACATTATATTTTTAAATGAACTACACAATCACAATACCTTAATTAAGATCAAAAATGCATATACATATAACAAAATTGACCTAAAATCTCTATCAGTAAAGCAAAATCTATACTAATGCAAATATTCATATCTATATCACATCCCACTTTAAATGTAAAAGAACGTTTATAAGCCAAATTTGGGAACGTGGGTGCAGTTTTTTCTCTCCAAAATGCTTCCTGCTGAATGGTGGCATCGTTATTGATTTATCTCAGTTGGCAGTTGAGCGAAGCAATTTTTTAAAGGTGTTCACAGCAACCTTTAAGTAGGGCGTGGTCCATCCTACCATATTAGTATAGAGGCATCCACAGACTATCACCCTCTGTGAAAACAAAATAGAAACTCCTTTCCAAAGCATCATGTCCTTAGATCCAAATTTCAAAGTCAAGGCATTTTCAAAATATCTATGTTGGATTATTTCAGCAGCTTTTATAAAGAAACATCTTTTAGCAGCTATTGCTACTGCCTCAAAATTCAAATGATTCAAAAAGAGCATAATAGCATACAATATCAAAATTCGCTGTGAATTTTCCATCTTTGTGCGCTTCAATTTAACCTCTATTTTGTTTATTTTTCCTTTTTATTTTTTGCCTTTTGAGACAGGTTCTCTGTATCTTTGACCTGGAATAACTCTGTATACCTGTCTGTCCTTGAAGTCTCAGAGATCTGCCTCTCTCTGCTTTCAGGCATTGGGATTAAAGGTGTATGCTACTACACATTGAACTCACAAAGATCTGTTTGTCTCTGCCTTCAAGGCACTGGGATTAAAGGCGTGTGCTACCTCACCCTGAAGGTACAGAGGTCAATCTCCCTCTGGCTCCCATGTGTTGGGTTTACTAGTGTGTACTATCACACCCAACAACTCTCTTCCTTTTTTTAACTTTAAGAACTTCAAATTTTAGCCTGCACATATTTTTAACACACTGTAAATCATTTAAACATTTTCTTTGTCTTTGAATCTCTCTTTACTCTATTTCTCTCTCTGTTTTTCTGACCACATGAGTCTTTCATTTACCAAGCAATCTCAGTAGGACTAAAGCCGTGGCTTTGCTGGCCAGATGTAGCCCATTCCTTAGCTTTCTGCCATTCCAACCTTGTGGCTGAGGTACCGAACAGAGCCGCATTCAGTGCCACAAGTCTACAGTGTTTCAAGGTCCTTGCCATCAAAGAGGCTGCAACAGACAACACTCAAGCCCTTTTTCTGTAGCTGGCCCTCCTTCCCTTCCTCAAACAGTCAGAGTTTGCCCCGGCAGGATGGCCCAGAAAGCCGGCATTTTAAAACAACACAGTTTTTTTCCCTGCTACTGCTGCAAACATACAAGCATTCAGTTGGCTTTTATCAACACCATTTAAATGTTTTGTGGCAGGACCTCTTAAGAACTGCAGGGTTTTGCAGCTGAAGCTGAGTCAGCAAGCCTCTTTTAGATGAGAGCCCTTGCTTTCTTCTAGCAAGCAGAGCAGACCGAGAAATCGCTGCTACCAAGAAAACATGCTTTACTCTTTCCCAAGCTTTCTCAGGCTTTCAGTGGATTCAGTTGTCCACAAGGCTGCAAGCCATTCTGTAGTTATTTGAGCAGCGAGGCTGTGTCCCCAGCACCACGGCCACATGAATGTTATGCCTGAAATAAATACACAAAAACTGTATTCTTTTAAACACTGCTGGCCCATTAGATTCAGCATTTTAACCCATTTCTAATAATCAGTGTAGTATAACGAGGTGCACTTACCAGGAAAAATTCAGCATGTCTGACATGGTGGCTGGCTGCATCGACATCTGCCTCAGAGAGCAGAGCTATGGCATCTGCCGGGGAGAGGGGAGCATGGCTTCTCTGAGCTCACTACCTCTTCCTCCCGGCATTCTATTTTGTTTACTCCACCTACCTATGTTCTAACCTATCAGCTGAAGCGGATTCTATCTTTAATTAATCAATAAACTTCTTCTGTCACTTTGTCCTTTCAACAGCTTGCCCATATAAATCTCCCATGTGTCTTCTGTTGTATAATCTTTCATTTGTAAAGAACTTGCACTCTCAGGGGAGGATTTTTCTGACATCTCTGTGGATGGAGATCATATGAGGAAGATCAGATGAGCAACCATGACAACTCTAATGCTGTAGAGTTAGGTGGACCAGAGATTGATGGCTGACATTCCTGTGCTATGCATCAGATGCCCCTGAACTCTGGCCCTGTTGACAGACAGGCAGACATCAAGTTGGTCACACATACTTAACTCATTCGGGTTCACAGATACTGTAAATGGAGTTTTAATTCTTCACCTAAACTAATAAAAAAACCAAGATTAGGAGAAGAGAAGAGCCTGAAGTAAGGCCTCAAAATGGGTCATTTTGCAAAGGAAAGGTTACCTGCCTCCATGTATGCTGTCTCCCTTTCTTCGTCAAATCCATCCTTCCAGTGTCTAGCTAACAGCTAACCATAGGATTGAACCCAACTGCCTTTGATTTCTGAAATAAGTGCTGTCCCCTTAAGGTCTCATAACAGCACAGGAAGGTTTGTAAGACTGTCCCAGCAACAATTTAAAGCAATTCTAGGACACCAAAGATGCAGCAAATTTGGTTAATTGGTAATATAGATCGTTCTGATGGGACAAAATAATTTAGAATTAAAAAAAAAACAGATTGGTGTACTCACGATGAATTTATGTGATATGGCACACACAGGCTTCTGGTTCTGAATACTTCATGCTCGGTGGGTTTTGGAGATTGTCGTGACCCTGAACCAAGCTGGAGGCTTTGGGGCCTTGAAAGGACAAGACTTAATATTTCAGGACATCCTTGTACTTGGTCCCAATGTTTACTGATTTCCTCACAGAGAATGAGCAGCCATCTACTCCTGCTGCCATGCCTTCCCCACATGAACAGTGAGAAGACCCTATACACACAGGTCGCTTGTATCACATGTGAAGGCATAAGTCACAAACAAACTCCCACAGCAGTTTAGAATTGTGATTAATAGAATGATTAGTTCTTGAAAGGGGAAAAACTTAGAGATCACAATCCCTTACAAAAGCCCTCTGCAGGATCAGAAAAGGAGCCTAGTAGCCGGAAGGGAAGCTCAAGCAAGAGATCAAGCTGAAGGTAGAAGTTGCTTTTTAAAAGAGAGAGAGACTACAACTCAATGGGCTGGTATCTCAGTGGCTATTCAGGAAACATCACAGAGAAAGGATCTGCTTCATGCATGAGAGTCACCGATGATTTCCCTTTAAGAAAAAAACCCATCAAAACTCCCAATAACATCATCAGCATTCAACAACATGTCTATGATTTCTTTGCCTTGCCTTTGATTGTGCAGTAAATGATGCTGATAGTTAATCTGTGCAATTAATGCAAATTTCCTTGTAACTGACTAGACAGAATTGACAGGTTATCTTAAACACAGCAGGGAGTCACTCTACGATGGAACTGGTTCATCATCACCTGTGTGACAGTGACATAATTGAGACCTTTCCTTTGTCTATAAATCTCATTATGTTCAACATGATATGTTGTCATACAGATTTCTTAGGGTTTTGTCCCACTGGTGGTTTCCTTGGTATGCTTACATAATTTTTGCCAGATCCAATCAGTTTTGCCATGCACTCGCAGCTCCACGTCATTGTGTTCCCCTTATTTTCCAGTCCAGGCATTTTAGACCTCTTGTAACTGTTGTAAGAGTATATCATGTTCCACCTAAATGATTTAGGGTTTTATTTAGGCTGGGTTTTATCTTCCATCACTGAGTTCATTGACTTTCCTTGGGCATAATTCCTGGGACACTGAGCCTAACTCCTGGGGGATTCCTCCAGTTATTTCTCCTTTCTTAGATAGTTTACACTCTCACTATTACTGTGAGAGTGTTTCTGTAGCAAATATTCTTCTCAAGATGAGAAGTAACTTCAATATTACAATCCATTTGTTATTGTGTTTTAAATACACACACACAAACACACACAAGTTAATGCACATACACTGATGATATCTCAATTTATGGGGCCATTCTGGGGATGTCAAGATCGATATCTCTCGAGTGGTTCTCAGACGGCCATAGGGTGACCCTCTCTAGGTATTTAAGCAGGGAGGAGAAGTTGACCGCACTGTGACATGTTCCTAGGAACTATGTGTGCCTTGGCCCATAGTCAGACGGATGACTGACTATCTTGAAAACCACCATGGAACTTTTGTTTGGCAAATGATGGAGATCAAGTCAGGGTCAAAATCAGAAAACTAGATGGAGCTTCCAAGCTCCAGTGGAAGAGCAGATAGATGGAGAAAAAGAGCAAGGATGTCAGGAATATAAGGGCTTAGTCCACACTATGAGACACTGTGCCTGAACTAAGGGGATTTCAACTAATCCATTGACCTGGGAATGAAAGAACATGGGATCAAACTGGAAGCTCTGAATGTGGCTGACAATTGGGGCAGACGGAGAAGCCAAAGAAATGGCACTTGCAATTGTCTGCATATCATACACTGGCTTTTTGTGATCAAATTTTTTATGGATGCATACCTTGCTAAATCTAGATGGATAAAGGGGGGCTTGGACTTCCCACAGCTCAAAGTACCCTGCCCTCTATTTGGACTGGTGTTTGAGTGGAGAGGTTTATTTGTGGAGCAAGAAGAATGTGGGAGGAGGAAGAGAAGTGGAAAGTTTGATAATTATTGTTATGAAGTAATGGAAAAATCAATAGAAAATAAACAATGAGGACATTGGAGCTAGGGAAAAAAAAACATTCATGTGAGTTGTGGACTCAGACCAAAAATTATTTTACAGAAAAAAAAAACACATAAAGGGGTTGAGTTACTTGGAAAATATGACTCAAGTAATTGGGAAGAAGATTGGGGTTTTTATTTTGGGTCTTCATGGGGCTGTATGAGCAGCATTTTAGGACCTGTATGCTGGATATTTCTGGGGGTTAGTAGGGAAGAAACCTGGCTAGGAGGAGTTTTATGACATAAGTAGAGCCTTGATGATGTCACAAAGCTTTGGTTGGGGGTGGCAACTCTGTTGCACATGAAGCACTAGTCTTCTGTGAAGGTGGGCTTACTATCTTCACGGTGGCTGAGGAGGTCCGTTCAGCTCTTGGGCTCCACAACTGTTCAACCGAATTTCCAGAAGTTGGAATCTAGAGAGCCAAGATATTTTCTTTTGGTAAATATGTTTAGGAAGCAACTAGGACCACTGTAGTGAAAGAAAGGTTTCTTTCAACTCTGTTCTGGGTCCAAAATTTATGTCGTTAACAGCTCCTATATTTGATAGCTGGGGTACGGTTAATGTCGGGTATTCTCCCCACTCTATCTTTGCTAAAAATGTCCAATTCCTCAGTCCACTTAAATGGCAAAGATCCTCTTTGTCCATATGTGTTTTAAAAGATAATTATTTCTAATAGGTGCTGTTGCACAGATTAAGGTTTCTTTCTTTTGGCAGTTTGACTCACAGTACTCACTTCTCTAATGAAGATACAGAATATCTTTATGTAATCAACCTGCATCTGGATCAGGAGACACAATAGAGAGAGCCAGTGGACTGGAGTGCCATGACCTTGGGCAGGTGGTTATAGATCAGCCAACTAACCAGTAGCTTGAGTGGTAAGGAGAGGAGTGGCTGTTCTTTGAATTCTTTGCCATCTGTTCAGATATTTCTTTCTCACTTTAGGTATAGGCATAGCTTCCTCTCTCATTGATATAGTAAGTCAAGAAGTTGGTTTCTCAGTAGAGGTCAATTGCATTTTGCAGCAGGAATATGTCTCTGATACACATATACTGAGCTGTAGACAAGAGTTTGATAATTTTCCTATTAATTTCTTAAGAACATATTCCATTTAGGTATGCAAATCTATTCAGCCCTGCCTTTTTCACCTGCTCCAAAGTTATTCCTAAAAAGAGCCTTGACCTCACATCCTCACCTTCTTATCCTTGCAGGCACTTATGGTGGAGGAAACCACTTTGTGTCTGATTTAAACGGAAGAGTTCTTCCTATGCAGAGATTGGCAGCTATGAAGCCCAAGCACAGAAACAGAGCCAAGAGACAGAGGAACAGGAGTGCTGTGGCCTATCTCAGAAAGTCTCCCGCCATGATGAAGATGCCTCTTAGTATGAGTTGCATGCCACCTCTCCAGAAGAAGAATGGGCCATCGCTCCAGAAGCAAAAACTTAGTAAGCCTTTTGAGGCCCTGGAGAATATTGTTGGCCACAGAATTTCTCATGGCTGGAAGGAAGCCAATGAACCAGTCACCCATTGGAAAGCCATCATTCTAGATCAACTGCCAACATATCCCTCTCTCTATTTGTTGAAATATGATGGGATTGATTGTGTCTATGGCTTGGAGCTTCATAGTGATGAAAGGATTTTAAACCTGAAGATCCTGCCTAATAATGTGCTATTTCCTCAGGTGACAGACACTCATCTCTCAAACACCATAGTTGGCAGAGCAGTGAAACATACATTCATGGCCACAAATGGCTCTAAGAATGACTGGAACGGGATGGCCTAGAAGAGGTGCCAATCATGAAGACCTGGTTTTATATTACCTACAAGAAAGATCCGGTCTTGTACATTTACCACCTCCTGGATGACTACCTGGAAGGCAACCTCCACATCATGCCAGGCTCTAAGGAAGAGTGGAGTGGCGTGGTCCCAGATGAGGTGCAGACCATAACGACCTGTTTCTACATTGTCAACGAGAATGATCCGGTCCTGTACTTTTACCACCATCATGATGATTCCATTGAAGGCAACCTCCACATCACGCCTGAATGTACTCCAGGAGAGGTGACTTTGGAATTAGGCAGGGATTCCTTGGAGGGCAAAACAGTGCAGTACAACAAAAAAGATGGAACCCAAGAGATAGGTAAAATTATTTGCCAAGTTCCCAACAAACCGTCTGTGTATTTCATCAAGTTTGATAATGAGTTCCATATCTATGTCTATGATTTGGTGAAGATCTGTTAAAGTGAAATTCTCAAATTTTGAGGGGCAGACTTAATGCTCTCTTTGGGAATGTGTTTTTTCAGAGATACCTCAGGTCTTCTATGAATGCTGGTATCTTTTCCAATGGATTATTCATTCTCAAAGAATATAAATTTGTTAACATGTTGTGTTATTTGGACAATGATGGATTGTGTTTGGTGGATGGGCATCACAGAAATACATGCCTCCAAACAAAGCAGGATTTTTGGTCTTTTCCCCTTGGAGAGTAAAGGACTGGGGATGCGTGGTGTGGTAAAGGACAAGATGGCTGTCAAGGAAGCAGTGGAGAGGGGACAAAAAGTTGTATGATCTCGGGGTGGTATGAAGCTTGAGGGAAAACCATGTCAAATGGAAAGATGTGACCGATATCAGCGTGAGGTATTGGGACTTAAGAGTATAAAGAGTAGATTAATCAGGAAGGGACACAAATGTATACTCAAAATCAGAGAAAATTAGGTTTCATTTGATGAATGGTTTAATTCGTACTGGCTGTAAGTCAAAGGATGTTTGATCTCCACTAGAGCATGTTGCTTAGTGAAAAGTGTCTCCGCTCAGTTGCTCTTCTCCAGTAAGTTGGACATCAAGCTACCTACTTAGTTTTGCCAGAATTCTGTCTGCCACCTATTTTGTCATGCCTGGATTCGGTTTGACTTGAACTCTCATAGGTCTTATCCATGCCTTCCAACCCTTGTCAGTTCATTTAAATAATTGCCCTGCCATATCAGGAAAACAGTGTTGCCATTCATTGATCATGTTCTGTAGTACTTGGGCTATAAAACTCATGAACACACTCACCCACACACAGGATAAACATGTACATATGATGCCCACTAGTGTGTGACATGCACACATATGATGAATGCACCGAACTCCATAATATCAGTAAAGTAGGGAATCCATGATGCTAGGTGGAGTCTGGCAAAGACCCCACACACCCATCAAACCGCCAAATACCAGTATGGTACTGATGTCTGACTCCCATCCTGTAAGAAACCTGCCATCCTGTAACTGGGCTATTTTTGGTTCCTTCATCTTCACAAACTTGGTTAAAATGTTAGGGTTGTCAAACTGGGAGTTAGGGTCCAGCATGTAGATCAGCTGTCCCAGGTCAGGTGATTTGTCTACAATTTGGGTGAGAAATTGTACCAGGGAATTCTGGTACACCCTCTCCTCTTCCTCTCCCTGTCCTCATCATCACTCTTGTGGGAGGGCCTGGAGCACAAAGAAGGTAAAATGGAATAAGCCTCCTCCTTAGTGGAAAACCTTGTCAATCCTTAATTTGACCTGACTCTCTGAGGGAATGCAGCACATTTTTTCCTACTAGGTCTCCTCATTCATTGGTTCACTCATTTTTGCAAGGAATGATTGAATTCATCCATTCTTCCTTGTCTCTCTCTCTTCTTTCTTCCCTTCTTCCATTTCTCCCTTGATTGTAGAAATTTGAGCAGCAGGGCTGCATCCCCATGGGGCCGCCTTGTAAGGTTATGCTCCGAAATAACAACACAAAACTATTCATTTCAACACTGCCTGCCCCATTATTTTCAGCCTCTTAAGCCATGTCTAATAATGTATGTTGCAGCACGAGGTGCGCTTAGAAGGAAAGATTTAGCATGTCTGACCTGGTGGCTGGCTGTATCGCCATCTGCCTCAGAGTGCAGAGCTACCATTTCTGCCCATGGGAGAGGTGCATGGCATCTCTAAGCTCAATTCCTATTCCTCCCAGCATTCTCTTATGTTTATTCCACCCACCTATGTTCTAACCTTTCAGGCCAAACAGTTTCTTTATTTAATTAACCAATGACCTATACTCCATCATTACTCCTATTTCTGTTTAAACAAGAACGGAATCTTTAACTTTAACATAGCAAAATTACATATAACAAAACAGTTATCAAGCAAGAATTACAGTTACAATATTTATATCTATTTTATCTTTTATCATAACAATGGAACACTATAACTATCCCTCTCTTCTTCAACTCCATCAGAGACTCCAGAATAATACAGTATTACCTAAGCAAACAAAAAGTAAGCCATTTTCAAACTCTAGAAATGACAGAGACATCTCGCTGCCTGGACAGTCACCCAAAGTTCCTCTGTACCGTTGCTGTTTCCATCCTCAGCATACAGGCCCATAGTTTCCAGCAGACATTTCCATGAAGCAGGAAATTTCAAAGGCAGTCACTATCTGCTTGTCTTGAAGAAAGTTTTGCTGACCCTTTCCTGAATCAGGAACACGAAAAGATCATCTCACCTTTAGGCAAGTTCAGTAGTCCTCTCTCTGAGTGTTTTCTGTGTACAGTTTATGCAACAATCCATGCAAGAGCAGTTTCTTCCCCAAATGGCTATCAAACTCCATAAGGATCCTCTTTGATGCCCATCTTCTTCCTGAAGTAGATATGTGCTGCCAAGAGTAGAGTGTCTCACTGTCATGAAAAACCCTAAGGTACTAAAACATTAAATACCCTATTTTGTAGTCTAGAGAGTTATGAATAATGCCTATCTGACTGAAATATATATATCTATGTAGCTAGAAAATCTAACTAACATGACTACAAACTTGACTATTATTAATGATTATCCATTAATAACCTATATACATTATATTTTTAAATGAACTACACAATCACAATACCTTAATTAAGATCAAAAATGCATATACATATAACAAAATTGACCTAAAATCTCTATCAGTAAAGCAAAATCTATACTAATGCAAATATTCATATATATATCACATCCCACTTTAAATGTAAAAGAACGTTTATAAGCCAAAGTTGGGAACGTGGGTGCAGTTTTTTCTCTCCAAAATGCTTCCTGCTGAATGGTGGCATCAGTATTGATTTATCTCAGTTGGTAGTTGAGCGAAGCAATTTTTTAAAGGTGTTTACAGCAACCTTTAAGTAGGGCGTGGTCCATCCTACCATATTAGTATAGAGGCATCCACAGACTATCACCCTCTGTGAAAACAAAATAGAAATTCCTTTCCAAAGCATCATGTCCTTAGATCCAAATTTCAAAGTCAAGGCATTTTCAAAATATCTATGTTGGATTATTTCAGCAGCTTTTATAAAGAAACATCTTTTAGCAGCTATTGCTACTGCCTCAAAATTCTAATGATTCAAAAAGAGCATAATAGCATACAATATCAAAATTCGCTGTGAATTTTCCATCTTTGTGCGCTTCAATTTAACCTCTATTTTGTTTATTTTTCCTTTTTATTTTTTGCCTTTTGAGACAGGTTCTCTGTATCTTTGACCTGGAATAACTCTGTATACCTGTCTGTCCTTGAAGTCTCAGAGATCTGCCTCTCTCTGCCTTTCAGGCATTGGGATTAAAGGTGTATGCTACTACACATTGAACTCACAAACATCTGTTTGTCTCTGCCTTCAAGTCACTGGGATTAAAGGCGTGTGCTACCTCACCTTGAAGGTACAGAGGTCAACCTCCCTCTGCCTCCCATGTGTTGGGTTTACAAGTGTGTACTACCACACCCACAACTCTCTTCCTTTTTTTAACTTTAAGAACTTCAAATTTTAGCCTGCACATATTTTTAACACACTGTAAATCATTTAAACATTTTCTTTGTCTTTGAATCTCTCTTTACTCTATTTCTCTCTCTGTTTTTCTGACCACATGAGTCTTTCATTTACCAAGCAATCTCAGTAGGACTAAAGCCGTGGCTTTGCTGGCCAGATGTAGCCCATTCCTTAGCTTTCTGCCATTCCAACCTTGTGGCTGAGGTACCGAACAGAGCCGCATTCAGTGCCACAAGTCTACAGTGTTTCAAGGTCCTTGCCATCAAAGAGGCTGCAACAGACAACACTCAAGCCCTCTTTCTGTAGCTGGCCCTCCTTCCTCAAACAGTCAGAGTTTGCCCAGGCAGGATGGCCCAGAAAGCCGGCATTTTAAAACAACACAGTTTGTTTTCCTGCTACTGCTGAAAACAAACAAGCATTCAGTTGGCTTTTATCAACACCATTTAAATGTTTTGTGGCAGGACCTCTTAAGGGCTGCAGGGTTTTGCAGCTGAAGCTGAGTCAGCAAGCCTCTTTTAGATGAGAGCCCTTGCTTTCTTCTAGCAAGCAGAGCAGACCGAGAAATCGCTGCTACCAAGAAAACATGCTGTACTCTTTCCCAAGCTTTCTCAGGCTTTCAGTGGATTCAGTTGTCCACAAGGCTGCAAGCCATTTTGTAGTTATTTGAGCAGTGAGTCTGTGTCCCCAGCACCAAGGCCACATGAAAGTTATGCCTGAAATAAATACACAAATACTGTATTCTTTTAAACACTGCCTGCCCATTAGATTCAGCATTTTAACCCATTTCTAATAATCAGTGTAGTATAACGAGGTGTACTTACCAGGAAAAATTCAGCATGTCTGACATGGTGGCTGGCTGCATCGACATCTGCCTCAGAGAGCAGAGCTATGGCATCTGCCGGGGAGAGGGGAGCATGGCTTCTCTGAGCTCACTACCTCTTCCTCCCGGCATTCTATTTTGTTTACTCCACCTACATATGTTCTAACCTATCAGCTGAAGCGGATTCTTTCTTTAATTAATCAATAAACTTCTTCTGCCACTTTATCCTTTCAACAGCTTGCCCATATAAATCTCCCATGTGTCTTCTGTTGTATAATCTTTCATTTGTAAAGAACTTGCACTCTCAGGGGAGGATTTTTCTGACATCTCTGTGGATGGAGATCATATGAGGAAGATCAGATGAGCAACCATGACAACTCTAATGCTGTAGAGTTAGGTGGACCAGAGATTGATGGCTGACATTCCTGTGCTATGCATCAGATGCCCCTGAACTCTGGCCCTGTTGACAGACAGGCAGACATCCAGTTGGTCACACATACTTATCTCATTCAGGTTCACAGATACTGTAAATGGAGTTTTAATTCTTCTCCTAAACTAATAAAAAAACCAAGATTAGGAGAAGAGAAGAGCCTGAAGTAAGGCCTCAAAATGGGTCATTTTGCAAAGGAAAGGTTACCTGCCTCCATGTATGCTGTCTCCCTTTCTTAGTCAAATCCATCCTTCCAGTGTCTAGCTAAGAGCTAACCATAGGATTGAACCCAACTGCCTTTGATTTCTGAAATAAGTGCTGTCCCCTTAAGGTCTCATAACAGCACAGGAAGGTTTGTAAGACTGTCCCAGCAACAATTTAAAGCAATTCTAGGACACCAAAGATGCAGCAAATTTGGTTTATTAATAATATAGATCGTTCTGATGGGAAAAAATGATGTAGCATTAAAAAAAAAACAGATTGGTGTACTCACGATGAATATGTGATATGGCACACACAGGCTTCTGGTTCTGAATACTTCATGCTCGGTGGGTTTTAGAGATTGTCGTGACCCTGAAACTAGCTGGAGGCTTTCGGGCCTTGAAAGGACAAGACTTAATATTTCAGGACATCCTTGTACTTGGTGCCCACTGTTTACTGATTTCCTTACAGAGAATGAGCAGCCATCTACTCCTGCTGCCATGCCTTCCCCACATGAACAGAGAGAAGGCCCTATACACACAGGTCGCTTGTATCACATGTGAAGGCATAAGTCACAAACAATCTCCCACAGCAGTTTAGAATTGTGATTAATAGAATGATTAGTTCTTGAAAGGGGAAAAACTTAGAGATCACAATCCCTTACAAAAGCCCTCTGCAGGATCAGAAAAGGAGCCTAGTAGCCGGAAGGGAAGCTCAAGCAAGAGATCAAGCTGAAGGTAGAAGTTGATTTTTAAAAGAGAGAGAGACCACAACTCAATGGGCTGGTATCTCAGTGGCTATTCAGGAAACATAGCAGAGAAAGGATCTGCTTCATGCATGAGAGTCACCGATGATTTCCCTTTAAGAAAAAAACCCATCAAAACTCGCAATAACATCATCAGCATTCAACAACATGTCTATGATTTCTTTGCCTTGCCTTTGATTGTGCAGTAAATGATGCTGATAGTTAATCTGTGCAATTAATGCAAATTTCCTTGTAACCGACTAGATAGAATAGACAGGTTATCTTAAACACAGCAGGGAGTCACTCTACGATGGAACTGGTTCATCATCACCTGTGTGACAGTGACATAATTAAGATCTTCCTTTGTCTATAAATCTCATTATGTTCAACATGATATGTTGTCATACAGATTTCTTAGGATTTTGTCCCACTGGTGGTTTCCTTGGTATGCTTACATAATTTTTGCCAGATCCAATCAGTTTTGCCATGCACTCTCAGCTCCACGTCATTGTGTTCCCCTTATGTTCCAGTCCAGGCATTTTAGACCTCTTGTAACTGTTGTAAGAGTATCTCATGTTCCACCTAAATGATTTAGGGTTTTATTTAGGCTGGGTTTTATCTTCCATCACTGAGTTCATTGACTTTCCTTGGGCGTAATTCCTGGGACACTGAGCCTATCTCCTGGGGGATTCCTCCAGTTTTTTTTCTTGCTGAGTCAGTTTACACTCTCACTATTACTGTGAGAGTGTTTCTGTAGCAAATATTCTTCTCAAGATGAGAAGAAACTTCAATGTTACAATCCATTTGTTATTGTGATTTAAATACACAGACAGAAAACACACAAGTTAATGCACATACACTGATGATATCTCAATTTATGGGGCCTTTCGGGGAAGTCAAGATCGATATCTCTCGAGTGGTTCTCAGAAGGCCATAGGGTGACCCTCTCTAGGTACTTAAGCAGGGAGGAGAAGATGAACGCACTGTGACATGTCCCTAGGAACTATGTGTGCCTTGTCCCATAGTCAGACGGATGACTGACTATCTTGAAAACCACCATGGAACTTTTGTTTGGCAAATGATGGAGATCAAGTCAGGGTCAAAATCAGAAAACTAGATGGAGCTTCCAAGCTCCAGTGGAAGAGCAGATGGATGGAGAAAAAGAGCAAGGATGTCAGGAATATAAGGGCTTGGAATATAAGGGGATTTCAACTAATCCAGTGACCTGGGAATGAAAGAACATGGGATCAAACTGGAAGCTCTGAATGTGGCTGACAATTGGAACAGACGGAGAAGCCAAAGATAATGGCACTTGCAATTGTCTGCATATCATACACTGGCTTTTTGTGATCATATTTTTTGTGGATGCAAACCTTGCTAAATCTGGATGGATGAAGGGTGGGCTTGGACTTCCCACAGCTCAAAGTACCCTGCCCTCTATTTGGACTGGTGTTTGAGTGGAGAGGTTTATTTGCGGAGCAAGAAGAATGTGGGAGGAGGAAGAGAAGTGGAAAGTTTGATAATTATTATTATGAAGTAATAAGTAATAGAAAAATCAATAGAAAATAAACTATGAGGACATTGGAGCTAGGAAAAAAAAACATTCATGTGAGTTGTTGACTCAGACCAAAAATTATTTTACAGAAAAAAAAAACACATAATGGGGTTGAGTTACTTGGAAAATATGACTCAAGTAATTGGGAAGAAGATTGGGGTTTTTATTTTGGGTCTTCATGGGGCTGTATGAGCAGCATTTTAGGACCTGTATGCTGGATATTTCTGGGGGTTAGTAGGGAAGAAACCTGGCTAGGAGGAGTTTTATGACATAAGTAGGGCCTTGATGATGTCACAAAGCTTTGGTTGGGGGTGGCAACTCTGTTCCACATGAAGCACTGGTCTTCTGTGAAGGTGGGCTTACTATCTTCACGGTGGCTGAGGAGGTCCGTTCAGCTCTTGGGCTCCACAACTGTTCAACCGAATTTCCAGAAGTTGGAATCTAGAGGGCCAAGATATTTCCTTTTGGTAAATATGTTTAGGAAGCAACTAGGACCTCTGTAGTCAAAGAAAGGTTTCTTTCAAATCTGCTCTGGGTCCAAAATTTATGTCGTTAACAGCTCCTATATTTGATAGCTGGGGGACGGTTAATGTCGGGTATTCTCCCCACTCTATCTTTGCTAAAAATGTCCAATTCCTCAATCCACTTAAATGGCAAAGATCCTCTTTGTCCATATGTGTTTTAAAAGATAATTATTTTTAATAGGTGCTGTTGCACAGAATAAGGTTTCTTTCTTTTGGCAGTTTGACTCACAGTACTCACTTCTCTAATGAAGATACAGAATATCTTTATGTAATCAACCTGGATCTGGATCAGGAGACACAATAGAGAGAGCCAGTGGACTGGAGTGCCATGACCTTGGGCAGGTGGTTATAGATCAGCCAACTAACCAGTAGCTTGAGTGGTAAGGAGAGAAGTGGCTGTTCTTTGAATTCTTTGCCATCTGTTCAGATATTTCTTTGTATTAATAAGGAGCAGCGGCGGTTCTGCATCCCCAACACCCCAGCCGCCTGGCTTGGCTAGCTTATGCCCCGAAATAATTACACAGACACTGTATTCATTTAAACATTGCTTTGGCCCTTAGCTCTAGCCCTTACTGTCTAATTCTCACATATTAATTTAGCCCATTTCTAATCATCTGTGTAGCGCCCCTAGGTGCGCTTACCGGGAAGATTCTAGCCTAAGTCGATCCTGGGTCGGAGCTTCATAGCGTGCGTCTTCCCTGGAGCAGGTAGCATGGCGTCTCTTTTGCGTCTGCTCTGGAGAGGAGAGCTGCGGAGTCTGACCTCACTTCCTCTTCCTCCCAGTGTTCTGTTCTGTTTACTCCACCCACCTAAGGGTGGGCCTATCCAATGGGCCTAGCAGTTTCTTTATTGCTTAGCCAATGATATCAACAGATTGTTATGACACTCCCACATCACTTCCCCTTTTTCTGTTTAAACAAAAAAAGGAAGGCTTTAACTTTAACATAGCAAAATTACATATAACAAAACAGTTATCATGTAAAAGTTACATCAGAAACATTTATACATATAACAAAATTGACCGTAAATCTCTATCAATAAAGCAAAATCTATACTAATGCAAATTATTCATGTCTATATCATATCCCCCTTTTAATGTAAAAGAACATTTATAAACCATATTTGGGAACATGGGCACAGTTTTTTCTCTCCAAACTGCTTCCTGCTGAATGGGGGCATCGTTAATTAGGTCTTTCATGGTATAACCTGTGTGCTAGTTTCATCTCAGTTGGCAGTTGAGCAAAGCAATTTTCTGAAGATGTTCACAGCAACCCTTCAGGAGGACGTGGTCCATCATACCAAATCGGAATAGAATAAATCCATAGAGTCTCATCCTCTGTGAAAACAAAAGAAGAATCTCTTTTCCAAAGTATCATATCCTTAGATCCAAATTCTGAAATCATACCCTCATGATATCCGTACTGGTTCCAATTGGCAGCCCATATAATGAAATGTCTCTCTGTACTTAGCTCCTTCACATTCAAAAATTTTAAAGAAAACACAATAATACAAAGAATCCAGACTCTCTGTGAATTTTTCATCTTTACGCGGCTTATATTTCTTTATTTCTTTTAATCTCTTAACTATCTGTACTCTAAAGACTTTACCTTTTTTTTAAAACCATTAACTTTATTCTCTATATTCTTTTTCTTCTCTTTCCCAAGCCTACGTACATTCATCCAACAGTGTGACTCATTTAGTGGTCTGAATCTGTCCTATTGTGAATCTGCAATTTTTTACCATCCAGGAGCACTTTTGATTTATGCCTTTAAATCACTAGGCGCTTAAGAAGCTAAGCTGTGACAGTCCTAAGTTAACTCTTTGCTTTTTGAGCATATATCTGTAGACCAGGCTGTCTTTGAACTCTCGGAGATCCGCCTGTCTCTGCCTCCCAGGCATTGGGATTAAAGGCGTACACTACTACACCTTGAACTCACAGAGATCTGTTTGTCTCTGCTTTTTAGGCACTGGGATTAAAGGAGTGTGCTATCACACCTTGAAGTCACAGAGATTTACTTTAAGAATTTTAACTTTTAGTCTGCATATATTTTAACACTGTAAATCATTTAAAATTTTTCTTTGTCTTTGAATCTCTCTTTACTGTATATCTCTCTTTTTCTGATCACATGAGTCCTTAATTTACCAAGCAATCTCGGTAGGACTAAAGGCGTGGGTTTGCCGGCTAGATGTAGCCCATTCCTTAGCTTTCCAGCCTCATGGCTGAGGTACTGGCTGTAGCCATGTTTATAGCATTTCAAGGTCCCTGCCAGCCAGCGAGCTACAACAGACAACACTCAAGTCCTCTCTCGGTAGCTGGCCCTCCTGCCTCAAACAGTCAGAGTTTGCCCTGGCAGGATGGACCAGAAAGCCGGCATTTTTAAACGGCACAGCTTTTTTCCTGCTACGGCTGAAAACCGAAAAGCATGTGTTCAGCTTTTCGTCAACACCGTTTAAGTGTTTCGTGGCAGGACCTCTTAATGAGCTGCAGGCTTTGCAGCTAAAGCTGAGTCAGGAAGCCTCTCTTAGATGAGGTGCTTGCTTGCCTCTGGCAAGCAGAGTAGACCCGAGAAATTGCCATAATCAAGAAAACATGCTTCACACTTTCCCAAGCTTTGTCAGGCTTCCAGAGGGTTCAGTTAGCCACACGTCTGGGCGTCATTTGTAGTAATAAGGAGCAGCGGCGGGGCTGCATCCCCAACACCCCAGCCGCCAGGCTCGGCTAGCTTATGCCCCGAAATAATTACACAGACACTGTATTCATTTAAACATTGCTTTGGCCCTTAGCTCTAGCCCTTACTGGCTAATTCTCACATATTAATTTAGCCCATTTCTAATCATCTGTGTAGCGCCCCTAGGTGCGCTTACCGGGAAGATTCTAGCCTAAGTCGATCCTGGGTCGGAGCTTCATAGCGTGCGTCTTCCCTGGAGCAGGTAGCATGGCGTCTCTCTTGCGTCTGCTCTGGAGAGGAGAGCTGCGGAGTCTGACCTCACTTCCTCTTCCTCCCAGGGTTCTCTTCTGTTTACTCCACCCATCTAAGATGGGCCTATCCAATGGGCCTAGCAGTTTCTTTATTGCTTAGCCAATGATATCAACAGATTGTTATGACACTCCCACATCATTTCTTTCTCACTTTAGGTATAGGCATAGCTTCCTCTCTCATTGATATAGTAAGTCAGGAAGTAGGTTTCTCAGTAGAGGTCAATTGCATTTTGCAGCAGGAATATGTCTCTGATACACATATACTGAGCTGTAGACAAGAGTTTGATAATTTTCCTATTAATTTCTTAAGAACATATTCCATTTAGGTATGCAAATCTATTCAGCCCTGCCTATTTCACCAGCTCCAAAGTTATTCCTAAAAAGAGCCTTGACCTCACATCCTCACCTTCTTATCCTTGCAGGCACTTATGGTGGAGGAAACCACTTTGTGTCTGATTTAAACTGAAGAGTTCTTAATATGCAGAGATTGGCAGCTATGAAGCCCAAGCACAGAAACAGAGCCAAGAGACAGTGGAACAGGAGTGCTGTGGCCTATCTCAGAAAGTCTCCCGCCATGATGAAGATGCCTCTTAGTATGAGTTGCATGCCACATCTCCAGAAGAAGAATGGGCCATCGCTCCAGAAGCAAAAACTTAGTAAGCCTTTTGAGGCCCTGGAGAATATTGTTGGCCGCAGAATTTCTCATGGCTGGAAGTAAGCCAATTAACCTGTCACCCATTGGAAAGCCATCATTCTAGATCAACTGCCAACATATCCCTCTCTCTATTTGTTGAAATATGATGGGATTGATTGTGTCTATGGCCTGGAGCTTCATAGTGATGAAAGGATTTTAAACCTGAAGATCCTGCCTAATAATGTGCCATTTCCTCAGGTGACAGACACTCATCTCTCAAACACCATAGTTGGCAGAGCAGTGAAACATACATTCATGGGCACAAATGGCTCTAAGAATGACTGGAACGGGATGGTCCTAGAAGAGGTGCCAATCATGAAGACCTGGTTTTATATTACCTACAAGAAAGATCCGGTCTTGTACATTTACCACCTCCTGGATGACTACCTGGAAGGCAACCTCCACATCATGCCAGGCTCTAAGGAAGAGTGGAGTGGCGTGGTCCCAGATGAGGTGCAGACCATAACGACCTGTTTCTACATTGTCAACGAGAATGATCCGGTTCTGTACCTTTACCACCATCATGATGATTCCATTGAAGGCAACCTCCACATCACGCCTGAATGTCCTCCAGTAGAGGTGACTTTGGAATTAGGCAGGGATTCCTTGGAGGGCAAAAGAGTGCAGTACAACAAAAAAGATGGAACCCAAGAGATAGGTAAAATTATTTGCCAAGTTCCCAACAAACCTTCTGTGTATTTCATCAAGTTTGATAATGACTTCCATATCTATGTCTATGATTTGGTGAAGATCTGTTAAAGTGAAATTCTCAAATTTTGAGGGGCAGACTAAATTCTCTCTTTGGGAATGTGTTTTTTTTAGAGATACCTCAGGTCTTCTATGAATCCTGGTATCTTTTCCAATGGATTATTCTTTCTCAAAGAATAAAAATTTGTTAACATGTTGTGTTATTTGGTCAATGATGGATTGTGTTTGGTGGATGGGGCATCACAGAAATACATGCCTCAAAACAAAGCAGGATTTATGGTCTTTTCCCCTTGGAGAGTAAAGGACTGGGGATGCGTGGTGTGGTAAAGGACAAGATGGCTGTCAAGGAAGCAGTGGAGAGGGGACAAAAAGTTGTATGATCTCGGGGCGGTATGAAGCTTGAGGGAAAACCATGTCAAATGGAAAGATGTGACCGATATCAGCGTGAGGTATTGGGACTTAAGAGGATAAAGAGTAGATTAATCAGGAAGGGACACAAATGTATACTCAAAATCAGAGAAAATTAGGTTTCATTTGATGAATGGTTTAATTCGTACGGGCTGTAAGCCAAAGGATGTTTGAACTCCACGAGAGCATGTTGCTTAGTGAAAAGTGTCTCCGCTCAGTTGCTCTTCTCCAGTAAGTTGGACATCAAGCTACCTACTTAGTTTTGCCAGAATTCTGTCTGCCACCTACTTTGTCATGCCTGGATTCGGTATGCCTTGAACTCTCATAGGTCTTATCCATGCCATCCAACCCTTGTCAGTTCATTTAAATAATTGCCCTGCCATATCTGGAAAACAGTGTTCCCTTTCATTGATCATGTTCTGTAGTACTTGGGCTATAAAACTCATGAACACACTCACCCACACACAGGATAAACATGTACATATGATGCCCACTAGTGTGTGACATGCACACATATGATGAATGCACCGAACTCCATAATATCAGTAAAGTAGGGAATCCATGATGCTAGGTGGAGTCTGGCAAAGACCCCACACACCCATCAAACCGCCAAATACCAGTATGGTACTGATGTCTGACTCCCATCCTGTAAGGAACCTGCCATCTTGTAACTGGGCTATTTTTGGTTCCTTCATCTTCACAAACTTGGTTAAAATGTTAGAGTTGTCAAACTGGGAGTTAGGGTCCAGCATGTAGATCAGCTGTCCCAGGTCAGGTGATTTGGCTACAATTTGGGTGAGAAATTGTACCAGGGAAATCTGGTACACCCTCTCCTCTTCTTCTCCCTGTCCTCATCATCACTCTTGTGGGTGGGCCTGGAGCACAAAGAAGGTAAAATGGAATAAGCCTCCTCCTTAGTGGAAAGCCTTGTCAATCCTTAATTTGACCTGACTCTCTGAGAGAATGCAGCACATTTTTTCCTACTAGGTCTCCTCATTCATTGGTTCACTCATTTTTCCAAGGAATGATTGAATTCATCCATTCTTCCTTGTCTCTCTCTCTCTTCTTTCTTCCCTTCTTCCATTTACCCCTTGATTGTAGAAATTTGAGCAGCAGGGCTGCATCCCCATGGGGCCGCCTTGTAAGGTTATGCTCCAAAATAACAACACAAAACTATTCATTTCAACACTGCCTGCCCCATTATTTTCAGCCTCTTAACCCATGTCTAATAATGTATGTTGCAGCACGAGGTGCGCTTAGAAGGAAAGATTTAGCATGTCTGACCTGGTGGCTGGCTGTATCGCCATCTGCCTCAGAGTGCAGAGCTACCATTTCTGCCCATGGGAGAGGTGCATGGCATCTCTAAGCTCAATTCCTATTCCTCCCAGCATTCTCTTATGTTTATTCCACCCACCTATGTTCTAACCTTTCAGGCCAAACAGTTTCTTTATTTAATTAACCAATGACCTATACTCCATCATTACTCCTATTTCTGTTTAAACAAGAACGGAATCTTTAACTTTAACATAGCAAAATTACATATAACAAAACAGTTATCAAGCAAGAATTACAGTTACAATATTTATATCTATTTTATCTTTTATCATAACAATGGAAAACTCTAACTATATATCTATTCTTCAACTCCATCAGAGACTCCAGAATAATACAGTGTTACCTAAGCAAACAAAAAGTAAGCCATTTTCAAACTCTAGAAATGACAGAGACATCTCGCTGCCTGGACAGTCACCCAAAGTTCCTCTGTACCGTTGGTGTTTCCATCCTCAGCCTACAGGCCCATAGTTTCCAGCAGACATTTCCATGAAGCAGGAAATTTCAAAGGCAGTCACTATCTGCTTGTCTTGAAGAATGTTTTGCTGACCCTTTCCTGAATCAGGAACACAAAAAGATCATCTCACCTTTAGGCAAGTTCAGTAGTCCTCTCTCTGAGTGTTTTCTGTGTACAGTTTATGCAACAATCCATGCAAGAGCAGTTTCTTCCCCAAATGGCTATCAAACTCCATAAGGATCCTCTTTGATGCCCATCTTCTTCCTGAAGTAGATATGTGCTGCCAAGAGTAGAGTGTCTCACTGTCATGAAAAACCCTAAGGTACTAAAACATTAAATACCCTATTTTGTAGTCTAGAGAGTTATGAATAATGCCTATCTGACTGAAATATATATATCTATGTAGCTAGAAAATCTAACTAACATGACTACAAACTTGACTATTATTAATGATTATCCATTAATAACCTATATACATTATATTTTTAAATGAACTACACAATCACAATACCTTAATTAAGATCAAAAATGCATATACATATAAGACAATTGACCTAAAATCTCTATCAGTAAAGCAAAATCTATACTAATGCAAATATTCATATCTATATCACATCCCACTTTAAATGTAAAAGAACGTTTATAAGCCATATTTGGGAATGTGGGTGCAGTTTTTTCTATCCAAAATGCTTCCTGCTGAATGGTGGCATCATTATTGATTTATCTCAGTTGGCAGTTGAGTGAAGCAATTTTTTAAAGGTGTTCAGAGTAACCTTTAAGTAGGGCGTGGTCCATCCTACCATATTAGTATAGAGGCATCCACAGACTATCACCCTCTGTGAAAACGAAATTGAAACTCCTTTCCAAAGCATCATGGCCTTAGATCCAAATTTCAAAGTCAAGGCATTTTCAAAATATCTATGTTGGATTATTTCAGCAGCTTTTATAAAGAAACATCTTTTAGCAGCTATTGCTACTGCCTCAAAATTCAAATGATTCAAAAAGAGCATAATAGCATACCATATCAAAATTCGCTGTGAATTTTCCATCTTTGTGCGCTTCAATTTAACCTCTATTTTGTTTATTTTTCCTTTTTATTTTTTGCCTTTTGAGACAGGTTCTCTGTATCTTTGACCTGGAATAACTCTGTATACCTGTCTGTCCTTGAAGTCTCAGAGATCTGCCTCTCTCTGCCTTTCAGGCATTGGGATTAAAGGTGTATGCTACTACACATTGAACTCACAAAGATCTGTTTGTCTCTGCCTTCAAGGCACTGGGATTAAAGGCGTGTGCTACCTCACCCTGAAGGTACAGAGGTCAATCTCCCTCTGGCTCCCATGTGTTGGGTTTACAAGTGTGTACTATCACACCCAACAACTCTCTTCCTTTTTTTAACTTTAAGAACTTCAAATTTTAGCCTGCACATATTTTTAACACACTGTAAATCATTTAAAAATTTTCTTTGTCTTTGAATCTCTCTTTACTCTATTTCTCTCTCTGTTTTTCTGACCACATGAGTCTTTCATTTACCAAGCAATCTCAGTAGGACTAAAGCCGTGGCTTTGCTGGCCAGATGTAGCCCATTCCTTAGCTTTCTGCCATTCCAACCTTGTGGCTGAGGTACTGAACAGAGCCGCATTCAGTGCCACAAGTCTACAGTGTTTCAAGGTCCTCGCCATCAAAGAGGCTGCAACAGACAACACTCAAGCCCTCTTTCTCTAGCTGGCCCTCCTTCCTCAAACAGTCAGAGTTTGCCCAGGCAGGATGGCCCAGAAAGCCGGCATTTTAAAACAACACAGTTTTTTTCCCTGCTACTGCTGAAAACATACAAGCATTCAGTTGGCTTTTATCAACACCATTTAAATGTTTTGTGGCAGGACCTCTTAAGAACTGCAGGGTTTTGCAGCTGAAGCTGAGTCAGCAAGCCTCTTTTAGATGAGAGCCCTTGCTTTCTTCTAGCAAGCAGAGCAGACCGAGAAATCGCTGCTACCAAGAAAACATGCTGTACTCTTTCCCAAGCTTTCTCAGGCTTTCAGTGGATTCAGTTGTCCACAAGGCTGCAAGCCATTCTGTAGTTATTTGAGCAGCGAGGCTGTGTCCACAGCACCAAGGCCGCATGAAGGTTATGCCTGAAATAAATACCCAAAAACTGTATTCTTTTAAACACTGCTGGCCCATTAGATTCAGCATTTTAACCCATTTCTAATAATCAGTGTAGTATAACGAGTTGCACTTACCAGGAAAAATTCAGCATGTCTGACATGGTGGCTGACTGTATCGACATCTGCCTCAGAGAGCAGAGCTATGGCATCTGCCGGGGAGAGGGGAGCATGGCTTCTCTGAGCTCACTACCTCTTCCTCCCGGCATTCTATTTTGTTTACTCCACCTACCTATGTTCTAACCTATCAGCTGAAGCGGATTCTTTCTTTAATTAATCAATAAACTTCTTCTGTCACTTTATCCTTTCAACAGCTTGCCCATATAAATCTCCCATGTGTCTTCTGTTGTATAATCTTTCATTTGTAAAGAACTTGCACTCTCAGGGGAGGATTTTTCTGACATCTCTGTGGATGGAGATCATATGAGGAAGATCAGATGAGCAACCATGACAACTCTAATGCTGTAGAGTTAGGTGGACCAGAGATTGATGGCTGACATTCCTGTGCTATGCATCAGATGCCCCTGAACTCTGGCCCTGTTGACAGACAGGCAGACATCAATTGGTCACACATACTTAACTCATACGGGTTCACAGATACTGTAAATGGAGTTTTAATTCTTCTCCTAAACTAATAAAAAAACCAAGATTAGGAGAAGAGAAGAGCCTGAAGTAAGGCCTCAAAATGGGTCATTTTGCAAAGGAAAGGTTACCTGCCTCCATGTATGCTGTCTCCCTTTCTTAGTCAAATCCATCCTTCCAGTGTCTAGCTAAGAGCTAACCATAGGATTGAACCCAACTGCCTTTGATTTCTGAAATAAGTGCTGTCCCCTTAAGGTCTCATAACAGCACAGGAAGGTTTGTAAGACTGTCCCAGCAACAATTTAAAGCAATTCTAGGGCACCAAAGATGCAGCAAATTTGGTTAATTGGTAATATAGATCGTTCTGATGGGACAAAATAATTTAGAATTAAAAAAAAACAGATTGGTGTACTCACGATGAATTTATGTGATATGGCACACACAGGCTTCTGGTTCTGAATACTTCATGCTCGGTGGGTTTTGGAGATTGTCGTGACCCTGAACCTAGCTGGAGGCTTTGGGGCCTTGAAAGGACAAGACATAATATTTCAGGACATCCTTGTACTTGGTCCCCACTGTTTACTGATTTCTTTACAGAGAATGAGCAGCCATCTACTCCTGCTGCCATGCCTTCCCCACATGAACAGAGAGAAGACCCTATACACACAGGTCGCTTGTATCACATGTGAAGGCATAAGTCACAAACAAACTCCCACAGCAGTTTAGAATTGTGATTAATAGAATGATTAGTTCTTGAAAGGGGAAAAACTTAGAGATCACAATCCCTTACAAAAGCCCTCTGCAGGATCAGAAAAGGAGCCTAGTAGCCAGAAGGGAAGCTCAAGCAAGAGATCAAGCTGAAGGTAGAAGTTGCTTTTTAAAAGAGAGAGAGACCACAACTCAATGGGCTGGTATCTCAGTGGCTATTCAGGAAACATCACAGAGAAAGGATCTGCTTCATGCATGAGAGTCACCGATGATTTCCCTTTAAGAAAAAAACCCATCAAAACTCCCAATAACATCATCAGCATTCAACAACATGTCTATGATTTCTTTGCCTTGCCTTTGATTGTGCAGTAAATGATGCTGATAGTTAATCTGTGCAATTAATGCAAATTTCCTTGTAACTCACTAGACAGAATTGACAGGTTATCTTAAACACAGCAGGGAGTCACTCTACGAAGGAACTGGTTCATCATCACCTGTGTGACAGTGACATAATTGAGATCTTTCCTTTGTCTATAAATCTCATTATGTTCAACATGATATGTTGTCATACAGATTTCTTAGGGTTTTGTCCCACTGGTGGTTTCCTTGGTATGCTTACATAATTTTTGCCAGATCCAATCAGATTTGCCATGCACTCTCAACTCCACGTCATTGTGTTCCCCTTATGTTCCAGGCCAGGCATTTTAGACCTCTTGTAACTGTTGTAAGAGTATCTCATGTTCCACCTAAATGATTTAGGGTTTTATTTAGGCTGGGTTTTATCTTCCATCACTGAGTTCATTGACTTTCCTTGGGCGTAATTCCTGGGACACTGAGCCTAACTCCTGGGGGATTCCTCCAGTTATTTCTCCTTTCTTAGATAGTTTACACTCTCACTATTACTGTGAGAATGTTTCTGTAGCAAATATTCTTCTCAAGATGAGAAGTAACTTCAATATTACAATCCATTTGTTATTGTGTTTTAAATACACACACACAAACACACACAAGTTAATGCACATACACTGATGATATCTCAATTTATGGGGCCATTCTGGGGATGTCAAGATCGATATCTCTCGAGTGGTTCTCAGAAGGCCATAGGGTGACCCTCTCTAGGTATTTAAGCAGGGAGGAGAAGTTGACCGCACTGTGACATGTCCCTAGGAACTATGTGTGCCTTTTCCCATAGTCAGACTGATGACTGACTATCTTGAAAACCACCATGGAACTTTTGTTTGGCAAATGATGGAGATCAAGTCAGGGTCAAAATCAGAAAACTAGATGGAGCTTCCAAGCTCCAGTGGAAGAGCAGATCGATGGAGAAAAAGAGCAAGGATGTCAGGAATATAAGGGCTTGGTCCACACTATGAGACACTGTGCCTGAACTAAGGGGAATTCAACTAATCCAGTGACCTGGGAATGAAAGAACATGGGATCAAACTGGAAGCTCTGAATGTGGCTGACAATTGGGGCAGACGGAGAAGCCAAAGAAATGGAACTTGCAATTGTCTGCATATCATACACTGGCTTTTTGTGATCATATTTTTTGTGGATGCATACCTTGCTAAATCTGGATGGATGAATGGTGGGCTTGGACTTCCCACAGCTCAAAGTACCCTGCCCTCTATTTGGACTGGTGTTTGAGTGGAGAGGTTTATTTGTGGAGCAAGAAGAATGTGGGAGGAGGAAGAGAAGTGGAAAGTTTGATAATTATTATTATGAAGTAATGGAAAAATCAATAGAAAATAACCAATGAGGACATTGGAGCTAGGGAAAAAAAAACATTCATGTGAGTTGTTGACTCAGACCAAAAATTATTTTACAGAAAAAAAAAAACACATAAAGTGGTTGAGTTACTTGGAAAATATGACTCAAGTAATTGGGAAGAAGATTGGGGTTTTTATTTTGGGTCTTCATGGGGCTGTATGAGCAGCATTTTAGGACCTGTATGCTGGATATTTCTGGGGGTTAGTAGGGAAGAAACCTGGCTAGGAGGAGTTTTATGACATAAGTAGAACCTTGATGATGTCACAAAGCTTTGGTTGGGGGTGGCAACTCTGTTCCACATGAAGCACTAGTCTTCTGTGAAGGTGGGCTTACTATCTTCACGGTGGCTGAGGAGGTCAGTTCAGCTCTTGGGCTCCACAACTGTTCAACCGAATTTCCAGAAGTTGAAATCTTGAGAGCCAAGATATTTTCTTTTGGTAAATATGTTTAGGAAGCAACTAGGACCTCTGTAGTCAAAGAAAGGTTTCTTTCAAATCTGCTCTGGGTCCAAAATTTATGTCGTTAACAGCTCCTATATTTGATAGCTGGGGGACGGTTAATGTCAGGTATTCTCCCCACTCTATCTTTGCTAAAAATGTCCAATTCCTCAGTCCACTTAAATGGCAAAGATCCTCTTTGTCCATATGTGCTTTAAAAGATAATTATTTCTAATATGTACTGATGCACAGATTAATGTTTCTTTCTTTTGGCAGTTTGACTCACAGTTCTCACTTCTCTAATGAAGATACAGAATTCATTATGTAATCAACCTGGATCTAGATCAGGAGACACAATAGAGAGAGCCAGTGGACTGGAGTGCCATGACCTTGGGCAGGTGGTTATAGATCAGCCAACTAACCAGTAGCTTGAGTGGTAAGGAGAGGAGTGGCTGTTCTTTGAATTCTTTGCCATCTGTTCAGATATTTCTTTCTCACTTTAGGTATAGGCATAGCTTCCTCTCTCATTGATATAGTAAGTCAGGAAGTAGGTTTCTCAGTAGAGGTCAATTGCATTTTGTAGCAGGAATATGTCTCTGATACACATATACTGAGCTGTAGACAAGAGTTTGATAATTTTCCTATTAATTTCTTAAGAACATATTACATTTAGGTATCCAAATCTATTCAGCCCTGCCTTTTTCACCTGCTCCAAAGTTATTCCTAAAAAGAGCCTTGACCTCACATGCTCACCTTCTTATCCTTGCAGGCACTTATGGTGGAGGAACCACTTTGTGTCTCATTTAAACTGAAGAGTTCTTCCTATGCAGAGATTGGCAGCTATGAAGCCCAAGTACAGAAAAAGAGCCAAGAGACAGAGGAACAGGAGTGCTGTGGCCTATCTCAGAAAGTCTCCCGCCATGATGAAGATGCCACTTAGAATGAGTTGCATGCCACATCTCCAGAAGAAGAATGGGCCATCGCTCCAGAAGCAAAAACTTAGTAAGCCTTTTGAGGCCCTGGAGAATATTGTTGGCCGCAGAATTTCTCATGGCTGGAAGGAAGCCAATGGACCAGTCACCCATTGGAAAGCCATCATTCTAGATCAACTGCCAACATATCCCTCTCTCTATTTGTTGAAATATGATGGGATTGATTGTGTCTATGGCTTGGAGCTTCATAGTGATGAAAGGATTTTAAACCTGAAGATCCTGCCTAATAATGTGCCATTTCCTCAGGTGACAGACACTCATCTCTCAAACACCATAGTTGGCAGAGCAGTGAAACATACATTCATGGGCACAAATGGCTCTAAGAATGACTGGAACGGGATGGTCCTAGAAGAGGTGCCAATCATGAAGACCTGGTTTTATATTACCTACAAGAAAGATCCGGTCTTGTACATTTACCACCTCCTGGATGACTACCTGGAAGGCAACCTCCACATCATGCCAGGCTCTAAGGAAGAGTGGAGTGGCGTGGTCCCAGATGAGGTGCAGACCATAACGACCTGTTTCTACATTGTCAACGAGAATGATCCAGTCCTGTACTTTTACCACCATCATGATGATTCCATTGAAGGCAACCTCCACATCACGCCTGAATGTCCTCCAGTAGAGGTGACTTTGGAATTAGGCAGGGATTCCTTGGAGGGCAAAACAGTGCAGTACAACAAAAAAGATGGAACCCAAGAGATAGGTAAAATTATTTGCCAAGTTCCCAACAAACCTTCTGTGTATTTCATCAAGTTTGATAATGACTTCCATATCTATGTCTATGATTTGGTGAAGATCTGTTAAAGTGAAATTCTCAAATTTTGAGGGGCAGACTTAATTCTCTCTTTGGGAATGTGTTTTTTCAGAGATACCTCAGGTCTTCTATGAATGCTGGTATCTTTTCCAATGGATTATTCTTTCTCAAAGAATAAAAATTTGTTAACATGTTGTGTTATTTGGTCAATGATGGATTGTGTTTGGTGGATGGGGCATCACAGAAATACATGCCTCAAAACAAAGCAGGATTTATGGTCTTTTCCCCTTGGAGAGTAAAGGACTGGGGATGCGTGGTGTGGTAAAGGACAAGATGGCTGTCAAGGAAGCAGTGGAGAGGGGACAAAAATTTGTATGATCTCGGGGCGGTACGTAGCTTGAGGGAAAACCATGTCAAATGGAAAGATGTGACCGATATCAGCGTGAGGTATTGGGACTTAAGAGGATAAAGAGTAGATTAATAAGGAAGGGACACAAATGTATATTCAAAATCAGAGAAAATTAGGTTTCATTTGATGAATTGTTTAATTCGTACTGGCTGTAAGTCAAAGGATGTTTGATCTCCACTAGAGCATGTTGCTTAGTGAAAAGTGTCTCCGCTCAGTTGCTCTTCTCCAGTAAGTTGGACATCAAGCTACCTACTTAGTTTTGCCAGAATTCTGTCTGCCACCTACTTTGTCATGCCTGGATTCGGTATGCCTTGAACTCTCATAGGTCTTATCCATGCCTTCCAACCCTTGTCAGTTCATTTAAATAATTGCCCTGCCATATCTGGAAAACAGTGTTCCCTTTCATTGATCATGTTCTGTAGTACTTGGGCTATAAAACTCATGAACACACTCACCCACACACAGGATAAACATGTACATATGATTTCCACTAGTGTGTGACATGCACACGTATGATGAATGCACCGAACTCCATAATATCAGTAAAGTAGGGAATCCATGATGCTAGGTGGAGTCTGGCAAAGACCCCACACACCCATCAAACCGCCAAATACCAGTATGGTACTGATGTCTGACTCCCATCCTGTAAGGAACCGGCTTTGCCCTATGTACATAACACACATCCGATCCCATACGGGTCTGCCAGGTCCTCTAGCACAAGGTAATGCAGAAATTGATCAATTATTGATTGGTAGTGTGCTTCAAGCCTCTGAATTTCATAAAAAACATCATGTTAATAGCAAAGTTTTGAAGAAAGAGTTTTCTATTACATTTCAACAAGCTAAGGAGATTGTGAAGAAATGCCCTACCTGCTCTTTCTATAACCAAACGCCACTGCCAGCAGGAGTTAATCCAAAGGGCACTCATAGAAATGAAATCTGGCAGATGGATGTGTTCCACTTTGCAGAATTTGGCAAATTGAAGTATGTTCATCACACCATCGACACTTTTTCAGGCTTTCAGTGGGCAACTGCTTTAAGTTCAGAAAAAGCTGATTCAGTAATCACTCATTTATTAGAAGTCATGGCTATCATGGGTATACCTACACAAATAAAGACAGATAATGGTCCTGCTTATGTCTCTAGGAAGATGAGACGGTTTTTTGATCATTACAATATCAAGCATGTTACAGGTATACCATACAATCCTACAGGTCAAGCAGTCATAGAAAGATCAAATCGAACTATAAAGGATATGTTGAACAAACAGAAAGGAGTGGAAAACACCCCTAGAAATAGGTTACATAATGCTTTGTTAACCTTGAATTTTCTCAACGCTAACGAGAAGGGAACGACGGCTGCAGAAAGACATTGGATCATGGAAAAGTCTGCTGAACTAAATCAACCAGTTTATTTCAAGGATGTACTGACCTCACAATGGAAGCCAGGAGATGTGCTGCGTTGGGGAAGGGGTTTTGCTCTTATCTCCACAGGTGAGGAAAAATTATGGATACCGTCAAAATTAATAAAGGTTCGGTTTGAGGAAGGGAAGTCACTTGGAAAAGATAAATAACAATTCATTCACAAGGATGACCGACGTACAGATGGTAAGGATTACTAATAGGATGGGGGCAGGGTTCTTTTCTTATCTCCACAGGAAAATATTCATCTCCAAAGAATTTGAGGGACCCTGAATATTTAATTACTGATGGATGGAAAATAGTTACGACCCATTAAACATCAACAATAAAATTCTATACATATCGTAAGTATTGATTTCATATATATATATATATTTATATGTTTTATTGAACACTTCTTTATAAATGTGTAGAACTGGTTTTGGAGTTGGACTATGGCTCAGTCCTTCTTCAATTCCAAGCCTGTTGATAAGAGGTATTTCAAAGTTTCTGTCTCAGGTCAGGAGCCATGAAATGGGACAGAATAAGAATAATTTTATACTTGATAAACTTTCTTTGCCTTCCCTCACATCTGTGTCTTTCTTTATATGTCAGTATAAGTCCTTGTTGTTAATGTTTAAATTTCCCATAACAAGCAACATATTTTCCTACAGTAATTTTTGAAGTTTCCAGGATGAAGATGGGGCCCCACAACATCAACTCAATCTGGTTTTTATGACGTCATGAATTTTTTTTTTTAAGCACTAATTTTAGACCTGTTTTTTGGTACCAACTGCAAGAGACAATTTCATATGATGCACATTTTTGACAACGCTCTGGCTGGACCTTCTCGAAACACACAGAGACTAGTTATAATTTTCTTAAGTCAAAGGTTAATTTGGGAATTTTACCATCGTTTGCTTTCACAGGGGCCCCTAAGAAGAACGTCGCCCCCATGTCAGCTAGAAGCAATCTAAGAGGACGACGTCCCCTCTCCCAACAGAGTTTGCCCACAGGGTTAGGGACATCTTTTAGTGGTTGGTTTAGGAGTGAGGGGATGGGGAGATATTGTATGTAATTAGGGATAAAAAAAAGGGGGATTAACTGGGTTGATGGGATGATTGGTATTTGTGACTTACTGTTTTTAGAAAATTATGTTGGTACTGTTTCTTGTATATTGATATATTGAATATTGAATGTGAGTGTTCCTACCTCTATTTTGGTATAAGAGTATGCTTATATTGTATGGATACATCTATCATATCACAATGTACATTTCTACCTCTGGTACTATTTATGTAATAACATTGTTTACATTTGATAAGTAATGACATTGTTTACAGGTGAAGATCATTGTCTTCATACATTGCACAATTGTTTATTCCCTTAGTTTTCAAATTAGATAGGTATTGAGGATTACATGTTTGTCATATTATTTTTAGGTTAATCAGGTCTTTTAGATACATAGAGATTATTTTCAGTATAGATAGTATAATCTTCAGCCTCTTTGAAGAGCTGTGGAAAATGGCCTTTAATCTAACCTAGAATTCTGTGCCATCGAGACACAATTTACTCCTGGCAACACCACTCTACTCCCGAGAGAACGTTGAGCACCAAAGACACTCCACTGGGAGCTTGTCTTCCTGGCAGAACTGGCCTTTGGGTTAAGAAAAACCCATACCTCAACTACTGACTAAGATATAAACAGGATTGTCTTATCTTGCCAAGACAGGGTAGGATAATCCTAAGAAAGTTCCTTGCATTTGAGAATGGTATGTCAGTTATGTTAGGCCTTAGCCAAAGTTGGTTGACTCAACATTGCAAACGAGATTTTGGGTGATTGCCCAGGCAGTCAGTTGTCTCTGTCATTTGTTGCACATTTTGGATATCTCTTTTTTGTTAAGTAATATTTACTCCCTTCTCAGATCTTTGATGGAGTTGAAGATTATTTAATTGTAGTTACTCTTTAGCAAAACTTTTGCTCTCAATATTGTTTGTTATATTTATCATTTGTTATTATTGTTATAGTTATATTTGGTTTAGTTGTGTCTTATTTAGACAAAAGGGGGAGATGAAGGGGTTAAATCAGCTCCCTTTAGAGTGCGGGGTTTGCCTCAGGCGAATCCCTGCCAATAAAGGGTGCGCGGAGAGGCGGCTCGCCCCTTTTTTGTTCCTCGCTACCTGTGCTACGCTGGAACTTTGGTTCAGTAAGTTTAACAATAAACTGGTAAATATTCTTTGATATCTGCATTGCCTTTATTTTGTCAGTTCCTTTTCTGCTTCAGCTGTTAATTCTCTGGGACTGTTTAAATCTTTATCACCATCCAAGGTCTTGTTCAAATGAATTATTAGATCAGGTGTTATCCCAATAGTTGGTCGTAAACTGGAAATGTCTCCTAACAGTCTTTGAAAGTCATTAAGAGTCCGTAAGCGATCTCTCCAAATTTGTGCCTTCTGTGTCTTAATTTTTTGCAAACCTATTCTATAACCTAAATAATTAACAGAATCTCCCTTCTGAATCTTTTCAGGAGCAATTTGCAATCCCCATTTAGGTAACAGTATCTGTATTTCTTCAAACAGTCTGTTCAAGGTATCTATGTTTGAATCAGATAACAATATGTCGTCCATGTAATGGTATACAATAGATTTGGGAAATTTCTTGCGTATTATTTGCAATGGTTGGTTCACAAAATATTGGCACAGGGAGGGGCTATTTAACATACCCTGGGGGAGGACGGACCAGTGGTACCTCCTCGAAGGTTGAGAATTGTTATAAGTAGGCACTGTGAAGGCAAATTTTTCTTTATCTTCTTTTTGCAAAGGTATAGTGAAAAAACAATCCTTTAAATCAATAACTATGAGAGGCCATCCTTTTGGTAATAAAGAGGGCAACGGAATTCCAGATTGCAGAGGGCCCATAGGTTGAATAACCTTGTTGATGGCCCTGAGATCTGTCACCATTCTCCATTTACCTGATTTTTTCTTAACCACAAATACAGGAGAATTCCAAGGGCTGGTAGATTCTTCTATATGTCCAGCATCTAGTTGCTCTTGTACCAGCTGTTCTAAAGCCTGTAGCTTTTCCTCAGCTAAAGGCCATTGCTTTGTCCATATTGGTTTCTCAGTCAACCATTTTAGAGGCAAGGCTGTTGGTATTTCTGAAGGGACATCAATTGCTTGTTCCTGCACAGCCCTAATGGCCGGTTTTGTCCTTTTGTAATAACTTTTAATATTCCTTTCAGAAATATGGGCTCTAGAAGTAGCAGGAATGTTAATTTGAGGATTCCATTGTTGTAATAGGTCACGACCCCATAAATTCATTGCAATATTGGCTACATAAGGCCTTAATTTTCCTATTTGTCCCTCAGGCCCTATACATTCAACCCATCTCGTGCTCTGCCTTACTCGACATAGGGTTCCAATTCCCAGGAGCTGAACATTTACATTCTGAAGAGGCCAATATGGATGCCAAGATTCTGGGGTAATGATACTTACATCAGCACCTGTGTCCAGTAGGCCAGTAATAAAAATGCCATTTACACACACTCTCAGCTTAGGTCTTTGATCATTTATAGAAGTTTGCCAAAACACACGTAACTCATCTTTCTGATTACTATTGCTTGTAACAGTAGGCATGTGGCTTTCTAATTGTCCTGACGAGGCATGTTCTCTGCAGAAACTGGGAATGTCTGAACCATGTTTGCCATGGGGGCCTGAGAGGCCCCCCCTCTCACGTTTCCCATCTGTATCAGGTTGCCTTGTCTATCTCTTGTAGACCTGCATTCATTCGTCCAGTGTCTGCCCTTCCCACATCTTCTACATAAACCTGAAGGCTGATTCCTTCTATTCCTGTTATTTCTAGAAGACGCATTATTATTATTTCTGAAAACCCGTTGTTTACAATTCCTTTTCATATGACCATTTTGCCACAATTAAAACATTTGGTATTCTGGTGTCTCCTTTTACCATTGGAAATTGCTTCTTCTACCCATGCTTCAGTGCCATAGTCAAATGTGTCAACATCTAGTGTATGCAAGACCCATTCTTCCAAGGACGCTGATCTGAACATTAAAGGCCTCAAGATCCTTTTGCATTCCACATTAGCATTTTCGTAAGCCAAAGACTCAATTATTATACGTCTTGCTTCTGGGTCAGGTATCCCCATTTGTACAGCCTTCGTTAATCCTTGTAAAAAGTCACTAAAGGGTTCTCTCTGACCCTGTTTAACTGTGACAAATGATTCCATTCTCTGTCCTGGGTCTTGTACTCTGTCCCAAGCCCTTAAGGCTGCTGTAGTACACATGGAGAGTATGTTTTCATCCAAATTAGCTTGTTCCTGAGGGTCTGAAAAGAGCCTTTCACCTAGAATTTTATCTAGGGAAACGTCAATTCCCTTCACCTTTTCCTGCTGTTCTAAAAGTCTAGCCTCTTGCCTGAATAAGCATTTCCATTTTAATTGCGGTCCACTCTCAAGGACCGCGGAGCTCAGCTGGAGCCAGTCCAAGGGGGTTGCTTTGCTTGTTGTGGGCCAAGATTTTAGCATCTCTTTAACAAAAGGGGAGTGCATCCCAAAAGACATGATGGCCTGTTTAATTTCTTTGAGATCATTCATACGGACAGGCTCCCATGTATCTTCCTTGATGACCCTAGGGTTTCTGGAACCAACCACCTTTTCTGTTGTTATTACAGGAAAGGCATGTAGAGCTGTAGGTAGAGCTTTGTGAAAATTTTCCCGGAGGGATTTATCCACAGATGTAGTTAAAATTTGCCTTTCTACCCTTTGCTCTTCTTCATCAGAATTTAGAAATTCCTCAATCTTTTCAATTCTATTCACCATTGCTTTTTGTAATGTCTGAATCTCCTGCCCAGAATTATGTTCTAAACCTTCATTGAGGATTCTAGAGTATGAAATTTGTCCAGTAGAGATAACTTGTCATCTTTGGACATAATTTTTATGGCATAAACCGTGCCTTCTTGTATTGACAATCTTTCCGCCAATCTGTCATAAGCTTTAGACAAAATTCGATTGTCACATTCAGCAGTTTTGATTCTCTCAGTTAACGTTTCAGTTCCTACAGAAAGGGACTGCTGAAACTTACGATCTAATTCAGCTGTTCCTTCTTCCATAGTAATGAATTTCTCCTTAACATCAGAAAGGGACTGCTGAAACTTACGATCTAATTCAGCTGTTCCTTCTTCCATAGTAATGAATTTCTCCTTAACATCAACCTGTACTTTTTCTAGATTTTGCTCAGTTAACCAAGTCATGTTAAACAAAGATTTGTTTTCTTCCTGGAGAACTTCAAAATGATTCTTGAGAAGATTGTTGTCGCTCTCAATAGTTTTCAAACGTTCAACCTCTGCCTTAAGAGATTTGATCATTTTCCTATTATCAAACCAAATAGTGCTAAGGAAAATTAAGAATCCCAGGAATATCCATATATGTGGTGTGGTAGACACCTCTGGTAAGATCTCCCAAATGGTGCACTCAAAAGAACTATTGAAATAGGCTGCGGTCACGTTCTCAGACATTATTTAGAAAAGAAAAAGTTCTCTTACCTGTTATAAGTGGTTCCTGCCAGTGGTGGCGAAAGAGTCCAGTTGAATCCACGTGTCCTAAATCTGAAATAAAACGACTCAAAAACAAAATTGAAACAGACACCAGGCTGATAAGTATTTTTTGCCGGGGCTCTCAGGCTGCTGTCACGTGACCTGAGCGCTGGCGGCGGTGGGAGGGGGAGCAGCAGACACAGGCAGCGCGCGCGCCGGCGGGCGGGCACGGGAAATCTGGCCGGGGCGGCTCGGAACAGAGGCTTAGGCGCTGTTAAAAAGGCTCTGTCGATATCAAACTCACTGCTTGATACTCTAAAGAGCAGCAGGGAAAATCGAGTCGCTCAGAATCTCAGCTGTTTCAGCGCGCGCCCAGAGAGACTGCTCAGAATCTCAACTTCTTCCGCGCGCGCCCAGAGAGACCGCCACAGCGACCAGGGGTGCAAGAGACTCCGATTCGGGGCCGGTTCTCGGCAAACCCCACGGGGCAGGCGCCAGATGTTCCCGCACAAAATAAAGGCAATGCAGATATCAAAGAATATTTACCAGTTTATTGTTAAACTTACTGAACCAAAGTTCCAGCATAGCACAGGTAGCGAGGAACAAAAAAGGGGCGAGCCGCCTCTCCGCGCACCTTTTATGGGCAGGGATTCGCCTGAGGCAAACCCCACCCTCTAAAGGGAGCTGATTTAACCCCTTCACTTGGGCTATAAAACTCATGAACACACTCACCCACACACAGGATAAACATGTACATATGATGCCCACTAGTGTGTGACATGCACACATATGATGAATGCACCGAACTCCATAATATCAGTAAAGTAGGGAATCCATGATGCTAGGTGGAGTCTGGCAAAGACCCCACACACCCATCAAACCGCCTAATACCAGTATGGTACTGATGTCTGACTCCCATCCTGTAAGGAACCTGCCATCCTGTAACTGGGCTATTTTTGGTTCCTTCATCTTCACAAACTTGGTTAAAATGTTAGAGTTGTCAAACTGGGAGTTAGGGTCCAGCATGTAGATCAGCTGTCCCAGGTCAGGTGATTTGGCTACAATTTGGGTGAGAAATTGTACCAGGGAATTCTGGTACACCCTCTCCTCTTCTTCTCCCTGTCCTCATCATCACTCTTGTGGGTGGGCCTGGAGCACAAAGAAGGTAAAATGGAATAAGGATCCTCCTTAGTGGAAAACCTTGTCAATCCTTATTTTGACCTGACTCTCTGAGGGAATGCAGCACATTTTTTCCTACTAGGTCTCCTCATTCATTGGTTCTCTCATTTTTCCAAGGAATGATTGAATTCATCCATTCTTCCTTGTCTCTCTCTCTTCTTTCTTCCCTTCTTCCATTTCCCCCTTGATGTAGAAATTTGAGCAGCAGGGCTGCATCCCCATGGGGCCGCCTTGTAAGGTTATGCTCCGAAATAACAACACAAAACTATTTATTTCAACACTGCCTGCCCCATTATTATCACCCTCTTAACCCATGTCTAATAATGTATGTTGCAGCACGAGGTGCGCTTAGAAGGAAAGATTTAGCATATCTGACCTGGTGGCTGGCTGTATTGCCATCTGCCTCAGAGTTCAGAGCTACCATTTCTGCCCATGGGAGAGGTGCATGGCATCTCTAAGCTCAATTCCTATTCCTCCCAGCATTTTCTTATGTTTATTCCACCCACCTATGTTCTAACCTTTCAGGCCAAACAGTTTCTTTATTTAATTAACCAATGACCTATACTCCATCATTACTCCTATTTCTGTTTAAACAAGAACGGAATCTTTAACTTTAACATAGCAAAATTACATATAACAAAACAGTTATCAAGCAAGAATTACAGTTACAATATTTATATCTATTTTATCTTTTATCATAACAATGGAAAACTATAACTATCTCTCTCTTCTTCAACTCCATCAGAGACTCCAGAATAATACAGTATTACCTAAGCAAACAAAAAGTAAGCCATTTTCAAACTCTAGAAATGACAGAGACATCTCGTTGCCTGGACAGTCACCCAAAGTTCCTCTGTACCATTGGTGTTTCCATCCTCAGCCTACAGGCCCATAGTTTCCAGCAGACATTTCCATGAAGCAGGAAATTTCAAAGGCAGTCACTATCTGCTTGTCTTGAAGAATGTTTTGCTGACCCTTTCCAGAATCAGGAACACGAAAAGATCATCTCACCTTTAGGCAAGTTCAGTAGTCCTCTCTCTGAGTGTTTTCTGTGTACAGTTTATGCAACAATCCAGGCAAGAGCAGTTTCTTCCCCAAATGGCTATCAAACTCCATAAGGATCCTCTGTGATGCCCATCTTCTTCCTGAAGTAGATATGTGCTGCCAAGAGTAGAGTGTCTCACTGTCATGAAAAACCCTAAGGTACTAAAACATTAAATACCCTATTTTGTAGTCTAGAGAGATATGAATAATGCCTATCTAACTGAAATATATATATCTATGTAGCTAGAAACTCTAACTAACATGACTACAAACTTGACTATTATTAATGATTATCCATTAATAACCTATATACATTATATTTTTAAATGAACTACACAATCACAATACCTTAATTGAGATAAAAAATGCATATACATATAACAAAATTGACCTAAAATCTCTATCAGTAAAGCAAAATCTATACTAATGCAAATATTCATATCTATATCACATCCCACTTTAAATGTAAAAGAACGTTTATAAGCCATATTTGGGAACGTGGGTGCAGTTTCTTCTCTCCAAAATGCTTCCTGCTGAATGGTGGCATCATTATTGATTTATCTCAGTTGGCAGTTAGCGAAGCAATTTTTTAAAGGTGTTCACAGCAACCTTTAAGTAGGGCGTGGTCCATCCTACCATATTAGGATAGAGGCATCCACAGAATATCACCCTCTGTGAAAACAAAATATAAACTCCTTTCCAAAGCATCATGTCCTTAGATCCAAATTTCAATGACAAGGCATTTTCAAAATATCTATGTTGGATTATTTCAGCAGCTTTTATAAAGAAACATCTTTTAGCAGCTATTGCTACTGCCTCAAAATTCAAATGATTCAAAAAGAGCATAATAGCATACAATATCAAAATTCGCTGTGAATTTTCCATCTTTGTGCGCTTCAATTTAACCTCTATTTTGTTTACTTTTCCTTTTTCTTTTTTGCCTTTTGAGACAGGTTCTCTGTATCTTTGACCTGGAATAACTCTGTATACCTGTCTGTCCTTGAAGTCTCAGAGATCTGCCTCTCTCTGCCTTTCAGGCATTGGGATTAAAGGTGTATGCTACTACACATTGAACTCACAAGGATCTGTTTGTCTCTGCCTTCAAGGCACTGGGATTAAAGGCGTGTGCTACCTCACCTTGAAGGTACAGAGGTCAATCTCCCTCTGCCTCCCATGTGTTGGGTTTACAGGTGTGTACTACCACACCCAACAACTCTCTTCCTTTTTTTAACTTTAAGAACTTCAAATTTTAGCCTGCACATATTTTTAACACACTGTAAATCATTTAAAAATTTTCTTTGTCTTTGAATCTCTCTTTACTCTATTTCTCTCTCTGTTTTTCTGACCACATGAATCTTTCATTTACAAAGCAATCTCAGTAGGACTAAAGCCGTGGCTTTGCTGGCCAGATGTAGCCCATTCCTTAGCTTTCTGCCATTTCAACCTTGTGGCTGAGGTACCAAACAGAGCCGCATTCAGTGCCACAAGTCTACAGTGTTTCAAGGTCCTTGCCATCAAAGAGGCTGCAACAGACAACACTCAAGCCCTCTTTCTGTAGCTGGCCCTCCTTCCTCAAACAGTCAGAGTTTGCCCAGGCAGGATGGCCCAGAAAGCCGGCATTTTAAAACAACACAGTTTTTTTTTCCTGCTACTGCTGAAAACATACAAGCATTCAGTTGGCTTTTATCAACACCATTTAAATGTTTTGTGGCAGGACCTCTTAAGGGCTGCAGGGTTTTGCAGCTGAAGCTGAGTCAGCAAGCCTCTTTTAGATGAGAGCCCTTGCTATCTTCTAGCAAGCAGAGCAGACCGAGAAATCGCTGCTACCAAGAAAACATGCTTTACTCTTTCCCAAGCTTTTTCAGGCTTTCAGTGGATTCAGTTGTGCACAAGGCTGCAAGCCATTCTGTAGTTATTTGAGCAGCGAGGCTGTGTCCCCAGCACCACGACCGCATGAAGGTTATGCCTGAAATAAATAAACCAAAACTTTATTCTTTTAAACACTGCTGGCCAATTAGATTCAGCATTTTAACCCATTTCTAATAATCAGTGTAGTATAATGAGGTGCACTTACCAGGAAAAATTCAGCATGTCTGATATGGTGGCTGGCTGCATCGACATCTGCCTCAGAGAGCAGAGCTATGGCATCTGCCGGGGAGAGGGGAGCATGGCTTCTCTGAGCTCACTACCTCTTCCTCCCGGCATTCTATTTTGTTTACTCCACCTACCTATGTTCTAACCTATCAGCTGAAGCGGATTCTTTCTTTAATTAATCAATAAACTTCTTCTGTCACTTTATCCTTTCAACAGCTTGCCCATATAAATCTCCCATGTGTCTTCTGTTGTATAATCTTTCATTTGTAAAGAACTTGCACTCTCAGGGGAGGATTTTTCTGACATCTCTGTGGATGGAGATCATATGAGGAAGATCAGATGAGCAACCATGACAACTCTAATGCTGTAGAGTTAGGTGGACCAGAGATTGATGGCTGACATTCCTGTGCTATGCATCAGATGCCCCTGAACTCTGGCCCTGTTGACAGACAGGCAGACATCAAGTTGGTCACACATACTTAACTCATTCGGGTTCACAGATACTGTAAATGGAGTTTTAATTCTTCTCCTAAACTAATAAAAAAACCAAGATTAGGAGAAGAGAAGAGCCTGAAGTAAGGCCTCAAAATGGGTCATTTTGCAAAGGAAAGGTTACCTGCCTCCATGTATGCTGTCTCCCTTTCTTAGTCAAATCCATCCTTCCAGTGTCTAGCTCACAGCTAACCATAGGATTGAACCCAACTGCCTTTGATTTCTGAAATAAGTGCTGTCCCCTTAAGGTCTCATAACAGCACAGGAAGGTTTGTAAGACTGTCCCAGCAACAATTTAAAGCAATTCTAGGACACCAAAGATGCAGCAAATTTGGTTTATTGGTAATATAGATCGTTCTGATGGGACAAAATAATTTAGAATTAAAAAAAAAACAGATTGGTGTACTCACGATGAATTTATGTGATATGGCACACACAGGCTTCTGGTTCTGAATACTTCATGCTCGGTGGGTTTTGGAGATTGTCGTGACCCTGAACCTAGCTGGAGGCTTTGGGGCCTTGAAAAGACAAGACTTAATATTTCAGGACATCCTTGTACTTGGTCCCCACTGTTTACTGATTTCCTTACAGAGAATGAGCAGCCATCTACTCCTGCTGCCATGCCTTCCCCACATGAACAGAGAGAAGACCCTATATACACAGGTCGCTTGTATCACATGTGAAGGCATAAGTCACAAACAAACTCCCACAGCAGTTTAGAATTGTGATTAATAGAATGATTAGTTCTTGAAAGGGGAAAAACTTAGAGATCACAATCCCTTACAAAAGCCCTCTGCAGGATCAGAAAAGAAGCCTATTAGCCGGAAGAGAAGCTGAAGCAAGAGATCAAGCTGAAGGTAGAAGTTGCTTTTTAAAAGAGAGAGAGACCACAACTCAATGGGCTGGTATCTCAGTGGCTATTCAGGAACCATCACAGAGAAAGGATCTGCTTCATGCATGAGATTCACCGATGATTTCCCTTTAAGAAAAAAACCCATTAAAACTCCCAATAACATCATCAGCATTCAACAACATGTCTATGATTTCTTTGCCTTGCCTTTGATTGTGCAGTAAATGATGCTGATAGTTAATCTGTGCAATTAATGCAAATTTCCTTGTAACTCACTAGACAGAATTGACAGGTTATCTTAAACACAGCAGGGAGTCACTCTACGATGGGACTGGTTCATCATCACCTGTGTGACAGTGACATAATTAAGATCTTTCCTTTGTCTATAAATCTCATTATGTTCAACATGATATGTTGTCATACAGATTTCTTAGGGTTTTGTCTCACTGGTGGTTTCCTTGGTATGCTTACATAATTTTTGTCAGATCCAATCAATTTAACCATGCACTCTCAACTCCACGTCATTGTGTTCCCCTTATGTTCCAGGCCAGGCATTTTAGACCTCTTGTAACTGTTGTAAGCGTATCTCATGTTCCACCTAAATGATTTAGGGTTTTATTTAGGCTGGGTTTTATCTTCCATCACTGAGTTCATTGACTTTCCTTGGGCGTAATTCCTGGGACACTGAGCCTAACTCCTGGGGGATTCCTCCAGTTATTTCTCCTTTCTTAGATAGTGTACACTCTCACTATTACTTTGAGAGTGTTTCTGTAGCAAATATTCTTCTCAAGATGAGAAGAAACTTCAATATTACAATCCATTTGTTATTGTGATTTAAATACACACACACAAACACACACAAGTTAATGCACATACACTAATGTTATCTCAATTAATGGGGCCATTCTGAGGATGTCAAGATCGATATCTCTCGAGTGGTTTTCAGAAGGCCATAGGGTGACCCTCTCTAGGTACTTAAGCAGGGAGGAGAAGTTGACCGCACTGTGACATGTCCCTAGGAACTATGTGTGCCTTGTCCCATAGTCAGACTGATGACTGACTATCTTGAAAACCACCATGGAACTTTTGTTTGGCAAATGATGGAGATCAAGTCAGGGTCAAAATCAGAAAACTAGATGGAGCTTCCAAGCTCCAGTGGAAGAGCAGATCGATGGAGAAAAAGCGCAAGGATGTCAGGAATATAAGGGCTTGGTCCACACTATGAGACACTGTGCCTGAACTAAGGGGATTTCAACTAATCCAGTGACCTGGGAATGAAAGAAGATGGGATCAAACCGGAAGCTCTGAATGTGGCTTACAATTGGGGCAGACGGAGAAGCCAAAGATAATGGCACTTGCAATTGTCTGCATATCATACACTGGCTTTTTGTGATCATATTTTTTGTGGATGCATACCTTGCTAAATCTGGATGGATGAAGGGTGGGCTTGGACTTCCCACAGCTCAAAGTATCCTGCCCTCTATTTGGACTGGTGTTTGAGTGGAGAGGTTTATTTGCGGAGCAAGAAGAATGTGGGAGGAGGAAGAGAAGTGGAAAGTTTGATAATTATTATTATGAAGTAATGGAAAAATCAATAGAAAATAACCAATGAGGACATTGGAGCTAGGAAAAAAAAACATTTATGTGAGTTGTTGATTAAGACCAAAAATTATTTTACATAAAAAAACACAAAAATGGGTTGAGTTACATGGAAAATATGACTCAAGTAATTGGGAAGAAGATTGGGGTTTTTATTTTGGGTCTTCATTGGGCTGTATGAGCAGCATTTTAGGACCTGTATGCTGGATATTTCTGGGGGTTAGTAGGGAAGAAACCTGGCTAGGAGGAGTTTTATGACATAAGTAGAGCCTTGATGATGTCACAAAGCTTTGGTTGTGGGTGGCAACTCTGTTCCACATGAAGCACTGGTCTTCTTTGAAGGTGGGCTTACTATCTTCACGGTGGCTGAGGAGGTCAGTTCAGATCTTGGGCTCTACAACTGTTCAACCGAATTTCCAGAAGTTGGAATCTAGAGAGCCAAGATATTTTCTTTTGGGTAAATATGTTTAGGAAGCAACTAGGACCTCTGTAGTCAAAGAAAGGTTTCTTTCAAATCTGCTCTGGGTCCAAAATTTATGTCGTCAAAAGCTCCTATATTTGATAGCTGGGGGACGGTTAATGTCAGGTATTCTCCCCACTCTATCTTTGCTAAATATGTCCAATTCCTCCGTCCACTTAAATGGCAAAGATCCTCTTTGTCCATATGTGTTTTTAAAGATAACTATTTCTAATAGGTGCTGTTGCACAGATTAATGTTTCTTTCTTTTGGCAGTTTGACTCACAGTACTCACTTCTCTAATGAAGATACAGAATATCTTTATGTAATCAACCTGGATCTGGATCAGGAGACACAATAGAGAGAGCCAGTGGACTGGAGTGCCATGACCTTGGGCAGGTGGTTATAGATCAGCCAACTAACCAGTGGCTTGAGTGGTAAGGAGAGGAGTGGCTGTTCTTTGAATTCTTTGCCATCTGTTCAGATATTTCTTTCTCACTTTAGGTATAGGCATAGCTTCCTCTCTCATTGATATAGTAAGTCAGGAAGTAGTTTTCTCAGTAGAGGTCAATTGCATTTTGCAGCAGGAATATGTCTCTGATACACATATACTGAGCTGTAGACAAGAGTTTGATAATTTTCCTATTAATTTCTTAAGAACATATTCCATTTAGGTATCCAAATCTATTCAGCCCTGCCTTTTTCACCTGCTCCAAAGTTATTCCTAAAAACAGCCTTGACCTCACATGCTCACCTTCTTATCCTTGCAGGCACTTATGGTGGAGGAAACCACTTTGTGTCTGATTTAATCTGAAGAGTTCTTCCTATGCAAAGATTGGCAGCTATGAAGCCCAAGCACAGAAAAAGAGCCAAGGGACAGTGGAACAGGAGTGCTGTGGCCTACCTCAGTAAGTCTCCCGCCATGATGAAGATGCCTCTTAGTATGAGTTGCATGCCACATCTCCAGAAGAAGAATGGGCCATCGCTCCAGAAGCAAAAACTTAGTAAGCCTTTTGAGGCCCTGGAGAATATTGTTGGCCGCAGAATTTCTCATGGCTGGAAGGAAGCCAATGAACCAGTCACCCATTGGAAAGCCATCATTCTAGATCAACTGCCAACATATCCCTCTCTCTATTTGTTGAAATATGATGGGATTGATTGTGTCTATGGCTTGGAGCTTCATAGTGATGAAAGGATTTTAAACCTGAAGATCCTGCCTAATAATGTGCCATTTCCTCAGGTGACAGACACTCATCTCTCAAACACCATAGTTGGCAGAGCAGTGAAACATACATTCATGGGCACAAATGGCTCTAAGAATGACTGGAACGGGATGGTCCTAGAAGAGGTGCCAATCATGAAGACCTGGTTTTTATATTACATACGAGAAAGATCCGGTCTTGTAAATTTACCACCTCCTGGATGACTACCTGGAATGCAACCTCCACATCATGCCAGGCTCTAAGGAAGAGTGGAGTGGCGTGGTCCCAGATGAGGTGCAGACCATAACGACCTGTTTCTACATTGTCAACGAGAATGATCCGGTCCTGTACCTTTACCACCATCATGATGATTCCATTGAAGGCAACCTCCACATCACGCCTGAATGTCCTCCAGTAGAGGTGACTGTGGAATTAGACAGGGATCCTTTGGAGGGCAAAAGCGTGCAGTACAACAAAAAAGATGGAACCCAAGAGATAGGTAAAATTATTTGCCAAGTTCCCAACAAACCTTCTGTGTATTTCATCAAGTTTGATAATGACTTCCATATCTATGTCTATGATTTGGTGAAGATCTGTTAAAGTGAAATTCTCAAATTTTGAGGGCAGACTTAATTCTCTCTGTGGGAATATGTTTTTTCAGAAATACCTCAGGTCTTCTATGAATCCTGGTATCCTTTCCAATGGATTATTCTTTCTCAAAGAATAAAAATTTGTTAACATGTGAGTTATTTGGTCAATGATGGATTGTGTTTGGTGGATGGGGCATCACAGAAATACATGCCTCAAAACAAAGCAGGATTTATGGTCTATTCCCCTTGGAGAGTAAAGGACTGGGGATGCGTGGTGTGGTAAAGGACAAGATGGCTGTCAAGGAAGGAGTGGAGAGGGGACAAAAAGTTGTATGATCTCGGGGCGGTATGAAGCTTGAGGGAAAACCATGTCAAATGGAAAGATGTGACCGATATCAGCGTGAGGTATTGGGACTTAAGAGGATAGAGAGTAGATAATCAGGAAGGGACACAAATGTATACTCAAAATCAGAGAAAATTAGGTTTCATTTGATGAATTGTTTAATTCGTACTGGCTGTAAGTCAAAGGATGTTTGATCTCCACTAGAGCATGTTGCTTAGTGAAAAGTTTCTCTGCTCAGTTGCTCTTCTCCAGCAAGTTGGACATCAAGCTACCTACTTAGTTTTGCCAGAATTCTGTCTGCCACCTACTTTGTCATGCCTGGATTCGGTATGCCTTGAACTCTCATAGGTCTTATCCATGCCATCCAACCCTTGTCAGTTCATTTAAATAATTGCCCTGCCATATCTGGAAAACAGTGTTCCCTTTCATTGATCATGTTCTGTAGTACTTGGGCTATAAAACTCATGAACACACTCACCCACACACAGGATAAACATGTACATATGATGCCCACTAGTGTGTGACATGCACACATATGATGAATGCACCGAACTCCATAATATCAGTAAAGTAGGGAATCCATGATGCTAGGTGGAGTCTGGCAAAGACCCCAAACACCCATCAAACCGCCAAATACCAGTATGGTACTGATGTCTGACTCCCATCCTGTAAGGAACCTGCCATCCTGTAACTGGGCTATTTTTGGTTCCTTCATCTTCACAAACTTGGTTCAAATGTTAGAGTTGTCAAACTGGGAGTTAGGGTCCAGCATGTAGATCAGCTGTCCCAGGTCAGGTGATTTGGCTACAATTTGGGTGAAATTGTACCAGGGAATTCTGGTACACCCTCTCCTCTTCTTTTCCCTGTCCTCATCATCACTCTTGTGGGTGGGCCTGGAGCACAAAGAAGGTAAAATGGAATAAGGCTCCTCCTTAGTGGAAAACCTTGTCAATCCTTAATTTGACCTGACTCTCTGAGGGAATGCAGCACATTTTTTCCTACTAGGTCTCCTAATTCATTGGTTCACTCATTTTTCCAATGAATGATTGAATTCATCCATTCTTCCTTGTCTGTCTCTCTTCATTCTTCATTTCTTCCATTTCCCCCTTGATTGTAGAAATTTGAGCAGCAGGGCTGCATCCCCATGGGGCCGCCTTGTTAGGTTATGCTCCGAAATAACAACACAAAACTATTCATTTCAACACTGCCTGCCCCATTATTTTCAGCCTCTTAACCCATGTCTAATAATGTATGTTGCAGCACGAGGTGCGCTTAGAAGGAAAGATTTAGCATGTCTGACCTGGTGGCTGGCTGTATCGCCATCTGTCTCAGAGTGCAGAGCTACCATTTCTGCCCATGGGAGAGGTGCATGGCATCTCTAAGCTCAATTCCTATTCCTCCCAGCATTCTCTTATGTTTATTCCACCCACGTATGTTCTAACCTTTCAGGCCAAACAGTTTCTTCATTTAATTAACCAATGACCTATACTCCATCATTACTCCTATTTCTGTTTAAACAAGAACGGAATCTTTAACTTTAACATAGCAAAATTACATATAACAAAACAGTTATCAAGCAAGAATTACAGTTACAATATTTATATCTATTTTATCTTTTATCATAACAATGGAAAACTATAACTATCTCTCTCTTCTTCAACTCCATCAGAGACTCCAGAATAATACAGTATTACCTAAGCAAACAAAAAGTAAGCCATTTTCAAACTCTAGAAATGACAGAGACATCTCGCTGCCTGGACAGTCACCCAAAGTTCCTCTGTACCGTTGGTGTTTCCATCCTCAGCCTACAGGCCCATAGTTTCCAGCAGACATTTCCATGAAGCAGGAAATTTCAAAGGCAGTCACTATCTGCTTGTCTTGAAGAATGTTTTGCTGACCCTTTCCTGAATCAGGAACACGAAAAGATCATCTCACCTTTAGGCAAGTTCAGTAGACCTCTCTCTGAGTGTTTTCTGTGTACAGTTTATGCAACAATCCAGGCAAGAGCAGTTTCTTCCCCAAATGGCTATCAAACTCCATAAGAATCCTCTTTGATGCCCATCTTCTTCCTGAAGTAGATATGTGCTGCCAAGAGTAGAGTGTCTCACTGTCATGAAAAACCCTAAGGTACTAAAACATTAAATAGCCTATTTTGTAGTCTAGAGAGTTACGATTAATGCCTATCTGACTGAAATATATATATCTATGTAGCTAGAAAATCTAACTAACATGACTACAAACTTGACTATTATTAATGATTATCCATTAATAACCTATATACATTATATTTTTAAATGAACTACATAATCACATAACCTTAATTAAGATCAAAAATGCATATACATATAACAAAATTGACCTAAAATCTCTATCAGTAAAGCAAAATCTATACTAATGCAAATATTCATATCTATATCACATCCCACTTTAAATGTAAAAGAAAGTTTATAAGCCATATTGGGAACGTGGGTGCAGTTTTTTCTCTCCAAAATGCTTCCTGCTGAATGGTGGCATCATTATTGATTTATCTCAGTTGGCAGTTGAGCGAAGCAATTTTTTAAAGGTGTTCACAGCAACCTTTAAGTAGGGTGTGGTCCATCCTACCATATTAGGATAGAGGCATCCACAGACTATCACCCTCTGTGAAAACAAAATAGAAACTCCTTTCCAAAGCATCATGTCCTTAGATCCAAATTTCAAAGTCAAGGCATTTTCAAAATATCTATGTTGGATTATTTCAGCAGCTTTTATAAAGAAACATCTTTTAGCAGCTATTGCTACTGCCTCAATATTCAAATGATTCAAAAAGAGCATAATAGCATACAATATCAAAATTCGCTGTGAATTTTCCATCTTTGTGCGCTTCAATTTAACCTCTATTTTGTTTACTTTTCCTTTTTCTTTTTTGCCTTTTGAGACAGGTTCTCTGTATCTTTGACCTGGAATAACTCTGTATACCTGTCTGTCCTTGAAGTCTCAGAGATCTGCCTCTCTCTGCCTTTCAGGCATTGGGATTAAAGGTGTATGCTACTACACATTGAACTCACAAAGATCTGTTTGTCTCTGCCTTCAAGGCACTGGGATTAAAGGCGTGTGCTACCTCACCTTGAAAGTACAGAGGTCAATCTCCCTCTGCCTCCCATGTGTTGGGTTTACAGGTGTGTACTACCACACCCAACAACTCTCTTCCTTTTTTTAACTTTAAGAACTTCAAATTTTATCCTGCACATATTTTTAACACACTGTAAATCATTTAAACATTTTCTTTGTCTTTGAATCTCTCTTTACTCTATTTCTCTCTCTGTTTTTCTGACCACATGAGTCTTTCATTTACCAAGCAATCTCAGTAGGACTAAAGCCGTGGCTTTGCTGGCCAGATATAGCCCATTCCTTAGCTTTCTGCCATTCCAACCTTGTGGCTGAGGTACCGAACAAAGCCGCATTCAGTGCCACAAGTCTACAGTTCTTCAAGGTCCTTGCCATGAAAATGGCTGCAACAGACAACACTCAAGCCCTCTTTCTGTAGCTGGCCCTCCTTCCTCAAACAGTCAGAGTTTGCCCAGGCAGGATGGCCCAGAAAGCCGGCATTTTAAAACAACACAGTTTTTTTTCCTGCTACTGCTGAAAACATACAAGCATTCAGTTGGCTTTTATCAACACCATTTAAATGTTTTGTGGCAGGACCTCTTAAGGGCTGCAGGGTTTTGCAGCTGAAGCTGAGTCAGCAAGCCTCTTTTAGATGAGAGCCCTTGCTTTCTTCTAGCAAGCAGAGCAGACCGAGAAATCGCTGCTACCAAGAAAACATGCTTTACTCTTTCCCAAGCTTTCTCAGGCTTTCAGTGGATTCAGTTGTCCACAAGGCTGCAAGCCATTCTGTAGTTATTTGAGCAGCGAGGCTGTGTCCCCAGCACCATACGCATGAAGGTTATGCCTGAAATAAATAAACCAAAACTTTATTCTTTTAAACACTGCTGTCCCATTAGATTCAGCATTTTAACCCATTTCTAATAATCAGTGTAGTATAACGAGGTGCACTTACCAGGAAAAATTCAGCATGTCTGACATGGTGGCTGGATGCATCGAAATCTGCCTCAGAGAGCAGGGCTATGGCATCTGCCGGGGAGAGGGGAGCATGGCTTCTCTGAGCTCACTACCTCTTCCTCCCCGCATTCTATTTTGTTTACTCCATCTACCTATGTTCTAACCTATCAGCTGAAGCGGATTCTATCTTTAATTAATCAATAAACTTCTTCTTTCACTTTGTCCTTTCAACAGCTTGCCCATATAAATCTCCCATGTGTCTTCTGTTGTATAATCTTTCATTTGTAAAGAACTTGCACTCTCAGGGGAGGATTTTTCTGACATCTCTGTGGATGGAGATCATATGAGGAAGATCAGATGAGCAACCATGACAACTCTAATGCTGTAGAGTTAGGTGGACCAGAGATTGATGGCTGACATTCCTGTGCTATGCATCAGATGCCCCTGAACTCTGGCCCTGTTGACAGACAGGCAGACATCAAGTTGGTCACACATACTTAACTCATTCGGGTTCACAGATACTGTAAATGGAGTTTTAATTCTTCTCCTAAACTAATAAAAAAACCAAGATTAGGAGAAGAGAAGAGCCTGAAGTAAGGCCTCAAAATGGGTCATTTTGCAAAGGAAAGGTTACCTGCCTCCATGTATGCTGTCTCCCTTTCTTAGTCAAATCCATCCTTCCAGTGTCTAGCTCACAGCTAACCATAGGATTGAACCCAACTGCCTTTGATTTCTGAAATAAGTGCTGTCCCCTTAAGGTCTCATAACAGCACAGGAAGGTTTGTAAGACTGTCCCAGCAACAATTTAAAGCAATTCTAGGACACCAAAGATGCAGCAAATTTGGTTTATTGGTAATATAGATCGTTCTGATGGGACAAAATAATTTAGAAATAAAAAAAAAAACAGATTGGTGTACTCACGATGAATTAATGTGATATGGCACACACAGGCTTCTGGTTCTGAATACTTCATGCTTGGTGGGTTTTGGAGATTGTTGTGACCCTGAACCTAGCTGGAGGCTTTGGGGCCTTGAAAGGACAAGACTTAATATTTCAGGACATCCTTGTACTTGGTCCCCACTGTTTACTGATTTCCTTACAGAGAATGAGCAGCCATCTACTCCTGCTGCCATGCCTTCCCCACATGAACAGAGAGAAGACCCTATATACACAGGTCGCTTGTATCACATGTGAAGGCATAAGTCACAAACAAACTCCCACAGCAGTTTAGAATTGTGATTAATAGAATGATTAGTTCTTGAAAGGGGAAAAACTTAGAGATCACAATCCCTTACAAAAGCCCTCTGAAGGATCAGAAAAGGAGCCTAGTAGCTGGAAGGGAACCTCAAGCAAGAGATCAAGCTGAAGGTAGAAGTTGCTTTTTAAAAGAGAGAGAGACCACAACTCAATGGGCTGGTATCTTAGTGGCTATTCAGGAAACATCACAGAGAAAGGATCTGCTTCATGCATGAGAGTCACCGATGATTTCCCTTAAAGAAAAAAACCCATCAAAACTCCCAATAACATCATCAGCATTCAACAACATGTCTATGATTTCTTTCCCTTGCCTTTGATTGTGCAGTAAATGATGCTGATAGTTAATCTGTGCAATTAATGCAAATTTCCTTGTAACTGACTAGACAGAATTGACAGGTTATCTTAAACAACGATGGAACTGGTTCATCATCACCTGTGTGCCAGTGACATAATTAAGATCTTTCCTTTGTCTATAAATCTCATTATGTTCAACATGATATGTTGTCATACAGATTTCTTAGGGTTTTGTCCCACTGGTGGTTTCCTTGGTATGCTTACATAATTTTTGCCAGATCCAATCAGTTTTGCCATGCACTCTCAGCTCCACATCATTGTGTTCCCCTTATGTTCCAGTCCAGGCATTTTAGACCTCTTGTAACTGTTGTAAGAGTATCTCATGTTCCACCTAAATGATTTACGGTTTTATTTAGGCTGGGTTTTATCTTCCATCACTGAGTTCATTGACTTTCCTTGGGCGTAATTCCTGGGACACTGAGCCTAACTCCTGGGGGATTCCTCCAGTTATTTCTCCTTTCTTAGATAGTGTACACTCTCACTATTACTTTGAGAGTGTTTCTGTAGCAAATATTCTTCTCAAGATGAGAAGAAACTTCAATATTACAATCCATTTGTTATTGTGATTTAAATACACAGACACAAACACACACAAGTTAATGCACATACACTGATGATATCTCAATTTATGGGGCCATTCTGGGGATGTCAAGATCGATATCTCTCGAGTGGTTCTCAGAAGGCCATAGGGTGACCCTCTCTAGGTACTTAAGCAGGGAGGAGAAGTTGACCGCACTGTGACATGTCCCTAGGAACTATGTGTGCCTTGTCCCATAGTCAGACGGATGACTGACTATCTTGAAAACCACCATGGAACTTTTGTTTGGCAAATGATGGAGATCAAGTCAGGGTCAAAATCAGAAAACTAGATGGAGCTTCCAAGCTCCAGTGGAAGAGCAGATGGATGGAGAAAAAGAGCAAGGATGTCAGGAATATAAGGGCTTGGTCCACACTATGAGACACTGTGCCTGAACTAAGGGGATTTCAACTAATCCAGTGACCTGGGAATGAAAGAACATGGGATCAAACCGGAAGCTCTGAATGTGGCTGACAATTGGGGCAGACGGAGAAGCCAAAGATAATGGCACTTGCAATTGTCTGCATATCATACACTGGCTTTTTGTGATCATATTTTTTGTGGATGCATACCTTGCTAAATCTGGATGGATGAAGGGTGGGCTTGGACTTCCCACAGCTCAAAGTACCCTGCCCTCTATTTGGACTGGTGTTTGAGTGGAGAGGTTTATTTGCGGAGCAAGAAGAATGTGGGAGGAGGAAGAGAAGTGGAAAGTTTGATAATTATTATTATGAAGTAATGGAAAAATCAATAGAAAATAACCAATGAGGACATTGGAGCTAGGAAAAAAAAAACATTTATGTGAGTTGTTGATTAAGACCAAAAATTATTTTACATAAAAAAAAAACACATAAAGGGGTTGAGTTACTTGGAAAATATGACTCAAGTAATTGGGAAGAAGATTGGGGTTTTTATTTTGGGTCTTCATGGGGCTGTATGAGCAGCATTTTAGGACCTGTATGCTGGATATTTCTGGGGGTTAGTAGGGAAGAAACCTGGCTAGGAGGAGTTTTATGACATAAGTAGAGCCTTGATGATGTCACAAAGCTTTGGTTGGGGGTGGCAACTCTGTTCCACATGAAGCACTGGTCTTCTGTGAAGGTGGGCTTACTATCTTCACGGTGGCTGAGGAGGTCAGTTCAGCTCTTGGGCTCCACAACTGTTCAACCGAATTTCCAGAAGTTGGAATCTAGAGAGCCAAGATATTTGCTTTTGGGTAAATATGTTTAGGAAGCAACTAGGACCTCTGTAGTCAAAGAAAGGTTTCTTTCAAATCTGCTCTGGGTCCAAAATTTATGTCGTTAAAAGCTCCTATATTTGATAGCTGGGGGACGGTTAATGTCAGGTATTCTCCCCACTCTATCTTTGCTAAATATGTCCAATTCCTCCGTCCACTTAAATGGCAAAGATCCTCTTTGTCCATATGTGTTTTTAAAGATAACTATTTCTAATAGGTGCTGTTGCACAGATTAATGTTTCTTTCTTTTGGCAGTTTGACTCACAGTACTCACTTCTCTAATGAAGATACAGAATATCTTTATGTAATCAACCTGGATCTGGATCAGGAGACACAATAGAGAGAGCCAGTGGACTGGAGTGCGATGACCTTGGGCAGGTGGTTATAGATCAGCCAACTAACCAGTGGCTTGAGTGGTAAGGAGAGGAGTGGCTGTTCTTTGAATTCTTTGCCATCTGTTCAGATATTTCTTTCTCACTTTAGGTATAGGCATAGTTTCCTCTCTCATTGATATAGTAAGTCAGGAAGTAGTTTTCTCAGTAGAGGTCAATTGCCTTTTGCAGCAGGAATATGTCTCTGATACACATATACTGAGCTGTAGACAAGAGTTTGATAATTTTCCTATTAATTTCTTAAGAACATATTCCATTTAGGTATCCAAATATATTCAGCCCTGCCTTTTTCACCTGCTCCAAAGTTATTCCTAAAAAGAGCCTTGACCTCACATGCTCACCTTCTTATCCTTGCAGGCACTTATGGTGGAGGAAACCACTTTGTGTCTGATTTCATCTGAAGAGTTCTTCCTATGCAGAGATTGGCAGCTATGAAGCCCAAGCACAGAAAAAGAGCCAAGAGACAGTGGAACAGGAGTGCTGTGGCCTACCTCAGTAAGTCTCCCGCCATGATGAAGATGCCTCTTAGTATGAGTTGCATGCCACATCTCCAGAAGAAGAATGGGCCATCGCTCCAGAAGCAAAAACTTAGTAAGCCTTTTGAGGCCCTGGAGAATATTGTTGGCCGCAGAATTTCTCATGGCTGGAAGGAAGCCAATGAACCTGTCACCCATTGGAAAGCCATCATTCTAGATCAACTGCCAACATATCCCTCTCTCTATTTGTTGAAATATGATGGGATTGATTGTGTCTATGGCTTGGAGCTTCATAGTGATGAAAGGATTTTAAACCTGAAGATCCTGCCTAATAATGTGCCATTTCCTCAGGTGACAGACACTCATCTCTCAAACACCATAGTTGGCAGAGCAGTGAAACATACATTCATGGGCACAAATGGCTCTAAGAATGACTGGAACGTGATGGTCCTAGAAGAGGTGCCAATCATGAAGAACTGGTTTTATATTACCTACGAGAAAGATCTGGTCTTGTACATTTACCACCTCCTGGATGACTACCTGGAATGCAACCTCCACATCATGCCAGGCTCTAAGGAAGAGTGGAGTGGCGTGGTCCCAGATGAGGTGCAGACCATAACGATCTGTTTCTACATTGTCAACGAGAATGATCCGGTCCTGTACCTTTACCACCATCATGATGATTCCATTGAAGGCAACCTCCACATCACGCCTGAATGTCCTCCAGTAGAGGTGACTGTGGAATTAGACAGGGATTCCTTGGAGGGCAAAAGAGTGCAGTACAACAAAAAAGATGGAACCCAAGAGATAGGTAAAATTATTTGCCAAGTTCCCAACAAACCTTCTGTGTATTTCATCAAGTTTGATAATGACTTCCATATCTATGTCTATGATTTGGTGAAGATCTGTTAAAGTGAAATTCTCAAATTTTGAGGGGCAGACTTAATTCTCTCTGTGGGAATATGTTTTTTCAGAGATACATCAGGTCTTCTATGAATCCTGGTATCTTTTCCAATGGATTATTCTTTCTCAAAGAATAAAAATTTGTTAACATGTTGTGTTATTTGGTCAATGATGGGTTGTGTTTGGTGGATGGGGCATCACAGAAATACATGCCTCAAAACAAAGCAGGATTTATGGTCTATTCCCCTTGGAGAGTAAAGGACTGGGGATGCGTGCTGTGGTAAAGGACAAGATGGCTGTCAAGGAAGCAGTGGAGAGGGGACAAAAAGTTGTATGATCTCGGGGCGGTATGAAGCTTGAGGGAAAACCATGTCAAATGGAAAGATGTGACCGATATCAGCGTGAGGTATTGGGACTTAAGAGGATAGAGAGTAGATTAATCAGGAAGGGACACAAATGTATATTCAAAATCAGAGAAAATTAGGTTTCATTTGATGAATTGTTTAATTCGTACTGGCTGTAAGTCAAAGGATGTTTGATCTCCACTAGAGCATGTTGCTTAGTGAAAAGTGTCTCTGCTCAGTTGTTCTTCTCCAGTAAGTTGGACATCAAGCTACCTACTTAGTTTTGCCAGAATTCTGTCTGCCACCTACTTTGTCATGCCTGGATTCGGTATGCGTTGAACTCTCATAGGTCTTATCCATGCCATCCAACCCTTGTCAGTTCATTTAAATAATTGCCCTGCCATATCTGGAAAACAGTGTTCCCTTTCATTGATCATGTTCTGTAGTACTTGGGCTATAAAACTCATGAACACACTCACCCACACACAGGATAAACATGTACATATGATGCCCACTAGTGTGTGACATGCACACATATGATGAATGCACCGAACTCCATAATATCAGTAAAGTAGGGAATCCATGATGCTAGATGGAGTCTGGTAAAGACCCCACACACCCATCAAACCGCCAAATACCAGTATGGTACTGATGTCTGACTCCCATCCTGTAAGGAACCTGCCATCCTGTAACTGGGCTATTTTTGGTTCCTTCATCTTCACAAACTTGGTTAAAATGTTAGAGTTGTCAAACTGGGAGTTAGGGTCCAGCATGTAGAGCAGCTGACCCAGGTCAGGTGATTTGGCTACAATTTGGGTGAGAAATTGTACCAGGGAATTCTGGTACACCCTCTCCTCTTCTTCTCCCTGTCCTCATCATCACTCTTGTGGGTGGGCCTGGAGCACAAAGAAGGTAAAATGGAATAAGGCTCCTCCTTAGTGGAAAACCTTGTCAATCCTTAATTTGACCTGACTCTCTGAGGGAATGCAGCACATTTTTTCCTACTAGGTCTCCTCATTCATTGGTTCCCTCATTTTTCCAATGAATGATTGAATCCATCCATTCTTCATTGTCTCTCTCTCTTCTTTCTTCCCTTCTTCCATTTCCCCCTTGATTGTAGAAATTTGAGCAGCAGGGCTGCATCCCCATGGGGCCGCCTTGTAAGGTTATGCTCCGAAATAACAACACAAAACTAATCATTTAAACACTGCCTACCCCATTATTTTCAGCCTCTTAACCCATGTCTAATAATGTATGTTGCAGCACGAGGTGCGCTTAGAAGGAAAGATTTAGCATGTCTGACCTGGTGGTTGGCAGTATCGCCATCTGCCTCAGAGTGCAGAGCTACCATTTTTGCCCATGGGAGAGGTGCATGGCATCTCTAAGCTCAATTCCTATTCCTCCCAGCATTCTCTTATGTTTATTCCACCCACCTATGTTCTAACCTTTCAGGCCAAACAGTTTCTTTATTTAATTAACCAATGACATATACTCCATCATTACTCCTATTTCTGTTTAAACAAGAACGGAATCTTTAACTTTAACATAGCAAAATTACATATAACAAAACAGTTATCAAGCAAGAATTACAGTTACAATATTTATATCTATTTTATCTTTTATCATAACAATGGAAAACTATAAATATCTATCTATTCTTCAACTCCATCAGAGACTCCAGAATAATACAGTATTACCTAAGCAAACAAAAAGTAAGCCATTTTCAAACTCTAGAAATGACAGAGACATCTCGCTGCCTGGACAGTCACCCAAAGTTCCTCTGTACCGTTGGTGTTTCCATCCTCAGCCTACAGGCCCATAGTTTCCAGCAGACATTTCCATGAAGCAGGAAATTTCAAAGGCAGTCACTATCTGCTTGTCTTGAAGAATGTTTTGCTGACCCTTTCCTGAATCAGGAACACGAAAAGATCATCTCGCCTTTAGGCAAGTTCAGTAGTCCTCTCTCTGAGTGTTTTCTGTGTATAGTTTATGCAACAATCCAGGCAAGATCAGTTTCTTCCCCAAATGGCTATCAAACTCCATAAGGATCCTCTTTGATGCCCATCTTCTTCCTGAAGTAGATATGTGCTGCCAAGAGTAGAGTGTCTCACTGTCATGAAAAACCCTAAGGTACTAAAACATTAAATACCCTATTTTGTAGTCTAGAGAGATATGAATAATGCCTATCTAACTGAAATATATATATCTATGTAGCTAGAAAATCTAACTAACATGACTACAAACTTGACTATTATTAATGATTATCCATTAATAACCTATATACATTATATTTTTAAATGAACTACACAATCACAATACCTTAATGAAGATCAAAAATCCATATACATATAACAAAATTGACCTAAAATCTCTATCAGTAAAGCAAAATCTATACTAAGGCTAATATTCATATCTATATCACATCCCACTTTAAATGTAAAAGAATGTTTATAAGCCATATTTGGGAACGTGGGTGCAGTTTCTTCTCTCCAAAATGCTTCCTGCTGAATGGTGGCATCATTATTGATTTATCTCAGTTGGCAGTTGAGCGAAGCAATTTTTTAAAGGTGTTCACAGCAACCTTTAAGTAGGGAGTGGTCCATCCTACCATATTAGGATAGAGGCATCCACACTGTCACCCTCTGTGAAAACAAAATAGAAACTCCTTTCCAAAGCATCATGTCCTTAGATCCAAATTTCAATGACAAGGCATTTTCAAAATATCTATGTTGGATTATTTCAGCAGCTTTTATAAAGAAACATCTTTTAGCAGCTATTGCTACTGCCTCAAAATTCAAATGATTCAAGAAGAACATAATAGCATACAATATCAAAATTCGCTGTGAATTTTCCATCTTTGTGCGCTTCAATTTAACCTCTATTTTGTTTATTTTTCCTTTTCATTATTTGCCTTTTGAGACAGGTTCTCTGTATCTTTGACCTGGAATAACTCTGTATACCTGTCTGTCCTTGAAGTCTCAGAGATCTGCCTCTCTCTGCCTTTCAGGCATTGGGATTAAAGGTGTATGCTACTACACATTGAACTCACAAAGATCTGTTTGTCTCTGCCTTCAAGGCACTGGGATAAAAGGCGTGTGCTACCTCACCTTGAAGGTACAGAGGTCAATCTCCCTCTGCCTCCCATGTGTTGGGTTTACAGGTGTGTCCTACCACACCCAACAACTCTCTTCCTTTTTTTAACTTTAAGAACTTCAAATTTTAGCCTGCACATATTTTTAACACACTGTAAATCATTTAAAATTTTTCTTTGTCTTTGAATCTTTCTTTACTCTATTTCTCTCTCTGTTTTTCTGACCACATGAGTCTTTCATTTACCAAGAAATCTCAGTAGTACTAAAGCCGTGGCTTTGCTGGCCAGATGTAGCCTATTCCTTAGCTTTCTGCCATTCCAACCTTGTGGCTGAGGTACCGAACAAAGCCGCATTCAGTGCCACAAGTCTACAGTGCTTCATGGTCCTTGCCATCAAAGAGGCTGCAACAGACAACACTCAAGTCCTCTCTCTGTAGCTGGCCCTCCTTCCTCAAACAGTCAGAGTTTGCCCAGGCAGGATGGCCCAGAAAGCCGGCATTTTAAACAACACAGTTTTTTTCCCTGCTACTGCTGAAAACATACGAGCATTCAGTTGGCTTTTATCAACACCATTTAAATGTTTTGTGGCAGGACCTCTTAAGGGCTGCAGGGTTTTGCAGCTGAAGCTGAGTCAGCAAGCCTCTTTTAGATGAGAGCCCTTGCTTTCTTGTAGCAAGCAGAGCAGACCGAGAAATTGCTGCTACCAAGAAAACATGCTTTACTCTTTCCCAAGCTTTCTCAGGCTTTCAGTGGATTCAGTTGTCCACAAGGCTGCAAGCCATTCTGTAGTTATTTGAGCAGCGAGGCTGTGTCCCCAGCATCACGGCCGCATGAAGGTTATGCCTGAAATAAATACACCAAAACTGTATTCTTTTAAACACTGCTGGCCCATTAGATTCAGCATTTTAACCCATTTCTAATAATCAGTGTAGTATAACGAGGTGCACTTACCAGGAAAAATTCAGCATGTCTGATATGGTGGCTGGCTGCATCGACATCTGCCTCAGAGAGCAGAGCTATGGCATCTGCCGGGGAAAGGGGAGCATGGCTTCTCTGAGCTCACTACCTCTTCCTCCCGGCATTCTATTTTGTTTACCCCACCTACCTATGTTCTAATCTATCAGCTGAAGCGGATTCTTTCTTTAATTAATCAATAAACTTCTTCTGTCACTTTGTTCTTTCAACAGCTTGCCCATATAAATCTCCCATGTGTCTTCTGTTGTATAATCTTTCATTTGTAAAGAACTTGCACTCTCAGGGGAGGATTTTTCTGACATCTCTGTGGATGGAGATCATATGAGGAAGATCAGATGAGCAACCATGACAACTCTAATGCTGTAGAGTTAGGTGGACCAGAGATTGATGGCTGACATTCCTGTGCTATGCATCAGATGCCCCTGAACTCTGGCCCTGTTGACAGACAGGCAGACATCAAGTTGGTCACACATACTTAACTCATTCGGGTTCACAGATACTGTAAATGGAGTTTTAATTCTTCTCCTAAACTAATAAAAAAACCAAGATTAGGAGAAGAGAAGAGCCTGAAGTAAGGCCTCAAAATGGGTCATTTTGCAAAGGAAAGGTTACCTGCCTCCATGTATGCTGTCTCCCTTTCTTAGTCAAATCCATCCTTCCAGTGTCTAGCTAACAGTTAACCATAGGATTGAACCCAACTGCCTTTGATTTCTGAAATAAGTGCTGTCCCCTTAAGGTCTCATAACAGCACAGGAAGGTTTGTAAGACTGTCCCAGCAACAATTTAAAGCAATTCTAGGACACCAAAGATGCAGCAAATTTGGTTAATTGGTAATATAAATCGTTCTGATGGGACAAAATAATTTAGAATTAAAAAAAAAAAAAAACAGATTGGTGTACTCACGATGAATTTATGTGATATGGCACACACAGGCTTCTGGTTCTGAATACTTCATGCTTGGTGGGTTTTGGAGATTGTCGTGACCGTGAACCTAGCTGGAGGCTTTGGGGCCTTGAAAGGACAAGACTTAATATTTCAGGACATCCTTGTACTTGGTGCCCACTGTTTACTGATTTCCTTACAGAGAATGAGCAGCCATCTACTCCTGCTGCCATGCCTTCCCCTCATGAACAGAGAGAAGACCCTATACACACAGGTCGCTTGTATCACATGTGAAGGCATAAGTCACAAACAAACTCCCACAGCAGTTTAGAATTGTGATTAATAGAATGATTAGTTCTTGAAAGGGGGAAAACTTAGAGATCACAATCCCTTACAAAAGCCCTCTGCAGGATCAGGAAAGGAGCCTAGTAGCCGGAAGGGAAGCTCAAGCAAGAGATCAAGCTGAAGGTAGAAGTTGCTTTTTAAAAGAGAGAGAGACCACAACTCAATGGGCTGGTATCTCAGTGGCTATTCAGGAAACATCACAGAGAAAGGATCTGCTTCATGCATGAGAGTCACCGATGATTTCCCTTTAAGAAAAAAAAACCATCAAAACTCCCAATAACATCATCAGCATTCAACAACATGTCTATGATTTCTTTGCCTTGCCTTTGATTGTGCATTAAATAATGCTGATAGTTAATCTGTGCAATTAATGCAAATTTCCTTGTAACTGACTAGACAGAATTGACAAGTTATCTTAAACACAGCAGGGAGTCACTCTACGATGGAACTGGTTCATCATCACCTGTGTGACAGTGACATAATTAAGATCTTTCCTTTGTTTATAAATCTCATTATGTTCAACATGATATGTTGTCATACAGGTTTGTTAGGGTTTTGTCCCACTGGTGGTTTCCTTGGTATGCTTACATAATTTTTGCCAGATCCAATCAGTTTTGCCATGCACTCTCAGCTCCACGTCATTGTGTTCCCCTTATGTTCCAGTCCAGGCATTTTAGACCTCTTGTAACTGTTGTAAGAGTATCTCATGTTCCACCTAAATGATTTAGAGTTTTAACTAGGCTGGGTTTTATCTTCCATCACTGAGTTCATTGACTTTCCTTGGGCGTAATTCCTGGGACACTGAGCCTAACTCCTGGGGGATTCCTCCAGTTATTTCTCCTTTCTTAGATAGTTTACACTCTCACTATTACTTTGAGAGTGTTTCTGTAGCAAATATTCTTCTCAAGATGAGAAGAAACTTCAATATTACAATCCATTTGTTATTGTGATTTAAATACACACACACAAACACACACAAGTTAGTGCACATACACTGATGATATCTCAATTTATGTGGCCATTCTGGGGATGTCAAGATCGATATCTCTCGAGTGGTTCTCAGAAGGCCATAGGGTGACCCTCTCTAGGTACTTAAGCAGGGAGGAGAAGTTGACCGCACTGTGACATGTCCCTAGGAACTATGTGTGCCTTGTCCCATAGTCAGACGGATGACTGACTATCTTGAAAACCACCATGGAACTTTTGTTTGGCAAATGATGGAGATCAAGTCAGGGTCAAAATCAGAAAACTAGATGGAGCTTCCAAGCTCCAGTGGAAGAGCAGATGGATGGAGAAAAAGAGCAAGGATGTCAGGAATATAAGGGCTTGGTCCACACTATGAGACACTGTGCCTGAACTAAGGGGATTTCAACTAATCCAGTGACCTGGGAATGAAAGAACATGGGATCAAACTGGAAGCTCTGAATGTGGCTGACAATTGGGGCAGACGGAGAAGCCAAAGTTAATGGCACTTGCAATTGTCTGCATATCATACACTGGCTTTTTGTGATCATATTTTTTGTGGATGCATATCTTGCTAAATCTGGATGGATGAAGGGTGGGCTTGGACTTCCCACAGCTCAAAGTACCCTGCCCTCTATTTGGACTGGTGTTTGAGTGGAGAGGTTTATTTGCGGAGCAAGAAGAATGTGGGAGGAGGAAGAGAAGTGGAAAGTTTGATAATTATTATTATGAAGTAATGGAAAAATCAATAGAAAATAACCAATGAGGACATTGGAGCTAGGAAAAAAAAATTCATGTGAGTTGTTGACTCAGACCAAAAATTATTTTACAAAAAAAACACATAAAAGGTTGAGTTACTTGGAAAATATGACTCAAGTAATTGGGAAGAAGATTGGGGTTTTTATTTTGGGTCTTCATGGGGCTGTATGAGCAGCATTTTAGGACCTGTATGCTGGATATTTCTGGGGGTTAGTAGGGAAGAAACCTGGCTAGGAGGAGTTTTATGACATAAGTAGGGCCTTGATGATGTCACAAAGCTTTGGTTGGGGGTGGCAACTCTGTTCCACATGAAGCACTAGTCTTCTGTGAAGGTGGGCTTACTATCTTCACAGTGGCTGAGGAGGTCAGTTCAGCTCTTGGGCTCCACAACTGTTCAACCGAATTTCCAGAAGTTGGAATCTAGAGAGCCAAGATATTTTCTTTTGGTAAATATGTTTAGGAAGCAACTAGGACCTCTGTAGTCAAAGAAAGGTTTCTTTCAAATCTGCTCTGGGTCCAAAATTTATGTCGTTAACAGCTCCTATATTTGATAGCTGGGGGATGGTTAATGTCAGGTATTCTCCCCACTCTATCTTTGCTAAGAATGTCCAATTCCTCAGTCCACTTAAATGGCAAAGATCCTCTTTGTCCATATGTGTTTTTAAAGATAATTATTTCTAATAGGTGCTGTTGCACAGATTAATGTTTCTTTCTTTTGGCAGTTTGACTCACAGTACTCACTTCTCTAATGAAGATACAGAATATCATTATGTAATCAACCTGGTCTGGATCTGGAGACACAATAGAGAGAGCCAGTGGACTGGAGTGCCATGACCTGGGCAGGTGGTTATAGATCAGCCAACTAACCAGTAGCTTGAGTGGTAAGGAGAGGAGTGGCTGTTCTTTGAATTCTTTGCCATCTGTTCAGATATTTCTTTCTCACTTTAGGTATAGGCATAGCTTCCTCTCTCATTGATATAGTAAGTCAGGAAGTAGGTTTCTCAGTAGAGGTCAATTGCATTTTGCAGCAGGAATATGTCTCTGATACACATATACTGAGCTGTAGACAAGAGTTTGATACTTTTCCTATTAATTTCTTAAGAATATATCACATTTAGGTATCCAAATCTATTCAGCCCTGCCTTTTTCAACTGCTCCAAAGTTATTCCTAAAAAGAGCCTTGACCTCACATCCTCACCTTCTTATCCTTGCAGGCACTTATGGTGGAGGAAACCACTTTGTGTCTGATTTAATCTGAAGAGTTCTTCCTATGCAGAGATTGGCAGCTATGAAGCCCAAGCACAGAAACAGAGCCAAGAGACAGTGGAACAGGAGTGCTGTGGCCTATCTCAGAAAGTCTCCCGCCATGATGAAGATGCCTCTTAGTATGAGTTGCATGCCACATCTCCAGAAGAAGAATGGGCCATCGCTCCAGAAGCAAAAACTTAGTAAGCCTTTTGAGGCCCTGGAGAGTATTGTTGGCCGCAGAATTTCTCATGGCTGGAAGGAAGCCAATGAACCAGTCACCCATTGGAAAGCCATCATTCTAGATCAACTGCCAACATATCCCTCTCTCTATTTGTTGAAATATGATGGGATTGATTGTGTCTATGGCTTGGAGCTTCATAGTGATGAAAGGATTTTAAACCTGAAGTTCCTGCCTAATAATGTGCCATTTCCTCAGGTGACAGACACTCATCTCTCAAACACCATAGTTGGCAGAGCAGTGAAACATACATTCATGGGCACAAATGGCTCTAAGAATGACTGGAACGGGATGGTCCTAGAAGAGGTGCCAATCATGAAGACCTGGTTTTATATTACCTACAAGAAAGATCCGGTCTTGTACATTTACCACCTCCTGGATGACTACCTGGAAGGCAACCTCCACATCATGCCAGGCTCTAAGGAAGAGTGGAGTGGCGTGGTCCCAGATGAGGTGCAGACCATAACGACCTGTTTCTACATTGTCAACGAGAATGATCCGGTCCTGTACCTTTACCACCATCATGATGATTCCATTGAAGGCAACCTCCACATCACGCCTGAATGTCCTCCAGTAGAGGTGACTTTGGAATTAGGCAGGGATTCCTTGGAGGGCAAAAGAGTGCAGTACACCAAAAAAAATGGAACCCAAGAGATAGGTAAAATTATTTGCCAAGTTCCCAACAAACCTTCTGTGTATTTCATCAAGTTTGATAATGACTTCCATATCTATGTCTATGATTTGGTGAAGATCTGTTAAATTCTGAAATTTTGAGGGGCAGACCTAATGCTCTCTTTGGGAATGTGTTTTTTCAGAGATACCTCAGGTCTTCTATGAATCCTGGTATCTTTTCCAATGGATTATTCTTTCTCAAAGAATAAAAATTTGTTAACATGTTGTGTTATTTGGTCAATGATGGATTGTGTTTGGTGGATGGGGCATCACAGAAATACATGCCTCAAAACAAAGCAGGATTTATGGTCTTTTCCCCTTGGAGAGTAAAGGACTGGGGATGCGTGGTGTGGTAAAGGACAAGATGGCTGTCAAGGAAGCAGTGAAGAGGGGACAAAAAGTTGTATGATCTCGGGGCGGTACGAAGCTTGAGGGAAAACCATGTCAAAAGGAAAGATGTGACTGATATCAGCGTGAGGTATTGGGACTTAAGAGGATAAAGAGTAGATTAATCAGGAAGGGACACAAATGTATACTCAAAATCAGAGAAAAATAGGTTTCATTTGATGAATGGTTTAATTCGTACTGGCTGTAAGTCAAAGGATGTTTGATCTCCACTAGAGCATGTTGCTTAGTGAAAAGTGTCTCTGCTCAGTTGCTCTTCTCCAGTAAGTTGGACATCAAGCTACCTACTTAGTTTTGCCAGAATTCTGTCTGCCACCTACTTTGTCATGCCTGGATTCGGTATGCCTTGAACTCTCATAGGTCTTATCCATGCCATCCAACCCTTGTCAGTTCATTTAAATAATTGCCCTGCCATATCTGGAAAACAGTGTTCACTTTCATTGATCATGTTCTGTAGTACTTGGGCTATTAAACTCATGAACACACTCACACACACACAGGATAAACATGTACATATGATGCCCACTAGTGTGTGACATGCACACATATGATGAATGCACCGAACTCCCTAATATCAGTAAAGTAGGGAATCCATGATGCTAGGTGGAGTCTGGCAAAGACCCCACACACCCATCAAACCGCCAAATACCAGTATGGTACTGATGTCTGTCTCCCATCCTGTAAGGAACCTGCCATCCTGTAACTGGGCTAATTTTGGTTCCTTCATCTTCACAAACTTGGTTAAAATGTTAGAGTTGTCAAACTGGGAGTTAGGGTCCAGCATGTAGATCAGCTGTCCCAGGTCAGGTGATTTGGCTACAATTTGGGTGAGAAATTGTACCAGGGAATTCTGGTACACCCTCTCCTCTTCTTCTCCCTGTCCTCATCATCACTCTTGTGGGTGGGCCTTGGAGCACAAAGAAGGTAAAATGGAATAAGCCTCCTCCTTAGTGGAAAACCTTGTCAATCCTTAATTTGACCTGACTCTCTGAGGGAATGCAGAACATTATTTCCTACTAGGTCTCCTCATACATTGGTTCACTCATTTTTCCAATGAATGATTGAATTCATCCATTCTTCCTTGTCTGTCTCTCTTCATTCTTCATTTCTTCCATTTCCCCCTTGATTGTAGAAATTTGAGCAGCAGGGCTGCATCCCCATGGGGCCGCCTTGTTAGGTTATGCTCCGAAATAACAACACAAAACTATTCATTTCAACACTGCCTGCCCCATTATTTTCAGCCTCTTAACCCATGTCTAATAATGTATGTTGCAGCACGAGGTGCGCTTAGAAGGAAAGATTTAGCATGTCTGACCTGGTGGCTGGCTGTATCGCCATCTGCCTCAGAGTGCAGAGCTACCATTTCTGCCCATGGGAGAGGTGCATGGCATCTCTAAGCTCAATTCCTATTCCTCCCAGCATTCTCTTATGTTTATTCCACCCACCTATGTTCTAACCTTTCAGGCCAAACAGTTTCTTTATTTAATTAACCAATGACCTATACTCCATCATTACTCCTATTTCTGTTTAAACAAGAATGGAATCTTTAATTTTAACATAGCAAAATTACATATAACAAAACAGTTATCAAGCAAGAATTACAGTTACAATATTTATATCTATTTTATCTTTTATCATAACAATGGAAAACTATAACTATCTCTCTCTTCTTCAACTCCATCAGAGACTCCAGAATAATACAGTATTACCTAAGCAAACAAAAAGTAAGCCATTTTCAAACTCTAGAAATGACAGAGACATCTCGCTGCCTGGACAGTCACCCAAAGTTCCTCTGTACCGTTGGTGTTTCCATCCTCAGCCTACAGGCCCATAGTTTCCAGCAGACATTTCCATGAAGCAGGAAATTGCAAGGCAGTCACTATCTGCTTGTCTTGAAGAATGTTTTGCTGACCCTTTCCTGAATCAGGAACACGAAAAGATCATCTCACCTTTAGGCAAGTTCAGTAGTCCTCTCTCTGAGTGTTTTCTGTGTATAGTTTATGCTACAATCCAGGCAAGAGCAGTTTCTTCCCCAAATGGCTATCAAACTCCATAAGGATCCTCTTTGATGCCCATCTTCTTCCTGAAGTAGATATGTGCTGCCAAGAGTAGAGTGTCTCACTGTTATGAAAAACCCTAAGGTACTAAAACATTAAATAGCCTATTTTGTAGTCTAGAGAGATATGAATAATGCCTATCTAACTGAAATATATATATATATATATATATATATATATATATATATATATATGGAGCTAGAAAATCTAACTAACATGACTACAAACTTGACTATTATTAATGATTATCCATTAATAACCTATATGCATTATATTTTTAAATGAACTACACAATCACAATACCTTAATTAAGATCAAAAATGCATATACATATAACACAATTGACCTAAAATCTCTATCAGTAAAGCAAAATCTATACTAATGCAAATATTCATATCTATATCACATCCCACTTTAAATGTAAAAGAACGTTTATAAGCCATATTTGGGCACGTGGGTGCAGTTTTTTCTCTCCAAAATGCTTCCTGCTGAATGGCGGCATCATTATTGATTTATCTCAGTTGGCAGTTGAGCGAAGCAATTTTTTAAAGGTGTTCACAGCAACCTTTAAGTAGGGAGTGGTCCATCCTACCATATTAGGATAGAGGCATCCACAGACTATCACCCTCTGTGAAAACAAAATAGAAACTCCTTTCCAAAGCATCATGTCCTTAGATCCAAATTTCAAAGTTAAGGCATTTTCAAAATATCTATGTTGGATTATTTCAGCAGCTTTTATAGAGAAACATCTTTTAGCAGCTATTGCTACTGCCTCAAAATTCAAATGATTCAAAAAGAGCATAATAGCATACAATATCAAAATTTGCTGTGAATTTTCCATCTTTGTGCGCTTCAATTTAACCTCTATTTTGTTTATTTTTCCTTTTTATTTTTTGCCTTTTGAGACAGGTTCTCTGTATCTTTGACCTGGAATAACTAACTCTGTATACCTGTCTGTCCTTGAAGTCTCAGAGATCTGCCTCTCTCTGCCTTTCAGGCATTGGGATTAAAAGTGTATGCTACTACACATTGAACTCACAAAGATCTGTTTGTCTCTGCCTTCAAGGCACTGGGATTAAAGGTGTGTGCTACCTCACCTTGAAGGTACAGAGGTCAATCTCCCTCTGCCTCCCATGTGTTGGGTTTACAGGTGTGTACTACCACACCCAACAACTCTCTTTCTTTTTTTAACTTTAAGAACTTCAAATTTTAGCCTGCACATATTTTTAACACACTGTAAATCATTTAAAAATTTTCTTTGTCTTTGAATCTTTCTTTACTCTATTTCTCTCTCTGTTTTTCTGACCACATGAGTCTTTCATTTACCAAGCAATCTCAGTAGGACTAAAGCCGTGGCTTTGCTGGCCAGATGTAGCCCATTCCTTAGCTTTCTGCCATTCCAACCTTGTGGCTGAGGTACCGAACAGAGCCGCATTCAGTGCCACAAGTCTACAGTGTTTCAAGGTCCTTGCCATCAAAGAGGCTGCAACAGACCACACTCAAGCCCTCTTTCTGTAGCTGGCCCTCCTTCCTCAAACAGTCAGAGTTTGCCCAGGCAGGATGGCCCAGAAAACCGGCATTTTAAAACAACACAGTTTTTTTTCCTGCTACTGCTGAAAACATACAAGCATTCAGTTGGCTTTTATCAACACCATTTAAATGTTTTGTGGTAGGACCTCTTAAGGGCTGCAGGGTTTTGCAGCTGAAGCTGAGTCAGCAAGACTCTTTTAGATGAGAGCCCTTGCTTTCTTCTAGCAAGCAGAACAGACCGAGAAATCGCTGCTACCAAGAAAACATGCTTTTCTCTTTCCCATGCTTTCTCAGGCTTTCAGTGGATTCAGTTGTCCACAAGGCTGCAAGCCATTCTGTAGTTATTTGAGCAGCGAGACTGTGTCCCTAGCACCACGGCCGCATGAAGGTTATGCCTGAAATAAATACACAAAAACTGTATTCTTTTAAACACTTCTGGCCCATTAGATTCAGCATTTTAACCCATTTCTAATAATCAGTGTAGTATAACGAGGTGCACTTACCAGGAAAAATTCAGCATGTCTGACATGGTGGCTGGCTGCATCGACATCTGCCTCAGAGAGCAGAGCTATGGCCTCTGCCGGGGAGAGGGGAGCATGGCTTCTCTGAGCTCACTACCTCTTCCTCCCGGCATTCTATTTTGTTTACTCCACCTACCTATGTTCTAACCTATCAGCTGAAGCGGATTCTTTCTTTAATTAATCAATAAACTTCTTCTGCCACTTTATCCTTTCAACAGCTTGCCCATATAAATCTCCCATGTGTCTTCTGTTGTATAATCTTTCATTTGTAAAGAACTTGCACTCTCAGGGGAGGATTTTTCTGACATCTCTGTGGATGGAGATCATATGAGGAAGATCAGATGAGCAACCATGACAACTCTAATGCTGTAGAGTTAGGTGGACCAGAGATTGATGGCTGACATTCCTGTGCTATGCATCAGATGCCCCTGAACTCTGGCCCTGTTGACAGACAGGCAGACATCAAGTTGGTCACACATACTTAACTCATTCAGGTTCACAGATACTGTAAATGGAGTTTTAATTCTTCTCCTAAACTAATAAAAAAACCAAGATTAGGAGAAGAGAAGAGCCTGAAGTAAGGCCTCAAAATGGGTCATTTTGCAAAGGAAAGGTTACCTGCCTCCATGTATGCTGTCTCCCTTTCTTAGTCAAATCCATCCTTCCAGTGTCTAGCTAACAGCTAACCATAGGATTGAATCCAACTGCCTTTGATTTCTGAAATAAGTGCTGTCCCCTTAAGGTCTCATAACAGCACAGGAAGGTTTGTAAGACTGTCCCAGCAACAATTTAAAGCAATTCTAGGACACCAAAGATGAAGCAAATTTGGTTAATTGGTAATAGAGATCGTTCTGATGGGACAAAATAATTTAGAATTAAACAGATTGGTGTACTCACGATGAATTTATGTGATATGGCACACACAGGCTTCTGGTTCTGAATACTTCATGCTCGGTGGGTTTTGGAGATTGTCGTGACCCTGAACCTAGCTGGAGGCTTTGGGGCCTTGAAAGGACAAGACTTAATATTTCAGGACATCCTTGTACTTGGTGCCCACTGTTTACTGATTTCCTTACAGAGAATGAGCAGCCATCTACTCCTGCTGCCATGCCTTCCCCACATGAACAGAGAGAAGACCCTATACACACAGGTCGCTTGTATCACATGTGAAGGCATAAGTCACAAACAAACTCCCACAGCAGTTTAGAATTGTGATTAATAGAATGATTAGTTCTTGAAAGGGGAAAAACTTAGAGATCACAATCCCTTACAAAAGCCCTCTGCAGGATCAGAAAAGGAGCCTAGTAGCCGGAAGGGAAGCTCAAGCAAGAGATCAAGCTGAAGGTAGAAGTTGCTTTTTAAAAGAGAGAGAGACCACAACTCAATGGGCTGGTATCTCAGTGGCTATTCAGGAAACATCACAGAGAAAGGATCTGCTTCATGCATGAGAGTCACCGATGATTTCCCTTTAAGAAAAAAAACCATCAAAACTCCCAATAACATCATCAGCATTCAACAACATGTTTATGATTTCTTTGCCTTGCCTTTGATTGTGCATTAAATGATGCTGATAGTTAATCTGTGCAATTAATGCAAATTTCCTTGTAACTGACTAGACAGAATTGACAGGTTATCTTAAACAACGATGGAACTGGTTCATCATCACCTGTGTGCCAGTGACATAATTAAGATCTTTCCTTTGTCTATAAATCTCATTATGTTCAACATGATATGTTGTCATACAGATTTCTTAGGGTTTTGTCCCACTGGTGGTTTCCTTGGTATGCTTACATAATTTTTGCCAGATCCAATCAGTTTTGCCATGCACTCTCAGCTCCACATCATTGTGTTCCCCTTATGTTCCAGTCCAGGCATTTTAGACCTCTTGTAACTGTTGTAAGAGTATCTCATGTTCCACCTAAATGATTTAGGGTTTTATTTAGGCTGGGTTTTATCTTCCATCACTGAGTTCATTGACTTTCCTTGGGCGTAATTCCTGGGACACTGAGCCTAACTCCTGGGAGATTCCTCCAGTTATTTCTCCTTTCTTAGATAGTGTACACTCTCACTATTACTTTGAGAGTGTTTCTGTAGCAAATATTCTTCTCAAGATGAGAAGAAACTTCAATATTACAATCCATTTGTTATTGTGATTTAAATACACATACACAAACACACACAAGTTAATGCACATACACTGATGATATCTCAATTTATGGGGCCATTCTGGGGATGTCAAGATCGATATCTCTCGAGTGGTTCTCAGAAGGCCATAGGGTGACCCTCTCTAGGTACTTAAGCAGGGAGGAGAAGTTGACCGCACTGTGACATGTCCCTTGGAACTATGTGTGCCTTGTCCCATAGTCAGACGGATGACTGACTATCTTGAAAACCACCATGGAACTTTTGTTTGGCAAATGATGGAGATCAAGTCAGGGTCAAAATCAGAAAACTAGATGGAGCTTCCAAGCTCCAGTGGAAGAGCAGATGGATGGAGAAAAAGAGCAAGGATGTCAGGAATATAAGGGCTTGGTCCACACTATGAGACACTGTGCCTGAACTAAGGGGATTTCAACTAATCCAGTGACCTGGGAATGAAAGAACATGGAATCAAACTGGAAGCTCTGAATGTGGCTGACAATTGGGGCAGACGGAGAAGCCAAAGATAATGGCACTTGCAATTGTCTGCATATCATACACTGGCTTTTTGTGATCGTATTTTTTGTGGATGCATACCTTGCTAAATCTGGATGGATGAAGGGTGGGCTTGGACTTCCCACAGCTCAAAGTACCCTGCCCTCTATTTGGACTGGTGTTTGAGTGGAGAGGTTTATTTGCGGGGCAAGAAGAATGTGGGAGGAGGAAGAGAAGTGGAAAGTTTGATAATTATTATTATGAAGTAATGGAAAAATCAATAGAAAATAACCAATGAGGACATTGGAGCTAGGAAAAAAAAACATTTATGTGAGTTGTTGATTAAGACCAAAAATTATTTTACATAAAAAAAAAAAACACATAAAGGGGTTGAGTTACTTGGAAAATATGACTCAAGTAATTGGGAAGAAGATTGGGGTTTTTATTTTGGGTCTTCATGGGGCTGTATGAGCAGCATTTTAGGACCTGTATGCTGGATATTTCTGGGGGTTAGTAGGGAAGAAACCTGGCTAGGAGGAGTTTTATGACATAAGTAGAGCCTTGATGATGTCACAAAGCTTTGGTTGGGGGTGGCAACTTTGTTCCACATGAAGCACTGGTCTTCTGTGAAGGTGGGCTTACTATCTTCACGGTGGCTGAGGAGGTCAGTTCAGCTCTTGGGCTCCACAACTGTTCAACCGAATTTCCAGAAGTTGGAATCTACAGAGCCAAGATATTTTCTTTTGGGTAAATATGTTTAGGAAGCAACTAGGACCTCTGTAGTCAAAGAAAGGTTTCTTTCAAATCTGCTCTGGGTCCAAAATTTATGTCGTTAAAAGCTCCTATATTTGATAGCTGGGGGACGGTTAATGTCAGGTATTCTCCCCACTCTATCTTTGCTAAATATGTCCAATTCCTCCGTCCACTTAAATGGCAAAGATCCTCTTTGTCCATATGTGTTTTTAAAGATAATTATTTCTAATAGGTGCTGTTGCACAGATTAATGTTTCTTTCTTTTGGCAGTTTGACTCACAGTACTCACTTCTCTAATGAAGATACAGAATATCTTTATGTAAACAACCTGGATCTGGATCAGGAGACACAATAGAGAGAGCCAGTGGACTGGAGTGCGATGACCTTGGGCAGGTGGTTATAGATCAGCCAACTAACCAGTGGCTTGAGTGGTAAGGAGAGGAGTGGCTGTTCTTTGAATTCTTTGCCATCTGTTCAGATATTTCTTTCTCACTTTAGGTATAGGCATAGCTTCCTCTCTCATTGATATAGTAAGTCAGGAAGTAGTTTTCTCAGTAGAGGTCAATTGCATTTTGCAGCAGGAATATGTCTCTGATACACATATACTGAGCTGTAGACAAGAGTTTGATAATTTTCCTATTAATTTCTTAAGAACATATTCCATTTAGGTATCCAAATCTATTCAGCCCTGCCTTTTTCACCTGCTCCAAAGTTATTCCAAAAAACAGCCTTGACCTCACATGCTCACCTTCTTATCCTTGCAGGCACTTATGGTGGAGGAAACCACTTTGTGTCTGATTTAATCTGAAGAGTTCTTCCTATGCAGAGATTGGCAGCTATGAAGCCCAAGCACAGAAAAAGAGCCAAGAGACAGTGGAACAGGAGTGCTGTGGCCTACCTCAGTAAGTCTCCCGCCATGATGAAGATGCCTCTTAGTATGAGTTGCATGCCACATCTCCAGAAGAAGAATGGGCCATCGCTCCAGAAGCAAAAACTTAGTAAGCCTTTTGAGGCCCTGGAGAATATTGTTGGCCGCAGAATTTCTCATGGCTGGAAGGAAGCCAATGAACCTGTCACCCATTGGAAAGCCATCATTCTAGATCAACTGCCAACATATCCCTCTCTCTATTTGTTGAAATATGATGGGATTGATTGTGTCTATGGCTTGGAGCTTCATAGTGATGAAAGGATTTTAAACCTGAAGATCCTGCCTAATAATGTGCCATTACCTCAGGTGACAGACACTCATCTCTCAAACACCATAGTTGGCAGAGCAGTGAAACATACATTCATGGGCACAAATGGCTCTAAGAATGACTGGAACGGGACGGTCCTAGAAGAGGTGCCAATCATGAAGAACTGGTTTTATATTACCTACGAGAAAGATCTGGTCTTGTACATTTACCACCTCCTGGATGACTACCTGGAATGCAACCTCCACATCATGCCAGGCTCTAAGGAAGAGTGGAGTGGCATGGTCCCAGATGAGGTGCAGACCATAAGGACCTGTTTCTACATTGTCAACGAGAATGATCCGGTCCTGTACCTTTACCACCATCATGATGATTCCATTGAAGGCAACCTCCACATCACGCCTGAATGTCCTCCAGTAGAGGTGACTGTGGAATTAGACAGGGATTCCTTGGAGGGCAAAAGAGTGCAGTACAACAAAATGATGGAACCCAAGAGATAGGTAAAATTATTTGCCAAGTTCCCAACAAACCTTCTGTGTATTTCATCAAGTTTGATAATGACTTCCATATCTATGTCTATGATTTGGTGAAGATCTGTTAAATTCTGAAATTTTGAGGGGCAGACCTAATGCTCTCTTTGGGAATGTGTTTTTTCAGAGATACCTCAGGTCTTCTATGAATCCTGGTATCTTTTCCAATGGATTATTCTTTCTCAAAGAATAAAAATTTGTTAACATGTTGTGTTATTTGGTCAATGATGGATTGTGTTTGGTGGATGGGGCATCACAGAAATACATGCCTCAAAACAAAGCAGGATTTATGGTCTTTTCCCCTTGGAGAGTAAAGGACTGGGGATGCGTGGTGTGGTAAAGGACAAGATGGCTGTCAAGGAAGCAGTGAAGAGGGGACAAAAAGTTGTATGATCTCGGGGCGGTACGAAGCTTGAGGGAAAACCATGTCAAAAGGAAAGATGTGACTGATATCAGCGTGAGGTATTGGGACTTAAGAGGATAAAGAGTAGATTAATCAGGAAGGGACACAAATGTATACTCAAAATCAGAGAAAAATAGGTTTCATTTGATGAATGGTTTAATTCGTACTGGCTGTAAGTCAAAGGATGTTTGATCTCCACTAGAGCATGTTGCTTAGTGAAAAGTGTCTCTGCTCAGTTGCTCTTCTCCAGTAAGTTGGACATCAAGCTACCTACTTAGTTTTGCCAGAATTCTGTCTGCCACCTACTTTGTCATGCCTGGATTCGGTATGCCTTGAACTCTCATAGGTCTTATCCATGCCATCCAACCCTTGTCAGTTCATTTAAATAATTGCCCTGCCATATCTGGAAAACAGTGTTCACTTTCATTGATCATGTTCTGTAGTACTTGGGCTATTAAACTCATGAACACACTCACACACACACAGGATAAACATGTACATATGATGCCCACTAGTGTGTGACATGCACACATATGATGAATGCACCGAACTCCCTAATATCAGTAAAGTAGGGAATCCATGATGCTAGGTGGAGTCTGGCAAAGACCCCACACACCCATCAAACCGCCAAATACCAGTATGGTACTGATGTCTGTCTCCCATCCTGTAAGGAACCTGCCATCCTGTAACTGGGCTAATTTTGGTTCCTTCATCTTCACAAACTTGGTTAAAATGTTAGAGTTGTCAAACTGGGAGTTAGGGTCCAGCATGTAGATCAGCTGTCCCAGGTCAGGTGATTTGGCTACAATTTGGGTGAGAAATTGTACCAGGGAATTCTGGTACACCCTCTCCTCTTCTTCTCCCTGTCCTCATCATCACTCCTGTGGGTGGGCCTTGGAGCACAAAGAAGGTAAAATGGAATAAGCCTCCTCCTTAGTGGAAAACCTTGTCAATCCTTAATTTGACCTGACTCTCTGAGGGAATGCAGAACATTATTTCCTACTAGGTCTCCTCATACATTGGTTCACTCATTTTTCCAATGAATGATTGAATTCATCCATTCTTCCTTGTCTGTCTCTCTTCATTCTTCATTTCTTCCATTTCCCCCTTGATTGTAGAAATTTGAGCAGCAGGGCTGCATCCCCATGGGGCCGCCTTGTTAGGTTATGCTCCGAAATAACAACACAAAACTATTCATTTCAACACTGCCTGCCCCATTATTTTCAGCCTCTTAACCCATGTCTAATAATGTATGTTGCAGCACGAGGTGCGCTTAGAAGGAAAGATTTAGCATGTCTGACCTGGTGGCTGGCTGTATCGCCATCTGCCTCAGAGTGCAGAGCTACCATTTCTGCCCATGGGAGAGGTGCATGGCATCTCTAAGCTCAATTCCTATTCCTCCCAGCATTCTTTTATGTTTATTCCACCCACCTATGTTCTAACCTTTCAGGCCAAACAGTTTCTTTATTTAATTAACCAATGACCTATACTCCATCATTACTCCTATTTCTGTTTAAACAAGAATGGAATCTTTAATTTTAACATAGCAAAATTACATATAACAAAACAGTTATCAAGCAAGAATTACAGTTACAATATTTATATCTATTTTATCTTTTATCTAACAATGGAAAACTATAACTATCTCTCTCTTCTTCAACTCCATCAGAGACTCCAGAATAATACAGTATTACCTAAGCAAACAAAAAGTAAGCCATTTTCAAACTCTAGAAATGACAGAGACATCTTGCTGCCTGGACAGTCACCCAAAGTTCCTCTGTACCGTTGGTGTTTCCATCCTCAGCCTACAGGCCCATAGTTTCCAGCAGACATTTCCATGAAGCAGGAAATTGCAAGGCAGTCACTATCTGCTTGTCTTGAAGAATGTTTTGCTGACCCTTTCCTGAATCAGGAACACGAAAAGATCATCTCACCTTTAGGCAAGTTCAGTAGTCCTCTCTCTGAGTGTTTTCTGTGTATAGTTTATGCTACAATCCAGGCAAGAGCAGTTTCTTCCCCAAATGGCTATCAAACTCCATAAGGATCCTCTTTGATGCCCATCTTCTTCCTGAAGTAGATATGTGCTGCCAAGAGTAGAGTGTCTCACTGTTATGAAAAACCCTAAGGTACTAAAACATTAAATAGCCTATTTTGTAGTCTAGAGAGATATGAATAATGCCTATCTAACTGAAATATATATATATATATATATATATATATATATATATATATATATATATATATATATATTTATATATATATATATATATGGAGGTAGAAAATCTAACTAACATGACTACAAACTTGACTATTATTAATGATTATCCATTAATAACCTATATGCATTATATTTTTAAATGAACTACACAATCACAATACCTTAATTAAGATCAAAAATGCATATACATATAACACAATTGACCTAAAATCTCTATCAGTAAAGCAAAATCTATACTAATGCAAATATTCATATCTATATCACATCCCACTTTAAATGTAAAAGAACGTTTATAAGCCATATTTGGGCACGTGGGTGCAGTTTTTTCTCTCCAAAATGCTTCCTGCTGAATGGCGGCATCATTATTGATTTATCTCAGTTGGCAGTTGAGCGAAGCAATTTTTTAAAGGTGTTCACAGCAACCTTTAAGTAGGGAGTGGTCCATCCTACCATATTAGGATAGAGGCATCCACAGACTATCACCCTCTGTGAAAACAAAATAGAAACTCCTTTCCAAAGCATCATGTCCTTAGATCCAAATTTCAAAGTTAAGGCATTTTCAAAATATCTATGTTGGATTATTTCAGCAGCTTTTATAGAGAAACATCTTTTAGCAGCTATTGCTACTGCCTCAAAATTCAAATGATTCAAAAAGAGCATAATAGCATACAATATCAAAATTCGCTGTGAATTTTCCATCTTTGTGCGCTTCAATTTAACCTCTATTTTGTTTATTTTTCCTTTTTATTTTTTGCCTTTTGAGACAGGTTCTCTGTATCTTTGACCTGGAATAACTAACTCTGTATACCTGTCTGTCCTTGAAGTCTCAGAGATCTGCCTCTCTCTGCCTTTCAGGCATTGGGATTAAAAGTGTATGCTACTACACATTGAACTCACAAAGATCTGTTTGTCTCTGCCTTCAAGGCACTGGGATTAAAGGTGTGTGCTACCTCACCTTGAAGGTACAGAGGTCAATCTCCCTCTGCCTCCCATGTGTTGGGTTTACAGGTGTGTACTACCACACCCAACAACTCTCTTTCTTTTTTTAACTTTAAGAACTTCAAATTTTAGCCTGCACATATTTTTAACACACTGTAAATCATTTAAAAATTTTCTTTGTCTTTGAATCTTTCTTTACTCTATTTCTCTCTCTGTTTTTCTGACCACATGAGTCTTTCATTTACCAAGCAATCTCAGTAGGACTAAAGCCGTGGCTTTGCTGGCCAGATGTAGCCCATTCCTTAGCTTTCTGCCATTCCAACCTTGTGGCTGAGGTACCGAACAGAGCCGCATTCAGTGCCACAAGTCTACAGTGTTTCAAGGTCCTTGCCATCAAAGAGGCTGCAACAGACCACACTCAAGCCCTCTTTCTGTAGCTGGCCCTCCTTCCTCAAACAGTCAGAGTTTGCCCAGGCAGGATGGCCCAGAAAACCGGCATTTTAAAACAACACAGTTTTTTTTCCTGCTACTGCTGAAAACATACAAGCATTCAGTTGGCTTTTATCAACACCATTTAAATGTTTTGTGGTAGGACCTCTTAAGGGCTGCAGGGTTTTGCAGCTGAAGCTGAGTCAGCAAGACTCTTTTAGATGAGAGCCCTTGCTTTCTTCTAGCAAGCAGAACAGACCGAGAAATCGCTGCTACCAAGAAAACATGCTTTTCTCTTTCCCATGCTTTCTCAGGCTTTCAGTGGATTCAGTTGTCCACAAGGCTGCAAGCCATTCTGTAGTTATTTGAGCAGCGAGACTGTGTCCCTAGCACCACGGCCGCATGAAGGTTATGCCTGAAATAAATACACAAAAACTGTATTCTTTTAAACACTTCTGGCCCATTAGATTCAGCATTTTAACCCATTTCTAATAATCAGTGTAGTATAACGAGGTGCACTTACCAGGAAAAATTCAGCATGTCTGACATGGTGGCTGGCTGCATCGACATCTGCCTCAGAGAGCAGAGCTATGGCCTCTGCCGGGGAGAGGGGAGCATGGCTTCTCTGAGCTCACTACCTCTTCCTCCCGGCATTCTATTTTGTTTACTCCACCTACCTATGTTCTAACCTATCAGCTGAAGCGGATTCTTTCTTTAATTAATCAATAAACTTCTTCTGCCACTTTATCCTTTCAACAGCTTGCCCATATAAATCTCCCATGTGTCTTCTGTTGTATAATCTTTCATTTGTAAAGAACTTGCACTCTCAGGGGAGGATTTTTCTGACATCTCTGTGGATGGAGATCATATGAGGAAGATCAGATGAGCAACCATGACAACTCTAATGCTGTAGAGTTAGGTGGACCAGAGATTGATGGCTGACATTCCTGTGCTATGCATCAGATGCCCCTGAACTCTGGCCCTGTTGACAGACAGGCAGACATCAAGTTGGTCACACATACTTAACTCATTCAGGTTCACAGATACTGTAAATGGAGTTTTAATTCTTCTCCTAAACTAATAAAAAAACCAAGATTAGGAGAAGAGAAGAGCCTGAAGTAAGGCCTCAAAATGGGTCATTTTGCAAAGGAAAGGTTACCTGCCTCCATGTATGCTGTCTCCCTTTCTTAGTCAAATCCATCCTTCCAGTGTCTAGCTAACAGCTAACCATAGGATTGAATCCAACTGCCTTTGATTTCTGAAATAAGTGCTGTCCCCTTAAGGTCTCATAACAGCACAGGAAGGTTTGTAAGACTGTCCCAGCAACAATTTAAAGCAATTCTAGGACACCAAAGATGAAGCAAATTTGGTTAATTGGTAATAGAGATCGTTCTGATGGGACAAAATAATTTAGAATTAAACAGATTGGTGTACTCACGATGAATTTATGTGATATGGCACACACAGGCTTCTGGTTCTGAATACTTCATGCTCGGTGGGTTTTGGAGATTGTCGTGACCCTGAACCTAGCTGGAGGCTTTGGGGCCTTGAAAGGACAAGACTTAATATTTCAGGACATCCTTGTACTTGGTGCCCACTGTTTACTGATTTCCTTACAGAGAATGAGCAGCAATCTACTCCTGCTGCCATGCCTTCCCCACATGAACAGAGAGAAGACCCTATATACACAGGTCGCTTGTATCACATGTGAAGGCATAAGTCACAAACAAACTCCCTCAGCAGTTTAGAATTGTGATTAATAGAATGATTAGTTCTTGAAAGGGGAAAAACTTAGAGATCACAATCCCTTACAAAAGCCCTCTGCAGGATCAGAAAAGGAGCCTAGTAGCCGGAAGGGAAGCTCAAGCAAGAGATCAAGCTGAAGGTAGAAGTTGCTTTTTAAAAGAGAGAGAGACCACAACTCAATGGGCTGGTATCTCAGTGGCTATTTAGGAAACATCACAGAGACAGGATCTGCTTCATGCATGAGAGTCACCGATGATTTCCCTTTAAGAAAAAAAACCATCAAAACTCCCAATAACATCATCAGCATTCAACAACATGTCTATGATTTCTTTGCCTTGCCTTTGATTGTGCATTAAATGATGCTGATAGTTAATCTGTGCAATTAATGCAAATTTCCTTGTAACTGACTAGACAGAATTGACAGGTTATCTTAAACAACGATGGAACTGGTTCATCATCACCTGTGTGCCAGTGACATAATTAAGATCTTTCCTTTGTCTATAAATCTCATTATGTTCAACATGATATGTTGTCATACAGATTTCTTAGGGTTTTGTCCCACTGGTGGTTTCCTTGGTATGCTTACATAATTTTTGCCAGATCCAATCAGTTTTGCCATGCACTCTCAGCTCCACATCATTGTGTTCCCCTTATGTTCCAGTCCAGGCATTTTAGACCTCTTGTAACTGTTGTAAGAGTATCTCATGTTCCACCTAAATGATTTAGGGTTTTATTTAGGCTGGGTTTTATCTTCCATCACTGAGTTCATTGACTTTCCTTGGGCGTAATTCCTGGGACACTGAGCCTAACTCCTGGGGGATTCCTCCAGTTATTTCTCCTTTCTTAGATAGTGTACACTCTCACTATTACTTTGAGAGTGTTTCTGTAGCAAATATTCTTCTCAAGATGAGAAGAAACTTCAATATTACAATCCATTTGTTATTGTGATTTAAATACACATACACAAACACACACAAGTTAATGCACATACACTGATGATATCTCAATTTATGGGGCCATTCTGGGGATGTCAAGATCGATATCTCTCGAGTGGTTCTCAGAAGGCCATAGGGTGACCCTCTCTAGGTACTTAAGCAGGGAGGAGAAGTTGACCGCACTGTGACATGTCCCTTGGAACTATGTGTGCCTTGTCCCATAGTCAGACGGATGACTGACTATCTTGAAAACCACCATGGAACTTTTGTTTGGCAAATGATGGAGATCAAGTCAGGGTCAAAATCAGAAAACTAGATGGAGCTTCCAAGCTCCAGTGGAAGAGCAGATGGATGGAGAAAAAGAGCAAGGATGTCAGGAATATAAGGGCTTGGTCCACACTATGAGACACTGTGCCTGAACTAAGGGGATTTCAACTAATCCAGTGACCTGGGAATGAAAGAACATGGAATCAAACTGGAAGCTCTGAATGTGGCTGACAATTGGGGCAGACGGAGAAGCCAAAGATAATGGCACTTGCAATTGTCTGCATATCATACACTGGCTTTTTGTGATCGTATTTTTTGTGGATGCATACCTTGCTAAATCTGGATGGATGAAGGGTGGGCTTGGACTTCCCACAGCTCAAAGTACCCTGCCCTCTATTTGGACTGGTGTTTGAGTGGAGAGGTTTATTTGCGGGGCAAGAAGAATGTGGGAGGAGGAAGAGAAGTGGAAAGTTTGATAATTATTATTATGAAGTAATGGAAAAATCAATAGAAAATAACCAATGAGGACATTGGAGCTAGGAAAAAAAAACATTTATGTGAGTTGTTGATTAAGACCAAAAATTATTTTACATAAAAAAAAAAAACACATAAAGGGGTTGAGTTACTTGGAAAATATGACTCAAGTAATTGGGAAGAAGATTGGGGTTTTTATTTTGGGTCTTCATGGGGCTGTATGAGCAGCATTTTAGGACCTGTATGCTGGATATTTCTGGGGGTTAGTAGGGAAGAAACCTGGCTAGGAGGAGTTTTATGACATAAGTAGAGCCTTGATGATGTCACAAAGCTTTGGTTGGGGGTGGCAACTCTGTTCCACATGAAGCACTGGTCTTCTGTGAAGGTGGGCTTGCTATCTTCACGGTGGCTGAGGAGGTCAGTTCAGCTCTTGGGCTCCACAACTGTTCAACCGAATTTCCAGAAGTTGGAATCTAGAGAGCCAAGATATTTTCTTTTGGGTAAATATGTTTAGGAAGCAACTAGGACCTCTGTAGTCAAAGAAAGGTTTCTTTCAAATCTGCTCTGGGTCCAAAATTTATGTCGTTAAAAGCTCCTATATTTGATAGCTGGGGGACGGTTAATGTAAGGTATTCTCCCCACTCTATCTTTGCTAAATATGTCCAATTCCTCCGTCCACTTAAATGGCAAAGATCCTCTTTGTCCATATGTGTTTTTAAAGATAATTATTTCTAATAGGTGCTGTTGCACAGATTAATGTTTCTTTCTTTTGGCAGTTTGACTCACAGTACTCACTTCTCTAATGAAGATACAGAATATCTTTATGTAAACAACCTGGATCTGGATCAGGAGACACAATAGAGAGAGCCAGTGGACTGGAGTGCGATGACCTTGGGCAGGTGGTTATAGATCAGCCAACTAACCAGTGGCTTGAGTGGTAAGGAGAGGAGTGGCTGTTCTTTGAATTCTTTGCCATCTGTTCAGATATTTCTTTCTCACTTTAGGTATAGGCATAGCTTCCTCTCTCATTGATATAGTAAGTCAGGAAGTAGTTTTCTCAGTAGAGGTCAATTGCATTTTGCAGCAGGAATATGTCTCTGATACACATATACTGAGCTGTAGACAAGAGTTTGATAATTTTCCTATTAATTTCTTAAGAACATATTACATTTAGGTATCCAAATCTATTCAGCCCTGCCTTTTTCACCTGCTCCAAAGTTATTCCTAAAAACAGCCTTGACCTCACATGCTCACCTTCTTATCCTTGCAGGCACTTATGGTGGAGGAAACCACTTTGTGTCTGATTTAATCTGAAGAGTTCTTCCTATGCAGAGATTGACAGCTATGAAGCCCAAGCACAGAAAAAGAGCCAAGAGACAGTGGAACAGGAGTGCTGTGGCCTACCTCAGTAAGTCTCCCGCCATGATGAAGATGCCTCTTAGTATGAGTTGCATGCCACATCTCCAGAAGAAGAATGGGCCATCGCTCCAGAAGCAAAAACTTAGTAAGCCTTTTGAGGCCCTGGAGAATATTGTTGGCCGCAGAATTTCTCATGGCTGGAAGGAAGCCAATGAACCTGTCACCCATTGGAAAGCCATCATTCTAGATCAACTGCCAACATATCCCTCTCTCTATTTGTTGAAATATGATGGGATTGATTGTGTCTATGGCTTGGAGCTTCATAGTGATGAAAGGATTTTAAACCTGAAGATCCTGCCTAATAATGTGCCATTACCTCAGGTGACAGACACTCATCTCTCAAACACCATAGTTGGCAGAGCAGTGAAACATACATTCATGGGCACAAATGGCTCTAAGAATGACTGGAACGGGACGGTCCTAGAAGAGGTGCCAATCATGAAGAACTGGTTTTATATTACCTACGAGAAAGATCTGGTCTTGTACATTTACCACCTCCTGGATGACTACCTGGAATGCAACCTCCACATCATGCCAGGCTCTAAGGAAGAGTGGAGTGGCATGGTCCCAGATGAGGTGCAGACCATAAGGACCTGTTTCTACATTGTCAACGAGAATGATCCGGTCCTGTACCTTTACCACCATCATGATGATTCCATTGAAGGCAACCTCCACATCACGCCTGAATGTCCTCCAGTAGAGGTGACTGTGGAATTAGACAGGGATTCCTTGGAGGGCAAAAGAGTGCAGTACAACAAAAAAGATGGAACCCAAGAGATAGGTAAAATTATTTGCCAAGTTCCCAACAAACCTTCTGTGTATTTCATCAAGTTTGATAATGACTTCCATATCTATGTCTATGATTTGGTGAAGATCTGTTAAAGTGAAATTCTCAAATTTTGAGGGGCAGACTTAATTCTCTCTGTGGGAATATGTTTTTTCAGAGATACCTCAGGTCTTCTATGAATCCTGGTATCTTTTCCAATGGATTATTCTTTCTCAAAGAATAAAAATTTGTTAACATGTTGTGTTATTTGGTCAATGATGGGTTGTGTTTGGTGGATGGGGCATCACAGAAATACATGCCTCAAAAAAAAGCAGGATTTATGGTCTATTCCCCTTGGAGAGTAAAGGACTGGGGATGCGTGCTGTGGTAAAGGACAAGATGGCTGTCAAGGAAGCAGTGGAGAGGGGACAAAAAGTTGTATGATCTCGGGGCGGTATGAAGCTTGAGGGAAAACCATGTCAAATGGAAAGATGTGACCGATATCAGCGTGAGGTATTGGGACTTAAGAGGATAGAGAGTAGATTAATCAGGAAGGGACACAAATGTATATTCAAAATCAGAGAAAATTAGGTTTCATTTGATGAATTGTTTAATTCGTACTGGCTGTAAGTCAAAGGATGTTTGATCTCCACTAGAGCATGTTGCTTAGTGAAAAGTGTCTCTGCTCAGTTGTTCTTCTCCAGTAAGTTGGACATCAAGCTACCTACTTAGTTTTGCCAGAATTCTGTCTGCCACCTACTTTGTCATGCCTGGATTCGGTATGCCTTGAACTCTCATAGGTCTTATCCATGCCATCCAACCCTTGTCAGTTCATTTAAATAATTGCCCTGCCATATCTGGAAAACAGTGTTCCCTTTCATTGATCATGTTCTGTAGTACTTGGGCTATAAAACTCATGAACACACTCACCCACACACAGGATAAACATGTACATATGATGCCCACTAGTGTGTGACATGCACACATATGATGAATGCACCGAACTCCATAATATCAGTAAAGTAGGGAATCCATGATGCTAGATGGAGTCTGGTAAAGACCCCACACACCCATCAAACCGCCAAATACCAGTATGGTACTGATGTCTGACTCCCATCCTGTAAGGAACCTGCCATCCTGTAACTGGGCTATTTTTGGTTCCTTCATCTTCACAAACTTGGTTAAAATGTTAGAGTTGTCAAACTGGGAGTTAGGGTCCAGCATGTAGAGCAGCTGACCCAGGTCAGGTGATTTGGCTACAATTTGGGTGAGAAATTGTACCAGGGAATTCTGGTACACCCTCTCCTCTTCTTTTCCCTGTCCTCATCATCACTCTTGTGGGTGGGCCTGGAGCACAAAGAAGGTAAAATGGAATAAGGCTCCTCCTTAGTGGAAAACCTTGTCAATCCTTAATTTGACCTGACTCTCTGAGGGAATGCAGAACATTTTTTCCTACTAGGTCTCCTCATTCATTGGTTCCCTCATTTTTCCAATGAATGATTGAATCCATCCATTCTTCTTTGTCTCTCTCTCTTCTTTCTTCCCTTCTTCCATTTCCCCCTTGATTGTAGAAATTTGAGCAGCAGGGCTGCATCCCCATGGGGCCGCCTTGTAAGGTTATGCTCCGAAACAACAACACAAAACTAATCATTTAAACACTGCCTACCCCATTATTTTCAGCCTCTTAACCTATGTCTAATAATGTATGTTGCAGCACGAGTTGCGCTTAGAAGGAAAGATTTAGCATGTCTGACCTGGTGGTTGGCAGTATCGCCATCTGCCTCAGAGTGCAGAGCTACCATTTTTGCCCATGGGAGAGGTGCATGGCATCTCTAAGCTCAATTCCTATTCCTCCCAGCATTCTCTTATGTTTATTCCACCCACCTATGTTCTAACCTTTCAGGCCAAACAGTTTCTTTATTTAATTAACCAATGACATATACTCCATCATTTCTCCTATTTCTGTTTAAACAAGAACGGAATCTTTAACTTTAACATAGCAAAATTACATATAACAAAACAGTTATCAAGCAAGAATTACAGTTACAATATTTATATCTATTTTATCTTTTATCATAACAATGGAAAACTATAACTATCTATCTATTCTTCAACTCCATCAGAGACTCCAGAATAATACAGTATTACCTAAGAAAACAAAAAGTAAGCCATTTTCAAACTCTAGAAATGACAGAGACATCTCGCTGCCTGGACAGTCACCCAAAGTTCCTCTGTACCGTTGGTGTTTCCATCCTCAGCCTACAGGCCCATAGTTTCCAGCAGACATTTCCATGAAGCAGGAAATTTCAAAGGCAGTCACTATCTGCTTGTCTTGAAGAATGTTTTGCTGACCCTTTCCTGAATCAGGAACACGAAAAGATCATCTCGCCTTTAGGCAAGTTCAGTAGTCCTCTCTCTGAGTGTTTTCTGTGTACAGTTTATGCAACAATCCAGGCAAGAGCAGTTTCTTCCCCAAATGGCTATCAAACTCCATAAGGATCCTCTTTGATGCCCATCTTCTTCCTGAAGTAGATATGTGCTGCCAAGAGTAGAGTGTCTCACTGTCATGAAAAACCCTAAGGTACTAAAACATTAAATACCCTATTTTGTAGTCTAGAGAGATATGAATAATGCCTATCTAACTGAAATATATATATATATATATATGGAGCTAGAAAATCTAACTAACATGACTACAAACTTGACTATTATTAATGATTATCCATTAATAACCTATATGCATTATATTTTTAAATGAACTACACAATCACAATACCTTAATTAAGATCAAAAATGCATATACATATAACAAAATTGACCTAAAATCTCTATCAGTAAAGCAAAATCTATACTAAGGCTAATATTCATATCTATATCACATCCCACTTTAAATGTAAAAGAATGTTTATAAGCCATATTTGGGAACGTGGGTGCAGTTTTTTCTCTCCAAAATGCTTCCTGCTGAATGGTGGCATCATTATTGATTTATCTCAGTTGGCAGTTGAGCGAAGCAATTTTTTAAAGGTGTTCACAGCAACCTTTAAGTAGGGTGTGGTCCATCCTGCCATATTAGGATAGAGGCATCCACACTGTCACCCTCTGTGAAAACAAAATAGAAACTCCTTTCCAAAGCACCATGTCCTTAGATCCAAATTTCAAAGTCAAGGCATTTTCAAAATATCTATGTTGGATTATTTCAGCAGCTTTTATAAAGAAACATCTTTTAGCAGCTATTGCTACTGCCTCAAAATTCAAATGATTCAAGAAGAGCATAATAGCATACAATATCAAAATTCGCTGTGAATTTTCCATCTTTGTGCGCTTCAATTTAACCTCTATTTTGTTTATTTTTCCTTTTTATTTTTTGCCTTTTGAGACAGGTTCTCTGTATCTTTGACCTGGAATAACTCTGTATACCTGTCTGTCCTTGAAGTCTCAGAGATCTGCCTCTCTCTGCCTTTCAGGCATTGGGATTAAAGGTGTATGCTACTACACATTGAACTCACAAAGATCTGTTTGTCTCTGCCTTCAAGGCACTGGGATTAAAGGCGTGTGCTACCTCACCTTGAAGGTACAGAGGTCAATCTCCCTCTGCCTCCCATGTGTTGGGTTTACAGGTGTGTACTACCACACCCAACAACTCTCTTCCTTTTTTTAACTTTAAGAACTTCAAATTTTAGCCTGCACATATTTTTAACACACTGTAAATCATTTAAAAATTTTCTTTGTCTTTGAATCTTTCTTTACTCTATTTCTCTCTCTGTTTTTCTGACCACATGAGTCTTTCATTTACCAAGCAATCTCAGTAGGACTAAAGCCATGGCTTTGCTGGCCAGATGTAGCCCATTCCTTAGCTTTCTGCCATTCCAACCTTGTGGCTGAGGTACCGAACAGAGCCGCATTCAGAGCCACAAGTCTACAGTGTTTCAAGGTCCTTGCCATCAAAGAGGCTGCAACAGACAACACTCAAGCCCTCTCTCTGTAGCTGGCCCTCCTTCCTCAAACAGTCAGAGTTTGCCCAGGCAGGATGGCCCAGAAAGCCGGCATTTTAAAACAACACAGTTTTTTTTTCCTGCTACTGTTGAAAACATACAAGCATTCAGTTGGCTTTTATCAACACCATTTAAATGTTGTGTGGCAGGACCTCTTAAGGGCTTCAGGGTTTTGCAGCTGAAGCTGAGTCAGCAAGCCTCTTTTAGATGAGAGCCCTTGCTTTCTTCTAGCAAGCAGAGCAGACCGAAAATCGCTGCTACCAAGAAAATATGCTTTACTCTTTCCCAAGCTTTCTCAGGCTTTCAGTGGATTCAGTTGTCCACAAGGCTGCAAGCCATTCTGTAGTTATTTGAGCAGCGAGGCTGTGTCCCCAGCACCACGGCCTCATGAAGGTCATGCCTGAAATAAATACACCAAAACTGTATTCTTTTAAACACTGCTCGCCCATTAGATTCAGCATTTTAACCCATTTCTAATAATCAGTGTAGTATAACGAGGTGCACTTACCAGGAAAAATTCAGCATGTCTGACATGGTGGCTGGCTGCATCGACATCTGCCTCAGAGAGCAGAGCTATGGCATCTGCTGGGGAGAGGGGAGTATGGCTTCTCTGAGCTCACTACCTCTTCCTCCCGGCATTCTGTTTTGTTTACTCCACCTACCTATGTTCTAACCTATCAGCTGAAGTGGATTCTTTCTTTAATTAATCAATAAACTTCTTCTGTCACTTTATCCTTTCAACAGCTTGCCCATATAAATCTCCCATGTGTCTTCTGTTGTATAATCTTTCATTTGTAAAGAACTTGCACTCTCAGGGGAGGATTTTTCTGACATCTCTGTGGATGGAGATCATATGAGGAAGGTCAGATGAGCAACCATGACAACTCTAATGCTGTAGAGTTAGGTGGACCAGAGATTGATGGCTGACATTCCTGTGCTATGCATCAGATGCCCCTGAACTCTGGCCCTGTTGACAGACAGGCAGACATCAAGTTGGTCACACATACTTAACTCATTCAGGTTCACAGATACTGTAAATGGAGTTTTAATTCTTCTCCTAAACTAATAAAAAAACCAAGATTAGGAGAAGAGAAGAGCCTGAAGTAAGGCCTCAAAATGGGTCATTTTGCAAAGGAAAGGTTACCTGCCTCCATGTATGCTGTCTCCCTTTCTTAGTCAAATCCATCCTTCCAGTGTCTAGCTAACAGCTAACCATAGGATTGAACCCAACTGCCTTTGATTCTGAAATAAGTGCTGTCCCCTTAAGGTCTTATAACAGCACAGGAAGGTTTGTAAGACTGTCCCAGCAACAATTTAAAGCAATTCTAGGACACCAAAGATGCAGCAAATTTGGTTAATTGGTAATATAGATCGTTCTGATGGAACAAAATAATTTAGAATTAAAAAAAAAAAACAGATTGGTGTACTCACGATGAATTAATGTGATATGGCACACACAGGCTTCTGGTTCTGAATACTTCATGCTCGGTGGGTTTGGGAGATTGTCGTGACCCTGAACCTAGCTGGAGGCTTTGGGGCCTTGAAAGGACAAGACTTAATATTTCAGGACATCCTTGTACTTGGTGCCCACTGTTTACTGATTTCCTTACAGAGAATGAGCAGCCATCTACTCCTGCTGCCATGCCTTCCCCACATGAACAGAGAGAAGACCCTATACACACAGGTCGCTTGTATCACATGTGAAGGCATAAGTCACAAACAAACTCCCACAGCAGTTTAGAATTGTGATTAATAGAATGATTAGTTCTTGAAAGGGGAAAAACTTAGAGATCACAATCCCTTACAAAAGCCCTCTGCAGGATCAGAAAAGGAGCCTAGTAGCCGGAAGGGAAGCTCAAGCAAGAGATCAAGCTGAAGGTAGAAGTTGCTTTTTAAAAGAGAGAGAGAGACCACAACTCAATGGGCTGGTATCTCAGTGGCTATTCAGGAAACATCACAGAGAAAGGATCTGCTTCATGCATGAGAGTCACCGATGATTTCCCTTTAAGAAAAAAAACCATCAAAACTCGCAATAACATCATCAGCATTCAACAACATGTCTATGATTTCTTTGCCTTGCCTTTGATTGTGCAGTAAATGATGCTGATAGTTAATCTGTGCAATTAATGCAAATTTCCTTGTAACTGACTAGACAGAATTGACAGGTTATCTTAAACACAGCAGGGAGTTATTCTACGATAGAACTGGTTCATCATCACCTGTGTGACAGTGACATAATTAAGATCTTTCCTTTGTCTATAAATCTCATTATGTTCAACATGATATGTTGTCATACAGATTTCTTAGGGTTTTGTCCCACTGGTGGTTTCCTTGGTATGCTTACATAATTTTTGCCAGATCCAATCAGTTTTGCCATGCACTCTCAGCTCCACGTCATTGTGTTCCCCTTATGTTCCAGTCCAGGCATTTTAGACATCTTGTAACTGTTGAAAGAGTATCTCATGTTCCACCTAAATGATTTAGGGTTTTATTTAGGCTGGGTTTTATCTTCCATCACTGAGTTCATTGACTTTCCTTGGGCATAATTCCTGGGACACTGAGCCTAACTCCTGAGGGATTCCTCCAGTTATTTCTCCTTTCTTAGATAGTTTACACTCTCACTATTACTGTGAGAGTGTTTCTGTAGCAAATATTCTTCTCAAGATGAGAAGAAACTTCAATATTACAATCCATTTGTTATTGTGATTTAAATACACACACACAAACACACACAAGTTAGTGCACGTACACTGATGATATCTCAATTTATGGGGCCATTCTGGGGATGTCAAGATCGATATCTCTCGAGTGGTTCTCAGAAGGCCATAGGGTGACCCTCTCTAGGTACTTAAGCAGGGAGGAGAAGTTGACCGCACTGTGACATGTCCCTAGGAACAATGTGTGCCTTGTCCCATAGTCAGACTGATGACTGACTATCTTGAAAACTGCCATGGAACTTTGTTTGGCAAATGATGGAGATCAGGGTCAAAATCAGAAAACTAGATGGAGCTTCCAAGCTCCAGTGGAAGAGCAGATGGATGGAGAAAAAGAGCAAGGATGTCAGGAATATAAGGGCTTGGTCCACACTATGAGACACTGTGCCTGAACTAAGGGGATTTCAACTAATCCAGTGACCTGGGAATGAAAGAACATGGGATCAAACTGGAAGCTGTGAAATTGGCTGACAATTGGGGCAGACGGAGAAGCCAAAGATAATGGCACTTGCAATTGTCTGCATATCATACACTGGCTTTTTGTGATCATATTTTTTGTGGATGCATACCTTTCTAAATCTGGATGGATGAAGGGTGGGCTTGGACTTCCCACAGCTCAAAGTACCCTGCCCTCTATTTGGACTAGTGTTTGAGTGGAGAGGTTTATTTGCGGAGCAAGAATGTGGGAGGAGGAAGAGAAGTGGAAAGTTTGATAATTATTATTATGAAGTAATGGAAAAATCAATAGAAAATAACCAATGAGGACATTGGAGTTAGGAAAAAAAAAACATTCATGTGAGTTGTTGACTCAGACCAAAATTTATTTTACAGAAAAAAAAAAACACATAAAAAGGTTGAGTTACTTGGAAAATATGACTCAAGTAATTGGGAAGAAGATTGGGGTTTTTATTTTGGGTCTTCATGGGGCTGTATGAGCAGCATTTTAGGACCTGTATGCTGGATATTTCTGGGGGTTAGTAGGGAAGAAACCTGGCTAGGAGGAGTTTTATGACATAAGTAGGGCCTTGATGATGTCACAAAGCTTTGGTTGGGGGTGGCAACTCTGTTCCACATGAAGCACTAGTCTTCTGTGAAGGTGGGCTTACTATCTTCATGGTGGCTGAGGAAGTCAGTTCAGATCTTGGGCTCCACAACTGTTCAACCGAATTTCCAGAAGTTGGAATCTAGAGAGCCAAGATATTTTCTTTTGGTAAATATGTTTAGGAAGCAACTAGGACCTCTGTAGTCAAAGAAAGGTTTCTTTCAAATCTGCTCTGGGTCCAAAATTTATGTCGTTAACAGCTCCTATATTTGAGAGCTGGGGGACGGTTAATGTCATGTAGTCTCCCCACTCTATCTTTGCTAAACATGTCCAATTCCTCAGTCCACTTTAATGGCAAAGATCCTCTTTGTCCATATGTGTTTTAAAAGATAATTATTTCTAATAGGTGCTGTTGCACAGATTAATGTTTCTTTCTTTTGGCAGTTTGACTCACAGTACTCACTTCTCTAATGAAGATACAGAATATCTTTATGTAATCAACCTGGATCTGGATCAGGAGACACAATAGAGAGAGCCAGTGGACTGGAGTGCCATGACCTTGGGCAGGTGGTTATAGATCAGCCAACTAACCAGTAGCTTGAGTGGTAAGGAGAGGAGTGGCTGTTCTTTGAATTCTTTGCCATCTGTTCAGATATTTCTTTCTCACTTTAGGTATAGGCATAGCTTCCTCTCTCATTGATATAGTAAGTCAGGAAGTAGGTTTCTCAGTAGAGGTCAATTGCATTTTGCAGCAGGAATATGTCTCTGATACACATATACTGAGCTGTAGACAAGAGTTTGATAATTTTCCTATTAATTTCTTGAGAACATATTCCGTTTAGGTATCCAAATCTATTCAGCCCTGCCTTTTTCACCTGCTCCAAAGTTATTCCTAAAAAGAGCCTTGACCTCACATCCTCACCTTCTTATCCTTGCAGGAACTTATGGTGGAGGAAACCACTTTGTGTCTGATTTAAACTGAAGAGTTCTTCCTATGCAGAGATTGGCAGCTATGAAGCCCAAGCACAGAAACAGAGCCAAGAGACAGTGGAACAGGAGTGCTGTGGCCTATCTCAGAAAGTCTCCCGCCATGATGAAGATGCCTCTTAGTATGAGTGGCATGCCACCTCTCCAGAAGAAGAATGGGCCATCGCTCCAGAAGCAAAAACTTAGTAAGCCTTTTGAGGCCCTGGAGAATATTGTTGGCCGCAGAATTTCTCATGGCTGGAAGGAAGCCAATGAACCAGTCACCCATTGGAAAGCCATCATTCTAGATCAACTGCCAACATATCCCTCTCTCTATTTGTTGAAATATGATGGGATTGATTGTGTCTATGGCTTGGAGCTTCATAGTGATGAAAGGATTTTAAACCTGAAGATCCTGCCTAATAATGTGCCATTTCCTCAGGTGACAGAACTCATCTCTCAAACACCATAGTTGGCAGAGCAGTGAAACATACATTCATGGGCACAAATGGCTCTAAGAATGACTGGAACGGGATGGTCCTAGAAGAGGTGCCAATCATGAAGACCTGGTTTTATATTACCTACAAGAAAGATCCGGTCTTGTACATTTACCAACTCCTGGATGACTACCTGGAAGGCAACCTCCACATCATGCCAGGCTCTAAGGAAGAGTGGAGTGGCGTGGTCCCAGGTGAGGTGCAGACCATAAGGACCTGTTTCTACATTGTCTACGAGAATGATCCGGTCCTGTACCTTTACCACCATCATGATGATTCCATTGAAGGCAACCTCCACATCACGCCTGAATGTCCTACAGTAGAGGTGACTTTGGAATTAGGCAGGGATTTTTTGGAGGGCAAAAGAGTGCAGTACAACAAAAAATATGGAACCCAAGAGATAGGTAAAATTATTTGCCAAGTTCCCAACAAACCTTCTGTGTATTTCATCTAGTTTGATAATGACTTCCATATCTATGTCTATGATTTGGTGAAGATCAGTTAAAGAGAAATTCTCAAATTTTGAGGGGCAGACTTAATTCTCTCTTTGGGAATGTGTTTTTTCAGAGATACCTCAGGTCTTCTATGAATCCTGGTATATTTTCTAATGGATTATTCTTTCTCAAAGAATAAAAATTTGTTAACATGTTGTGTTATTTGGTCAATGATGGATTGTGTTTGGTGGATGGGGCATCACAGAAATACATGCCTCAAAACAAAGCAGGATTTATGGTCTTTTCCCCTTGGAGAGTAAAGGACTGGGGATGCGTGGTGTGGTAAAGGACAAGATGGCTGTCAAGGAAGCAGTGGAGAGGGGACAAAATGTTGTATGATCTCGGGGCGGTACGAAGCTTGAGGGAAAACCATGTCAAATGGAAAGATGTGACCGATATCAGCGTGAGGTATTGGGACTTAAGAGGATAAAGAGAGGATTAATCAGGAAGGGACACAAATGTATACTCAAAATCAGAGAAAATTAGGTTTCATTTGATGAATGGTTTAATTCGTACTGGCTGTAAGTCAAAGGATGTTTGATCTCCACTAGAGCATGTTGCTTAGTGAAAAGTGTCTCCGCTCAGTTGCTCTTCTCCAGTAAGTTGGACATCAAGCTACCTACTTAGTTTTGCCAGAATTCTGTCTGCCACCTACTTTGTCATGCCTGGATTCGGTATGCCTTGAACTCTCATAGGTCTTATCCATGCCATCCAACCCTTGTCAGTTCATTTAAATAATTGCCCTGCCATATCTGGAAAACAGTGTTCCCTTTCATTGATCATGTTCTGTAGTACTTGGGCTATAAAACTCATGAACTCACTCACCCACACACAGGATAAACATGTACATATGATGCCCACTAGTGTGTGACATGCACACATATAATGAAGCACCGAACTCCATAATATCAGTAAAGTAGGGAATCCATGATGCCCGGTGGAGTCTGGCAAAGACCCCACACACCCATCAAACCGCCAAATACCAGTATGGTACTGATGTCTGACTCCCATCCTGTAAGGAACCTGCCATCCTGTAACTGGGCTATTTTTGGTTCCTTCATCTTCACAAACTTGGTTAAAATGTTAGAGTTGTCAAACTGGGAGTTAGGGTACAGCATGCAGATCAGCTGTCCCAGGTCAGGTGATTTGGCTACAATTTGGGTGAGAAATTGTACCACGGAATTCTGGTACACCCTCTCCTCTTCTTCTCCGTGTCCTCATCATCACTCTTGTGGGTGGGCCTGGAGCACAAAGAAGGTAAAATGGAATAAGCCTCCTCCTTAGTGGAAAACCTTGTCAATCCTTAATTTGACCTAACTCTCTGAGGGAATGCAGCACATTATTTCCTACTAGGTCTCCTCATTCATTGGTTCACTCATTTTTCCAATGAATGATTGAATTCATCCATTCTTCCTTGTCTCTCTCTCTTCATTCTCCCCTTCTTCCATTTCCCCCTTGATTGTAGAAATTTGAGCAGCAGGGCTGCATCCCCATGGGGCCGCCTTGTAAAGTTATGCTCCGAAATAACAACACAAAACTATTCATTTAAACACTGCCTGCCTCATTATTTTCAGCCTCTTAACCTATGTCTAATAATGTATGTTGCAGCACGAGGTGGGCTTAGAAGGAAAGATTTAGCATGTCTGACCTGGTGGCTGGCTGTATCGCCATCTGCCTCAGAGTGCAGAGCTACCATTTCTGCCCATGGCAGAGGTGCATGGCATCTCTAAGCTCAATTCCTATTCCTCCCAGCATTCTCTTATGTTTATTCCACCCACCTATGCTCTAACCTTTCAGGCGAAACAGTTTCTTTATTTAATTAACCAATGACCTATACTCCATCATTACTCCTATTTCTGTTTAAACAAGAACGGAATCTTTAACTTTAACATAGCAAAATTACATATAACAAAACAGTGATAAAGCAAGAATTACAGTTACAATATTTATATCTATTTTATCTTTTATCATAACAATGGAAAACTATAACTATCTATCTCTTCTTCAACTCCATCAGAGACTCCAGAATAATACAGTATTACCTAAGAAAACAAAGAGTAAGCCATTTTCCAACTCTAGAAATGACAGAGACATCTCGCTGCCTGGACAGTCACGCAAAGTTGCTCTGTACCGTTGGTGTTTCCATCCTCAGCCTACAGGCCCATAGTTTCCAGCAGACATTTCCATGAAGCAGGAAATTTCAAAGGCAGTCACTATCTGCTTGTCTTGAAGAATGTTTTGCTGACCCTTTCCTGAATCAGGAACACGAAAAGATCATCTCACCTTTAGGCAAGTTCAGTAGTCCTCTCTCTGAGTGTTTTCTGTGTACAGTTTATGCAACAACCCAGGCAAGAGCAGTTTCTTCCCCAAATGGCTATCAAACTCCATAAGGATCCTCTTTGATGCCCATCTTCTTCCTGAAGTAGATATGTGCTGCCAAGAGTAGAGTGTCTCACTGTCATGAAAAACCCTAAGGTACTAAAACATTAAATAGCCTATTTTGTAGTCTAGAGAGATATGAATAATGCCTCTCTGACTGAAATATATATATCTATGTAGCTAGAAAATCTAACTAACATGACTACAAACTTGACTATTATTAATGATTATCCATTAATAACCTATATACATTTTATTTTTAAATGAACTACACAATCACAATACCTTAATTAAGATCAAAAATGCATATACATATAACAAAATTGACCTAAAATCTCTACCAGTAAAGCAAAATCTATACTAATGCAAATATTCATATCTATTTCACATCCCACTTTAAATGTAAAAGAACGTTTATAAGCCATATTTGGGAACGTGGGTGCAGTTTTTTCTCTCCAAAATGCTTCCTGCTGAATGGTGGCATCATTATTGATTTATCTCAGTTGGCAGTTGAGCGAAGCAACTTTTTAAAGGTGTTTAAAGGGCGTGGTCCATCCTACCATATAAGGATAAAGGCATCCACAGACTATCACCCTCCGTGAAAACAAAATAGAAACTCCTCTCCCAAGCATCATGTCCTTAGATACAAATTTCAAAGTCAAGGCATTTTCAAAATATCTATGTTGGATTATTTCAGCAGCTTTTATAAAGAAACATCTTTTAGCAGCTATTGCTACTGCCTCAAAATTCAAATGATTCAAAAAGAGCATAATAGCATACAATATCAAAATTCGCTGTGAATTTTCCATCTTTGTGCGCTTCAATTTAACCTCTATTTTGTTTATTTTTCCTTTTTATTTTTTGCCTTTTGAGACAGGTTCTCTGTATCTTTGACCAGGAATAACTCTGTATACCTGTCTGTCCTTGAAGACTCAGAGATCTGCCTCTCTCTGCCTTTCAGGCATTGGGATTAAAGGTGTATGCTACTACACATTGAACTCACAAAGATCTGTTTGTCTCTGCCTTCAAGGCACTGGGATTAAAGGCGTGTGCTACCTCACCTTGAAGGTACAGAGGTCAATCTCCCTCTGCCTCCCATGTGTTGGGTTTACAGGTGTGTACTACCACACCCAACAACTCTCTTTCTTTTTTTAACTTTAAGAACTTCAAATTTTAGCCTGCACATATTTTTAACACACTGTAAATCATTTAAAAATTTTCTTTGTCTTTGAATCTTTCTTTACTCTATTTCTCTCTCTGTTTTTCTGACCACATGAGTCTTTCATTTACCAAGCAATCTCAGTAGGACTAAAGCCGTGGCTTTGCTGGCCAGATGTAGCCCATTCCTTAGCTTTCTGCCATTCCAACCTTGTGGCTGAGGTACCAAACAGAGCCGCATTCAGTGCCACAAGTCTACAGTGTTTCAAGGTCCTTGCTTCAAAGAGGCTGCAACAGACAACACTCAAGCCCTCTTTCTGTAGCTGGCCCTCCTTCCTCAAACAGTCAGAGTTTGCCCAGGCAGGATGGCCCAGAAAGCCGGCATTTTAAAACAACACAGTTTTTTTTCCTGCTACTGCTGAAAACATACAAGCATTCAGTTGGCTTTTATCAACACCATTTAAATGTTTTGTGGCAGGACCTCTTAAGGGCTGCAGGGTTTTGCAGCTGAAGCTGAGTCAGCAAGCCTCTTTTAGATGAGAGCCCTTGCTTTCTTCTAGCAAGCAGAGCAGACCAAGAAATCGCTGCTAACAAGAAAACATGCTTTACTCTTTCCCAAGCTTTCTCAGGCTTTCAGTGGATTCAGTTGTCCATAAGGCTGCAAGATCATTCTGTAGTTATTTGAGCAGCGAGGCTGTGTCCCCAGCACCATGGCCGCATGAAGGTTATGCCTGAAATAAATACACAAAAACTGTATTCTTTTAAACACTGCTGGCCCATTAGATTCAGCATTTTAACCCATTTCTAATAATCAGTGTAGTATAACGAGGTGCACTTACCAGGAAAAATTCAGCATGTCTGACATGGTGGCTGGCTGCATGGACATCTGCCTCAGAGAGCAGAGCTATGGCATCTGCCGGGGAGAGGGGAGCATGGCTTCTCTGAGCTCACTACCTCTTCCTCCCGGCATTCTATTTTGTTTACTACACCTACCTATGTTCTAACCTATCAGCTGAAGCGGATTCTTTCTTTAATTAATCAATAAACTTCTTCTGTCACTTTATCCTTTCAACAGCTTGCCCATATAAATCTCCCATGTGTCTTCTGTTGTATAATCTTTCATTTGTAAAGAACTGGCACTCTCAGGGGAGGATTTTTCTGACATCTCTGTGGATGGAGATCATATGAGGAAGATCTGATGAGCAACCATGACAACTCTAATGCTGTAGAGTTAGGTGGACCAGAGATTGATGGCTGACATTCCTGTGCTATGCATCAGATGCCCCTGAACTCTGGCCCTGTTGACAGACAGGCAGACATCAAGTTGGTCACACATACTTAACTCATTCAGGTTCACAGATACTGTAAATGGAGTTTTAATTCTTCTCCTAAACTAATAAATAAACCAAGATTAGGAGAAGAGAAGAGCCTGAAGTAAGGCCTCAAAATGGGTCATTTTGCAAAGGAAAGGTTACCTGCCTCCATGTATGCTGTCTCCCTTTCTTAGTCATATCCATCCTTCCAGTGTCTAGCTAACAGCTAACCATAGGATTGAACCCAACTGCCTTTGATTTCTCAAATATGCGCTGTCCCATTAAGGTCTCATAACAGCACAGGAAGGTTTGTAAGACTGTCCCAGCAACAATTTAAAGCAATTCTAGGACACCAAAGATGCAGCAAATTTGGTTAATTGGTAATAGAGATCGTTCTGATCGGACAAAATAATTTAGAATTAAAAAAAAACCAGATTGGTGTCTCACAATTAATTTATGTGATATGGCACACACAGGCTTCTGGTTCTGAATACTTCATGCTCGGTGGGTTTGGGAGATTGTCGTGACCCTGAACCTAGCTGGAGGCTTTGGGGCCTTGAAAGGACAAGACTTAATATTTCAGGACATCCTTGTACTTGGTCCCCACTGTTTACTGATTTCCTTACAGAGAATGAGCAGTCATCTACTCCTGCTGCCATGCCTTCCACACATGAACAGAGAGAAAACCCTATACACAGAGGTCGCTTGTATCACATGTGAAGGCATAAGTCACAAACAAACTCCCACAGCAGTTTAGAATTGTGATTAATAGAATGATTAGTTCTTGAAAGGGGAAAAACTTAGAGATCACAATCTTTTACAAAAGCCCTCTGCAGGATCAGAAAAGGAGCCTATTAGCCGGAAGGGAAGCTCAAGCAAGAGATCAAGCTGAAGGTAGAAGTTGCTTTTTAAAAGAGAGAGAGACCACAACTCAATGGGCTGGTATCTCAGTGGCTATTCAGGAAACATCACAGAGAAAGGATCTGCTTCATGCATGAGAGTCACCGATGATTTCCCTTTAAGAAAAAAAACCATCAAAACTCCCAATAACATCATCAGCATTCAACAACATGTCTATGATTTCTTTGCCTTGCCTTTGATTGTGCAGTAAATGATGCTGATAGTTAATCTGTGCAATTAATGCAAATTTCCTTGTAACTGACTAGACAGAATTGACAGGTTTTCTTAAACACAGCAGAGAGTCACTCTACGATGGAACTGGTTCATCATCACCTGTGTGACAGTGACATAATTAAGATCTTTCCTTTGTCTATAAATCTCATTATGTTCAACATGATATGTTGTCATACAGATTTCTTAGGGTTTTGTCCCACTGGTGGTTTCCTTGGTATGCTTACATAATTTTTGCTAGATCCAATCAGTTTGCCATGCACTCTCAGGTCCACGTCATTGTGTTCCCCTTATGTTCCAGTCCAGGCATTTTAGACCTCTTGTAACTGTTGTAAGAGTATCTCATGTTCCACCTAAATGATTTAGGGTTTTATTTAGGCTGGGTTTTATCTTCCATCACTGAGTTCATTGACTTTCCTTGGGTGTCATTCCTGGGACACTGAGCCTAACTCCTGGGGGATTCCTCCAGTTATTTCTCCTTTCTTAGATAGTTTACACTCTCACTATTACTGTGAGAGTGTTTCTGTAGCAAATATTCTTCTCATGATGAGAAGAAACTTCAATATTACAATCCATTTGTTATTGTGATTTAAATACACACACACAAACACACACAAGTTAATGCACTTACACTGATGATATCTCAATTTATGGGGCCATTCTGGGGATGTCAAGATCGATATCTCTCGAGTGGTTCTCAGAAGGCCATAGGGTGACCCTCTCTAGGTACTTAAGCAGGTAGGAGAAGTTGACCGCACTGTGACATGTCCCTAGGAACTATGTGTGCCTTGTCCCATAGTCAGACTGATGACTGACTATCTTGAAAACCGCCATGGAACTTTGTTTGGCAAATGATGGAGATCAAGTCAGGGTCAAACTCAGAAAACTAGATGGAGCTTCCAAGCTCCAGTGGAAGAGCAGATGGATGGAGAAAAAGAGCAAGGATGTCAGGAATATAAGGGCTTGGTCCACACTATGAGACACTGTGCCTGAACTAAGGGGATTCAACTAATCCAGTGACCTGGGAATCAAAGAACATGGGATCGAACTGGAAGTTCTGAATGTGGCTGACAATTGGGTCAGACGGAGAAGCCAAAGATAATGGCACTTGCAATTGTCTGCATATCATACACTGGCTTTTTGTGATCATATTTTTTGTGGATGCATACCTTTCTAAATCTGGATGGATGAAGGGTGGGCTTGGACTTCCCACAGCTCAAAGTACCCTGCCCTCTATTTGGACTAGTGTTTGAGTGGAGAGGTTTATTTGCGGAGCAAGAATGTGGGAGGAGGAAGAGAAGTGGAAAGTTTGATAATTATTATTATGAAGTAATGGAAAAATCAATAGAAAATAACCAATGAGGACATTGGAGCTAGGAAAAAGAACATTCATGTGAGTTGTTGACTCAGACCAAAAATTATTTTACAGAAAAAAAAAACATAAAGGGGTTGAGTTACTTGGAAAATATGACTCAAGTAATTGGGAAGAAGATTGGGGTTTTTATTTTGGGTCTTCATGGGGCTGTATGAGCAGCATTTTAGGACCTGTATGCTGGATATTTCTGGGGGTTAGTAGGGAAGAAACCTGGCTAGGAGGAGTTTTATGACATAAGTAGGGCCTTGATGATGTCACAAAGCTTTGGTTGGGGGTGGCAACTCTGTTCCACATGAAGCACTAGTCTTCTGTGAAGGTGGGCTTACTATCTTCATGGTGGCTGAGGAGGTCAGTTCAGCTCTTGGGCTCCACAACTGTTCAACCGAATTTCCAGAAGTTGGAATCTAGAGAGCCAAGATATTTTCTTTTGGTAAATATGTTTAGGAAGCAACTAGGACCTCTGTAGTCAAAGAAAGGTTTCTTTCAAATCTGCTCTGGGTCCAAAATTTATGTCATTAACAGCTCCTATATTTGAGAGCTGGGGGACGGTTAATGTCAGGTATTCTCCCCACTCTATCTTTGCTAAACATGTCCAATTCCTCAGTCCACTTAAATGGCAAAGATCCTCTTTGTCCATATGTGTTTTAAAAGATAATTATTTCTAATAGGTGCTGTTGCACAGATTAATGTTTCTTTCTTTTGGCAGTTTGACTCACAGTACTCCCTTCTCTAATGAAGATACAGCACATCTTTATGTAATCAACCTGGATCTGGATCAGGAGACACAATAGAGAGAGCCAGTGGACTGGAGTGCCATGACCTTGGGCAGGTGGTTATAGATCAGCCAACTAACCAGTAGCTTGAGTGGTAAGGAGAGGAGTGGCTGTTCTTTGAATTCTTTGCCATCTGTTCAGATATTTCTTTCTCACTTTAGGTATAGGCATAGCTTCCTCTCTCATTGATGTAGTAAGTCAGGAAGTAGGTTTCTCAGTAGAGGTCAATTGCATTTTGCAGCAGGAATATGTCTCTGATACACATATACTGAGCTGTAGACAAGAGTTTGATAATTTTCCTATTAATTTCTTAAGAACATATTCCATTTAGGTATCCAAATCTATTCAGCCCTGCCTTTTTCACCTGCTCCAAAGTTATTCCTAAAAAGAGCCTTGACCTCACATCCTCACCTTCTTATCCTTGCAGGCACTTATGGTGGAGGAAACCACTTTGTGTCTGATTTAAACTGAAGAGTTCTTCCTATGCAGAGATAGGCAGCTATGAAGCCCAAGCACAGAAACAGAGCCAAGAGACAGTGGAACAGGAGTGCTGTGCCATATCTAAGAAAGTCTCCCGCCATGATGAAGATGCCTCTTAGTATGAGTTGCATGCCACATCTCCAGAAGAAGAATGGGCCATCGCTCCAGAAGCAAAAACTTAGTAAGCCTTTTGAGGCCCTGGAGAATATTGTTGGCCGCAGAATTTCTCATGGCTGGAAGGAAGCCAATGAACCAGTCACCCATTGGAAAGCCATCATTCTAGATCAACTGCCAACATATCCCTCTCTCTATTTGTTGAAATATGATGGGATTGATTGTGTCTATGGCTTGGAGCTTCATAGTGATGAAAGGATTTTAAACCTGAAGATCCTGCCTAATAATGTGCCATTTCCTCAGGTGACAGACACTCATCTCTCAAACACCATAGTTGGCAGAGCAGTGAAACACACATTCATGGGCACAAATGGCTCTAAGAATGACTGGAACGGGATGGTCCTGGAAGAGGTGCCAATCATGTAGACCTGGTTTTATATTACCTACAAGAAAGATCCGGTCTTGTACATTTACCACCTCCTGGATGACTACCTGGAAGGCAACCTCCACATCATGCCAGGCTCTAAGGTAGAGTGGAGTGGCGTGGTCCCAGGTGAGGTGCAGACCATAACGACCTGTTTCTACATTGTCAACGAGAATGATCCTGTCCTGTACTTTTACCACCATCATGATGATTCCATTGAAGGCAACCTCCACATCACGCCTGAATGTCTTCCAGTAGATGTGACTTTGGAATTAGGCAGGGATTCCTTGGAGGGCAAAAGAGTGCAGTACAACAAAAAAGATGGAACCCAAGAGATATGAAAAACTATTTGCCAAGTTCCCAACAAACCTTCTGTATTTCATCAAGTTTGATAATGACTTCCATATCTATGTCTATGATTTGGTGAAGATCTGTTAAAGTGAAATTCTCAGATTTTGAGGGGCAGACTTAATTCTCTCTTTGGGAATGTGCTTTTTCAGAGATACCTCAGGTCTTCTATGAATCCTGGTATCTTTTCCAATGGATTATTCTTTCTCAAAGAATAAAAATTTGTTAACATGTTGTGTTATTTGGTCAATGATGGATTGTGTTTGGTTGATGGGGAATCGCAGAAATACATGCCTCAAAACAAAGCAGGATTTATGGTCTTTTCCCCTTGGAGAGTAAAGGACTGGGGATGCGTGGTGTGGTAAAGGACAAGATGGCTGTCAAGGAAGCAGTGAAGAGGGGACAAAAATTTGTATGATCTCGGGGCGGTATGAAGCTTGAGTGAAAACCATGTCAAATGGAAATATGTGACCGATATCAGCGTGAGGTATTGGGACTTAAGAGGATAAAGAGTAGATTAATCAGGAAGGGACACAAATGTCTACTCAAAATCAGAGAAAATTAGGTTTCATTTGATGAATTGTTTAATTCGTACTGGCTGTAAGTCAAAGGATGTTTGATCTCCACTAGAGCATGTTGCTTAGTGAAAAGTGTCTCCGCTCAGTTGCTCTTCTCCAGTAAGTTGGACATCAAGCTACCTACTTAGTTTTGCCAGAATTCTGTCTGCCACCTACTTTGTCATGCCTGGATTCGGTATGCCTTGAACTCTCATAGGTCTTATCCATGCCATCCAACCCATGTCAGTTCATTTAAATAATTGCCCTGCCATATCTGGAAAACAGTGTTCCCTTTCATTGATCATGTTCTGTAGGACTTGAGCTATAAAACTCATGAACACACTCACCCACACACAGGATAAACATGTACATATGATGCCCACTAGTGTGTGACATGCACACATATGATGATGGCACCGAACTCCATAATATCAGTAAAGTAGGGAATCCATGATGCTAGGTGGAGTCTGGCAAAGACCCCACACACCCATCAAACCGCCAAATACCAGTATGGTACTGATGTCTGACTCCCATCCTGTAAGAAACCTGCCATCCTGTAACTGAGCTATTTTTGGTTCCTTCATCTTCACAAACTTGGTTAAAATGTTAGAGTTGTCAAACTGGGAGTTAGGGTCCAGCATGTAGATCAGCTGTCCCAGGTCAGGTGATTTGGCTACAATTTGGGTGAGAAATTGTACCAGGGAATTCTGGTACACCATCTCCTCTTCTTCTCCCTGTCCTCATCATCACTCTTGTGGGTGGGCCTGGAGCACAAAGAAGGAAAAATGGAATAAGCCTCCTCCTTAGTGGAAAACCTTGTCAATCCTTAATTTGACCTGACTCTCTGAGGGAAGGCAGCACATTTTTTCCTACTAGGACTCCTCATTCATTGGTTCACTCATTTTTCCAATGAATGATTGAATTCATCTATTCTTCCTTGTCTCTCTCTCTTCTTTCTTCCCTTCTTCCATTTCCCCCTTGATTGTAGAAATTTGAGCAGCAGGGCTGCATCCCCATGGGGCCGCCTTGTAAGGTTATGCTCCGAAATAACAACACAAAACTATTCATTTCAACACTGCCTGCCCCATTATTTTCAGCCTCTTAAGCCATGTCTAATAATGTATGTTGCAGCACGAGGTACGCTTAGAAGGAAAGATTTACCATGTCTGACCTGGTGGCTGGCTGTATCGCCATCTGCCTCAGAGTGCAGAGCTACCATTTCTGCCCATGGGAGAGGTGCATGGCATCTCTAAGCTCAATTCCTATTCCTCCCAGCATTCTCTTATGTTTATTCCACCCACGTATGTTCTAACCTTTCAGGCCAAACAGTTTCTTCATTTAATTAACCAATGACCTATACTCCATCATTACTCCTATTTCTGTTTAAACAAGAACGGAATCTTTAACTTTAACATAGCAAAATTACATATAACAAAACAGTTATCAAGCAAGAATTACAGTTACAATATTTATATCTATTTTATCTTTTATCATAACAATGGAAAACTATAACTATCTCTCTCTTCTTCAACTCCATCAGAGACTCCAGAATAATACAGTATTACCTAAGCAAACAAAAAGTAAGCCATTTTCAAACTCTAGAAATGACAGAGACATCTCGCTGCCTGGACAGTCACGCAAAGTTGCTCTGTACCATTGGTGTTTCCATCCTCAGCCTACAGGCCCATAGTTTCCAGCAGACATTTCCATGAAGCAGGAAATTTCAAAGGCAGTCACTATCTGCTTGTCTTGAAGAATGTTTTGCTGACCCTTTCCTGAATCAGGAACAAGAAAAGATCATATCACCTTTAGGCAAGTTCAGTAGTCCTCTCTCTGAGTGTTTTCTGTGTACAGTTTATGCAACAATCCAGGCAAGAGCAGTTTCTTCCCCAAATGGCTATCAAACTCCATAAGGATCCTCTTTGATGCCCATCTTCTTCCTGAAGTAGATATGTGCTGCCAAGAGTAGAGTGTCTCACTGTCATGAAAAACCCTAAGGTACTAAAACATTAAATAGCCTATTTTGTAGCCTAGAGAGATATGAATAATGAATATCTAACTGAAATATATATATCTATGTAGCTAGAAAATCTAACTAACATGACTACAAACTTGACTATTATTAATGATTATCCATTAATAACCTATATACATTATATTTTTAAATGAACTACACAATCACAATACCTTAATTAAGATCAAAAATGCATATACATATAACAAAATTGACCTAAAATCTCTATTAGTAAAGCAAAATCTATACTAATGCAAATATTCATATCTATATCACATCCCACTTTAAATGTAAAAGAACGTTTATAAGCCATATTTGCGAACGTGGGTGCAGTTTTTTCTCCCCAAAATGCTTCCTGCTGAATGGTGGCATCATTATTGATTTATCTCAGTTGGCAGTTGAGCGAAGCAATTTTTTAAAGGTGTTCACAGCAACCTTTAAGTAGGGCGTGGTCCATCCTACCATATTAGGCTAGAGGCATCCACAGACTATCACCCTCTGTGAAAACAAAATAGAAACTCCTTTCCAAAGCATCATGTCCTTAGATCCAAATTTCAAAGTCAAGGCATTTTCAAAATATCTATGTTGGATTATTTCAGCAGCTTTTATAAAGAAACATCTTTTAGCAGCTATTGCTACTGCCTCAAAATTCAAATGATTCAAAAAGAGCATAATAGCATACAATATCAAAATTCGCTGTGAATTTTCCATCTTTGTGCGCTTCAATTTAACCTCTATTTTGTTTATTTTTCCTTTTTATTTTTTGCCTTTTGAGACAGGTTCTCTGTATCTTTGAGCTGGAATAACTCTGTACACCTGTCTGTCCTTGAAGTCTCAGAGATCTGCCTCTCTCTGCCTTTCAGGCATTGGGATTAAAGATGTATGCTACTACACTTTGAACTCACAAAGATCTGTTTGTCTCTGCCTTCAAGGCACTGGGATTAAAGGCGCGTGCTACCTCACCTTGAAGGGACCGAGGTCAATCTCCCTCTGCCTCCCATGTGTTGGGTTTACAGGTGTGTACTACCACACCCAACAACTCTCTTCCTTTTTTTAACTTTAAGAACTTCAAATTTTAGCCTGCACATACTTTTAACACACTGTAAATCATTTAAAAATTTTCTTTGTCTTTGAATCTCTCTTTACTCTATTTCTCTCTCTGTTTTTCTGACCACATGAGTCTTTCATTTACCAAGCAATCTCAGTAGGACTAAAGCCGTGGCTTTGCTGGCCAGATGTAGCCCATTCCTTAGCTTTCTGCCATTCCAACCTTGTGGCTGAGGTACCGAACAGAGCCGCATTCAGAGCCACAAGTCTACAGTGTTTCAAGGTCCTTGCCATCAAAGAGGCTGCAACAGACAACACTCAAGCCCTCTTTCTGTAGCTGGCCCTCCTTCCTCAAACAGTCAGAGTTTGCCCACGCAGGATGGCCCAGAAACCTGGCATTTTAAAACAACACAGTTTTTTTTCCTGCTACTGCTGAAAACATACAAGCATTCAGTTGGCTTTTATCAACACCATTTAAATGTTTTGTGGCAGGACCTCTTAAGGGCTGCAGGGTTTTGCAGCTGAAGCTGAGTCTGGAAGCCTCTTTTAGATGAGAGCCCTTGCTTTCTTCTAGCAAGCAGAACAGACTTAGAAATCGCTGCTACCAAGAAAACATGCTTTACTGTTTCCAAGCTTTCTCAGGCTTTCAGTGGATTCAGTTGTCCACAAGGCTGCAAGCCATTCTGTAGTTATTTAAGCAGCGAGGCTGTGTATACAGCACCACGACCGCATGACGGTTATGCCTGAAATAAATACACAAAAACTGTATTCTTTTAAACACTGCTGGCCCATTAGATTCAGCATTTTAACCCATTTCTAATAATCAGTGTAGTATAACGAGGTGCACTTACCAGGAAAAATTCAGCATGTCTGACATGGTGGCTGGCTGCATCGACATCTGCCTCAGAGAGCAGAGCTATGGCATCTGCCGGGGAGAGGGGAGCATGGCTTCTCTGAGCTCACTACCTCTTCCTCCCGGCATTCTATTTTGTTTACTCCAGCTACCTACGTTCTAACCTATCAGCTGAAGCGGATTCTTGCTTTAATTAATCAATAAACTTCTTCTGTCACTTTATCCTTTCAACAGTTTGCCCATATAAACCTCCCATGTGTCTTCTGTTGTATAATCTTTCATTTGTAAAGAACTTGCACTCTCAGGGGAGGATTTTTCTGACATCTCTGTGGATGGAGATCATATGAGGAAGATCAGATGAGCAACCATGACAACTCTAATGCTGTAGAGTTAGGTGGACCATAGATTGATGGCTGACATTCCTGTACTATGCATCAGATGCCCCTGAACTCTGGCCCTGTTGACAGACAGGCAGACATCAAGTTGGTCACACATACTTAACTCATTCGGGTTCACAGATACTGTAAATGGAGTTTTAATTCTTCTCCTAAACTAATAAAAAAACCAAGATTAGGAGAAGAGAAGAGCCTGAAGTAAGGCCTCAAAATGGGTCATTTTGCAAAGGAAAGGTTACCTGCCTCCATGTATGCTGTCTCCCTTTCTTAGTCAAATCCATCCTTCCAGTGTCTAGCTAACAGCTAACCATAGGATTGAACCCAACTGCCTTTGATTTCTGAAATAAGTGCTGTCCCCTTAAGGTCTCATAACAGCACAGGAAAGTTTGTAAGACTGTCCCAGCAACAATTTAAAGCAATTCTAGGACACCAAAGATGCAGCAAATTTGGTTAATTGGTAATATAGATCGTTCTGATGGGACAAAATAATTTAGAATTAAAAAAAAACAGATTGGTGTACTCACAATGAATTTATGTGATATGGAACACACAGGCTTCTGGTTCTGAATACTTCATGCTCGGTGGGTTTTGGAGATTGTCCTGACCCTGAACCTAGCTGGAGGCTTTGGGGCCTTGAAAGGACAAGACTTAATATTTCAGGACATCCTTGTACTTGGTGCCCACTGTTTACTGATTTCCTTACAGAGAATGAGCAGCCATCTACTCCTGCTGCCATGCCTTCCCCACATGAACAGAGAGAAGGCCCTATACACACAGGTCGCTTGTATCACATGTGAAGGCATAAGTCACAAACAAACTCCCACAGCAGTTTAGAATTGTGATTAATAGAATGATTAGTTCATGAAAGGGGAAAAACTTAGAGATCACAATCCCTTACAAAAGCCCTCTGCAGGATCAGAAAAGGAGCCTAGTAGCCGGAAGGGAAGCTCAAGCAAGAGATCAAGCTGAAGGTAGAAGTTGCTTTGTAAAAGAGAGAGAGACCACAACTCAATGGGCTGGTATCTCAGTGGCTATTCAGGAAACATCACAGAGAAAGGATCTGCTTCATGCATGAGAGTCACCGATGATTTCCCTTTAAGAAAAAAACCCATCAAAACTCCCAATAACATCATCAGCATTCAACAACATGTCTATGATTTCTTTGCCTTGCCTTTGATTGTGCAGTAAATGATGCTGATAGTTAATCTGTGCAATTAATGCAAATTTCCTTGTAACTGACTAGACAGAATTGACAGGTTATCTTAAACACAGCAGGGAGTCACTCTACGATGGAACTGGTTCATCATCACCTGTGTGACAGTGACATAATTAAGATCTTTCCTTTGTCTATAAATCTCATTATGTTCAACATGATATGTTGTCATACAGATTTCTTAGGGTTTTGTCCCACTGGTGGTTTCCTTGGTATGCTTACATAATTTTTGCCAGATCCAATCAGTTTTGCCATGCACTCTCAGCTCCACGTCATTGTGTTCCCCTTATGTTCCAGTCCAGGCATTTTAGACCTCTTGTAACTGTTGTAAGAGTATCTCATGTTCCACCTAAATGATTTAGGGTTTTATTTAGGCTGGGTTTTATCTTCCATCACTGAGTTCATGGACTTTCCTTGGGCGTAATTCCTGGGACACTGAGCCTAACTCCTGGGGGATTCCTCCAGTTATTTCTCCTTTCTTAGATAGTTTACACTCTCACTATTACTGTGAGAGTGTTTCTGTAGCAAATATTCTTCTCAAGATGAGAAGAAACTTCAATGTTACAATCCATTTTTTACTGTGATTTAAATACACACACACAAACACACACAAGTTAATGCACATACACTGATGATATCTCAATTTATGGGGCCATTCTGGGGATGTCAAGATCGATATCTCTCGAGTGGTTCTCAGAAGGCCATAGGGTGACCCTCTGTAGGTACTTAAGCAGGGAGGAGAAGTTGACCGTACTGTGACATGTCCCTAGGAATTATGTGTGCCTTGTCCCATAGTCAGACTGATGACTATCTTGAAAACCACCATGGAACTTTTGTTTGGCAAATGATGGAGATCAAGTCAGGGTCAAAATCAGAAAACTAGATGGAGCTTCCAAGCTCCAGTGGAAGAGCCGATGGATGGAGAAAAAGAGCAAGGATGTCAGGAATATAAGGGTTTGGTCCACACTATGAGACACTGTGCCTGAACTAAGGGGATTTCAACTAATCCAGTGACCTGGGAATGAAAGAACATGGGATCAAACTGGAAGCTCTGAATGTGGCTGACAATTGGGGCAGACGGAGAAGCCAAAGATAATGGCACTTGCAATTGTCTTCATATCATACACTGGCTTTTTGTGATCATATTTTTTGTGGATGCATACCTTGCTAAATCTGGATGGATGAAGGGTAGGCTTGGACATCCCACAGCTCAAAGTACCCTGCCCTCTATTTGGACTGGTGTTTGAGTGGAGAGGTTTATTTGCGGAGCAAGAAGAATGTGGGAGGAGGAAGAGAAGTGGAAATTTTGATAATTATTATTTTGAAGTAATGGAAAAACAAATAGAAAATAACCAATGAGGACATTGGAGCTAGGAAAAAAAAACACTCATGTGAGTTGTTGACTCAGACCAAAAATTATTTTACAGAAAAAAAAAAAACACATAAAGGTGTTGAGTTACTTGGAAAATATGACTCAAGTAATTGGGAAGAAGATTGGGGATTTTATTTTGGGTCTTCATGGGGCTGTATGAGCAGCATTTTAGGACCTGTATGCTGGATATTTCTGGGGGTTAGTGGGGAAGAAACCTGGCTAGGAGGAGTTTTATGACATAAGTTGAGCCTTGATGATGTCACAAAGCTTTGGTTGGGGGTGGCAACTCTGTTCCACATGAAGCACTAGTCTTCTGTGAAGGTGGGCTTACTATCTTCACGGTGGCTGAGGAGGTCAGTTCAGATCTTGGGCTCCACAACTGTTCAACCGATTTTCCAGAAGTTGGAATCTAGAGAGCCAAGATATTTTCTTTTGGTAAATATATTTAGGAAGCAACTAGGACCTCTGTAGTCAAAGAAAGGTTTCTTTCAAATCTGCTCTGGGTCCAAAATTTATGTCGTTAACAGCTCCTATATTTGATAGCTGGGGGACGGTTAATTTCAGGTATTCTCCCCACTCTATCTTTGCTAAAAATGTCCAATTCCTCATTCCACTTAAATGGCAAAGATCCTCTTTGTCCATATGTGTTTTAAAAGATAATTATTTCTAATAGGTGCTGTTGCACAGATTAATGTTTCTTTCTTTTGGCAGTTTGACACACAGTACTCACTTCTCTAATGAAGATACAGAATATCTTTATGTAATCAACCTGGATCTGGATCAGGAGACACAATAGAGAGAGCCAGTGGACTGGAGTGTCATGACCTTGGGCAGGTGGTTATAGATCAGCCAACTAACCAGTAGCTTGAGTGGTAAGGAGAGGAGTGGCTGTTCTTTGAATTCTTTGCCATCTGTTCAGATATTTCTTTCTCACTTTAGGTATAGGCATAGCTTCCTCTCTCATTGATGTAGTAAGTCAGGAAGTAGGTTTCTCAGTAGAGGTCAATTGCATTTTGCAGCAGGAATATGTCTCTGATACACATATACTGAGCTGTAGACAAGAGTTTGATAATTTTCCTATTAATTTCTTAAGAACATATTCCATTTAGGTATCCAAATCTATTCAGCCCTGCCTTTTTCACCTGCTCCAAAGTTATTCCTAAAAAGAGCCTTGACCTCCCATCCTCACTTTCTTATCCTTGCAGGCACTTATGATGGAGGAAACCACTTTGTGTCTGATTTAAACTGAAGAGTTCTTCCTATGCAGAGATTGGCAGCTATGAAGCCCAAGCGCAGAAACAGAGCCAAGAGACAGTGGAACAGGAGTGCTGTGGCCTATCTCAGAAAGTCTCCCGCCATGATGAAGATGCCTCTTAATATGAGTGGCATGCCACCTCTCCAGAAGAAGAATGGGCCATCGCTCCAGAAGCAAAAACTTAGTAAGCCTTTTGAGGCCCTGGAGAATATTGTTGGCCGCAGAATTTCTCATGGCTGGAAGGAAGCCAATGAACCAGTCACCCATTGGAAAGCCATCATTCTAGATCAACTGCCAACATATCCCTCTCTCTATTTGTTGAAATATGATGGGATTGATTGTGTCTATGGCTTGGAGCTTCATAGTGATGAAAGGATTTTAAACCTGAAGATCCTGCCTAATAATGTGCCATTTCCTCAGGTGACAGACACTCATCTCTCAAACACCATAGTTGGCAGAGCAGTGAAACATACATTCATGGGCACAAATGGCTCTAAGAATGACTGGAACGGGATGGTCCTAGAAGAGGTGCCAATCATGAAGACCTGGTTTTATATTACCTACAAGAAAGATCCAGTCTTGTACATTTACCACCTCCTGGATGACTACCTGGAAGGCAACCTCCACATCATGCCAGGCTCTAAGGAAGAGTGGAGTGGCGTGGTCCCAGGTGAGGTGCAGACCATATCGACATGTTTCTACATTGTCAACGAGAATGATCCGGTCCTGTACCTTTACCACCATCATGATGATTCCATTGAAGGCAACCTCCACATCACGCCTGAATGTCCTCCAGTAGAGGTGACTTTGGAATTAGGCAGGGATTCCTTGGAGGGCAAAAGAGTGCAGTACAACAAAAAAGATGGAACCCAAGAGATAGGTAAAATTATTTGCCAAGTTCCCAACAAACCTTCTGTGTATTTCATCAAGTTTGATAATGACTTCCATATCTATGTCTATGATTTGGTGAAGATCTGTTAAAGTGAAATTCTCAAATTTTGAGGGGCAGACTTAATTCTCTCTTTGGGAATGTTTTTTCAGAGATACCTCAGGTCTTCTATGAATCCTGGTATCTTTTCCAATGGATTATTATTTCTCAAAGAATAAAAATTTATTAACATGTTGTGTTATTTGGTCAATGATGGATTGTGTTTGGTGGATGGGGCATCACAGAAATACATGCCTCAAAACAAAGCAGGATTTATGGTCTTTTCCCCTTGGAGAGAAAAGTACTGGGGATGCGTGGTGTGGTAAAGGACAAGATGGCTGTCAAGGAAGCAGAGGAGAGGGGACAAAATGTTGTATGATCTCGGGGCGGTATGAAGCTTGAGGGAAAACATGTCAAATGGAAAGATGTGACCGATATCAGCGTGAGGTATTGGGACTTAAGAGGATAAAGAGTAGATTAATCAGGAAGAGACACAAATGTATACTCAAAATCAGAGAAAATTAGGTTTCATTTGATGAATGGTTTAATTCGTACTGGCTGTAAGTCAAAGGATGTTTGATCTCCACTAGAGCATGTTGCTTAGTGAAAAGTGTCTCCGCTCAGTTGCTCTTCTCCAGTAAGTTGGACATCAAGCTACCTACTTAGTTTTGCCAGAATTCTGTCTGCCACCTACTTTGTCATGCCTGGATTCGGTATGCCTTGAACTCTCATAGGTCTTATCCATGCCATCCAACCCTTGTCAGTTCATTTAAATAATTGCCCTGCCATATCTGGAAAACAGTGTTCCCTTTCATTGATCATGTTCTGTAGTACTTGGGCTATAAAACTCATGAACACACTCACCCACACACAGGATAAACATGTACATATGATGCCCACTAGTGTGTGACATGCACACATATGATGAATGCACCGAACTCCATAATATCAGTAAAGTAGGGAATCCATGATGCTAGGTGGAGTCTGGCAAAGACCCCACACACCCATCAAACCGCCAAATACCAGTATGGTACTGATGTCTGACTCCCATCCTGTAAGGAACCTGCCATCCTGTAACTGGGCTATTTTTGGTTCCTTCATCTTCACAAACTTGGTTCAAATGTTAGAGTTGTCAAACTGGGAGTTAGGGTCCAGCATGTAGATCAGCTGTCCCAGGTCAGGTGATTTGGCTACAATTTCCGTGAGAAATTGTACCACGGAATTCTGGTACACCCTCTCCTCTTCTTCCTCCTGTCCTCATCAACACTCTTGTGGGTGGGCCTGGAGCACAAAGAAGGTAAAATGGAATAAGCCTCCTCCTTAGTGGAAAACCTTGTCAATCCTTAATTTGACCTGACTCTCTGAGGGAATGCAGCACATTTTTTCCTACTAGGTCTCCTCATTCATTGGTTCACTCATTTTTCCAATGAATGATTGAATTCATCCATTCTTCCTTGTCTCTCTCTCTTCTTTCTTCCCTTCTTCCATTTCCCCCTTGATTGTAGAAATTTGAGCAGCAGGGCTGCATCCCCATGGGGCCGCCTTGTAAGGTTATTCTCTGAAACAACAACACAAAACTATTCATTTCAACAGTGCCTGCCCCATTATTTTCAGCCTCTTAAGCCATGTCTAATAATGTATGTTGCAGCACGAGGTGCGCTTAGAAGGAAAGATTTAGCATGTCTGACCTGGTGGCTGGCTGTATCGCCATCTGCCTCAGAGTGCAGAGCTACCATTTCTGCCCATGGGAGAGGTGCATGGCATCTCTAAGCTCAATTCCTATTCCTCCCAGCATTCTCTTATGTTTATTCCACCCACCTATGTTCTAACCTTTCAGGCCAAACAGTTTCTTTATTTAGTTAACCAATGACCTATACTCCATCATTACTCCTATTTCTGTTTAAACAAGAACGGAATCTTTAACTTTCACATAGCAAAATTACATATAACAAAACAGTTATCAAGCAAGAATTACAGTTACAATATTTATATCTATTTTATCTTTTATCATAACAATGGAAAACTCTAACTATATATCTATTCTTCAACTCCATCAGAGACTCCAGAATAATACAGTATTACCTAAGCAAACAAAAAGTAAGCCATTTTCAAACTCTAGAAATGACAGAGACATCTCGCTGCCTGGACAGTCACCCAAAGTTCCTCTGTACCGTTGGTGTTTCCATCCTCAGCCTACAGGCCCATAGTTTCCAGCAGACATTTCCATGAAGCAGGAAATGTCAAAGGCAGTCACAATCTGCTTGTCTTGAAGAATGTTTTGCTGACCCTTTCCTGAATCAGGAACATGAAAAGATCATCTCACCTTTAGGCAAGTTCAGTAGTCCTCTCTCTGAGTGTTTTCTGTGTACAGTTTATGCAACAATCCAGGCAACAGCAGTTTCTTCCCCAAATGGCTATCAAACTCCATAAGGATCCTCTTTGATGCCCATCTTCTTCCTGAAGTAGATATGTGCTACCAAGAGTAGAGTGTCTCACTGTCATGAAAAACCCTAAGGTACTAAAACATTAAATAGCCTATTTTGTAGTCTAGATAGATATGAATAATACCTATCTGACTGAAATATATATATCTACGTAGCTAGAAAATCTAACTAACATGACTACAGACTTGACTATTACTAATGATTATCCATTAATAACCTATATACATTATATTTTTAAATGAACTACACAATCACAATACCTTAATTAAGATCAAAAATGCATATACATATAACAAAATTGACCTAAAATCTCTATCAGTAAAGCAAAATCTATACTAATGCAAATATTCATGTCTATATCACATCCCACTTTAAATGTAAAAGAACGTTTATAAGCCATATTTGGGAACGTGGGTGCAGTTTTTTCTCTCCAAAATGCTTCCTGCTGAATGGTGGCATCATTATTGATTTATCTCAGTTGGAAGTTGAGCGAAGCAATTTTTTAAAGGTGTTCACAGCAACCTTTAAGTAGGGCGTGGTCCATCCTACCATATAAGGATAGAGGCATCCACAGACTATCACCCTCTGTGAAAACAAAATAGAAACTCCTTTCCAAAGCATCATGTCCTTAGATCCTAATTTCAAAGTCAAGGCATTTTCAAAATATCTATGTTGGATTATTTCAGCAGCTTTTATAAAGAAACATCTTTTAGCAGCTATTGCTACTGCCTCAAAATTCAAATGATTCAAGAAGAACATAATAGCATAAAATATCAAAATTCGCTGTGAATTTTCCATCTTTGTGCGCTTCAATTTAACCTCTATTTTGTTTACTTTTCCTTTTTAGTTTTTCCTTTTGAGACAGGTTCTCTGTATCTTTGAGCTGGAATAACTCTGTATACCTGTCTGTCCTTGAAGTCTCAGAGATCTGCCTCTCTCTGCCTTTCAGGCATTGGGATTAAAGGTGTATGCTACTACACATTGAACTCACAAAGATCTGTTTGTCTCTGCCTTCAAGGCACTGGGATTAAAGGCGTGTGCTACCTCACCTTGAAGGTACAGAGGTCAATCTCCCTCTGCCTCCCATGTGTTGGGTTTACAGGTGTGTACTACCACACCCAACAACTCTCTTCCTTTTTTAACTTTAAGAACTTCAAATTTTAGCCTGCACATACTTGTAACACACTGTAAATCATTTAAAAATTTTCTTTGTCTTTGAATCTCTCTTTACTCTATTTCTCTCTCTGTTTTTCTGACCACATGAGTCTTTCATTTACCAAGCAATCTCAGTAGGACTAAAGCCGTGGCTTTGCTGGCCAGATGTAGCCCATTCCTTAGCTTTCTGCCATTCCAACCTTGTGGCTGAGGTACCGAACAGAGCCGCATTCAGTGCCACAAGTCTACAGTGTTTCAAGGTCCTTGCCATCAAAGAGGCTGCAACAGACAACACTCAAGCCCTCTTTCTGTAGCTGGCCCTCCTTCCTCAAACAGTCAGAGTTTGCCCAGGCAGGATGGCCCAGAAAGCCGGCATTTTAAAACAACACAGTTTTTTTTCCTGCTACTGCTGAAAACATACAAGCATTCAGTTGGGTTTTATCAACACCATTTAAATGTTTTGTGGCAGGACCTCTTAAGGGCTGCAGGGTTTTGCAGCTGAAGCTGAGTCAGCAAGCCTCTTTTAGATGAGAGCCCTTGCTTTCTTCTAGCAAGCAGAGCAGACCGAGAAATCGCTGCTGCCAAGAAAACATGCTTTACTCTTTCCCAAGCTTTCTCAGGCTTTCAGTGGATTCAGTTGTCCACAAGGCTGCAAGCCATTCTGTAGTTATTTGAGCAGTGAGGCTGTGTCCCCAGCACCATGGCCGCATGAAGGTTATGCCTGAAATAAATACACAAAAACTGTATTCTTTTAAACACTGCTGGCCCATTAGATTCAGCATTTTAACCCATTTCTAGTAATCAGTGTAGTATAACGAGGTGCACTTACCAGGAAAAATTCAGCATGTCTGACATGGTGGCTGGCTGCATCGACATCTGCCTCAGAGAGCAGAGCTATGGCATCTGCCGGGGAGAGGGGAGCATGGCTTCTCTGAGCTCACTACCTCTTCCTCCCGGCATTCTATTTTGTTTACTCCAGCTACCTACGTTCTAACCTATCAGCTGAAGCGGATTCTTTCTTTAATTAATCAATAAACTTCTTCTGTCACTTTATCCTTTCAACAGCTTGCCCATATAAACCTCCCATGTGTCTTCTGTTGTATAATCTTTCATTTGTAAAGAACTTGCACTCTCAGGGGAGGATTTTTCTGACATCTCTTTGGATGGAGATCATATGAGGAAGATCAGATGAGCAACCATGACAACTCTAATGCTGTAGAGTTAGGTGGACCATAGATTGATGGCTGACATTCCTGTGCTATGCATCAGATGCCCCTGAACTCTGGCCCTGTTGACAGACAGGCAGACATCAAGTTGGTCACACATACTTAACTCATTCGGGTTCACAGATACTGTAAATGGAGTTTTAATTCTTCTCCTAAACTAATAAAAAAACCAAGATTAGGAGAAGAGAAGAGCCTGAAGTAAGGCCTCAAAATGGGTCATTTTGCAAAGGAAAGGTTACCTGCCTCCATGTATGCTGTCTCCCTTTCTTAGTCAAATCCATCCTTCCAGTGTCTAGCTAACAGCTAACCATAGGATTGAACCCAACTGCCTTTGATTTCTGAAATAAGTGCTGTCCCCTTAAGGTCTCATAACAGCACAGGAAGGTTTGTAAGACTGTCCCAGCAACAATTTAAAGCAATTCTAGGACACCAAAGATGCAGCAAATTTGGTTAATTGGTAATATAGATCGTTCTGATGGGACAAAATAATTTAGAATTAAAAAAAAACAGATTGGTGTACTCACAATGAATTTATGTGATATGGAACACACAGGCTTCTGGTTCTGAATACTTCATGCTCGGTGGGTTTTGGAGATTGTCATGACCCTGAACCTAGCTGGAGGCTTTGGGGCCTTGAAAGGACAAGACTTAATATTTCAGGACCTCCTTGTACTTGGTGCCCACTGTTTACTGATTTCCTTACAGAGAATGAGCAGCCATCTACTCCTGCTGCCATTCCTTCCCCACATGAACAGAGAGAAGGCCCTATACACACAGGTCGCTTGTATCACATGTGAAGGCATAAGTCACAAACAAACTCCCACAGCAGTTTAGAATTGTGATTAATGGAATGATTAGTTCATGAAAGGGGAAAAACTTAGAGATCACAATCCCTTACAAAAGCCCTCTGCAGGATCAGAAAAGGAGCCTAGTAGCTGGAAGTGAAGCTCAAGCAAGAGATCAAGCTGAAGGTAGAAGTTGCTTTTTAAAAGAGAGAGAGACCACAACTCAATGGGCTGGTATCTCAGTGGCTATTCAGGAAACATCTCAGAGAAAGGATCTGCTTCATGCATGAGAGTCACCGATGATTTCCCTTTAAGAAAAAAACCCATCAAAACTCCCAATAACATCATCAGCATTCAACAACATGTCTATGATTTCTTTGCCTTGCCTTTGATTGTGCAGTAAATGATGCTGATAGTTAATCTGTGCAATTAATGCAAATTTCCTTGTAACTGACTAGACAGAATTGACAGGTTATCTTAAACACAGCAGGGAGTCACTCTACGATGGGACTGGTTCATCATCACCTGTGTGACAGTGACATAATTAAGATCTTTCCTTTGTCTATAAATCTCATTATGTTCAACATGATATGTTGTCATACAGATTTCTTAGGGTTTTGTCCCACTGTTGGTTTCCTTGGTATGCTTACATAATTTTTGCCAGATCCAATCAGTTTTGCCATGCACTCTCAGCTCCACGTCATTGTGTTCCCCTTATGTTCCAGTCCAGGCATTTTAGACCTCTTGTAACTGTTGTAAGAGTATCTCATGTTCCACCTAAATGATTTAGGGTTTTATTTAGGCTGGGTTTTATCTTCCATCACTGAGTTCATTGACTTTCCTTGGGCGTAATTCCTGGGACACTGAGCCTAACTCCTGGGGGATTCCTCCAGTTATTTCTCCTTTCTTAGATAGTTTACACTCTCACTATTACTGTGAGAGTGTTTCTGTAGCAAATATTCTTCTCAAGATGAGAAGAAACTTCAATGTTACAATCCATTTTTTACTGTGATTTAAATACACACACACAAACACACACAAGTTAATGCACATACACTGATGATATCTCAATTTATGGGGCCATTCTGGGGATGTCAAGATCGATATCTCTCGAGTGGTTCTCAGAAGGCCATAGGGTGACCCTCTGTAGGTACTTAAGCAGGGAGGAGAAGTTGACCGCACTGTGACATGTCCCTAGGAACTATGTGTGCCTTGTCCCATAGTCAGACTGATGACTATCTTGAAAACCACCATGGAACTTTTGTTTGGCAAATGATGGAGATCAAGTCAGGGTCAAAATCAGAAAACTAGATGGAGCTTCCAAGCTCCAGTGGAAGAGCAGATGGATGGAGAAAAAGAGCAAGGATGTCAGGAATATAAGGGTTTGGTCCACACTATGAGACACTGTGCCTGAACTAAGGGGATTTCAACTAATCCAGTGACCTGGGAATGAAAGAACATGGGATCAAACTGGAAGCTCTGAATGTGGCTGACAATTGGGGCAGACGGAGAAGCCAAAGATAATGGCACTTGCAATTGTCTGCATATCATACACTGGCTTTTTGTGATCATATTTTTTGTGGATGCATACCTTGCTAAATCTGGATGGATGAAGGGTAGGCTTGGACATCCCACAGCTCAAAGTACTCTGCCCTCTATTTGGACTGGTGTTTGAGTGGAGAGGTTTACTTGCGGAGCAAGAAGAATGTGGGAGGAGGAAGAGAAGTGGAAAGTTTGATAATTATTATTATGAAGTAATGGAAAAATCAATAGAAAATAACCAATGAGGACATTGGAGCTAGGAAAAAAAAACATTCATGTGAGTTGTTGACTCAGACCAAAAATTATTTTACAGAAAAAAAAAAAACACATAAAGGGGTTGAGTTACTTGGAAAATATGACTCAAGTAATTGGGAAGAAGATTGGGGTTTTTATTTTGGTTCTTCATAGGTCTGTATGAGCAGCATTTTAGGACCTGTATGCTGGATATTTCTGGGGGTTAGTGGGGAAGAAACCTGGCTAGGAGGAGTTTTAAGACATAAGTAGAGCCTTGATGATGTCACAAAGTTTTGGTTGGGGGTGGCAACTCTGTTCCACATGAAGCACTAGTCTTCTGTGAAGGTGGGGTTACTATCTTCACGGTGGCTGAGGAGGTCAGTTCAGATCTTGGGCTCCACAACTGTTCAACCGAATTTCCAGAAGTTGGAATCTAGAGAGCCAAGATATTTTCTTTTGGTAAATATGTTTAGGAAGCAACTAGGACCTCTGTAGTCAAAGAAAGGTTTCTTTCAAATCTGCTCTGGGTCCAAAATTTATGTCGTTAACAGCTCCTATATTTGATAGCTGGGGGACGGTTAATGTCGGGTATTCTCCCCACTCTATCTTTGCTAAAAATGTCCAATTCCTCAGTCCACTTAAATGGCAAAGATCCTCTTTGTCCATATGTGTTTTAAAAGATAATTATTTCTAATAGGTGCTGTTGCACAGATTAATGTTTCTTTCTTTTGGCAGTTTGACTCACAGTACTCACTTCTCTAATGAAGATACAGAATATCTTTATGTAATCAACCTGGATCTGGATCAGGAGACACAATAGAGAGAGCCAGTGTACTAGAGTGCCATGACCTTGGGCAGGTGGTTATAGATCAGCCAACTAACCAGTAGCTTGAGTGGTAAGGAGAGGAGTGGCTGTTCTTTGAATTCTTTGCCATCTGTTCAGATATTTCTTTCTCACTTTAGGTATAGGCATAGCTTCCTCTCTCATTGATGTAGTAAGTCAGGAAGTAGGTTTCTCAGTAGAGGTCAATTGCATTTTGCAGCAGGAATATGTCTCTGATACACATATACTGAGCTGTAGACAAGAGTTTGATAATTTTCCTATTAATTTATTAAGAACATATTATATTTAGGTATCCAAATCTATTCAGCCCTGCCTTTTTCACCTGCTCCAAAGTTATTCCTAAAAAGAGCCTTGACCTCCCATCCTCACTTTCTTATCCTTGCAGGCACTTATGGTGGAGGAAACCACTTTGTGTCTGATTTAAACTGAAGAGTTCTTCCTATGCAGAGATTGGCAGCTATGAAGCCCAAGCACAGAAACAGAGCCAAGAGACAGTGGAACAGGAGTGCTGTGGCCTATCTCAGAAAGTCTCCCACCATGATGAAGATGCCTCTTAATATGAGTTGCATGCCACATCTCCAGAAGAAGAATGGGCCATCGCTCCAGAAGCAAAAACTTAGTAAGCCTTTTGAGGCCCTGGAGAATATTGTTGGCCGCAGAATTTCTCATGGCTGGAAGGAAGCCAATGAACCAGTCACCCATTGGAAAGCTATCATTCTAGATCAACTGCCAACATATCCCTCTCTCTATTTGTTGAAATATGATGGGATTGATTGTGTCTATGACTTGGAGCTTCATAGTGATGAAAGGATTTTTAACCTGAAGATCCTGCCTAATAATGTGCCATTTCCTCAGGTGACAGACACTCATCTCTCAAACACCATAGTTGGCAGAGCAGTGAAACATACATTCATGGGCACAAATGGCTCTAAGAATGACTGGAACGGGATGGTCCTAGAAGAGGTGCCAATCATGAAGACCTGGTTTTATATTACCTACAAGAAAGATCCGGTCTTGTACATTTACCATCTCCTGGATGACTACCTGGAAGGCAACCCACATCATGCCAGGCTCTAAGGAAGAGTGGAGTGGCGTGGTCCCAGGTGAGGTGCAGACCATAATGACCTGTTTCTACATTGTCAACGAGAATGATCCGGTCCTGTACCTTTACCACCATCATGATGATTCCATTGAAGGCAACCTCCACATCACGCCTGAATGTCCTCCAGTAGAGGTGACTTTGGAATTAGGCAGGGATTCCTTGGAGGGCAAAAGAGTGCAGTACAACAAAAAAGATGGAACCCAAGAGATAGGTAAAATTATTTGCCAAGTTCCCAACAAACCTTCTGTGTATTTCATCAAGTTTGATAATGACTTCCATATCTATGTCTATGATTTGGTGAAGATCTGTTAAAGTGAAATTCTCAAATTTTGAGGGGCAGACTTAATTCTCTCTTTGGGAATGTGTTTTTTACAGAGATACCTCAGGTCTTCTATTAATCCTGGTATCTTTTCCAATGGATTATTCTTGCTCAAAGAATAAAAATTTATTAACATGTTGTGTTATTTGGTCAATGATGGATTGTGTTTGGTGGATGGGGCATCACAGAAATACATGCCTCAAAACAAAGCAGGATTTATGGTCTTTTCCCCTTGGAGAGTAAAGGACTGGGGATACGTGGTGTGGTAAAGGACAAGATGGCTGTCAAGGAAGCAGTGGAGAGGGGACAAAATGTTGTATGATCTCGGGGCGGTATGAAGCTTGAGGGAAAACATGTCAAATGGAAAGATGTGACCGATATCAGCGTGAGGTATTGGGACTTAAGAGGATAAAGAGTAGATTAATCAGGAAGGGACACAAATGTATACTCAAAATCAGAGAAAATTAGGTTTCATTTGATGAATGGTTTAATTCATACTGGCTGTAAGTCAAAGGATGTTTGATCTCCACTAGAGCATGTTGCTTAGTGAAAAGTGTCTCCGCTCAGTTGCTCTTCTCCAGTAAGTTGGACATCAAGCTACCTACTTAGTTTTGCCAGAATTCTGTCTGCCACCTACTTTGTCATGCCTGGATTCGGTATGCCTTGAACTCTCAAAGGTCTTATCCATGCCATCCAACCCTTGTCAGTTCATTTAAATAATTGCCCTGCCATATCTGGAAAACAGTGTTCCCTTTCATTGATCATGTTCTGTAGTACTTGGGCTATAAAACTCATGAACACACTCACCCACACACAGGATAAACATGTACATATGATGCCCACTACTGTGTGACATGCACACATATGATGAATGCACCGAACTCCATAATATCAGTAAAGTAGGGAATCCATTATGCTAGGTGGAGTCTGGTAAAGACCCCACACACCCATCAAACCGCCAAATACCAGTATGGTACTGATGTCTGACTCCCATCCTGTAAGGAACCTGCCATCCTGTAACTGGGCTATTTTTGGTTCCTTCATCTTCACAAACTTGGTTCAAATGTTAGAGTTGTCAAACTGGGAGTTAGGGTCCAGCATGTAGATCAGCTGTCCCAGGTCAGGTGATTTGGCTACAATTTGGGTGAGAAATTGTACCAGGGAATTCTGGTACACACTCTCCTCTTCTTCTCCCTGTCCTCATCATCACTCTTGTGGGTGGGCCTGGAGCACAAAGAAGGTAAAATGGAATAAGCCTCCTCCTTAGTGGAAAACCTTGTCAATCCTTAATTTGACCTGACTCTCTGAGGGAATGCAGCACATTTTTTCCTACTAGGTCTCCTCATTCATTGGTTCACTCATTTTTCCAATGAATGATTGAATTCATCCATTCTTCCTTGTCTCTCTCTTCTTTCTTCCCTTCTTCCATTTCCCCCTTGATTGTAGAAATTTGAGCAGCAGTGCTGCATCCCCATGGGGCCGCCTTGTAAGGTTATGCTCCGAAACAACAACACAAAACTATTCATTTCAACACTGCCTGCCCCATTATTTTCAGCCTCTTAAGCCATGTCTAATAATGTATGTTGCAGCACGAGGTGCGCTTAGAAGGAAAGATTTAGCATGTCTGACCTGGTGGCTGGCTGTATCGCCATCTGCCTCAGAGTGCAGAGCTACCATTTCTGCCCATGGGAGAGGTGCATGGCATCTCTAAGCTCAATTCCTATTCCTCCCAGCATTCTCTTATGTTTATTCCACCCACCTATGTTCTAACCTTGCAGGCCAAACAGTTTCTTTATTTAGTTAACCAATGACCTATACTCCATCATTACTCCTATTTCTGTTTAAACAAGAACGGAATCTTTAACTTTAACATAGCAAAATTACATATAACAAAACAGTTATCAAGCAAGAATTACAGTTACAATATTTATATCTATTTTATCTTTTATCATAACAATAGAAAACTATAACTATCTATCTATCCTTCAACTCCATCAGAGACTCCAGAATAATACAGTATTGCCTAAGCAAACAAAAAGTAAGCCATTTTCAAACTCTAGAAATGACAGAGACATCTCGCTGCCTGGACAGTCACCCAAAGTTCCTCTGTACCGTTGGTGTTTCCATCCTCAGCCTACAGGCCCATAGTTTCCAGCAGACATTTCCATGAAGCAGGAAATGTCAAAGGCAGTCACAATCTGCTTGTCTTGAAGAATGTTTTGCTGACCTTTTCCTGAATCAGGAACATGAAAAGATCATCTCACCTTTAGGCAAGTTCAGTAGTCCTCTCTCTGAGTGTTTTCTGTGTACAGTTTATGCAACAATCCAGGCAACAGCAGTTTCTTCCCCAAATGGCTATCAAACTCCATAAGGATCCTCTTTGATGCCCATCTTCTTCCTGAAGTAGATATGTGCTACCAAGAGTAGAGTGTCTCACTGTCATGAAAAACCCTAAGGTACTAAAACATTAAATAGCCTATTTTGTAGTCTAGAGAGATATGAATAATACCTATCTGACTGAAATATATATATCTATGTAGCTAGAAAATCTAACTAACATGACTACAGACTTGACTATTACTAATGATTATCCATTAATAACCTATATACATTATATTTTTAAATGAACTACACAATCACAATACCTTAATTAAGATCAAAAATGCATATACATATAACAAAATTGACCTAAAATCTCTATCAGTAAAGCAAAATCTATACTAATGCAAATATTCATGTCTATATCACATCCCACTTTAAATGTAAAAGAACGTTTATAAGCCATATTTGGGAACGTGGGTGCAGTTTTTTCTCTCCAAAATGCTTCCTGCTGAATGGTGGCATCATTATTGATTTATCTCAGTTGGAAGTTGAGCGAAGCAATTTTTTAAAGGTGTTCACAGCAACCTTTAAGTAGGGCGTGGTCCATCCTACCATATTAGGATAGAGGCATCCACAGACTATCACCCTCTGTGAAAACAAAATAGAAACTCCTTTCCAAAGCATCATGTCCTTAGATCCTAATTTCAAAGTCAAGGCATTTTCAAAATATCTATGTTGGATTATTTCAGCAGCTTTTATAAAGAAACATCTTTTAGCAGCTATTGCTACTGCCTCAAAATTCAAATGATTCAAAAAGAGCATAATAGCATAAAATATCAAAATTCGCTGTGAATTTTCCATCTTTGTGCGCTTCAATTTAACCTCTATTTTGTTTACTTTTCCTTTTTAGTTTTTCCTTTTGAGACAGGTTCTCTGTATCTTTGACCTGGAATAACTCTGTATACCTGTCTGTCCTTGAAGTCTCAGAGATCTGCCTCTCTCTGCCTTTCAGGCATTGGGATTAAAGGTGTATGCTACTACACATTGAACTCACAAAGATCTGTTTGTCTCTGCCTTCAAGGCACTGGGATTGAAGGCGTGTGCTACCTCACCTTGAAGGTACAGAGGTCAATCTCCCTCTGCCTCCCATGTGTTGGGTTTACAGGTGTGTACTACCACACCCAACAACTCTCTTCCTTTTTTAACTTTAAGAACTTCAAATTTTAGCCTGCACATACTTTTAACACAGTGTAAATCATTTAAAAATTTTCTTTGTCTTTGAATCTCTCTTTACTCTATTTCTCTCTCTGTTTTTCTGACCACATGAGTCTTTCATTTACCAAGCAATCTCAGTAGGACTAAAGCCGTGGCTTTGCTGGCCAGATGTAGCCCATTCCTTAGCTTTCTGCCATTCCAACCTTGTGGCTCTGGTACCGAACAGAGCCGCATTCAGTGCCACAAGTCTATAGTGTTTCATGGTCCTTGCCATCAAAGAGGCTGCAACAGACAACACTCAAGCCCTCTTTCTGTAGCTGGCCCTCCTTCCTCAAACAGTCAGAGTTTGCCCAGGCAGGATGGCCCAGAAAGCCGGCATTTTAAAACAACACAGTTTTTTTTCCTGCTACTGCTGAAAACATACAAGCATTCAGTTGGGTTTTATCAACACCATTTAAATGTTTTGTGGCAGGACCTCTTAAGGGCTGCAGGGTTTTGCAGCTGAAGCTGAGTCAGCAAGCCTCTTTTAGATGAGAGCCCTTGCTTTCTTCTAGCAAGCAGAGCAGACTGAGAAATCGCTGCTGCCAAGAAATCATGCTTTACTCTTTCCCAAGCTTTCTCAGGCTTTCAGTGGATTCAGTTGTCCACAAGGCTGCAAGCCATTCTGTAGTTATTTGAGCAGTGAGGCTGTGTCCCCAGCACCACGGCCGCATGAAGGTTATGCCTGAAATAAATACACAAAAACTGTATTCTTTTAAACACTGCTGGCCCATTAGATTCAGCATTTTAACCCATTTCTAGTAATCAGTGTAGTATAACGAGGTGCACTTACCAGGAAAAATTCAGCATGTCTGACATGGTGGCTGGCTGCTTCGACATCTGCCTCAGAGAGCAGAGCTATGGCATCTGCCGGGGAGAGGGGAGCATGGCTTCTCTGAGCTCACTACCTCTTCCTCCCGGCATTCTATTTTGTTTACTCCAGCTACCTACGTTCTAACCTATCAGCTGAAGCGGATTCTTTCATTAATTAATCAATAAACTTCTTCTGTCACTTTATCCTTTCAACAGCTTGCCCATATAAACCTCCCATGTGTCTTCTGTTGTATAATCTTTCATTTGTAAAGAACTTGCACTCTCAGGGGAGGATTTTTCTGACATCTCTTTGGATGGAGATCATATGAGGAAGATCAGATGAGCAACCATGACAACTCTAATGCTGTAGAGTTAGGTGGACCATAGATTGATGGCTGACATTCCTGTGCTATGCATCAGATGCCCCTGAACTCTGGCCCTGTTGACAGACAGGCAGACATCAAGTTGGTCACACATACTTAACTCATTCGGGTTCACAGATACTGTAAATGGAGTTTTAATTCTTCTCCTAAACTAATAAAAAAACCAAGATTAGGAGAAGAGAAGAGCCTGAAGTAAGGCCTCAAAATGGGTCATTTTGCAAAGGAAAGGTTACCTGCCTCCATGTATGCTGTCTCCCTTTCTTAGTCAAATCCATCCTTCCAGTGTCTAGCTAACAGCTAACCATAGGATTGAACCCAACTGCCTTTGATTTCTGAAATAAGTGCTGTCCCCTTAAGGTCTCATAACAGCACAGGAAGGTTTGTAAGACTGTCCCAGCAACAATTTAAAGCAATTCTAGGACACCAAAGATGCAGCAAATTTGGTTAATTGGTAATATAGATCGTTCTGATGGGACAAAATAATTTAGAATTAAAAAAAAAACAGATTGGTGTACTCACAATGAATTTATGTGATATGGAACACACAGGCTTCTGTTTCTGAATACTTCATGCTCGGTGGGTTTTGGAGATTGTCATGACCCTGAACCTAGCTGGAGGCTTTGGGGCCTTGAAAGGACAAGACTTAATATTTCAGGACCTCCTTGTACTTGGTGCCCACTGTTTACTGATTTCCTTACAGAGAATGAGCAGCCATCTACTCCTGCTGCCATTCCTTCCCCACATGAACAGAGAGAAGGCCCTATACACACAGGTCGCTTGTATCACATGTGAAGGCATAAGTCACAAACAAACTCCCACAGCAGTTTAGAATTGTGATTAATGGAATGATTAGTTCATGAAAGGGGAAAAACTTAGAGATCACAATCCCTTACAAAAGCCCTCTGCAGGATCAGAAAAGGAGCCTAGTAGCCGGAAGGGAAGCTCAAGCAAGAGATCAAGCTGAAGGTAGAAGTTGCTTTTTAAAAGAGAGAGAGACCACAACTCAATGGGCTGGTATCTCAGTGGCTATTCAGGAAACATCACAGAGAAAGGATCTGCTTCATGCATGAGAGTCACCGATGATTTCCCTTTAAGAAAAAAACCCATCAAAACTCCCAATAACATCATCAGCATTCAACAACATGTCTATGATTTCTTTGCCTTGCCTTTGATTGTGCAGTAAATGATGCTGATAGTTAATCTGTGCAATTAATGCAAATTTCCTTGTAACTGACTAGACAGAATTGACAGGTTATCTTAAACACAGCAGGGAGTCACTCTACGATGGGACTGGTTCATCATCACCTGTGTGACAGTGACATAATTAAGATCTTTCCTTTGTCTATAAATCTCATTATGTTCAACATGATATGTTGTCATACAGATTTCTTAGGGTTTTGTCCCACTGTTGGTTTCCTTGGTATGCTTACATAATTTTTGCCAGATCCAATCAGTTTTGCCATGCACTCTCAGCTCCACGTCATTGTGTTCCCCTTATGTTCCAGTCCAGGCATTTTAGACCTCTTGTAACTGTTGTAAGAGTATCTCATGTTCCACCTAAATGATTTAGGGTTTTATTTAGGCTGGGTTTTATCTTCCATCACTGAGTTCATTGACTTTCCTTGGGCGTAATTCCTGGGACACTGAGCCTAACTCCTGGGGGATTCCTCCAGTTATTTCTCCTTTCTTAGATAGTTTACACTCTCACTATTACTGTGAGAGTGTTTCTGTAGCAAATATTCTTCTCAAGATGAGAAGAAACTTCAATGTTACAATCCATTTTTTACTGTGATTTAAATACACACACACAAACACACACAAGTTAATGCACATACACTGATGATATCTCAATTTATGGGGCCATTCTGGGGATGTCAAGATCGATATCTCTCGAGTGGTTCTCAGAAGGCCATAGGGTGACCCTCTGTAGGTACTTAAGCAGGGAGGAGAAGTTGACCGCACTGTGACATGTCCCTAGGAACTATGTGTGCCTTGTCCCATAGTCAGACTGATGACTATCTTGAAAACCACCATGGAACTTTTGTTTGGCAAATGATGGAGATCAAGTCAGGGTCAAAATCAGAAAACTAGATGGAGCTTCCAAGCTCCAGTGGAAGAGCAGATGGATGGAGAAAAAGAGCAAGGATGTCAGGAATATAAGGGTTTGGTCCACACTATGAGACACTGTGCCTGAACTAAGGGGATTTCAACTAATCCAGTGAACTGGGAATGAAAGAACATGGGATCAAACTGGAAGCTCTGAATGTGGCTGACAATTGGGGCAGACGGAGAAGCCAAAGATAATGGCACTTGCAATTGTCTGCATATCATACACTGGCTTTTTGTGATCATATTTTTTGTGGATGCATACCTTGCTAAATCTGGATGGATGAAGGGTAGGCTTGGACATCCCACAGCTCAAAGTACTCTGCCCTCTATTTGGACTGGTGTTTGAGTGGAGAGGTTTACTTGCGGAGCAAGAAGAATGTGGGAGGAGGAAGAGAAGTGGAAAGTTTGATAATTATTATTATGAAGTAAAGGAAAAATCAATAGAAAATAACCAATGAGGACATTGGAGCTAGGAAAAAAAAAACATTCATGTGAGTTGTTGACTCAGACCAAAAATTATTTTACAGAAAAAAAAAAAACACATAAAGGGGTTGAGTTACTTGGAAAATATGACTCAAGTAATTGGGAAGAAGATTGGGGTTTTTATTTTGGTTCTTCATAGGGCTGTATGAGCAGCATTTTAGGACCTGTATGCTGGATATTTCTGGGGGTTAGTGGGGAAGAAACCTGGCTAGGAGGAGTTTTAAGACATAAGTAGAGCCTTGATGATGTCACAAAGTTTTGGTTGGGGGTGGCAACTCTGTTCCACATGAAGCACTAGTCTTCTGTGAAGGTGGGCTTACTATCTTCACGGTGGCTGAGGAGGTCAGTTCAGATCTTGGGCTCCACAACTGTTCAACCGAATTTCCAGAAGTTGGAATCTAGAGAGCCAAGATATTTTCTTTTGGTAAATATGTTTAGGAAGCAACTAGGACCTCTGTAGTCAAAGAAAGGTTTCTTTCAAATCTGCTCTGGGTCCAAAATTTATGTCGTTAACAGCTCCTATATTTGATAGCTGGGGGACGGTTAATGTCAGGTATTCTCCCCACTCTATCTTTGCTAAAAATGTCCAATTCCTCAGTCCACTTAAATGGCAAAGATCCTCTTTGTCCATATGTGTTTTAAAAGATAATTATTTCTAATAGGTGCTGTTGCACAGATTAATGTTTCTTTCTTTTGGCAGTTTGACTCACAGTACTCACTTCTCTAATGAAGATACAGAATATCTTTATGTAATCAACCTGGATCTGGATCAGGAGACACAATAGAGAGAGCCAGTGTACTAGAGTGCCATGACCTTGGGCAGGTGGTTATAGATCAGCCAACTAACCAGTAGCTTGAGTGGTAAGGAGAGGAGTGGCTGTTCTTTGAATTCTTTGCCATCTGTTCAGATATTTCTTTCTCACTTTAGGTATAGGCATAGCTTCCTCTCTCATTGATGTAGTAAGTCAGGAAGTAGGTTTCTCAGTAGAGGTCAATTGCATTTTGCAGCAGGAATATGTCTCTGATACACATATACTGAGCTGTAGACAAGAGTTTGATAATTTTCCTATTAATTTATTAAGAACATATTATATTTAGGTATCCAAATCTATTCAGCCCTGCCTTTTTCACCTGCTCCAAAGTTATTCCTAAAAAGAGCCTTGACCTCCCATCCTCACTTTCTTATCCTTGCAGGCACTTATGGTGGAGGAAACCACTTTGTGTCTGATTTAAACTGAAGAGTTCTTCCTATGCAGAGATTGGCAGCTATGAAGCCCAAGCACAGAAACAGAGCCAAGAGACAGTGGAACAGGAGTGCTGTGGCCTATCTCAGAAAGTCTCCCACCATGATGAAGATGCCTCTTAATATGAGTTGCATGCCACATCTCCAGAAGAAGAATGGGCTATCGCTCCAGAAGCAAAAACTTAGTAAGCCTTTTGAAGCCCTGGAGAATATTGTTGGCCGCAGAATTTCTCATGGCTGGAAGGAAGCCAATGAACCAGTCACCCATTGGAAAGCCATCATTCTAGATCAACTGCCAACATATCCCTCTCTCTATTTGTTGAAATATGATGGGATTGATTGTGTCTATGACTTGGAGCTTCATAGTGATGAAAGGATTTTTAACCTGAAGATCCTGGCTAATAATGTGCCATTTCCTCAGGTGACAGACACTCATCTCTCAAACACCATAGTTGGCAGAGCAGTGAAACATACATTCATGGGCACAAATGGCTCTAAGAATGACTGGAACAGGATGGTCCTAGAAGAGGTGCCAATCATGAAGACCTGGTTTTATATTACCTACAAGAAAGATCCGGTCTTGTACATTTACCACCTCCTGGATGACTACCTGGAAGGCAACCCACATCATGCCAGGCTCTAAGGAAGAGTGGAGTGGCGTGGTCCCAGGTGAGGTGCAGACCATAATGACCTGTTTCTACATTGTCAACGAGAATGATCCGGTCCTGTACCTTTACCACCATCATGATGATTCCATTGAAGGCAACCTCCACATCACGCCTGAATGTCCTCCAGTAGAGGTGACTTTGGAATTAGGCAGGGATTCCTTGGAGGGCAAAAGAGTGCAGTACAACAAAAAAGATGGAACCCAAGAGATAGGTAAAATTATTTGCCAAGTTCCCAACAAACCTTCTGTGTATTTCATCAAGTTTGATAATGACTTCCATATCTATGTCTATGATTTGGTGAAGAACTGTTAAAGTGAAATTCTCAAATTTTGAGGGGCAGACTTAATTCTCTCTTTGGGAATGTGTTTTTTACAGAGATACCTCAGGTCTTCTATTAATCCTGGTATCTTTTCCAATGGATTATTCTTTCTCAAAGAATAAAAATTTATTAACATGTTGTGTTATTTGGTCAATGATGGATTGTGTTTGGTGGATGGGGCATCACAGAAATACATGCCTCAAAACAAAGCAGGATTGATGGTCTTTTCCCCTTGGAGAGTAAAGGACTGGGGATACGTGGTGTGGTAAAGGACAAGATGGCTGTCAAGGAAGCAGTGGAGAGGGGACAAAATTTGTATGATCTCGGGGCGGTATGAAGCTTGAGGGAAAACATGTCAAATGGAAAGACGTGACCGATATCAGCGTGAGGTATTGGGACTTAAGAGGATAAAGAGTAGATTAATCAGGAAGGGACACAAATGTATACTCAAAATCAGAGAAAATTAGGTTTCATTTGATGAATGGTTTAATTCATACTGGCTGTAAGTCAAAGGATGTTTGATCTCCACTAGAGCATGTTGCTTAGTGAAAAGTGTCTCCGCTCAGTTGCTCTTCTCCAGTAAGTTGGACATCAAGCTACCTACTTAGTTTTGCCAGAATTCTGTCTGCCACCTACTTTGTCATGCCTGGATTCGGTATGCCTTGAACTCTCATAGGTCTTATCCATGCCATCCAACCCTTGTCAGTTCATTTAAATAATTGCCCTGCCATATCTGGAAAACAGTGTTCCCTTTCATTGATCATGTTCTGTAGTACTTGGGCTATAAAACTCATGAACACACTCACCCACACACAGGATAAACATGTACATATGATGCCCACTACTGTGTGACATGCACACATATGATGAATGCACCGAACTCCATAATACCAGTAAAGTAGGGAATCCATTATGCTAGGTGGAGTCTGGTAAAGACCCCACACACCCATCAAACCGCCAAATACCAATATGGTACTGATGTCTGACTCCCATCCTGTAAGGAACCTGCCATCCTGTAACTGGGCTATTTTTGGTTCCTTCATCTTCACAAACTTGGTTCAAATGTTAGAGTTGTCAAACTGGGAGTTAGGGTCCAGCATGTAGATCAGCTGTCCCAGGTCAGGTGATTTGGCTACAATTTGGGTGAGAAATTGTACCAGGGAATTCTGGTACACACTCTCCTCTTCTTTTCCCTGTCCTCATCATCACTCTTGTGGGTGGGCCTGGAGCACAAAGAAGGTAAAATGGAATAAGCCTCCTCCTTAGTGGAAAACCTTGTCAATCCTTAATTTGACCTGACTCTCTGAGGGAATGCAGCACATTTTTTTCCTACTAGGTCTCCTCATTCATTGGTTCACTCATTTTTCCAATGAATGATTGAATTCATCCATTCTTCCTTGTCTCTCTCTCTTCTTTCTTCCCTTCTTCCATTTCCCCCTTGATTGTAGAAATTTGAGCAGCAGGGCTGCATCCACATGGGGCCGCCTTGTAAGGTTATGCTCCGAAACAACAACATAAAATTATTCATTTCAACACTGCCTGCCCCATTATTTTCAGCCTCTTAACCCATGTCTAATAATGTATGTTGCAGCACGAGGTGCGCTTAGAAGGAAAGATTTAGCATGTCTGACCTGGTGGCTGGCTGTATCGCCATCTGCCTCAGAGTGCAGAGCTACCATTTCTGCCCATGGCAGAGGTGCATGGCATCTCTAAGCTCAATTCCTATTCCTCCCAGCATTCTCTTATGTTTATTCCACCCACGTATGTTCTAACCTTTCAGGCGAAACAGTTTCTTTATTTAATTAACCAATGACCTATACTCCATCATTACTCCTATTTCTGTTTAAACAAGAACGGAATCTTTAACTTTAACATAGCAAAATTACATATAACAAAACAGTTATCAAGCAAGAATTACAGTTACAATATTTATATCTATTTTATCTTTTATCATAACAATGGAAAACTATAACTATCTATCTATGCTTCAACTCCATCAGAGACTCCAGAATAATACAGTATTGCCTAAGCAAACAAAAAGTAAGCCATTTTCAAACTCTAGAAATGACAGAGACATCTCGCTGCCTGGACAGTCACCCAAAGTTCCTCTGTACCGTTGGTGTTTCCATCCTCAGCCTACAGGCCCATAGTTTCCAGCAGACATTTCCATGAAGCAGGAAATGTCAAAGGCAGTCACTATCTTCTTGTCTTGAAGAATGTTTTGCTGACTCTTTCCTGAATCAGGAACATGAAAAGATCATCTCGCCTTTAGGCAAGTTCAGTAGTCCTCTCTCTGAGTGTTTTCTGTGTACAGTTTATGCAACAATCCAGGCAACAGCAGTTTCTTCCCCAAATGGCTATCAAACTCCATAAGGATCCTCTTTGATGCCCATCTTCTTCCTGAAGTAGATATGTGCTGCCAAGAGTAGAGTGTCTCACTGTCATGAAAAACCCTAAGGTACTAAAACATTAAATAGCCTATTTTGTAGTCGAGAGAGATATGAATAATGCCTATCTGACTGAAATATATATATCTATGTAGCTAGAAAATCTAACTAACATGACTACAAACTTGACTATTACTAATGATTATCCATTAATAACCTATATACATTATATTTTTAAATGAACTACACAATCACAATACCTTAATTAAGATCAAAAATGCATATACATATAACAAAATTGACCTAAAATCTCTATCAGTAAAGCAAAATCTATACTAATGCAAATATTCATGTCTATATCACATCCCACTTTAAATGTAAAAGAACGTTTATAGGCCATATTTTGGAACGTGGGTGCAGTTTTTTCTCTCCAAAATGCTTCCGGCTGAATGGTGGCATCATTATTGTTTTATCTCAGTGGGCAGTTGAGCGAAGCAATTTTTTAAAGGTGTTCACAGCAACCTTTACGTAGGGCGTGGTCCATCCTACCATATTAGGATAGAGGCATCCACAGACTATCACCCTCTGTGAAAACAAAATAGAAACTCCTTTCCAAAGCATCATGTCCTTAGATCCTAATTTCAAAGTCAAGGCATTTTCAAAATATCTATGTTGGATTATTTCAGCAGCTTTTATAAAGAAACATCTTTTAGCAGATATTGCTACTGCCTCAAAATTCAAATGATTCAAAAAGAGCATAATAGCATACAATATCAAAATTCGCTGTGAATTTTCCATCTTTGTGCGCTTCAATTTAACCTCTATTTTGTTTACTTTTCCTTTTTAGTTTTTCCTTTTGAGACAGATTCTCTGTATCTTTGACCTGGAAAAACTCTGTATACCTGTCTGTCCTTAAAGTCTCAGAGATCTGCCTCTCTCTGCCTTTCAGGCATTGGGATTAAAGGTGTATGCTACTACACATTGAACTCACAAAGATCTGTTTGTCTCTGCCTTCAAGGCACTGGGATTAAAGGCGTGTGCTACCTCACCTTGAAGGTACAGAGGTCAATCTCCCTCTGCCTCCCATGTGTTGGGTTTACAGGTGTGTACTACCAAACCCAACAACTCTCTTCCTTTTTTAACTTTAAGAACTTCAAATTTTAGCCTGCACATACTTTTAACACACTCTAAATCATTTAAAAATTTTCTTTGTCTTTGAATCTCTCTTTACTCTATTTCTCTCTCTGTTTTTCTGACCACATGAGTCTTTCATTTACCAAGCAATCTCAGTAGGACTAAAGCCGTGGCTTTGCTGGCCAGATGTAGCCCATTCCTTAGCTTTCTGCCATTCCAACCTTGTGGCTGAGGTACAGAACACAGCCGCATTCAGTGCCACAAGTCTACAGTGTTTCAAGGTCCTTGCCATCAAAGAGGCTGCAACAGACAACACTCAAGCCCTCTTTCTGTAGCTGGCCCTCCTTCCTCAAACAGTCAGAGTTTGCCCAGGCAGGATGGCCCAGAAAGCCGGCATTTTATACCAACACAGTTTTTTTTCCTGCTACTGCTGAAAACATACAAGCATTCAGTTGGCTTTTATCAACACCATTTAAATGTTTTGTGGCAGGACCTCTTAAGGGCTGCAGGGTTTTGCAGCTGAAGCTGAGTCAGCAAGCCTCTTTTAGATGAGAGCCCTTGCTTTCTTCTAGCAAGCAGAGCAGACCGAGAAATCGTTGCTACCAAGAAAACATGCTTTACTCTTTCCCAAGCTTTCTCAGGCTTTCAGTGGATTCAGTTGTCCACAAGGCTGCAAGCCATTCTGTAGTTATTTGAGCAGCGAGGCTGTGTCCCCAGCACCACGGCCGCAAGAAGGTTATGCCTGAAATAAACACACAAAAACTGTATTCTTTTAAACACTGCTGGCCCATTAGATTCAGCATTTTAACCCATTTCTAATAATCAGTGTAGTATAACGAGGTGCACTTACCAGGAAAAATTCAGCATGTCTGACATGGTGGCTGGCTGCATCGACATCTGCCTCAGAGAGCAGAGCTATGGCATCTGGCGGGGAGAGGGGAGCAGGGCTTCTCTGAGCTCACTACCTCTTCCTCCCGGCATTCTATTTTGTTTACTACACCTACCTATGTTCTAACCTATCAGCTGAAGCGGATTCTTTCTTTAATTAATCAATAAACTTCTTCTGTCACTTTATCCTTTCAACAGCTTGCCCATATAAATCTCCCATGTGTCTTCTGTTGTATATCTTTCATTTGTAAAGAACTTGCACTCTCAGGGGAGGATTTTTCTGACATCCCTGTGGATGGAGATCATATGATGAAGATCAGATGAGCAACCATGACAACTCTAATGCTGTAGAGTTAGGTGGACCAGAGATTGATGGCTGACATTCCTTTGCTATGCATCAGATGCCCCTGAACTCTGGCCCTGTTGACAGACAGGCAGACATCAAGTTGGTCACACATACTTAACTCATTCAGGTTCACAGATACTGTAAATGGAGTTTTAATTCTTCTCCTAAACTAATAAAAAAACCAAGATTAGGAGAAGAGAAGAGCCTGAAGTAAGGCCTCAAAATGGGTCATTTTGCAAAGGAAAGGTTACCTGCCTCCATGTATGCTGTCTCCCTTTCTTAGTCAAATCCATCCTTCCAGTGTCTAGCTAACAGCTAACCATAGGATTGAACCCAACTGCCTTTGATTTCTGAAATAAGTGCTGTCCCCTTAAGGTCTCATAACAGCACAGGAAGGTTTGTAAGACTGTCCCAACAACAATTTAAAGCAATTCTAGGACACCAAAGATGCAGCAAATTTGGTTAATTGGTAATATAGATCGTTCTGATGGGACAAAATAATTTAGAATTAAAAAAAAAAAACAGATTGGTATACTCACGATGAATATGTGATATGGCACACACAGGCTTCTGGTTCTGAATACTTCATGCTCGGTGGGTTTGGGAGATTGTCATGACCCTGAACCTAGCTGGAGGCTCTGGGGCCTTGAAAGGACAGGACTTAATATTTCAGGACCTCCTTGTACTTGGTGCCCACTGTTTACTGATTTCCTTACAGAGAATGAGCAGCCATCTACTCCTGCTGCCATTCCTTCCCCACATGAACAGAGAGAAGGCCCTATACACACAGGTCGCTTGTATCACATGTGAAGGCATAAGTCACAAACAAACTCCTACAGCAGTTTAGAATTGTGATTAATAGAATGATTAGTTCTTGAAAGGGGAAAAATTAGAGATCACAATCCCTTACAAAAGCCCTCTGCAGGATCAGAAAAGGAGCCTAGTAGCCGGAAGGGAAGCTCAAGCAAGAGATCAAGCTGAAGGTAGAAGTTGCTTTTTAAAAGAGAGAGAGACCACAACTCAATGGACTGGTATCTCAGTGGCTATTCAGGAAACATCACAGAGAAAGGATCTGCTTCATGCATGAGAGTCACCGATGATTTCCCTTGAAGAAAAAAACCCATCAAAACTCCCAATAACATCATCAGCATTCAACAACATGTCTATGATTTCTTTGCCTTGCCTTTGATTGTGCAGTAAATGATGCTGATAGTTAATCTGTGCAATTAATGCAAATTTCCTTGTAACTGACTAGACAGAATTGACAGGTTATCTTAAACACAGCAGGGAGTCACTCTACGATGGGACTGGTTCATCATCACCTGTGTGACAGTGACATAATTAAGATCTTTCCTTTGTCTATAAATCTCATTATGTTCAACATGATATGTTGTCATACAGATTTCTTGGGTTTTGTCGCACTGGTGGTTTCCTTGGTATGCTTACATAATTTTTGCCAGATACAATCAGTTTTGCCATGCACTCTCAGCTCCACGTCATTGTGTTCCCCTTATGTTCCAGTCCAGGCATTTTAGACCTCTTGTAACTGTTGTAAGAGTATCTCATGCTCCACCTAAATGATTTAGGGTTTTATTTAGGCTGGGTTTTATCTTCCATCACTGAGTTCATTGACTTTCCTTGGGCGTAATTCCTGGGACACTGAGCCTAACTCCTGGGGGATTCCTCCAGTTATTTCTCCTTTCTTAGATAGTTTACACTCTCACTATTACTGTGAGAGTGTTTCTGTAGCAAATATTCTTCTCAAGATGAGAAGAAACTTCAATGTTACAATCCATTTGTTATTGTGATTTAAATACACACACACAAACACACACAAGTTAATGCACATACACTGATGATATCTCAATTTATGGGGCCATTCTGGGGATATCAAGATCGATATCTCTCGAGTGGTTCTCAGAAGGCCATAGGGTGACCCTCTCTAGGTACTTAAGCAGGGAGGAGAAGTTGACCGCACTGTGACATGTCCCTGGGAACTATTTGTGCCTTGTCCCGTAGTCAGACTGATGACTGACTATCTTGAAAACCACCATGGAACTTTTGTTTGGCAAATGATGGAGATCAAGTCAGGGTCAAAATCAGAAAACTAGATGGAGCTTCCAAGCTCCAGTGGAAGAGCAGATGGATGGAGAAAAAGAGCAAGGATGTCAGGAATATAAGGGCTTGATCCACACTATGAGACACTGTGCCTGAACTAAGGGGATTTCAACTAATCCAGTGACCTGGGAATGAAAGAACATGGGATCAAACTGGAAGCTCTGAATGTGGCTGACAATTGGGGCAGACGGAGAAGCCAAAATTAATGGCACTTGCAATTGTCTGCATATCATACACTGGCTTTTTGTGATCGTATTTTTTGTGGATGCATACCTTGCTAAATCTGGATGGATGAAGGGTGGGCTTGGACTTCCCACAGCTCAAAGTACCCAGCAGTCTATTTGGGTTGGTGTTTGAGTGGAGAGGTTTATTTGCGGAGCAAGAAGAATGTGGGAGGAGGAAGAGAAGTGGAAAGTTTGATAATTATTATTATGAAGTAAAGGAAAAATCAATAGAAAATAACCAATTAGGGCATTGGAGCTAGGAAAAAAAACATTCATGTGAGTTGTTGACTCAGACCAAAAATTATTTTACAGAAGAAAAGAAAACACATAAAGGGGTTGAGTTACTTGGAAAATATGACTCAAGTAATTGGGAAGAAGATTGGGGTTTTTATTTTGGGTCTTCATGGGGCTGAATGAGCAGCATTTTAGGACCTGTATGCTGGATATTTCTGGGGGTTAGTAGGGAAGAAACCTGGCTAGGAGGAGTTTTATGACATAAGTAGAGCCTTGATGATGTCACAAAGCTTTGGTTGGGGGTGGCAACTCTGTTCCTCATGAAGCACTAGTCTTCTGTGAATGTGGGCTTACTATCTTCACAGTGGCTGAGGAGGTCAGTTCAGCTCTTGGGCTCCACAACTGTTCAACCGATTTTCCAGAAGTTGGAATCTAGAGAGCCAAGATATTTTCTTTTGGGTAAATATGTTTAGGAAGCAACTAGGACCTCTGTAGTCAAAGAAAGGTTTCTTTCAAATCTGCTCTGGGTCCAAAATTTATGTCGTTAACAGCTCCTATATTTGATAGCTGGGGGACGGTTAATGTCGGGTATTCTCACCACTCTATCTTTGCTAAAAATGTCCAATTCCTCAGTCCACTTAAATGGCAAATATCCTCTTTGTCCATATGTGTTTTAAAAGATAATTATTTCTAATAGGTGCTGTTGCACAGATTAATGTTTCTTTCTTTTGGCAGTTTGACTCACAGTACTTACTTCTCTAATGAAGATACAGAATATCTTTATGTAATCAACCTGGATCTGGATCAGGAGACACAATAGAGAGAGCCAGTGGACCGGAGTGCCATGACCTTGGGCAGGTGGTTATAGATCAGCCAATTAACCAGTAGCTTGAGTGGTAAGGAGAGGAGTGGCTCTTCTTTGAATTCTTTGCCATCTGTTCAGATATTTTTTTCTCACTTTAGGTATAGGCATAGCTTCCTCTCTCATTGATGTAGTAAGTCAGGAAGTAGGTTTCTCAGTAGAGGTCAATTGCATTTTGCAGCAGGAATATGTCTCTGATACACATATACTGAGCTGTAGACAAGAGTTTGATAATTTTCCTATTAATTTCTTAAGAACATATTCCATTTAGGTATCCAAATCTATTCAGCCCTGCCGTTTTCACCTGCTCCAAAGTTATTCCTAAAAAGAGCCTTGACCTCACATCCTCACCTTCTTATCCTTGCAGGCACTTATGGTGGAGGAAACCACTTTGTGTCTGATTTAAACTGAAGAGTTCTTCCTATGCAGAGATTGGCAGCTATGAAGCCCAAGCACAGAAACAGAGCCAAGAGACAGTGGAACGGGAGTGCTGTGGCCTATCTCAGAATGTCTCCCGCCATGACGAAGATGCCTCTTAGTATGAGTTGCATGCCACATCTCCAGAAGAAGAATGGGCCATCGCTCCAGAAGCAAAAACTTAGTAAGCCTTTTGAGGCCCTGGAGAATATTGTTGGCCGCAGAATTTATCATGGCTGGAAGAAAGCCAATGAACCAGTCACCCATTGGAAAGCCATCATTCTAGATCAACTGCCAACATATCCCTCTCTCTATTTGTTGAAATATGATGGGATTGATTGTGTCTATGGCTTGGAGCTTCATAGTGATGAAAGGATTTTAAACCTGAAGATCCTGCCTAATAATGTGCCATTTCCTCAGGTGACAGACACTCATCTCTCAAACACCATAGTTGGCAGAGCAGTGAAACATACATTCATGGGCACAAATGGCTCTAAGAATGACTGGAACGGGATGGTCCTGGAAGAGGTGCCAATCATGAAGACCTGGTTTTATATTACCTACAAGAAAGATCTGGTCTTGTACATTTACCACCTCCTGGATGACTACCTGGAAGGCAACCTCCACATCATGCCAGGCTCTAAGGAAGAGTGGAGTGGCGTGGTCCCAGATGAGGTGCAGACCATAACGACCTGTTTCTACATTGTCAACGAGAATGATCCGGTCCTGTACCTTTACCACCATCATGATGATTCCATTGAAGGCAACCTCCACCTCACGCCTGAATATCCTCCAGTAGAGGTGACTTTGGAATTAGGCAGGGATCCTTTGGAGGGCAAAAGAGTGCAGTACAACAAAAAAGATGGAACCCAAGAGATAGGTAAAATTATTTGCCAAGTTCCCAACAAACCTTCTGTGCATTTCATCAATTTTGATAATGACTTCCATATCTATGTCTATGATTTGGTGAAGATCTGTTAAAGTGAAATTCTCAAATTTTGAGAGGCAGACTTAATTCTCTCTTTGGGAATGTGTGTTTTCAGAGATACCTCAGGTCTTCTATGAATCCTGGTATCTTTTCCAATGGATTATTCTTTCTGAAAGAATAAAAATTTTTTAACATGTTGTGTTATTTGGTCAATGATGGATTGTGTTTGGTGGATGGGGCATCACAGAAATACATGCCTCAAAACAAAGCAGGATTTATGGTCTTTTCCCCTTGGAGAGTAAAGGACTGGGGATGCGTGGTGTGGTAAAGGACAAGATGGCTGTCAAGGAAGCAGTGGAGAGGGGACAAAAAGTTGTATGATCTCGGGGCGGTATGAAGCTTGAGGGAAAACCATGTCAAATGGAAAGATGTGACCAATATCAGCGTGAGGTATTGGGACTTAAGAGGATAAAGAGTAGATTAATCAGGAAGGGACACAAATGTATACTCAAAATCAGAGAAAATTAGGTTTCATTTGATGAATGGTTTAATTCGTACTGGCTGTAAGTCAAAGAATGTTTGATCTCCACTAGAGCATGTTGCTTAGTGAAAAGTGTCTCTGCTCAGTTGCTCTTCTCCAGTAACTTGGACATCAAGCTACCTACTTAATTCTGTCTGCCACCTACTTTGTCATGCCTGGATTCGGTATGCCTTGAACTCTCATAGGTCTTATCCATGCCATCCAACCCTTGTCAGTTCATTTAAATAATTGCCCTGCCATATCTGGAAAACAGTGTTCCCTTTCATTGATCATGTTCTGTAGTACTTGGGCTATAAAACTCATGAACACACTCACCCACACACAGGATAAACATGTACATATGATGCCCACTAGTGTGTGACATGCACACATAGGATGAATGCACCGAACTCCATAATATCAGTAAAGTAGGGAATCCATGATGCTAGGTGGAGTCTGGCAAAGACCCCACACACCCATCAAACCGCCAAATACCAGTATGGTACTGATGTCTGACTCCCATCCTGTAAGGAACCTGCCATCCTGTAACTGGGCTATTTTTGGTTCCTTCATCTTCACAAACTTGGTTAAAATGTTAGAGTTGTCAAACTGGGAGTTAGGGTCCAGCATGTAGATCAGCTGTCCCAGGTCAGGTGATTTGTCTACAATTTGGGTGAGAAATTGTACCAGGGAATTCTGGTACACCCTCTCCTCTTCTTCTCCCTGTCCTCATCATCACTCTTGTGGGTGGGCCTGGAGCACAAAGAAGGTAAATTGGAATAAGCCTCCTCCTTAGTGGAAAACCTTGTCAATCCTTAATTTGACCTGACTCTCTGAGGGAATGCAGCATATTTTTTCCTACTAGGTCTCCTCATACATTGGTTCACTCATTTTTCCAATGAATGATTGAATTCATCCATTCTTCCTTGTCTCTCTCTCTTCTTTCTTCCCTTCTTCCATTTCCCCCTTGATTGTAGAAATTTGAGCAGCAGGGCTGCATCCCCATGGGGCCGCCTTGTAAGGTTATGATCCGAAATAACAACACAAAACTATTCATTTCAACAGTGCCTGCCCCATTATTTTCAGCCTCTTAACCCATGTCTAATAATGTATGTTGCAGCACGAGGTGCGCTTAGAAGGAAAGATTTAGCATGTCTGACCTGGTGGCTGGCTGTATCGCCATCTGCCTCAGAGTGCAGAGCTACCATTTCTGCCCATGGGAGAGGTGCATGGCATCTCTAAGCTCAATTCCTATTCCTCCCAGCATTCTCTTATGTTTATTCCACCCACCTATGTTCTAACTTTTCAGGCAAAACAGTTTCTTTATTTAATTAACCAATGACCTATACTCCATCATTACTCCTATTTCTGTTTAAACAAGAATGGAATCTTTAACTTTAACATAGCAAAATTACATATAACAAAACAGTTATCAAGCAAGAATTACAGTTACAATATTTATATCTATTTTATCTTTTATCATAACAATGGAAAACTATAGCTATCTATCTATTCTTCAACTCCATCAGAGACTCCAGAATAATACAGTATTACCTAAGCAAACAAAAAGTAAGCCATTTTCAAACTCTAGAAATGACAGAGACATCTCGCTGCCTGGACAGTCACCCAAAGTTCCTCTGTACCGTTGGTGTTTCCATCCTCAGCCTACAGGCCCATAGTTTCCAGCAGACATTTCCATGAAGCAGGAAATTTCAAAGGCAGTCACTATCTGCTTGTCTTGAAGAATGTTTTGCTGACCCTTTCCTGAATCAGGAACACGGAAATATCATCTCACCTTTAGGCAAGTTCAGTAGTCCTCTCTCTGAGTGTGTTCTGTGTACAGTTTATGCAACAATCCAGGCAAGAGCAGTTTCTTCCCCAAATGGCTATCAAACTCCATAAGGATCCTCTGTGATGCCCATCTTCTTCCTGAAGTAGATATGTGCTGCCAAGAGTAGAGTGTCTCACTGTCATGAAAAACCCTAAGGTACTAAAACATTAAATAGCCTATTTTGTAGTCTAGAGAGATATGAATAATGCCTATCTAACTGAAATATATATATATATATATATATATATATATATATATATATATATATATATATATATGTAGCTAGAAAATCTAACTAACATGACTACAAACTTGACTATTATTAATGATTATCCATTAATAACCTATATACATTATATTTTTAAATGAACTACACAATCACAATACCTTAATTAAGATCAAAAATGCATATACATGTAACAAAATTGACCTAAAATCTCTATCAGTAAAGCAAAATCTATACTAATGCAAATATTCATATCTATATCACATCCCACTTTAAATGTAAAAGAACGTTTATAAGCCATATTTTGGAACGTGGGTGCAGTTTTTTCTCTCCAAAATGCTTCCTGCTGAATGGTGGCATCATTATTGATTTATCTCAGTTGGCAGTTGAGCGAAGCAATTTTTTAAAGGTGTTCACAGCAACCTTTAAGTAGGGCGTGGTCCATCCTACCATATTAGGATACAGGCATCCACAGACTATCACCCTCTGTGAAAACAAAATAGAAACTCCTTTCCAAAGCATCATGTCCTTAGATCCTAATTTCAAAGTCAAGGCATTTTCAAAATATCTATGTTGGATTATTTCAGCAGCTTTTATAAAGAAACATCTTTTAGCAGCTATTGCTACTGCCTCAAAATTCAAATGATTCAAAAAGAGCATAATAGCATACAATATCAAAATTCGCTGTGAATTTTCCATCTTTGTGCGCTTCAATTTAACCTCTATTTTGTTTATTTTTCCTTTTTATTTTTTGCCTTTTGAGACAGGTTCTCTGTATCTTTAACCTGGAATAACTCTGTATACCTGTCTGTCCTTGAAGTCTCAGAGATCTGCCTCTCTCTGCCTTTCAGGCATTGGGATTAAAGGTGTATGCTACTACACATTGAACTCACAAAGATCTGTTTGTCTCTGCCTTCAAGGCACTGGGATAAAAGGCGTGTGCTACCTCACCTTGAAGGTACAAAGGTCAATCTCCCTCTGCCTCCCATGTGTTGGGTTTACAGCTGTGTACTACCACACCCAACGACTCTCTTCCTTTTTTAACTTTAAGAACTTCAAATTTTAGCCTGCACATACTTTTAACACACTGTAAATCATTTAAAAATTTTCTTTGTCTTTGAATCTCTCTTTACTCTATTTCTCTCTCTGTTTTTCTGACCACGTGAGTCTTTCATTTACCAAGGAATCTCAGTAGGACTAAAGCCGTGGCTTTGCTGGCCAGATGTAGCCCATTCCTTAGCTTTCTGCCATTCCAACCTTGTGGCTGAGGTACCGAACAGAGCCGCATTCAGTGCCAGAAGTCTACAGTGTTTCAAGGTCCTTGCCATCAAAGAGGCTGCAACAGACAACACTCAAGCCCTCTTTCTGTAGCTGGCCCTCCTTCCTCAAACAGTCAGAGTTTGCCCAGGCAGGATGGCCCAGAAAGCCGGCATTTTAAAACAACACAGTTTTTTTTTTCCTGCTACTGCTGAAAACATACAAGCATTCCGTTGGCTTTTATCAACACCATTTAAATGTTTTGTGGCAGGACATCTTAAGGGCTGCAGGGTTTTGCAGCTGAAGCTGAGTCAGCAAGCCTCTTTTAGATGAGAGCCCTTGCTTTCTTCTAGCAAGCAGAGCAGACCGAGAAATCGCTGCTACCAAGAAAACATGCTTTACTCTTTCCCAAGCTTTCTCAGGCTTTCAGTGGATTCAGTTGTCCACAAGGCTGCAAGCCATTCTGTAGTTATTTGAGCAGCGAGGCTGTGTCCCCAGCACCACGGCCGCATGAAGGTTATGCCTGAAATAAATACACAAAAACTGTATTCTTTTAAACACTGCTGGCCCATTAGATTCAGCATTTTAACCCATTTCTAATAATCAGTGTAGTATAACGAGGTGCACTTACCAGGAAAAATTCAGCATGTCTGACATGGTGGCTGGCTGCATCGACATCTGCCTCAGAGAGCAGAGCTATGGCATCTGGCGGGGAGAGGGGAGCATGGCTTCTCTGAGCTCACTACCTCTTCCTCCCGGCTTTCTATTTTGTTTACTCCAGCTACCTATGTTCTAACCTATCAGCTGAAGCGGATTCTTTCTTTAATTAATCAATAAACTTCTTCTGTCACTTTATCCTTTCAACAGCTTGCCCATATAAATCTCCCATGTGTCTTCTGTTGTATAATCTTTCATTTGTAAAGAACTTGCACTCTCAGGGGAGGATTTTTCTGACATCTCTGTGGATGGAGATCATATGAGGAAGATCAGATGAGCAACCATGATAACTCTAATGCTGTAGAGTTAGGTGGACCAGAGATTCATGGCTGACATTCCTGTGCTATGCATCAGATGCCCCTGAACGCTGGCCCTGTTGACAGACCGGCAGATATCAAGTTGGTCACACATACTTAACTCATTCGGGTTCACAGATACTGTAAATGGAGTTTTAATTCTTCTCCTAAACTAATAAAAAAACCAAGATTAGGAGAAGAGAAGAGCCTGAAGTAAGGCCTCAAAATGGGTCATTTTGCAAAGGAAAGGTTACCTGCCTCCATGTATGCTGTCTCCCTTTCTTAGTCAAATCCATCCTTCCAGTGTCTAGCTAACAGCTAACCATAGGATTGAACCCAACTGCCTTTGATTTCTGAAATAAGTGCTGTCCCCTTAAGGTCTCATAACAGCACAGGAAGGTTTGTAAGACTGTCCCAGCAACAATTTAAAGCAATTCTAGGACACCAAAGATGCAGCAAATTTGGTTAATTGGTAATATAGATTGTTCCGATGTGACAAAATAATTTAGAATTAAAAAAAAAAAAAGATGGGTGTACTCACGATGAATTTACGTGATATGGCACACACAGGCTTCTGGTTCTGAATACTTCATGCTCCGTGGGTTTTGGAGATTGTCCTGACCCTGAATCTAGCTGGAGGCTTTGGGGCCTTGAAAGGACAAGACTTAATATTTCAGGACATCCTTGTACTTGGTCCCCACTGTTTACTGATTTCCTTACAGAGAATGAGCAGCCATCTACTCCTGCTGCCATGCCTTCCCCACATGAACAGAGAGAAGACCCTATACACACAGGTCGCTTGTATCACATGTGAAGGCATAAGTCACAAACAAACTCCCACAGCAGTTTAGAATTGTGATTAATAGAATGATTAGTTCTTGAAAGGGGAAAAACTTAGAGATCACAATCCCTTACAAAAGCCCTCTGCAGGATCAGAAAAGGAGCCTAGTAGCCGGAAGGGAAGCTCAAGCAAGTGATCAAGCTGAAGGTAGAAGTTGCTTTTTAAAAGAGAGAGAGACCACAACTCAATGGGCTGATATCTCAGTGGCTATTCAGGAAACATCACAGAGAAAGGATCTGCTTCATGCATGAGAGTCACCGATGATTTCCCTTTAAGAAAAAAACCCATCAAAACTCCCAATAACATCATCAGCATTCAACAACATGTCTATGATTTCTTTGCCTTGCCTTTGATTGTGCATTAAATGATGCTGATAGTTAATCTGTGCAATTAATGCAAATTTCCTTGTAACTGACTAGACAGAATTGACAGGTTATCTTTTTTTTTTGATTATTTTTTTTATTGATAAAAGAATAAATAAAAAAAAAAACAATTTTCCACCTCCTCCCAGCCTCCCCTTTCCCTCCCCCTCCTCCCACTCTTCTCCTCCTCCTCCCACTCTTCTCCCCCTCCTCCCACCCCTCTCCCCTTCCCCCCACTCCTCTCCTCCTCCCTCTCCAGTCCAAAGAGCAGTCAGGGTTCCCTGCCCTGTGGTAAGTCCAAGGTCCTCCCCCCTCCGTCCATATCTAGGAAGGTGAACATCCAAACTGGCTAGGCTCCCACCAAGCCAGCAGATTGCGTAGGATCAAAACTGCGTGCCATTGTCCTTGGCGTATCATCAGCCCTCATTGTTCGTCATGATCAGAGAGTTCAGTTTTATCCCATGCTTTTTTTGGTAATAGTCCAGCTGGCCTTGCTGAGCTCCCAGTAGATCAGCTCCACTGTCTCAGTGGGTGGGAGCACCCCTCGTGGTCCCGACTTCTTTGCTTATGTTCTCCCTCCTTCTGCTCCTCGTTGGGACCTTGGGAGCTCAGTCCAGTGCTCCAGAGTGGGTCTCTGTCTCTATCTCCATCCATCACCAGATGAAAGTTCTAAGATGATATGCAAGATATTCATCAGTATTGCGCTAGGATGGGGTCATTTCAGGTTCCCTATCCTCAGCTGCCCAAGGAACTAACTGGGGACCTCAGCTTGCGCACCTGGGAGCCCCTCTAGGGTCAATTCTCCTGCCCACCCTAAAGTGGGTCCCTTAACTAAGAATTGTGGTTACGTGCTCCCCTATCCAACCTTCCTTTATCCCGATCCTCCTATTTCCCCAAGTCCCCCCTCCTTCCCTTCTACCTTTTCTCTCCCCATCTCCCCTAACCCCCTTCCCACCCCACCCCCAAGATCCCACTTTTCTCCCCGGCAATTTTGTCTAATTCCCTTATCCAAGAGGATAACGATATGTTTTTCCTTGTGTTCACCTTCTTACTTAGCTTCTTTAGGTTCGCCAATTGTATATTCTGTGACCCCTATTTATGGCTAGAAACCAATTATGAGTGAGTACATCCCATGTTCTTCTTTTTGGGTCTGGGATACCTCACTCAGGATAGTGCTTTCTATTTCCATCCATTTGCATGCAAAATTCGAGAAGTCATTGTTTTTTACCGCAGCGTAGTACTCTAGTGTGTATATATTCCATACTTTCTTCATCCATTCTTCCATTGAAGGGCATCTAGGTTGTTTCCAGGTTCTGGCTATTACAAATAATACTGCTATGAACATAGTTGAACAAATGCTTTTGACATGTGATAGAGCATCTCTTGGGTAAATTCCCAAGAGTGGTATTGCTGGGTCCAAGGGTAGGTTGATCCCGAATTTCCTGAGAAACCGAAACACTGACTTCCACAGTGGTTGCACAAGATTGCATTCCCACCAGCAATGGATGAGGGTACCCCTTCCTCCACAGCCTCTCCAGCAAAGGCTATCCTTGGTGTTTTTGACTTTAGCCATTCTGACAGGTGTAAGATGGTATCTCAAAGTTGTTTTGATTTGCATTTCCCTGATTGCTAAGGAAGTTGAGCATGACCTTAAGTATCTTTTGGACATTTGAAGTTCTTCTGTTGAGAATTCTCTGTTCAGTTCAGTGCCCCATTTTTTAATTGGGTTAATTAGCATTTTAAAGTCTAGTTTCTTGAGTTCTCTATATATTTTGGAGATCAGACCTTTGTCTGTTGCGGGGTTGGTGAAGATCTTCTCCCAGTCAGTAGGTTGCCTTTGTGTCTTAGTGACAGTGTCCTTTGCTTTACAGAAGCTTCTCAGTTTTAGTAGGTCCCATTTATTCAATGTTGCCCTTAATGCCTGTGCTTCTGGGGTTATACCTAAGAAGCGATCACCTGTGCCCATCTGTTGTAGGGTATTTCCCACTTTCTCTTCTATCAGGTTCAGTGTTTTCGGGCTGATAATGAGGTCTTTAATCCATTTGGACTTGAGTTTTGTGCACGGTGATAGATATGGGTCTATTTTCATTCTTCTACAGGTTGACATCCAGTTGTGCCAGCACAATTTGTTGAAGATGCTTTCTTTCTTCCATTGTATACTTTTAGCTCCTTTATCGAAAATGAGGTGTTCATAGGTTTGTGGGGTAAAATCCGGGTCTTCTATACGATTCCATTGGTCGACTTCTCTGTTTTTATGCCAGTACCACCCTGCTTTCATTACTGTAGCTCTGTAATAGAGTTTGAAGTCAGGGATGGTAATGCCTCCAGAAGATCCTTTATTGTATAGGATTGTTTTGGCTATCCTGGGTTTTTTGTTTTTCCATATAAAGTTGATTATTGTCCTCTCCAGATCTGTGAAGAATTTTGATGGGATTTTGATGGGGATTGCATTGAATCTATAAATTGCCTTAGGTAGAATTGCCATTTTTACTATGTTGATCCTCCCAATCCAAGAGCAAGGGATGTCCATACATTTTTTGGTATCCTCATCAATTTCTTTCTTCAATGCCTTAAAGTTCTTGTCAAATAGATCTTTCACTTCCTTGGTTAGATTTACCCCAAGATATTTTATGCTGTTTGTGGCTATCGTGAATGGAGAAGCTTCTCTGATTTCCCTCTCTGCTTCCATATCCTTTGTGTATAAGAGGGCGACTGATTTTTTGGAGTTGATCTTGTATCCTGCCACATTACTAAAGCTGTTTATCAGCTGTAAAAGTTCTTTGGTGGAGTTTTGGGGATCGCTTATGTACACTATCATATCATCTGCGAATAACAAAAGTTTAACTTCTTCCTTTCCAATTCGAATCCCCTTGATCCCATTATGCTGTCTTATTGCTATTGCTAGAACTTCCAGCACTATATTGAAGAGGTATGGCGAAAGTGGACAGCCTTGTCGTGTTCCTGAGTTAAGCGGGATGGCTTTGAGTTTCTCTCCGTTTAATTTGATGTTAGCTGTCGGCTTGCTGTATATAGCTTTTATTATATTTAGGTATGACCCTTGTATCCCTAATCTCTCCAAGACTTTTAACATAAATAGATGTTGAATTTTGTCGAATGCTTTTTCAGCAACTAATGAAATTATCATATGGTTTTTTTCTTTCAGTTTATTTATATGATGGATTACATTGATAGATTTTCGTATGTTGAACCAGCCCTGCATCTCAGGAATGAAGCCTACTTGATCATAATGGATAATTTTTCAGGTGTGTTCTTGGATTCGGTTTGCCAGTATTTTGTTGAGGATTTTTGCGTCGATATTCATGAGTGAGATCGGCCTGTAATTCTCTTTCCTGGTTGAGTCTTTGTGTGGTTTTGGTATCAGAGTAACTGTAGCTTCATAAAAGGAATTTGGTAATGACCCTTCTGTTTTTATATTGTGAAATACATTAAGGAGTATAGGTATTAGGTCTTCTTGGAAGTTCTGGTAGAATTCCGCATTGAAACCATCTGGTCCTGGGCTTTTTTTGGTAGGGAGGTTTTTGATAACCTCTTCTAATTCTTCGCGACTAACAGGTCTATTTAGATTGTTCACCTGGTCCTGATTTAACTTTGGTAAATGATATTTATCTAAGAAAGTATCCATTTCCTTTACATTTTCCAGTTTTGTGGCATATAGGCTTTTGTAGTAGGATCTAATGATTCTCTGAATTTCCTCTGTGTCTGTGGTTATGTCCCCCTTTTCATTTCTGATCTTATTAATTTGCAAATTCTCTCTCTGCCGTTTGATTAGTTTGGATAGGGGTTTGTCAATCTTGTTGATTTTCTCCAGGAACCAGCTTTTTGTTTCATTGATTCTTTGGATTGTTCTCTGTGTTTCTATTTTATTGATTTCAGCCCTCAGTTTGATTATTTCCAGTCTCCTACTCCTCCTAGGTGAGACTGCTTCTTTTTTTTCTAGAGCTTTCAGGTGGGCTGTTAAGTCTCCAATGTGAGCTTTCTCTGTTTTCTTTAAGTGGGCACTTAATGCTATGAACTTTCCTCTTAGGACTGCTTTCAGAGTGTCCCATAAGTTTGAGTATGTTGTTTTTTTATTTTCATTGAATTCCAGGAAGACTTTGATTTCTTTCTTTATTTCTTCCTTAATCCAGGTGTGGTTCAGTAGTTGGCTGTTCAGTTTCCATGACTTTGTGGGCTTTCCGGGGGTAGCCTTGTTGTTGAATTCTAACTTTAATCCATGGTGATCTGATAAGACACAGGTGGTTAGTAATACTTTTTTGTAACTGTGGATGTTTGCTTTGTTACCGACTATGTGGTCGATTTTCGAGAAGGTTCCATGAGCTGCAGAGAAGAAGGTGTATTCTTTCCTATTTGGGTGGAATGTTCTATAGATGTCTGTTAAGTCCATTTGCTTCATTACCTCCATTAGTTGTCTTATTTCTCTGTTAGGTTTCTGTCTGATTGACCTGTCCATTGGTGAGAGAGGGGTGTTGAAATCTCCTACTATTAGTGTGTGCAGTTTGATGGCTGCCTTGAATTTTAGCAATGTTTCTTTTATGTACGTGGGTGCTTTTTTTATTTATTTATTTATTTTTATTTTGTTTTTTTTTAAATTTATTTATTTATTAAAGATTTCTGTCTCTTCCCCGCCACCGCCTCCCATTTCCCTCCCCCTCCCCCAATTAAGTCTCCCCCCAGCCCGAAAAGCAATCAGGGTTCCCTGTCCTGTGGGAAGTCCAAGGAACCCCCACCTCCATCCAGGTCTAGTAAGTTGAGCATCCAAACTGCCTAGGCTCCCACAAAGCCAGTGCGTGCAGTAGGATCAGAAACCCATTGCCATTGTTCTTGAGTTCTCAGTAGTCCTCATTGTCCGCTATGTTCAGAGAGTCTGGTTTTATCCCAGGCTTTTCCAGACCCAGGCCAGCTGGCCTTGGTGAGTTCCCGATAGAACATCCCCATTGTCTCAGTGTGTGGGTGCACCCCTCGCGGTCCTGAGTTCTATGCTCGTGCTCTCTCTCCTTCTGCTCCTGATTTGGACCTTGAGATTTCAGTCCTGTGCTCCAATTTGGGTCTCTGTCTCTGTCTCCTTTCATCGCTTGCTGAAGGTTAATATTCAGGAGGATGCCTATATGTTTTTCTTTGGGTTCTCCTTATTTAGCTTCTCTAGGATCACTAATTATAAGCTCAATGTCCTTGGTTTATGGCTAGAAACCAAATATGAATGAGTACATCCCATGTTCCTCTTTTTGGGTCTGGCTTACCTCACTCAGGATAGTGTTTTCTATTTTCATCCATTTGTATGCAAAATTCATGAAGTCCTTGTTTTTTATTGCTGAGTAGTACTCTAATATGTATAAATTCCATACTTTCTTCATCCATTCTTCCATTGAAGGGCATCTAGGTTGTTTCCAGGTTCTGGCTATCACAAACAATGCTGCTATGAACATTGCAGAGCATATACTTTTGTTGTATGATAAGGCCTCTCTTGGGTATATTCCCAAGAGTGGTATTGCTGGGTCCAGGGGTAAGTTGATCCCGAATTTCCTGAGAAACCGCCATACTGCCTTCCAAAGTGGTTGCACAAGTTTGCATTCCCACCAGCAATGGATGAGTGTACCCCTTTCTCCACAACCTCTCCAGCAAAGGCTATCATTGGTATTTTTGATTTTAGCCATTCTGACAGGTGTAAGATGGTATCTTAAAGTTGTCTTGATTTGCATTTCCCTGATCGCTAAGGAAGTTGAGCATGACCTTAAGTGTCTTTTGGCCATTTGAAGTTCTTCTGTTGAGAATTCTCTGTTCAGCTCAATGCCCCATTTTATAATTGGGTTGATTAGCCTTTTACGGTCTAGTTTCTTGAGTTCTTTATATATTTTGGAGATCAGACCTTTGTCAGTTGCGGGGTTGGTGAAGATCTTCTCCCAGTTGGTGGGTTGCCTTTGTGTCTTAGTGACAGTGTCCTTTGCTTTACAGAAGCTTCTCAGTCTCAGGAGGTCCCATTTATTCAATGAGGTCCTTAATGTCTGTGCTGCTGGGGTTATACGTAAGAAGTGGTCTCCTGTGCCCATGTGTTGTAGAGTACTTCCCAATTTCTCTTCTATCAGGTTCACTGTGTTCAAACTGATATTGAAGTCTTTAATCCATTTGGACTTGAGTTTTGTGCATGGTGATAGATATGGATCTATTTTCATTCTTCTACAGGTTGACATCCAGTTTTGCCAGCACAATTTGTTGAAGATGCTCTCTTTTTTCCATTGTATACTTTTAGCTCCTTTATCGAAAATCAGGTGTTCATAGGTTTGTGGGTTAATGTCAGGGTCTTCTATTCGATTCCATTGGTCGACTTCTCTGTTTTTATGCCAATACCAAGCTGTTTTCAATACTGTAGCTCTGTAGTAGAGTTTGAAGTCAGGGATGGTAATGCCTCCAGATGATCCTTTGTTGTATAAGATTGTTTTGGCTATCCTGGGTTTTTTGTTTTTCCATATAAAGTTGATTATTGTCTTCTCCAGATCTGTGAAAAATTTTGATGGGATTTTGATGGGGATTGCATTGAATCTACAGATTGCTTTTGGTAGAATTGCCATTTTTACTATTTTGATCCTCCCAATCCAGTAGCAAGGAAGATCTTTCCATTTTCTGGTGTCCTCTTCAATTTCTTTCTTCAAAGACTTAAAGTTCTTGTCAAATAGATCTTTCACATCCTTGGTCAGAGTTACCCCAAGATATTTTATGCTATTTGTGGCTATCGTGAAAGGTGATGCTTCTCTAATTTCCCTCTCTGTTTCCTTATCCTTAGTGTATAGGAAGGCCACTGATTTTTTGGAGTTGATCTTGTATCCTGCCACATTACTAAAGGTGTTTATCAGCTGTAGGAGTTCTTTGGTAGAGTTTTTGGGGTCGCTTATGTATACTATCATATCATCTGCAAATAACGAGAGCTTAACTTCTTCTTTTCCGATACGAATCCCCTTGATCCCTTTATGTTGTCTTATTGCTATTGCTAGAACTTCAAGCACTATATTGAAGAGGTATGGAGAGAGTGGACAGCCTTGTCGTGTTCCTGATTTTAGTGGGATGGCTTTGAGTTTTTCTCCATTTAATTTAATGTTAGCTGACGGCTTGCTGTAAATAGCTTTTATTATATTTAGGTATGACCCTTGTATCCCTAATCTCTCCAAGACTTTTATCATAAAGGGGTGTTGAATTTTGTCAAATGCTTTTTCAGCATCTAATGAAATGATCATATGGTTTTTTTCTTTCAGTTTATTTATATGGTGGATTACATTGATAGATTTGCGTATGTTGAACCAGCCCTGCATCTCTGGGATGAAGCCTACTTGATCATAATGGATAATTTTTCTAATGTGTTCTTGGATTCGGTTTGCCAGTATTTTATTGAGAATTTTTGCATCGATATTCATGAGTGAGATTGGCCTGTAATTTTCTTTCTTGGTTGGGTCTTTGTGTGGTTTTGGTATCAGGGTAACTGTAGCTTCATAAAAGGAATTTGGCAATGACTCTTCTGTTTCTATATTGTGAAATACATTAAGGAGTATAGGTATTAGCTCTTTTTGGAAGTTCTGGTAGAATTCTGCATTGAAACCATCTGGTCCTGGGCTTTTTTTGGAAGGTAGATTTTTGATAACGGTTTCTAGCTCTTCGCGACTAACAGGTCTATTTAGATCATTCACCTGGTCTTGGTTTAGCTTTGGTATGTGGTACTTATCTAAAAAAATGTCCATTTCTTTTGCATTTTCTAGTTTTGTGGCATACAGGCTTTTGTAGTAAGATCTAATGAGTCTCTGAATTTCCTCTGTGTCTGTGGTTATGTCCCCCTTTTCATTTCTGATCTTATTTATTTGCGTGTTCTCTCTCTGTCGTTTAATTCGTTTGGATAGGGGTTTGCCGATCTTGTTGATTTTCTCCAAGAACCAACTTTTTGTTTCATTGATTCTTTGGACTGTTTTCTGCGTTTCTATTTTGTTGATTTCTGCCCTCAGTTTGATTATTTCCAGTCTTCTACTCCTCCTGGGCACATCTGCTTCTTTTTTTTCTAAAGCTTTCAGGTGTGCTGTTAAGTTTCCGATGTATGCTTTTTCTGTTTTCTTTAAGTGGGCACTTAGTGCTATGAACTTTCCTCTTAGCACTGCTTTCATAGTGTCCCATAGGTTTGAGTATGTTGTCCCTTTATTTTCATTAAATTCAAGGAAGACTTTAATTTCTTTCTTGATTCTTCCTTGACCCAGGTGTGGTTCAGTAGTTGACTGTTCAGTTTCCATGAGTTTGTCGGCTTTCTGGAGGTAGGATTGTTGTTGAATTCTAACTTTAATCCGTGGTGATCTGATAAGACACAGGTGGACACTGATATTTTTTTGTATCTGTGGAGGTTTACTTTGTTTCCGAGTATGTGGTCAATTTTCGAGAAGGTTCCATGGGCTGCAGAGAAGAAGGTATATTCTTTCCTATTTGGGTGGAATGTTCTATAGATGTCTGTTAAGTCCATTTGCTTCATTACCTCCAGTAGTTCTCTTACTTCTCTATTAGGTTTCTGTCTGATTGACCTGTCCATTGCTGAGAGAGGTGTATTGAAGTCTCCTACTACTAGTGTGTGTGGTTTGATGTCTGCTTTGAGTTTTAGTAATATTTCTTTTACATACGTGGGTGCTTTTATATTAGGGGCGTAAATATTCAGGATTGAGACTTCATCCTGACAAATTGTTCCTGTTATGAGTATAAAGTGTCCATCTCGATCTCTTCGGATTGATTTTAGTTTGAAGTCAGTTTTGTTAGAAATTAATATGGCCACACCTGCTTTTTTCTTAGGACCATTTGCTTGAAAGATCTTTTCCCAGCCCTTTACTCTGAGTAGATGCCTGTCTTTGTGGTTGAGATGTGTTTCTTGCAAACAGCAGAATGTTGGATCCTGTTTTCGTATCCAATCTCTTAGCCTGTGCCTTTTTATAGGTGAATTGAGACCATTAATATTTAGTGATATTAATGACCAGTGGTTGTTTATGCCAGATATTCTTATTGTTTTTGGAAGTAGAATTTGTGTGTCTCCCTTCTTTGAGTTGTGCTAGTGAAGGGTCGCTAGATGCCTGAGTTATTGTAAGCAGTGTTGTCAATGTTGGATTCCTTGGGTTGCGATTTTCCTTCTATTACTTTCTGTAGGGCTGGATTCGTGGCTATGTATTGTTTAAATTTGTTTTTATCCTGGAATGTCTTGATTTCTCCATTTATAGTGAACGAAAGCTTGGCTGGGTATAGTAGTCTGGGCTTGCATCCATGGTCTCTTAGCTTCTGCAGTACTTCTATCCAGGACCTTCTGGCTTTCATTGTTTCCATAGAGAAATCAGGTGTAAGTCTGATCGGTTTACCTTTATAAGTTACTTGGCCTTTTTCCTTTGCAGCTCTTAGTATTCTTTCTTTAACCTGTATATTTTGTGTTTTGATTATTATATGGCGAGGGGATGTTTTCCTTTGATCCAGTCTGTTTGGTGTTCTATATGCTTCTTGAATATTCAAAGGAATATCTTTCTTTATGTTGGGAAAGTTTTCTTCCATAATTTTGTTCAAAATATTTTCTGGGCCTTTGAGCTGTGACTCTTCTCCTTCTTCTATTCCTATTATTCTTAGATTTGGTCTTTTTATTGTGTCCCATATTTCCTGAATGTTTTGTGATGAGAATTTGTTGGCTTTGCAGTTTTCTTTGATCAGAGCGTTTATTTTCTCTATGTTGTCCTCAGAATCTGAGATTCTTTCTTCTATTTCTTGTATTCTATTGATTATGCTTGTTTCTGTAGGCTCTGCTCGTTGACCTAGATTTTCCATATCCAGCTGGTCCTCAGTTTGTGTTTTCTTCCTTGCTTCCATTTCAGTTTTCAATTCTTGAACTGTTTCCATTACCTGTTTGATCGTTCTTTCTTGGTTTCCCAGGGTATTATGTACGTATTTACTCATTTCTTCAAATTTTTGGTTATACTTCTCATCCATTTCTATAAGGGCATTTTTCACATGTTGTTTAAGGGACTCTACAGCTTTCATAAAGTCAATTTTTTCCACTTCTTCTGTGTTATGATGGTGGAGACCTTCTGTTGTAAGATCGTTGGGTTCTGGTGTTTTCATGTTGTTTTTCAAATTATTGGGTGAATTCTTTCCTTGGCGCCTGCCCATCTCCTCCTATCAATGCTATCTAAGGGGTCTTTAAAACTGGTTCAGGTTCCCCTGCTGGCCAGGGGCTCCTCTTACAAAATGCCCTTGCTCTGTTTCCTGGTTCCTGCCGGGGGCCAAGATCCCTCTCACCCCTCAGAAAGGTCTTCAGGAATAGGACCTGGCTCCTCCTTTGCCAGGGACCTCCCCAACCGAAGGCCTACCTCTTTGGTTTAATTGTAGTGGGGCGATCTGTTCTTGGTGTTGCGCACGGTCCCTGCAGCCTGCTTCTGCTGCTGGGATGGTTCCCGCCGCCAGCAGCCTGTGTCCTCTGCTGCCGCTCTGGTCCCAGTGGGTCCCCGCCGGCTGCGCTGGGCGTCCTCCGGCCGCGCTCCGCCGCCCGGTGTTCCGGCCGCGCTCCGCCGCCCGGTGTTCCGGCCGCGCTCCGCCGCCCGGTGTTCCGGCCGCGCTCCGCCGCCCGGTGTTCCGGCCGCGCTCCGCCGCCCGGTGTTCCGGCCGCGCTCCGCCGCCCGGTGTTCCGGCCGCGCTCCGCCGCCCGGTGTTCCGGCCGCGCTCCGCCGCCCGGTGTTCCGGCCGCGCTCCGCCGCCCGGTGTTCCGGCCGCGCTCCGCCGCCCGGTGTTCCGGCCGCGCTCCGCCGCCCGGTGTTCCGGCCGCGCTCCGCCGCCCGGTGTTCCGGCCGCGCTCCGCCGCCCGGTGTTCCGGCCGCGCTCCGCCGCCCGGTGTCCGTGGGTGCTTTTATGTTAGGGGCATAGATGTTCAGGATTGAGACTTCTTCCTGATGAACTGTTCCTGTTATGAATATAAAATGCCCCTCTCCATCTCTTCTGATTGATTTAAGTTTGAAGTCAACTTTGTTAGAGATTAGTATGGCCACACCTGCTTGCTTCTTAGGTCCATTTGCTTGATAGGCCTTTTCCCATCCCTTTACTCTGAGTAGGTGCCTGTCTTTGTGGTTGAGGTGTGTTTCTTGTAAACAGCAGAATGTTGGATCCTGTTTTCTTATCCAATCTCTTAGCCTGTGCCTTTTTATAGGTGAGTTGAGACCATTGACATTAAGTGATATTAATGACCAGTGGTTGTTAACTCCGGTCATTATTTTTTAGTCGTAGAGTTTGTGTGTATCCCTTCTTTGGTTTGTGTTGATGAAGGGTCTCTAGATGTCTGAGTTATTGTAGTCATTATTGGATTCCTTGGTTAGTGATTTTCCTTCTATTACTTTCTGTAAGGCTGGATTTGTGGCTGCATATTGTTTGAATTTGTTTTTATCCTGGAAAATTTTATTTTCTCCATTTATAGTGAACGAAAGCTTGGCTGGGTATAGTAATCTGGGCTTGCATCCATGGTCTCTCAGTTTCTGCAGTACATCTATCCAGGACCTTCTGGCTTTCATGGTTTCCATGGAAAAGTCAGGTGTAAGTCTGATAGGTTTACCTTTGTAAGTAATTTGGCCTTTTTCCTTTGCCGCTCTTAATATTTTTTCCTTATTCTGAATGCTTTGTGTTTTGATAATTATATGGCGAGGGGATGTTTTTTTTTGATCCAGCCTATTCGGTGTTCTGTATGCTTCTTGCACCTTCATAGGTATATCTTTCTTTAGGTTGGGAAAGTTTTCTTCTATAATTTTATTAAATATATTTTCTGGACCATTGAGCTGCACTTCTCCTTCTTCTACTCCTATTATTCTTAGGTTTGGTCTTTTTATTGTGTCCCATATTTCCTGAATGTTTTGTGATGAGAGTTTGTTGGACTTGCTGTTTTCTTTGATCATAGTGTTTATTTTCTCTATGGTATCTTCAGAATCTGAGAGTCTTTCTTCTATCTCTTGTATTCTGCTGGTTATGCTTGTTTCTGTAGTCTCTATTCGTTTACCTAGATTTTCCATGTCCAGCCGGCCCTCTATTTGTGTTTTCTTCTTTGCCTCTATTTCAGTTTTCAAGCCTTGAACTGTTTCCATTATCTGTTTGATTGTTTTTCCTTGGTTTTCTAGGGTATCATTCACTGATTTATTCAATTCTTCAAACTTTCTGTTATATTTCTCATCCATTTCTATAAGGGCGTTTTTTACATGCTGTTTAAGGGCGTCAATCACTTTCATGAAGTCAAACTTTTCTCCTTCTTGATTAAGGTGTTCATGTCCTTCCGTTGTGAGGTCGCTGGATTCTGGTGGCTTCATGTTGCTTTTCAATTTGTTGGGCGAATTCTTGCCTTGACGTCTGCCCATCTCTTCTTCCAAATACTCCCTTATGGGTCTTCTTTTACCAGATCAGGTCTCCTTGCCTACCCAACGCGGCCTCCCCAATGTTGGCTCTCCTGGCACCAAGGGATCAGGTCTCCGTGCCCAACCCTGGCTCGTCCCAATGCTGGTTCTCCCCAATGCTGGTTCTCCTCAACGCTGGTTCTCCTGGGGCCGAGAGATCAGGCCTCCGTGCTGGTTGGGCAGCTCGCAAACAAAGCGCCTACTCTCCTTGGTACAGGCAGGCCATAGGAACAAAGGCAGTGGAGCCCGCCCAGGCGTCCCGAGGACTGGGATCCAGCTCCCAATGCCACGCACCAAAAGAGGGCAGGGGGGGCCCAAGTGGGGAGGGCTCTGGACGGAAGCTGGGTGGGCCAGGAAGAAAGAGGCAGTAACCAGGGAATAGAGGTCCTGCAGAGAGCCCAAGAAAGACAGGAGGCCAAGGGACCCCCGAGATCCCCGTCCCTGGCTGGCGCCGCGGGCCAGAAACTCACCCCAATGCTGGTTCTCCTGGGGCCGAGAGATGAGGCCTCCGTGCTGGTTGGGCAGCTCGCAAAGAAAGCGCCTACCCTCCTTGGTGCAGGCAGGCCACAGAAACAAAGGCAGTGGAGCCCGCCCGGGCGCCGGGAGGACTGGGACCCAGCTCCCAATGCCTCGCGCCAAAAGAGGGCAGGGGGGCCCAAGTGGGGAGGGCTCTGGACGGAAGCTGGGTGGGCCAGGAAGAAAGAGGCAGTAACCAGGGAATAGAGGTCCTGCAGAGAGCCCAAGAAAGACAGGAGGCCAAGGGACCCCCGAGATCCCCGTCCCTGGCTGGCGCCGCGGGCCAGAAACTCACCCCAATGCTGGTTCTCCTGGGGCCGAGAGATCAGGCCTCCGTGCTGGTTGGGCAGCTCGCAAACAAAGCGCCTACTCTCCTTGGTGCAGGCAGGCCATAGGAACAAAGGCAGTGGAGCCCGCCCAGGCATCCCGAGGACTGGGATCCAGCTCCCAATGCCACGCGCCAAAAGAGGGCAGGGGGGCCTCAAGTGGGGAGGGCTCTGGACGGAAGCTGGGTGGGCCAGGAAGAAAGAGGCAGTAACCAGGGAATAGAGGTCCTGCAGAGAGCCCAAGAAAAACAGGAGGCCAAGGGACCCCTGAGATCCCCGTCCCTGGCAGGCGCCGCGGGCCAGAAACTCACCCCAATGCTGGTTCTCCTGGGGCCGAGAGATGAGGCCTCCGTGCTGGTTGGGCAGTTCGCAAACAAAGCGCCTACCCTCCTTGGTGCAGGCAGGCCACAGAAACAAAGGCAGTGGAGCCCGCCCTGGCGCCGGGAGGACTGGGACCCAGCTCCAAATGCCTCGCGCCAAAAGAGGGCGGGGGGCCCAAGTGGGGAGGGCTCTGGACAGAAGCCCAATGCTGGTTCTCCTGGGGCCGAGAGATCAGGCCTCCGTGCTGGTTGGGCAGTTCGCAAACAAAGTGCCTACCCTCCTTGGTGCAGGCAGGCCACAGAAACAAAGGCAGTGGAGCCCGCCCGGGCGCCGGGAGGACTGGGACCCAGCTCCCAATGCCTCACGCCAAAAGAGGGCGGGGGGGGGCCAAGTGGGGAGGGCTCTGGACGGAAGCTGGGTGGGCCAGGAAGAAAGAGGCAGTAACCAGGGAATAGAGGTCCTGCAGAGAGCCCAAGAAAGACAGGAGGCCAAGGGACCCCCGAGATCCCCGTACCTGGCTGGCGCTGCGGGCCAGAAACTCACCCCAATGCTGGTTCTCCTGGGGAGGAGAGATCAGGCCTCCGTGCTGGTTGGGCAGCTCGCAAACAAAGCGCCTACACTCCTTGGTGCAGTCAGGCCACAGAAACAAAGGCAGTGGAGCCTGCCCTGGCGCCGGGAGGACTGGGACCCAGCTCCCAATGCCTCGCGCCAAAAGAGGGTGGGGGGCCCAAGTGGGGAGGGCTCTGGACAGAAGCCCAACGCTGGTTCTCCTGGGGCCGAGAGATCAGGCCTCCGTGCTGGTTGGGCAGCTCGCAAACAAAGCGTCTACTCTCCTTGGTGCAGGCAGGCCATAGAAACAAAGGCAGTGGAGCCCGCCCGGGCGCCCCAAGGACTGGTCGACAGGTTATCTTAAACAAAGCCGGGAGTCACTCTACGATGGAACTGGTTCATCATCACCTGTGTGACAGTGACATAATTAAGATCTTTCCTTTGTCTATAAATCTCATTATGTTCAACATGATATGTTGTCATACAGATTTCTTAGGGTTTTGTCCCACTGGTGGTTTCCTTGGTATGCTTACATAATTTTTGCCAGATCCAATCAGTTTTGCCATGCACTCTCAGCTCCACGTCATTGTGTTCCCCTTATGTTCCAGTCCAGGCATTTTAGACCTCTTGTAACTGTTGTAAGAGTATCTCATGTTCCACCTAAATGATTTAGGGTTTTATTTAGGCTGGGTTTTATCTTCCATCACTGAGTTCATTGACTTTCCTTGGGCGTAATTCCTGGGACACTGAGCCTAACTCCTGGGGGATTCCTCCAGTTATTTCTCCTTTCTTAGATAGTTTACACTCTCACTATTACTGTGAGAGTGTTTCTGTAGCAAATATTCTTCTCAAGATGAGAAGAAACTTCAATATTACAATCCATTTGTTATTGTGATTTAAATACACACACACAAACACACACAAGTTAATGCACATACACTGATGATATCTCAATTTATGTGGCCATTCTGGGGATGTCAAGATCGATATCTCTCGAGTGGTTCTCAGAAGGCCATAGGGTGACCCTCTCTAGGTACTTAAGCAGGGAGGAGAAGTTGACCACACTGTGACATGTCCCTAGGAATTATGTGTGCCTTGTCCCATAGTCAGACGGATAACTGACTATCTTGAGAACCACCATGGAACTTTTGTTTGGCAAATGATGGAGATCAAGTCAGGGTCAAAATCAGAAAACTAGATGGAGCTTCCAAGCTCCAGTGGAAGAGCAGATGGATGGAGAAAAAGAGCAAGGATGTCAGGAATATAAGGGTTTGGTCCACACTATGAGACACTGTGCCTGAACTAAGGGGATTTCAACTAATCCAGTTACCTGGGAATGAAAGAACATGGGATCAAACTGGAAGCTCTGAATGTGGCTGACAATTGGGGCAGACGGAGAAGCCAAAGATAATGGCACTTGCAATTGTCTGCATATCATACACTGGCTTTTTGTGATCATATTTTTTGTGGATGCATACCTTGCTAAATCTGGATGGATGAAGGGTGGGCTTGGACTTCCCACAGCTCAACGTACCCTGCCCTCTATTTGGACTGGTGTTTGACTGGAGAGGTTTATTTGCGGAGGAAGAAGAATGTGGGAGGAGGAAGAGAAGTGGAAAGTTTGATAATTATTATTATGAAGTAATGGAAAAATCAATAGAAAATAACCAATGAGGACATTGGAGCTAGGAAAAAAAACATTCATGTGAGTTGTTGACTCAGACCAAAAATTATTTTACAGAAAAAAAAACATATAAAGGGGTTGAGTTACTTGGAAAATATGACTCAAGTAATTGGGAAGAAGATTGGGGTTTTTATTTTGGGTCTTCATGGGGCTGTATGAGCAGCATTTTAGGACCTGTATGCTGGATATTTCTGGGGGTTAGTAGGGAAGAAACCTGGCTAGGAGGAGTTTTATGACATAAGTAGAGCCTTGATGATGTCACAAAGCTTTGGTTGGGGGTGGCAACTCTGTTCCACATGAAGCACTAGTCTTCTGTGAAGGTGGGCTTACTATCTTCACGGTGGCTGAGGAGGTCAGTTCAGCTCTTGGGCTCCACAACTGTTCAACCGAATTTCCAGAAGTTGGAATCTAGAGAGCCAAGATAATTTCTTTTGGTAAATATGTTTAGGAAGCAACTAGGACCTCTGTAGTCAAAGAAAGGTTTCTTTCAAATCTGCTCTGGGTCCAAAATTTATGTCGTTAACAGCTCCTATATTTGATAGCTGGGGGACAGTTAATGTCAGGTATTCTCCCCACTCTATCTTTGCTAAAAATGTCCAATTCCTCAGTCCACTTAAATGGCAAAGATCCTCTTTGTCCATATGTGTTTTAAAAGATAATTATTTCTAATAGGTGTTGTTGCACAGATTAATGTTTCATTCTTTTGGCAGTTTGAATCGCAGTACTCACTTCTCTAATGAAGATACAGAATATCTTTATGTAATCAACCTGGATCTGGATCAGGAGACACAATAGAGAGAGCCAGTGGACTGGAGTGCCATGACCTTGGGCAGGCGGTTATAGATCAGCCAACTAACCAGTAGCTTGAGTGGTAAGGAGAGGAGTGGCTGTTCTTTGAATTCTTTGCCATCTGTTCAGATATTTCTTTCTCACTTTAGGTATAGGCATAGCTTCCTCTCTCGTTGATATAATAAGTCAGGAAGTAGGTTTCTCACTAGAGGTCAATTGCATTTTGCAGCAGGAATATGTCTCTGATACACATATACTGAGCTGTAGACAAGAGTTTGATAATTTTCCTATTAATTTCTTAAGAACATATTACATTTAGGTATGCAAATCTATTCAGCCCTGCCTTTTTCACCTGCTCCAAAGTTATTCCTAAAACGAGCCTTGACCTCACATGCTCACCTTCTTATCCTTGCAGGCACTTATGATGGAGGAAACCACTTTTTGTCTGATTTAAACTGAAGAGTTCTTCCTATGCAGAGATTGGCAGCTATGAAGCCCAAGCACAGAAACAGAGCCAAGAGACAGTGGAACAGGAGTGCTGTGGCCTATCTCAGAAAGTCTCCCGCCATGATGAAGATGCCTCTTAGTATGAGTTGCATGCCACATCTCCAGAAGAAGAATGGGCCATCGCTCCAGAAGCAAAAACTTAGTAAGCCTTTTGAAGCCCTGGAGAATATTGTTGGCCGCAGAATTTCTCATGGCTGGAAGGAAGCCAATGAACCAGTCATCCATTGGAAAGCCATCATTCTAGATCAACTGCCAACATATCCCTCTCTCTATTTGTTGAAATATGATGGGATTGATTGTGTCTATGGCTTGGAGCTTCATAGTGATGAAAGGATTTTAAACCTGAAGATCCTGATTAATAATGTGCCATTTCCTCAGGTGACAGACACTCGTCTCTCAAACACCATATTTGCCAGAGCAGTGAAACATACATTCATGGGCACAAATGGCTCTAAGAATGACTGGAACGGGATGGTCCTAGAAGAGGTGCCAATCATGAAGACCTGGTTTTATATTACCTACAAGAAAGATCCGGTCTTGTACATTTACCACCTCCTGGATGACTACCTGGAAGGCAACCTCCACATCATGCCAGGCTCTAACGAAGAAAGGAGTGGCGTGGTCCCAGATGAGGTGCAGACCATAACGACCTGTTTCTACATTGTCAACGAGAATGATCCGGTCCTGTACCTTTACCACCATCATGATGATTCCATTGAAGGCTACCTCCACATCACGCCTGAATGTCCTCCAGTAGAGGTGACTTTGGAATTAGGCAGGGATTCCTTGGAGGGCAAAAGAGTGCAGTACAACAAAAAAGATGGAACCCAAGAGATAGGTAAAATTATTTGCCAAGTTCCCAACAAACCTTCTGTGTATTTCATCAAGTTTGATAATGACTTCCATATCTATGTCTATGATTTGGTGAAGATCTGTTAAAGTGAAATTCTCAAATTTTGAGGGGCAGACTTAATTCTCTCCTTGGGAATGTGTTTTTTCAGAGATACCTCAGGTCTTCTATGAATCCTGGTATCTTTTCCAATGGATTATTCTTTCTCAAAGAATAAAAATTTGTTAACATGTTGTGTTATTTGGTCAATGATGGATTGTGTTTGGTGGATGGGGCATCACAGAAATACATGCCTCAAAACAAAGCAGGATTTATGGTCTTTTCCCCTTGGAGAGTAAAGGACTGGGGATGCGTGTTGTGGTAAAGGACAAGATGGCTGTCAAGGAAGCAGTGGAGAGGGGACAAAAAGTTGTATGATCTCGGGGCGGTATGAAGCTTGAGGGAAAACCATGTCAAATGGAAAGATGTGACCAATATCAGCGTGAGGTATTGGGACTTAAGAGGATAAAGAGTAGATTAATCAGGAAGGGACACAAATGTATACTCAAAATCAGAGAAAATTAGGTTTCATTTGATGAATGGTTTAATTCGTACAGGCTGTAAGTCAAAGGATGTTTGAACTCCACTAGAGCATGTTGCTTAGTGAAAAGTGTCTCCGCTCAGTTGCTCTTCTCCAGTAAGTTGGACATCAAGCTACCTACTTAGTTTTGCCAGAATTCTGTCTGCCACCTACTTTGTCATGCCTGGATTCGGTATGCCTTGAACTCTCATAGGTCTTATCCATGCCATTCAACCCTTGTCAGTTCATTTATATAATTGTCCTGCCATATCTGGAAAATTGTGTTCCCTTTCATTGATCATGTTCTGTAGTACTTGGGCTATAAAACTCATGAACACACTCACCCACACACAGGATAAACATGTACATATGATGCCCACTAGTGTGTGACATGCACACATATGATGAATGCACCGAACTCCATAATATCAGTAAAGTAGGGAATCCATGATGCTAGGTGGAGTCTGGCAAAGACCCCACACACCCATCAAACTGCCAAATACCAGTATGGTACTGATGTCTGACTCCCATCCTGTAAGAAACCTGCCATCCTGTAACAGGGCTATTTTTGGTTCCTTCATCTTCACAAACTTGGTTAAAATGTTAGAGTTGTCAAACTGGGAGTTAGGGTCCAGCATGTAGATCAGCTGTCCCAGGTCAGGTGATTTGGCTACAATTTGGGTGAGAAATTGTACCAGGGAATTCTGGTACACCCTCTCCTCTTCTTCTCCCTGTCCTCATCATCACTCTTGTGGGTGGGCCTGGAGCACAAAGAAGGTAAAATGGAATAAGCCTCCTCCTTAGTGGAAAACCTTGTCAATCCTTAATTTGACCTGACTCTCTGAGGGAATGCAGAACATTTTTTCCTACTAGGTCTCCTCATAAATTGGTTCACTCATTTTTCCAATGAATGATTGAATTCATCCATTCTTCCTTGTCTCTCTCTCTTCTTTCTTCCCTTCTTCCATTTCCCCCTTGATTGTAGAAATTTGAGCAGCAGGGCTGCATCCCCATGGGGCCGCCTTGTAAGGTTATGCTCCGAAATAAAAACACAAAACTATTCATTTCAACACTGCCTGCCCCATTATTTTCAGCCTCTTAACCCATGTCTAATAATGTATGTTGCAGCACGAGGTGCGCTTAGAAGGAAAGATTTAGCATGTCTGACCTGGTGGCTGGCTGTATCGCCATCTGCCTCAGAGTGCAGAGCTACCATTTCTGCCCATGGCAGAGGTGCATGGCATCTCTAAGCTCAATTCCTATTCCTCCCAGCATTCTCTTATGTTTATTCCACCCACATATGTTCTAACCTTTCAGGCGAAACAGTTTCTTTATTTAATTAACCAATGACCTATACTCCATCATTACTCCTATTTCTGTTTAAACAGGAACGGAATCTTTAACTTTAACATAGCAAAATTACATATAACAAAACAGTTATCAAGCAAGAATTACAGTTACAATATTTATATCTATTTTATCTTTTATCATAACAATGGAAAACTATAACTATCTATCTATTCTTCAACTCCATCAGAGACTCCAGAATAATACAGTATTACCTAAGCAAACAAAAAGTAAGCCATTTTCAAACTCTAGAAATGACAGAGACATCTCGCTGCCTGGACAGTCACCCAAAGTTCCTCTGTACCGTTGGTGTTTCCATCCTCAGCCTACAGGCCCATAGTTTCCAGCAGACATTTCCATGAAGCAGGAAATTTCAAAGGCAGTCACTATCTGCTTGTCTTGAAGAATGTTTTGCTGACCCTTTCCTGAATCAGGAACATGAAAAGATCATCTCACCTTTAGGCAAGTTCAGTAGTCCTCTCTCTGAGTGTTTTCTGTGTACAGTTTATGCAACAATCCAGGCAAGAGCAGTTTCTTCCCCAAATGGCTATCAAACTCCATAAGGATCCTCTTTGATGCCCATCTTCTTCCTGAAGTAGATATGTGCTGCCAAGAGTAGAGTGTCTCACTGTCATGAAAAACCCTAAGGTACTAAAACATTAAATAGCCTATTTTGTAGTCTAGAGAGATATGAATAATGCCTATCTAACTGAAATATATATATATATATATATATATATATATATATATATATATATATATATATATATATATATATGTAGCTAGAAAATCTAACTAACATGACTACAAACTTGACTATTATTAATGATTATCCATTAATAACCTATATATATTATATTTTTAAATGAACTACACAATCACAATACCTTAATTAAGATCAAAAATGCATATACATGTAACAAAATTGACCTAAAATCTCTATCAGTAAAGCAAAATCTATACTAATGCAAATATTCATATCTATATCACATCCCACTTTAAATGTAAAGGAATGTTTATAAGCCATATTTGGGAATGTGGGTGCAGTTTTTTCTCTCCAAAATGCTTCCTGCTGAATGGTGGCATCATTATTGATTTATATCAGTTGTCAGTTGAGCGAAGCAATTTTTTAAAGGTGTTCACAGCAACCTTTAAGTAGGGAGTGGTCCATCCTACCATATTAGGATAGAGGCATCCACAGACTATCACCCTCCGTGAAAACAAAATAGAAACTCCTTTCCAAAGCATCATGTCCTTAGATCCAAATTTCAAAGTCAAGGCATTTTCAAAATATCTATGTTGGATTATTTCAGCAGCTTTTATAAAGAAACATCTTTTAGCAGCTATTGCTACTGCCTCAAAATTCAAATGATTCAAAAAGAGCATAATAGCATACAATATCAAAATTCGCTGTGAATTTTCCATCTTTGTGCGCTTCAATTTAACCTCTATTTTATTTATTTTTCCTTTTTATTTTTTGCCTTTTGAGACAGGTTCTCTGTATCTTTGACCTGGAGTAACTCTGTATACTTGTCTGTCCTTGAAGTCTCAGAGAACTGCCTCTTTCTGCCTTTCAGGCATTGGGATTAAAGGTGTATGCTACTACACATTGAACTCACAAAGATCTGTTTGTCTCTGCCTTCAAGGCACTGGGATTAAAGGCGTGTGCTACCTCACCTTGAAGGTACAGAGTTCAATCTTCCTCTGCCTCCCATCTGTTGGGTTTACAGGTTTGTACTACCACACCCAAAAACTCTCTTCCTTTTTTTAACTTTAAGAACTTCAAATTTTAGCCTGCACATATTTTTAACACACTGTAAATCATTTAAAAATTTTCTTTGTCTTTGAATCTCTCTTTACTCTATTTCTCTCTCTGTTTTTCTGACCACATGAGTCTTTCATTTACCAAGCAATCTCAGTAGGACTAAAGCCGTGGCTTTGCTGTCCAGATGTAGCCCATTCCTTAGCTTTCTGCCATTCCAACCTTGTGGCTGAGGTACCGAACAAAGCCGCATTCAGTGCCACAAGTTTACAGTGTTTCAAGGTCCTTGCCATCAAAGAGGCTGCAACAGACAACACTCAAGCCCTCTTTCTCTAGCTGGCTGTCCTTCCTCAAACAGTCAGAGTTTGCCCAGGCAGGATGGCCCAGAAAGCCGGCATTTTGAAACAACACAGTTTTTTTTTTCCTGCTACTGCTGAAAACATACAAGCATTCAGTTGGCTTTTATCAACACCATTTAAATGTTTTGTGGCAGGACCTCTTAAGGGCTGCAGGGTTTTGCAGCTGAAGCTGAGTCAGCAAGCCTCTTTTAGATGAGAGCCCTTGCTTTCTTCTAGCAAGCAGAGCAGACCGAGAAATCGCTGCTACCAAGAAAACATGCTTTACTCTTTCCCAAGTTTTCTCAGGCCTTCAGTGGATTCAGTTGTCCACAAGGCTGCAAGCCATTCTGTAGTTATTTAAGCAGCGAGGCTGTGTCCCCAGCACCACGGCCGCATGAAGGTTATGCCTGAAATAAATACACAAAAACTGTATTCTTTTAAACACTGCTGGCCCATTAGATTCAGCATTTTAACCCATTTCTAATAATCAGTGTAGTATAACGAGGTGCACTTACCAGGTAAAATTCAGCATGTCTGACATGGTGGCTGGCTGCATCGACATCTGCCTCAGAGAGCAGAGCTATGGCATCTGCCGGGGAGAGGGGAGCATGGCTTCTCTGAGCTCACTACCTCTTCCTCCCGGCATTCTATTTTGTTTACTCCACCTACCTATGTTCTAACCTATCAGCTGAAGCGGATTCTTTCTTTAATTAATCAATAAACTTCTTCTGTCACTTTATCCTTTCAACAGCTTGCCCATATAAATCTCCCATGTGTCTTCTGTTGTATAATCTTTCATTTTTAAAAACTTGCACTCTCAGGGGAGGATTTTTCTGACATCCCTGTGGATGGAGATCATATGAGGAAGATCAGATGAGCAACCATGACAACTCTAATGCTGTAGAGTTAGGTGGACCAGAGATTGATGGCTGACATTCCTGTGCTATGCGCCAGATGCCCCTGAACTCTGGCCCTGTTGACAGACAGGCAGACATCAAGTTGGTCACACATACTTGACTCATTCAGGTTCACAGATACTGTAAATGCAGTTTTAATTCTTCTCCTAAACTAATAAAAAAACCAAGATTAGGAGAAGAGAAGAGCCTGAAGTAAGGCCTCAAAATGGGTCATTTTGCAAAGGAAAGGTTACCTGCCTCCATGTATGCTGTCTCCCTTTCTTAGTCAAATCCATCCTTCCAGTGTCTAGCTAACAGCTAACCATAGGATTGAACCCAATTGCCTTTGATTTCTGAAATAAGTGCTGTCCCCTTAAGGTCTCATAACAGCACAGGAAGGTTTGTAAGACTGTCCCAGCAACAATTTAAAGCAATTCTAGGACACCAAAGATGCAGCAAATTTGGTTAATTGGTAATATAGATCGTTCTGATGGGACAAAATAATTTAGAATTAAAAAAAACAGATTGGTGTACTCACGATGAATTTATGTGATATGGCACACACAGGCTTCTGGTTCTGAATACTCATGCTCGGTGGGTTTTGGAGATTGTCTTGACCCTGAACCTAGCTGGAGGCTTTGGGGCCTTGAAAGGACAAGACTTAATATTTCAGGACATCCTTGTACTTGGTGCTCACTGTTTACTGATTTCCTTACAGAGAATGAGCAGCCATCTACTCCTGCTGCCATCCCTTCCACACATGAACAGAGAGAAGACCCTATACATACAGGTCGCTTGTATCACATGTGAAGGCATAAGTCACAAACAAACTCCCACAGCAGTTTAGAATTGTGATTAATAGAATGATTAGTTCTTGAAAGGGGAAAAACTTAGAGATCACAATCCTTTACAAAATCCCTCTGCAGGATCAGAAAAGGAGCCTAGTAGCCGGAAGGGAAGCTCAAGCAAGAGATCAAGCTGAAGGTACAAGTTGCTTTTTAAAAGAGAGAGAGACCACAACTCAATGGGCTGGTATCTCAGTGGCTATTCAGGAAACATCACTGAGAAAGGATCTGCTTCATGCATGAGAGTCATCGATGATTTCCCTTTAAGAAAAAAACCCATCAAAACTCTCAATAACATCATCAGCATTCAACAACATGTCTATGATTTCTTTGCCTTGCCTTTGATTGTGCAGTAAATGATGCTGATAGTTAATCTGTGCAATTAATGCAAATTTCCTTGTAACTAACTAGACAGAATTGACAGGTTATCTTAAACACAGCAGGGAGTCACTCTACGATGGAACTGGTTCATCATCACCTGTGTGACAGTGACATAATTAAGATCTTTCCTTTGTCTATAAATCTCATTATGTTCAACATGATATGTTGTATACAGATTTCTTAGGGTTTTGTCCCACTGGTGGTTTCCTTGGTATGCTTACATAATTTTTGCCAGATCCAATCAGTTTTGCCATGCACTCTCAGCTCCACGTCCTTGTGTTCCCCTTATGTTCCAGTCCAGGCATTTTAGACCTCTTGTAACTGTTGTAAGAGTATCTCATGTTCCACCTAAATGATTTAGGGTTTTATTTAGGCTGGGTTTTATCTTCCATCACTGAGTTCATTGACTTTCCTTGGGCGTAATTCCTGGGACACTGAGCCTAACTCCTGGGGGATTCCTCCAGTTATTTCTCCTTTCTTAGATAGTTTACACTCTCACTATTACTGTGAGAGTGTTTCTGTAGCAAATATTCTTCTCAAGATGAGAAGAAACTTCAATATTACAATCCATTTGTTATTGTGATTTAAATACACACACACAAACACACACAAGTTAATGCACATACACTGATGATATCTCAATTTATGGGGCCATTCTGGGGATGTCAAGATCGATATCTCTCGAGTGGTTCTCAGAAGGCCATAGGGTGATCCTCTCTAGGTACTTAAGCAGGGAGGAGAAGTTGACCGCACTGTGACATGTCCCTAGGAACTATGTGTGCCTTGTCCCATAGTCAGACTGATGATTGACTATCTTGAGAACCACCATGGAACTTTTGTTTGGCAAATGATGGAGATCAAGTCAGGGTCAAAATCAGAAAACTAGATGGAGCTTCCAAGCTCCAGTGGAAGAGCAGATAGATGGAGAAAAAGAGCAAGGATGTCAGGAATATAAGGGCTTGGTCCACACTATGAGACACTGTGCCTGAACTAAGGGGATTTCAACTAATCCAGTTACCTGGGAATGAAAGAACATGGGATCAAACTGGAAGCTCTGAATGTGGCTGACAATTGGGGCAGACGGAGAAGCCAAAGATAATGGCACTTGCAATTGTCTGCATATCATACACTGGCTTTTTGTGATCATATTTTTTGTGGATGCATACCTTGCTAAATCTGGATGGATGAAGGGTGGGCTTGGACTTCCCACAGCTCAACGTACCCTGCCCTCTATTTGGACTGGTGTTTGACTGGAGAGGTTTATTTGCGGAGGAAGAAGAATGTGGGAGGAGGAAGAGAAGTGGAAAGTTTGATAATTATTATTATGAAGTAATGGAAAAATCAATAGAAAATAACCAATGAGGACATTGGAGCTAGGAAAAAAAACATTCATGTGAGTTGTTGACTCAGACCAAAAATTATTTTACAGAAAAAAAAACATATAAAGGGGTTGAGTTACTTGGAAAATATGACTCAAGTAATTGGGAAGAAGATTGGGGTTTTTATTTTGGGTCTTCATGGGGCTGTATGAGCAGCATTTTAGGACCTGTATGCTGGATATTTCTGGGGGTTAGTAGGGAAGAAACCTGGCTAGGAGGAGTTTTATGACATAAGTAGAGCCTTGATGATGTCACAAAGCTTTGGTTGGGGGTGGCAACTCTGTTCCACATGAAGCACTAGTCTTCTGTGAAGGTGGGCTTACTATCTTCACGGTGGCTGAGGAGGTCAGTTCAGCTCTTGGGCTCCACAACTGTTCAACCGAATTTCCAGAAGTTGGAATCTAGAGAGCCAAGATAATTTCTTTTGGTAAATATGTTTAGGAAGCAACTAGGACCTCTGTAGTCAAAGAAAGGTTTCTTTCAAATCTGCTCTGGGTCCAAAATTTATGTCGTTAACAGCTCCTATATTTGATAGCTGGGGGACAGTTAATGTCAGGTATTCTCCCCACTCTATCTTTGCTAAAAATGTCCAATTCCTCAGTCCACTTAAATGGCAAAGATCCTCTTTGTCCATATGTGTTTTAAAAGATAATTATTTCTAATAGGTGTTGTTGCACAGATTAATGTTTCATTCTTTTGGCAGTTTGAATCGCAGTACTCACTTCTCTAATGAAGATACAGAATATCTTTATGTAATCAACCTGGATCTGGATCAGGAGACACAATAGAGAGAGCCAGTGGACTGGAGTGCCATGACCTTGGGCAGGCGGTTATAGATCAGCCAACTAACCAGTAGCTTGAGTGGTAAGGAGAGGAGTGGCTGTTCTTTGAATTCTTTGCCATCTGTTCAGATATTTCTTTCTCACTTTAGGTATAGGCATAGCTTCCTCTCTCGTTGATATAATAAGTCAGGAAGTAGGTTTCTCACTAGAGGTCAATTGCATTTTGCAGCAGGAATATGTCTCTGATACACATATACTGAGCTGTAGACAAGAGTTTGATAATTTTCCTATTAATTTCTTAAGAACATATTACATTTAGGTATGCAAATCTATTCAGCCCTGCCTTTTTCACCTGCTCCAAAGTTATTCCTAAAACGAGCCTTGACCTCACATGCTCACCTTCTTATCCTTGCAGGCACTTATGATGGAGGAAACCACTTTTTGTCTGATTTAAACTGAAGAGTTCTTCCTATGCAGAGATTGGCAGCTATGAAGCCCAAGCACAGAAACAGAGCCAAGAGACAGTGGAACAGGAGTGCTGTGGCCTATCTCAGAAAGTCTCCCGCCATGATGAAGATGCCTCTTAGTATGAGTTGCATGCCACATCTCCAGAAGAAGAATGGGCCATCGCTCCAGAAGCAAAAACTTAGTAAGCCTTTTGAAGCCCTGGAGAATATTGTTGGCCGCAGAATTTCTCATGGCTGGAAGGAAGCCAATGAACCAGTCATCCATTGGAAAGCCATCATTCTAGATCAACTGCCAACATATCCCTCTCTCTATTTGTTGAAATATGATGGGATTGATTGTGTCTATGGCTTGGAGCTTCATAGTGATGAAAGGATTTTAAACCTGAAGATCCTGATTAATAATGTGCCATTTCCTCAGGTGACAGACACTCATCTCTCAAACACCATATTTGGCAGAGCAGTGAAACATACATTCATGGGCACAAATGGCTCTAAGAATGACTGGAACGGGATGGTCCTAGAAGAGGTGCCAATCATGAAGACCTGGTTTTATATTACCTACAAGAAAGATCCGGTCTTGTACATTTACCACCTCCTGGATGACTACCTGGAAGGCAACCTCCACATCATGCCAGGCTCTAACGAAGAATGGAGTGGCGTGGTCCCAGATGAGGTGCAGACCATAACGACCTGTTTCTACATTGTCAACGAGAATGATCCGGTCCTGTACCTTTACCACCATCATGATGATTCCATTGAAGGCTACCTCCACATCACGCCTGAATGTCCTCCAGTAGAGGTGACTTTGGAATTAGGCAGGGATTCCTTGGAGGGCAAAAGAGTGCAGTACAACAAAAAAGATGGAACCCAAGAGATAGGTAAAATTATTTGCCAAGTTCCCAACAAACCTTCTGTGTATTTCATCAAGTTTGATAATGACTTCCATATCTATGTCTATGATTTGGTGAAGATCTGTTAAAGTGAAATTCTCAAATTTTGAGGGGCAGACTTAATTCTCTCCTTGGGAATGTGTTTTTTCAGAGATACCTCAGGTCTTCTATGAATCCTGGTATCTTTTCCAATGGATTATTCTTTCTCAAAGAATAAAAATTTGTTAACATGTTGTGTTATTTGGTCAATGATGGATTGTGTTTGGTGGATGGGGCATCACAGAAATACATGCCTCAAAACAAAGCAGGATTTATGGTCTTTTCCCCTTGGAGAGTAAAGGACTGGGGATGCGTGTTGTGGTAAAGGACAAGATGGCTGTCAAGGAAGCAGTGGAGAGGGGACAAAAAGTTGTATTATCTCGGGGCGGTATGAAGCTTGAGGGAAAACCATGTCAAATGGAAAGATGTGACCAATATCAGCGTGAGGTATTGGGACTTAAGAGGATAAAGAGTAGATTAATCAGGAAGGGACACAAATGTATACTCAAAATCAGAGAAAATTAGGTTTCATTTGATGAATGGTTTAATTCGTACAGGCTGTAAGTCAAAGGATGTTTGAACTCCACTAGAGCATGTTGCTTAGTGAAAAGTGTCTCCGCTCAGTTGCTCTTCTCCAGTAAGTTGGACATCAAGCTACCTACTTAGTTTTGCCAGAATTCTGTCTGCCACCTACTTTGTCATGCCTGGATTCGGTATGCCTTGAACTCTCATAGGTCTTATCCATGCCATTCAACCCTTGTCAGTTCATTTAAATAATTGTCCTGCCATATCTGGAAAATTGTGTTCCCTTTCATTGATCATGTTCTGTAGTACTTGGGCTATAAAACTCATGAACACACTCACCCACACACAGGATAAACATGTACATATGATGCCCACTAGTGTGTGACATGCACACATATGATGAATGCACCGAACTCCATAATATCAGTAAAGTAGGGAATCCATGATGCTAGGTGGAGTCTGGCAAAGACCCCACACACCCATCAAACTGCCAAATACCAGTATGGTACTGATGTCTGACTCCCATCCTGTAAGAAACCTGCCATCCTGTAACAGGGCTATTTTTGGTTCCTTCATCTTCACAAACTTGGTTAAAATGTTAGAGTTGTCAAACTGGGAGTTAGGGTCCAGCATGTAGATCAGCTGTCCCAGGTCAGGTGATTTGGCTACAATTTGGGTGAGAAATTGTACCAGGGAATTCTGGTACACCCTCTCCTCTTCTTCTCCCTGTCCTCATCATCACTCTTGTGGGTGGGCCTGGAGCACAAAGAAGGTAAAATGGAATAAGCCTCCTCCTTAGTGGAAAACCTTGTCAATCCTTAATTTGACCTGACTCTCTGAGGGAATGCAGAACATTTTTTCCTACTAGGTCTCCTCATACATTGGTTCACTCATTTTTCCAATGAATGATTGAATTCATCCATTCTTCCTTGTCTCTCTCTCTTCTTTCTTCCCTTCTTCCATTTCCCCCTTGATTGTAGAAATTTGAGCAGCAGGGCTGCATCCCCATGGGGCCGCCTTGTAAGGTTATGCTCCGAAATAAAAACACAAAACTATTCATTTCAACACTGCCTGCCCCATTATTTTCAGCCTCTTAACCCATGTCTAATAATGTATGTTGCAGCACGAGGTGCGCTTAGAAGGAAAGATTTAGCATGTCTGACCTGGTGGCTGGCTGTATCGCCATCTGCCTCAGAGTGCAGAGCTACCATTTCTGCCCATGGCAGAGGTGCATGGCATCTCTAAGCTCAATTCCTATTCCTCCCAGCATTCTCTTATGTTTATTCCACCCACGTATGTTCTAACCTTTCAGGCGAAACAGTTTCTTTATTTAATTAACCAATGACCTATACTCCATCATTACTCCTATTTCTGTTTAAACAAGAACGGAATCTTTAACTTTAACATAGCAAAATTACATATAACAAAACAGTTATCAAGCAAGAATTACAGTTACAATATTTATATCTATTTTATCTTTTATCATAACAATGGAAAACTATAACTATCTATCTATTCTTCAACTCCATCAGAGACTCCAGAATAATACAGTATTACCTAAGCAAACAAAAAGTAAGCCATTTTCAAACTCTAGAAATGACAGAGACATCTCGCTGCCTGGACAGTCACCCAAAGTTCCTCTGTACCGTTGGTGTTTCCATCCTCAGCCTACAGGCCCATAGTTTCCAGCAGACATTTCCATGAAGCAGGAAATTTCAAAGGCAGTCACTATCTGCTTGTCTTGAAGAATGTTTTGCTGACCCTTTCCTGAATCAGGAACATGAAAAGATCATCTCACCTTTAGGCAAGTTCAGTAGTCCTCTCTCTGAGTGTTTTCTGTGTACAGTTTATGCAACAATCCAGGCAAGAGCAGTTTCTTCCCCAAATGGCTATCAAACTCCATAAGGATCCTCTTTGATGCCCATCTTCTTCCTGAAGTAGATATGTGCTGCCAAGAGTAGAGTGTCTCACTGTCATGAAAAACCCTAAGGTACTAAAACATTAAATAGCCTATTTTGTAGTCTAGAGAGATATGAATAATGCCTATCTAACTGAAATATATATATATATATATATATATATATATATATATATATATATATGTAGCTAGAAAATCTAACTAACATGACTACAAACTTGACTATTATTAATGATTATCCATTAATAACCTATATATATTATATTTTTAAATGAACTACACAATCACAATACCTTAATTAAGATCAAAAATGCATATACATGTAACAAAATTGACCTAAAATCTCTATCAGTAAAGCAAAATCTATACTAATGCAAATATTCATATCTATATCACATCCCACTTTAAATGTAAAGGAATGTTTATAAGCCATATTTGGGAATGTGGGTGCAGTTTTTTCTCTCCAAAATGCTTCCGGCTGAATGGTGGCATCATTATTGTTTTATCTCAGTGGGCAGTTGAGCGAAGCAATTTTTTAAAGGTGTTCACAGCAACCTTTACGTAGGGCGTGGTCCATCCTACCATATTAGGATAGAGGCATCCACAGACTATCACCCTCTGTGAAAACAAAATAGAAACTCCTTTCCAAAGCATCATGTCCTTAGATCCTAATTTCAAAGTCAAGGCATTTTCAAAATATCTATGTTGGATTATTTCAGCAGCTTTTATAAAGAAACATCTTTTAGCAGCTATTGCTACTGCCTCAAAATTCAAATGATTCAAAAAGAGCATAATAGCATACAATATCAAAATTCGCTGTGAATTTTCCATCTTTGTGCGCTTCAATTTAACCTCTATTTTATTTATTTTTCCTTTTTATTTTTTGCCTTTTGAGACAGGTTCTCTGTATCTTTGACCTGGAGTAACTCTGTATACTTGTCTGTCCTTGAAGTCTCAGAGAACTGCCTCTTTCTGCCTTTCAGGCATTGGGATTAAAGGTGTATGCTACTACACATTGAACTCACAAAGATCTGTTTGTCTCTGCCTTCAAGGCACTGGGATTAAAGGCGTGTGCTACCTCACCTTGAAGGTACAGAGTTCAATCTTCCTCTGCCTCCCATCTGTTGGGTTTACAGGTTTGTACTACCACACCCAAAAACTCTCTTCCTTTTTTTAACTTTAAGAACTTCAAATTTTAGCCTGCACATATTTTTAACACACTGTAAATCATTTAAAAATTTTCTTTGTCTTTGAATCTCTCTTTACTCTATTTCTCTCTCTGTTTTTCTGACCACATGAGTCTTTCATTTACCAAGCAATCTCAGTAGGACTAAAGCCGTGGCTTTGCTGTCCAGATGTAGCCCATTCCTTAGCTTTCTGCCATTCCAACCTTGTGGCTGAGGTACCGAACAAAGCCGCATTCAGTGCCACAAGTTTACAGTGTTTCAAGGTCCTTGCCATCAAAGAGGCTGCAACAGACAACACTCAAGCCCTCTTTCTCTAGCTGGCCGTCCTTCCTCAAACAGTCAGAGTTTGCCCAGGCAGGATGGCCCAGAAAGCCGGCATTTTGAAACAACACAGTTTTTTTTTTCCTGCTACTGCTGAAAACATACAAGCATTCAGTTGGCTTTTATCAACACCATTTAAATGTTTTGTGGCAGGACCTCTTAAGGGCTGCAGGGTTTTGCAGCTGAAGCTGAGTCAGCAAGCCTCTTTTAGATGAGAGCCCTTGCTTTCTTCTAGCAAGCAGAGCAGACCGAGAAATCGCTGCTACCAAGAAAACATGCTTTACTCTTTCCCAAGTTTTCTCAGGCCTTCAGTGGATTCAGTTGTCCACAAGGCTGCAAGCCATTCTGTAGTTATTTAAGCAGCGAGGCTGTGTCCCCAGCACCACGGCCGCATGAAGGTTATGCCTGAAATAAATACACAAAAACTGTATTCTTTTAAACACTGCTGGCCCATTAGATTCAGCATTTTAACCCATTTCTAATAATCAGTGTAGTATAACGAGGTGCACTTACCAGGAAAAATTCAGCATGTCTGACATGGTGGCTGGCTGCATCGACATCTGCCTCAGAGAGCAGAGCTATGGCATCTGCCGGGGAGAGGGGAGCATGGCTTCTCTGAGCTCACTACCTCTTCCTCCCGGCATTCTATTTTGTTTACTCCACCTACCTATGTTCTAACCTATCAGCTGAAGCGGATTCTTTCTTTAATTAATCAATAAACTTCTTCTGTCACTTTATCCTTTCAACAGCTTGCCCATATAAATCTCCCATGTGTCTTCTGTTGTATAATCTTTCATTTTTAAAAACTTGCACTCTCAGGGGAGGATTTTTCTGACATCCCTGTGGATGGAGATCATATGAGGAAGATCAGATGAGCAACCATGACAACTCTAATGCTGTAGAGTTAGGTGGACCAGAGATTGATGGCTGACATTCCTGTGCTATGCGCCAGATGCCCCTGAACTCTGGCCCTGTTGACAGACAGGCAGACATCAAGTTGGTCACACATACTTAACTCATTCAGGTTCACAGATACTGTAAATGCAGTTTTAATTCTTCTCCTAAACTAATAAAAAAACCAAGATTAGGAGAAGAGAAGAGCCTGAAGTAAGGCCTCAAAATGGGTCATTTTGCAAAGGAAAGGTTACCTGCCTCCATGTATGCTGTCTCCCTTTCTTAGTCAAATCCATCCTTCCAGTGTCTAGCTAACAGCTAACCATAGGATTGAACCCAATTGCCTTTGATTTCTGAAATAAGTGCTGTCCCCTTAAGGTCTCATAACAGCACAGGAAGGTTTGTAAGACTGTCCCAGCAACAATTTAAAGCAATTCTAGGACACCAAAGATGCAGCAAATTTGGTTAATTGGTAATATAGATCGTTCTGATGGGACAAAATAATTTAGAATTAAAAAAAACAGATTGGTGTACTCACGATGAATTTATGTGATATGGCACACACAGGCTTCTGGTTCTGAATACTCATGCTCGGTGGGTTTTGGAGATTGTCTTGACCCTGAACCTAGCTGGAGGCTTTGGGGCCTTGAAAGGACAAGACTTAATATTTCAGGACATCCTTGTACTTGGTGCTCACTGTTTACTGATTTCCTTACAGAGAATGAGCAGCCATCTACTCCTGCTGCCATCCCTTCCACACATGAACAGAGAGAAGACCCTATACATACAGGTCGCTTGTATCACATGTGAAGGCATAAGTCACAAACAAACTCCCACAGCAGTTTAGAATTGTGATTAATAGAATGATTAGTTCTTGAAAGGGGAAAAACTTAGAGATCACAATCCTTTACAAAATCCCTCTGCAGGATCAGAAAAGGAGCCTAGTAGCCGGAAGGGAAGCTCAAGCAAGAGATCAAGCTGAAGGTACAAGTTGCTTTTTAAAAGAGAGAGAGACCACAACTCAATGGGCTGGTATCTCAGTGGCTATTCAGGAAACATCACTGAGAAAGGATCTGCTTCATGCATGAGAGTCATCGATGATTTCCCTTTAAGAAAAAAACCCATCAAAACTCTCAATAACATCATCAGCATTCAACAACATGTCTATGATTTCTTTGCCTTGCCTTTGATTGTGCAGTAAATGATGCTGATAGTTAATCAGTGCAATTAATGCAAATTTCCTTGTAACTAACTAGACAGAATTGACAGGTTATCTTAAACACAGCAGGGAGTCACTCTACGATGGAACTGGTTCATCATCACCTGTGTGACAGTGACATAATTAAGATCTTTCCTTTGTCTATAAATCTCATTATGTTCAACATGATATGTTGTATACAGATTTCTTAGGGTTTTGTCCCACTGGTGGTTTCCTTGGTATGCTTACATAATTTTTGCCAGATCCAATCAGTTTTGCCATGCACTCTCAGCTCCACGTCCTTGTGTTCCCCTTATGTTCCAGTCCAGGCATTTTAGACCTCTTGTAACTGTTGTAAGAGTATCTCATGTTCCACCTAAATGATTTAGGGTTTTATTTAGGCTGGGTTTTATCTTCCATCACTGAGTTCATTGACTTTCCTTGGGCGTAATTCCTGGGACACTGAGCCTAACTCCTGGGGGATTCCTCCAGTTATTTCTCCTTTCTTAGATAGTTTACACTCTCACTATTACTGTGAGAGTGTTTCTGTAGCAAATATTCTTCTCAAGATGAGAAGAAACTTCAATATTACAATCCATTTGTTATTGTGATTTAAATACACACACACAAACACACACAAGTTAATGCACATACACTGATGATATCTCAATTTATGGCGCCATTCTGGGGATGTCAAGATCGATATCTCTCGAGTGGTTCTCAGAAGGCCATAGGGTGACCCTCTCTAGGTACTTAAGCAGGGAGGAGAAGTTGACCGCACTGTGACATGTCCCTAGGAACTATGTGTGCCTTGTCCCATAGTCAGACTGATGATTGACTATCTTGAGAACCACCATGGAACTTTTGTTTGGCAAATGATGGAGATCAAGTCAGGGTCAAAATCAGAAAACTAGATGGAGCTTCCAAGCTCCAGTGGAAGAGCAGATGGATGGAGAAAAAGAGCAAGGATGTCAGGAATATAAGGGCTTGGTCCACACTATGAGACACTGTGCCTGAACTAAGGGGATTTCAACTAATCCAGTGACCTGGGAATGAAAGAACATGGGATCAAACTGGAAGCTCTGAATGTGGCTGACAATTGGGGCAGACGGAGAAGCCAAAGATAATGGCACTTGCAATTGTCTGCATATCACAAACTGGCTTTTTGTGATCATATTTATTGTGGATGCATACCTTGCTAAATCTGGATGGATGAAGGGTGGGCTTGGACTTCCCACAGCTTAAAGTACCCTGCCCTCTATTTGGACTGGTGTTTGAGTGGAGAGGTTTATTTGCGGAGCAAGAAGACTGTGGGAGGAGGAAGAGAAGTGGAAAGTTTGATAATTATTATTATGAAGTAATGGAAAAATCAATAGAAAATAACCAATGAGGACATTGGAGCTAGGAAAAAAAAAACATTCATGTGAGTTGTTGAATCAGACCAAAAACTATTTTACATAAAAAAAAAACACACATAAAGGGGTTGAGTTACTTGGAAAATATGACTCAAGTAATTGGGAAGAAGATTGAGGTTTTTATTTTGGGTCTTCATGGGGCTGTATGAGCAGCATTTTAGGACCTGTATGCTGGATATTTCTGGGGGTTAGTAGGGAAGAAACCTGGCTAGGAGGAGTTTTATGACATAAGTAGAGCCTTGATGATGTCACAAAGCTTTGGTTGGGGGTGGCATCTCTGTTCCTCATGAAGCACTAGTCTTCTGTGAAGGTGGGCTTACTATCTTCACGGTGGCTGAGGAGGTCAGTTCAGCTCTTGGGCTCCACAACTGTTCAACAGAATTTCCAGAAGTTGGAATCTAGAGAGCCAAGATAATTTCTTTTGTTAAATATGTTTAGGAAGCAACTAGGACCTCTGTAGTCAAAGAAAGGTTTCTTTCATATCTGCTCTGGGTCCAAAATTTATGTCCTTAACAGCTCCTATATTTGATAGCTGGGGGACGGTTAATGTCAGGTATTCTCCCCACTCTATCTTTGCTAAAAATGTCCAATTCCTCAGTCCACTTAAATGGCAAAGATCCTCTTCGTCCATATGTGTTTTAAAAGATAATTATTTCTAATAGGTGCTGTTGCACAGATTAATGTTTCTTTCTTTTGGCAGTTTGACTCACAGTTCTCACTTCTCTAATGAAGATACAGAATATCTTTATGTAATCAACCTGGATCTGGATCAGGAGACACAATAGAGAGAGCCAGTGTACTGGAGTGCCATGACCTTGGGCAGGTGGTTATAGATCAGCCAACTAACCAGTAGCTTGAGTGGTAAGGAGAGGAGTGGCTGTTCTTTGAATTCTTTGCCATCTGTTCAGATATTTCTTTCTCACTTTAGGTATAGGCATAGCTTCCTCTCTCGTTGATATAATAAGTCAGGAAGTAGGTTTCTCAGTAGAGGTCAATTGCATTTTGCAGCAGGAATATGTCTCTGATACACATATACTGAGCTGTAGACAAGAGTTTGATAATTTTCCTATTAATTTCTTAAGAACATATTCCATTTAGGTATCCAAATCTATTCAGCCCTGCCTTTTTCACCTGCTCCAAAGTTATTCCTAAAACGAGCCTTGACCTCACATCCTCACCTTCTTATCCTTACAGGCACTTATGGTGGAGGAAACCACTTTGTGTCTGATTTAAACTGAAGAGTTCTTCCTATGCAGAGATTGGCAGCTATGAAGCCCAAGCACAGAAACAGAGCCAAGAGACAGTGGAACAGGAGTGCTGTGGCCTATCTCAGAAAGTCTCCCGCCATGATGAAGATGCCTCTCAATATGAGTGGCATGCCACATCTCCAGAAGAAGAATGGGCCATCGCTCCAGAAGCAAAAACTTAGTAAGCCTTTTGAGGCCCTGGAGAATATTGTTGGCCGCAGAATTTCTCATGGCTGGAAGGAAGCCAATGAACCAGTCACCCATTGGAAAGCCATCATTCTAGCTCAACTGCCAACATATCCCTCTCTCTATTTGTTGAAATATGATGGGATTGATTGTGTCTATGGCTTGGAGCTTCATAGTGATGAAAGGATTTTAAACCTGAAGATCCTGCCTAACAATGTGCCATTTCCTCAGGTGACAGACACTCATCTCTCAAACACCATAGTTGGCAGAGCAGTGAAACATACATTCATGGGCACAAATGGCTCTAAGAATGACTGGAACGGGATGGTCCTAGAAGAGGTGCCAATCATGAAGACCTGGTTTTATATTACCTACAAGAAAGATCCGGTCTTGTACATTTACCACCTCCTGGATGACTACCTGGAAGGCAACCTCCACATCATGCCAGGCTCTAAGGAAGAGTGGAGTGGCTTGGTCCCAGATGAGGTGCAGACCATAACGACCTGTTTCTACATTGTCAACGAGAATGATCCGGTCCTGTACCTTTACCACCATCATGATGATTCCATTGAAGGCAACCTCCACATCACGCCTGAATGTCCTCCAGTAGAGGTGACTTTGGAATTAGGCAGGGATTCCTTGGAGGGCAATAGAGTGCAGTACAACAAAAAAGACTGAACCCAAGAGATAGGTAAAATTATTTGCCAAGTTCCCAACAAACCTTCTGTGTATTTCATCAAGTTTGGTAATGACTTCCATATCTATGTCTATGATTTGGTGAAGATCTGTTAAAGTGAAATTCTCAAATTTTGAGGGGCAGACTTAATGCTCTCTTTGGGAATGCGTTTTTTCAGAGATACCTCAGGTCTTCTATGAATCCTGGTATCTTTTCCAATGGATTATTCTTTCTCAAAGAATAAAAATTTGTTAACATGTTGTGTTATTTGGTCAATGATGGATTGTGTTTGGTGGATGGGGCATCACAGAAATACATGCCTCAAAACAAAGCAGGATTTATGGTCTTTTCCCCTTGTAGAGTAAAGGACTGGGGATGCGTGGTGTGGTAAAGGACAAGATGGCTGTCAAGGAAGCAGTGGAGAGGGGACAAAAAGTTGTATGTTCTCGGGGCGGTATGAAGCTTGAGGGAAAACCATGTCAAATGGAAAGATGTGACCGATATCAGCGTGAGGTATTGGGACTTAAGAGGATAAAGAGTAGATTAATCAGGAAGGGACACAAATGTATACTCAAAATCAGAGAAAATTAGGTTTCATTTGATGAAAGTGTTAATTTGTACTGGCTGTAAGTCAAAAGATGTTTGATCTCCACTAGAGCATGTTGCTTAGTGAAAAGTGTCTCCGCTCAGTTGCTCTTCTCCAGTAAGTTGGACATCAAGCTACCTACTTAGTTTTGCCAGAATTCTGTCTGCCACCTACTTTGTCATGCCTGGATTCGGTATGCCTTGAACTCTCATAGGTCTTATCCATGCCATCCAACCCTTGTCAGTTCATTTAAATAATTGCCCTGCCATATCTGGAAAACAGTGTTCCCTTTCATTGATCATGTTCTGTAGTATTGGACTATAAAACTCATGAACACACTCACCCACACACAGGATAAACATGTACATATGATGCCCACTAGTGTATGACGTGCACACATATGATGAATGCACCCAACTCCATAATATCAGTAAAGTAGGGAATCCATGATGCTAGGTGGAGTCTGGCAAAGACCCCACACACCCATCAAACCGCCAAATACCAGTATGGTACTGATGTCTGACTCCCATCCTGTAAGGAACCGGCTTTGCCCTATGTACATAACACACATCCGATCCCATACGGGTCTGCCAGGTCCTCTAGCACAAGGTAATGCAGAAATTGATCAATTATTGATTGGTAGTGTGCTTCAAGCCTCTGAATTTCATAAAAAACATCATGTTAATAGCAAAGTTTTGAAGAAAGAGTTTTCTATTACATGGCAACAAGCTAAGGAGATTGTGAAGAAATGCCCTACCTGCTCTTTCTATAACCAAACGCCACTGCCAGCAGGAGTTAATCCAAAGGGCACTCATAGAAATGAAATCTGGCAGATGGATGTGTTCCACTTTGCAGAATTTGGCAAATTGAAGTATGTTCATCACACCATCGACACTTTTTCAGGCTTTCAGTGGGCAACTGCTTTAAGTTCAGAAAAAGCTGATTCAGTAATCACTCATTTATTAGAAGTCATGGCTATCATGGGTATACCTACACAAATAAAGACAGATAATGGTCCTGCTTATGTCTCTAGGAAGATGAAACGGTTTTTTGATCATTACAATATCAAGCATGTTACAGGTATACCATACAATCCTACAGGTCAAGCAGTCATAGAAAGATCAAATCGAACTATAAAGGATATGTTGAACAAACAGAAAGGAGTGGAAAACACCCCTAGAAATAGGTTACATAATGCTTTGTTAACCTTGAATTTTCTCAACGCTAACGAGAAGGGAACGACGGCTGCAGAAAGACATTGGATAATGGAAAAGTCTGCTGAACTAAATCAACCAGTTTATTTCAAGGATGTACTGACCTCACAATGGAAGCCAGGAGATGTGCTGCGTTGGGGAAGGGGTTTTGCTCTTATCTCCACAGGTGAGGAAAAATTATGGATACCGTCAAAATTAATAAAGGTTCGGTTTGAGGAAGGGAAGTCACTTGGAAAAGATAAATAACAATTCATTCACAAGGATGACCGACGTACAGATGGTAAGGATTACTAATAGGATGGGGGCAGGGTTCTTTTCTTATCTCCACAGGAAAATATTCATCTCCAAAGAATTTGAGGGACCCTGAATATTTAATTACTGATGGATGGAAAATAGTTACGACCCATTAAACATCAACAATAAAATTCTGTACATATCATAAGTATTGATTTCATATATATATATATATTTATATGTTTTATTGAACACTTCTTTATAAATGTGTAGAGCTGGTTTTGGAGTTGGACTATGGCTCAGTCCTTCTTCAATTCCAAGCCTGTTGATAAGAGGTATTTCAAAGTTTCTGTCTCAGGTCAGGAGCCATGAAATGGGACAGAATAAGAATAATTTTATACTTGATAAACTTTCTTTGCCTTCCCTCACATCTGTGTCTTTCTTTATATGTCAGTATAAGTCCTTGTTGTTAATGTTTAAATTTCCCATAACAAGCAACATATTTTCCTACAGTAATTTTTGAAGTTTCCAGGATGAAGATGGGGCCCCACAACATCAACTCAATCTGGTTTTTATGACGTCATGAATTTTTTTTTTAAGCACTAATTTTAGACCTGTTTTTTGGTACCAACAGCAAGAGACAATTTCATATGATGCACATTTTTGACAACGCTCTGGCCGGACGTTCTCGAAACACACAGAGACTAGTTATAATTTTCTTAAGTCAAAGGTTAATTTGGGAATTTTACCATCGTTTGCTTTCACAGGGGCCCCTAAGAAGAACGTCGCCCCCATGTCAGCTAGAAGCAATCTAAGAGGACGACGTCCCCTCTCCCAACAGAGTTTGCCCACAGGGTTAGGGACATCTTTTAGTGGTTGGTTTAGGAGTGAGGGGATGGGGAGATATTGTATGTAATTAGGAATAAAAAAAAGGGGGGATTAACTGGGTTGATGGGATGATTGGTATTTGTGACTTACTGTTTTTAGAAAATTATGTTGGTACTGTTTCTTGTATATTGATATATTGAATATTGAATGTGAGTGTTCCTACCTCTATTTTGGTATAAGAGTATGCTTATATTGTATGGATACATCTATCATATCACAATGTACATTTCTACCTCTGGTACTATTTATGTAATAACATTGTTTACATTTGATAAGTAATGACATTGTTTACAGGTGAAGATCATTGTCTTCATACATTGCACAATTGTTTATTCCCTTAGTTTTCAAATTAGATAGGTATTGAGGATTACATGTTTGTCATATTATTTTTAGGTTAATCAGGTCTTTTAGATACATAGAGATTATTTTCAGTATAGATAGTATAATCTTCAGCCTCTTTGAAGAGCTGTGGAAAATGGCCTTTAATCTAACCTAGAATTCTGTGCCATCGAGACACAATTTACTCCTGGCAACACCACTCTACTCCCGAGAGAACGTTGAGCACCAAAGACACTCCACTGGGAGCTTGTCTTCCTGGCAGAACTGGCCTTTGGGTTAAGAAAAACCCATACCTCAACTACTGAATAAGATATAAACAGGATTGTCTTATCTTGCCAAGACAGGGTAGGATAATCCTAAGAAAGTTCCTTGCATTTGAGAATGGTATGTCAGTTATGTTAGGCCTTAGCCAAAGTTGGTTGACTCAACATTGCAAACGAGATTTTGGGTGATTGCCCAGGCAGTCAGTTGTCTCTGTCATTTGTTGCACATTTTGGATATCTCTTTTTTGTTAAGTAATATTTACTCCCTTCTCAGATCTTTGATGGAGTTGAAGACTATTTAATTGTAGTTACTCTTTAGCAAAACTTTTGCTCTCAATATTGTTTGTTATATTTATCATTTGTTATTATTGTTATAGTTATATTTGGTTTAGTTGTGTCTTATTTAGACAAAAGGGGGAGATGAAGGGGTTAAATCAGCTCCCTTTAGAGGGCGGGGTTTGCCTCAGGCGAATCCCTGCCAATAAAGGGTGCGCGGAGAGGCGGCTCGCCCCTTTTTTGTTCCTCGCTACCTGTGCTACGCTGGAACTTTGGTTCAGTAAGTTTAACAATAAACTGGTAAATATTCTTTGATATCTGCATTGCCTTTATTTTGTCAGTTCCTTTTCTGCTTCAGCTGTTAATTCTCTGGGACTGTTTAAATCTTTATCACCATCCAAGGTCTTGTTCAAATGAATTATTAGATCAAGTGTTATCCCAATAGTTGGTCGTAAACTGGAAATGTCTCCTAACAGTCTTTGAAAGTCATTAAGAGTCCGTAAGCGATCTCTCCAAATTTGTGCCTTCTGTGTCTTAATTTTTTGCAAACCTATTCTATAACCTAAATAATTAACAAAATCTCCCTTCTTAATCTTTTCAGGAGCAATTTGTAATCCCAATTTGGTAACAGTATCTGTATTTCTTCAAACAGTCTGTTCAAGGTATCTATGTTTGAATCAGATAACACTATGTCGTCCATGTAATGGTATACAATAGATTTGGGAAATTTCTTGCGTATTATTTGCAATGGTTGGTTCACAAAATATTGGCACAGGGAGGGGCTATTTAACATACCCTGGGGGAGGACGGTCCAGTGGTACCTCCTCGAAGGTTGAGAATTGTTATAAGTAGGCACTGTGAAGGCAAATTTTTCTCTATCTTCTTTTTGCAAAGGTATAGTGAAAAAACAATCCTTTAAATCAATAACTATGAGAGGCCATCCTTTTGGTAATAAAGAGGGCAACGGAATTCCAGATTGCAGAGGGCCCATAGGTTGAATAACCTTGTTGATGGCCCTGAGATCTGTCACCATTCTCCATTTACCTGATTTTTTCTTAACCACAAATACAGGAGAATTCCAAGGGCTGGTAGATTCTTCTATATGTCCAGCATCTAGTTGCTCTTGTACCAGCTGTTCTAAAGCCTGTAGCTTTTCCTCAGCTAAAGGCCATTGCTTTGTCCATATTGGTTTCTCAGTCAACCATTTTAGAGGCAAGGCTGTTGGTATTTCTGAAGGGACATCAATTGCTTGTTCCTGCACAGCCCTAATGGCCGGTTTTGTCCTTTTGTAATAACTTTTAATATTCCTTTCAGAAATATGGGCTCTAGAAGTAGCAGGAATGTTAATTTGAGTATTCCATTGTTGTAATAGGTCACGACCCCATAAATTCATTGCAATATTGGCTACATAAGGCCTTAATTTTCCTATTTGTCCCTCAGGCCCTATACATTCAACCCATCTCGTGCTCTGCCTTACTCGACATAGGGTTCCAATTCCCAGGAGCTGAACATTTACATTCTGAAGAGGCCAATATGGATGCCAAGATTCTGGGGTAATGATACTTACATCAGCACCTGTGTCCAGTAGGCCAGTAATAAAAATGCCATTTACACACACTCTCAGCTTAGGTCTTTGATCATTTATAGAAGTTTGCCAAAACACACGTAACTCATCTTTCTGATTACTATTGCTTGTAACAGTAGGCATGTGGCTTTCTAATTGTCCTGACGAGGCATGTTCTCTGCAGAAACTGGGAATGTCTGAACCATGTTTGCCATGGGGGCCTGAGAGGCCCCCCCTCTCACGTTTCCCATCTGTATCAGGTTGCCTTGTCTATCTCTTGTAGACCTGCATTCATTCGTCCAGTGTCTGCCCTTCCCACATCTTCTACATAAACCTGAAGGCTGATTCCTTCTATTCCTGTTATTTCTAGAAGACGCATTATTATTATTTCTGAAAACCCGTTGTTTACAATTCCTTTTCATATGACCCATTTTGTCACAATTAAAACATTTGGTATTCTGGTGTCTCCTTTTACCATTGGAAATTGCTTCTTCTACCCATGCTTCAGTGCCATAGTCAAATGTGTCAACATCTAGTGTATGCAAGACCCATTCTTCCAAGGACGCTGATCTGAACATTAAAGGCCTCAAGATCCTTTTGCATTCCACATTAGCATTTTCGTAAGCCAAAGACTCAATTATTATACGTCTTGCTTCTGGGTCAGGTATCCCCATTTGTACAGCCTTAGTTAATCCTTGTAAAAAGTCACTAAAGGGTTCTCTCTGACCCTGTTTAACTGTGACAAATGATTCCATTCTCTGTCCTGGGTCTTGTACTCTGTCCCAAGCCCTTAAGGCTGCTGTAGTACACATGGAGAGTATGTTTTTATCCAAATTAGCTTGTTCCTGAGGGTCTGAAAAGAGCCCTTCACCTAGAATTTTATCTAGGGAAACGTCAATTCCCTTCGCCTTTTCCTGCTGTTCTAAAAGTCTAGCCTCTTGCCTGAATAAGCATTTCCATTTTAATTGCGGTCCACTCTCAAGGACCGCGGAGCTCAGCTGGAGCCAGTCCAAGGGGGTTGCTTTGCTTGTTGTGGCCCAAGATTTTAGCATCTCTTTAACAAAAGGGGAGTGCATCCCAAAAGACATGATGGCCTGTTTAATTTCTTTGAGATCATTCATACGGACAGGCTCCCATGTATCTTCCTTGATGACCCTAGGGTTTCTGGAACCAACCACCTTTTCTGTTGTTATTACAGGAAAGGCATGTAGAGCTGTAGGTAGAGCTTTGTGAAAATTTTCCCGGAGGGATTTATCCACAGATGTAGTTAAAATTTGCCTTTCTACCCTTTGCTCTTCTTCATCAGAATTTAGAAATTCCTCAATCTTTTCAATTCTATTCACCATTGCTTTTTGTAATGTCTGAATCTCCTGCCCAGAATTATGTTCTAAAGCCTTCATTGAGGATTCTAGAGTATGAAATTTGTCCAGTAGAGATAACTTGTCATCTTTGGACATAATTTTTATGGCATAAACCGTGCCTTCTTGTATTGACAATCTTTCCGCCAATCTGTCATAAGCTTTAGACAAAATTCGATTGTCACATTCAGCAGTTTTGATTCTCTCAGTTAACGTTTCAGTTCCTACAGAAAGGGACTGCTGAAACTTATGATCTAATTCAGCTGTTCCTTCTTCCATAGTAATGAATTTCTCCTTAACATCAGAAAGGGACTGCTGAAACTTACGATCTAATTCAGCTGTTCCTTCTTCCATAGTAATGAATTTCTCCTTAACATCAGAAAGGGACTGCTGAAACTTACGATCTAATTCAGCTGTTCCTTCTTCCATAGTAATGAATTTCTCCTTAACATCAACCTGTACTTTTTCTAGATTTTGCTCAGTTAACCAAGTCATGTTAACAAAGATTTGTTTTCGTCCTGGAGAACTTCAAACTGATTCTTGAGAAGATTGTTGTCGCTCTCAATAGTTTTCAAACGTTCAACCTCTGCCTTAAGAGATTTGATCATTTTCCTATTATCAAACCAAATAGTGCTAAGGAAAATTAAGAATCCCAGGAATATCCATATATGTGGTGTGGTAGACACCTCTTGTAAGATCTCCCAAATGGTGCACTCAAAAGAACTATTGAAATAGGCTGCGGTCACGTTCTCAGACATTATTTAGAAAAGAAAAAGTTCTCTTACCTGTAATAACTGGTTCCTGCCAGTGGTGGCGAAAGAGTCCAGTTGAATCCACATGTCCTAAATCTGAAATAAAACGACTCAAAAACAAAATTGAAACAGACACCAGGCTGATAAGTATTTTTTGCCGGGGCTCTCAGGCCGCTGTCACGTGACCTGAGCGCTGGCGGCGGTGGGAGGGGGAGCAGCAGACACAGGCAGCGCGCGCGCCGGCGGGCGGGCACGGGAAATCTGGCCGGGGCGGCTCGGAACAGAGGCTTAGGCGCTGTTAAAAAGGCTCTGTCGATATCAAACTCACTGCTTGATACTCTAACAAGCAGCAGGGAAAATCGAGTCGCTCAGAATCTCAGCTGTTTCAGCGCGCGCCCAGAGAGACTGCTCAGAATCTCAACTACTTCCGCGCGCGCCCAGAAAGACCGCCGCAGCGACCGGGGGTGCAAGAGACTCCGATTCGGGGCCGGTTCTAGGCAAAGCCCCACGAGGCAGGCGCCAGATGTTCCCGCACAAAATAAAGGCAATGCAAATATCAAAGAATATTTACCAGATTATTGTTAAACTTACTGAACCAAAGTTCCAGCGTAGCACAGGTAGCGAGGAACAAAAAAAGGGCGAGCCGCCTCTCCGCGCACCCTTTATTGGCAGGGATTCGCCTGAGGCAAACCCCGCCCTCTAAAGGGAGCTGATTTAACCCCTTCACTTGGGCTATAAAACTCATGAACACACTCACCCACACACAGGATAAACATGTACATATGATGCCCACTAGTGTGTGACATGCACACATATGATGAATTCACCGAACTCCATAATATCAGTAAAGTAGGGAATCCATGATGCTAGGTGGAGTCTGGCAAAGACCCCACACACCCATCAAACCGCCAAATACCAGTATGGTACTGATGTCTGACTCCCATCCTGTAAGGAACCTGCCATCCTGTAACTGGGCTATTTTTGGTTCCTTCATCTTCACAAACTTGGTTAAAATGTTAGAGTTGTCAAACTGGGAGTTAGGGTCCAGCATGTAGATCAGCTGTCCCAGGTCAGGTGATTTGGCTACAATTTGGGTGAGAAATTGTACCAGGGAATTCTGGTACACCCTCTCCTCTTCTTCTCCCTGTCCTCATCATCACTCTTGTGGGTGGGCCTGGAGCACAAAGAAGGTAAAATGGAATAAGCCTCCTCCTTAGTGGAAAACCTTGTCAATCCTTAATTTGACCTGACTCTCTGAGGGAATGCAGCACATTTTTTCCTACTAGGTCTCCTCATTCATTGGTTCACTCATTTTTCCAATGAATGATTGAATCCATCCATTCTTCCTTGTCTCTCTGTCCTCTTTCTTCCCTTCTTCCATTTCCCCCTTGATTGTAGAAATTTGAGCAGCAGGGCTGCATCCCCATGGGGCCGCCTTGTAAGGTTATGCTCCGAAATAACAACACAAAACTATTCATTTCAACACTGCCTGCCCCATTATTTTCAGCCTCTTAACCCATGTCTAATAATGTATGTTGCAGCACGAGGTGCACTTAGAAGGAAAGATTTAGCATGTCTGACCTGGTGGCTGGCTGTATCGCCATCTGCCTCAGAGTGCAGAGCTACCATTTCTGCCCATGGGAGAGGTGCATGGCATCTCTAAACTCAATTCCTATTCCTCCCAGCATACTCTTATGTTTATTCCACCCACCTATGTTCTAACCTTACAGGCCAAACAGTTTCTTATTTAATTAACCAATGACCTATACTCCATCATTATTCCTATTTCTGTTTAAACAAGAACGGAATCTTTAACTTTAACAAAGCAAAATTACATATAACATAACAGTTATCAAGCAAGAATTACAGTTACAATATTTATATCTATTTTATCTTTTATCATAACAATGGAAAACTATAACTATCTATCTATCCTTCAACTCCATCAGAGACTCCAGAATAATACAGTATTGCCTAAGCAAACAAAAAGTAAGCCATTTTCAAACTCTAGAAATGACAGAGACATCTCGCTGCCTGGACAGTCACCCAAAGTTCCTCTGTACCGTTGGTGTTTCCATCCTCAGCCTACAGGCCCATAGTTTCCAGCAGACATTTCCATGAAGCAGGAAATTTCAAAGGCAGTCACTATCTGCTTGTCTTGAAGAATGTTTTGCTGACCCTTTCCTGAATCAGGAACACGAAAAGATCATCTCACCTTTAGGCAAGTTCAGTAGTCCTCTCTCTGAGTGTTTTCTGTGTACAGTTTATGCAACAATCCAGGCAAGAGCAGTTTCTTCCCCAAATGGCTATCAAACTCCATAAGGATCCTCTGTGATGCCCATCTTCTTCCTGAAGTAGATATGTGCTGCCAAGAGTAGAGTGTCTCACTGTCATGAAAAACCCTAAGGTACTAAAACATTAAATAGCCTATTTTGTAGTCTAGAGAGATATGAATAATGCCTATCTAACTGAAATATATATATATCTATGTAGCTAGAAAATCTAACTAAGATGACTACAAACTTGACTATTATTAATGATTATCCATTAATAACCTATATACATTATATTTTTAAATGAACTACACAATCACAATACCTTAATTAAGATCAAAAATGCAAATACATATAACCAAATTGACCTAAACTCTCTATCAGTAAAGCAAAATCTATACTAATGCAAATATTCATATCTATATCACATCCCACTTTAAATGTAAAAGAACGTTTATAAGCCATATTTGGGAACGTGGGTGCAGTTTCTTCTCTCCAAAATGCTTCCTGCTGAATGGTGGCATCATTATTGATTTATCTCAGTTGGCAGTTGAGCGAAGCAATTTTTTAAAGGTGTTCACAGCAACCTTTAAGTAGGGAGTGGTCCATCCTACCATATTAGGATACAGGCATCCACAGACTATCACCCTCCGTGAAAACAAAATAGAAACTCCTTTCCAAAGCATCATGTCCTTAGATCCAAATTTCAAAGTCAAGGCATTTTCAAAATATCTATGTTGGATTATTTCAGCAGCTTTTATAAAGAAACATCTTTTAGCAGCTATTGCTACTGCCTCAAAATTCAAATGATTCAAAAAGAGCATAATAGCATACAATATCAAAATTCGCTGTGAATTTTCCATCTTTGTGCGCTTCAATTTAACCTCTATTTTGTTTATTTTTCCTTTTTATTTCTTGCCTGTTGAGACAGTTTCTCTGTATCTTTGACCTGGAATAACTCTGTATACCTGTCTGTCCTTAAAGTCTCAGAGATCTGCCTCTCTCTGCCTTTCAGGCATTGGGATTAAAGGTGTATGCTACTACACATTGAACTCACAAAGATCTGTTTGTCTCTGCCTTCAAGGCACTGGGATTAAAGGCGTGTGCTACCTCACCTTGAAGGTACAGAGGTCAATCTCCCTCTGCCTCCCATGTGTTGGGTTTACAGGTGTGTACTACCACACCCAACAACTCTCTTCCTTTTTTTAACTTTAAGAACTTCAAATTTTAGCCTGCACATATTTTTAACACACTGTAAATCATTTAAAAATTTTCTTTGTCTTTGAATCTCTCTTTACTCTATTTCTCTCTCTGTTTTTCTGACCACATGAGTCTTTCATTTACCAAGCAATCTCAGTAGGACTAAAGCCGTGGCTTTGCTGGCCAGATGTAGCCCATTCCTTAGCTTTCTGCCATTCCAACCTTGTGGCTGAGGTACCGAACAGAGCCGCATTCAGTGCCACAAGTCTACAGTGTTTCAAGGTCCTTGCCATCAAAGAGGCTGCAACAGACAACACTCAAGGCCTATTTCTGTAGCTGGCCGTCCTTCCTCATACAGTCAGAGTTTGCCCAGGCAGGATGGCCCAGGAAGCCAGCATTTTAAAACAACACAGTTTTTTTTCCTGCTACTGCTGAAAACATACAAGCATTCAGTTGGCTTTTATCAACAACATTTAACTGTTTTGTGGCAGGACCTCTTAAGGGCTGCAGGGTTTTGCAGCTGAAGCTGAGTCAGCAAGCCTCTTTTAGATGCGAGCCCTTGCTTTCTTCTAGCAAGCAGAGCAGACCGAGAAATTGCTGCTACCAAGAAAACATGCTTTACACTTTCCCAAGCATTCTCAGGCTTTCAGTGGATTCAGTTGTCCACAAGGCTGCAAGCCATTCTGTAGTTATTTGAGCAGCGAGGCTGTGTCCCCAGCACCACGGCCGCGTGAAGGTTATCCCTGAAATAAATACACAAAAACTGTATTCTTTTAAACACTGCTGGCCCATTAGATTCTGCATTTTAACCCATTTCTAATAATCAGTGTAGTATAACGAGGTGCACTTACCAGGAAAAATTCAGCATGTCTGACATGGTGGCTGGCTGCATCGACATCTGCCTCAGAGAGCAGAGCTATGGCATCTGCCGGGGAGAGGGGAGCATGGCTTCTCTGAGCTCACTACCTCTTCCTCCCGGCATTCTATTTTGTTTACTCCACCTACCTATGTTCTAACCTATAAGCTGAAGCGGATTCTTTCTTTAATTAATCAATAAACTTCTTCTGTCACTTTATCCTTTCAACAGCTTGCCCATATAAATCTCCCATGTGTCTTCTGTTGTATAACCTTTCATTTGTAAAGAACTTGCACTCTCAGGGGAGGATTTTTCTGACATCTCTGTGGATGGAGATCATATGAGGAAGATCAGATGAGCAACCATGACAACTCTAATGCTGTAGAGTTAGGTGGACCAGAGATTGATGGCTGACATTCCTGTGCTATGCATCAGATGCCCCTGAACTCTGGCCCTGTTGACAGACAGGCAGACATCAAGTTGGTCTCATATACTTAACTCATTCGGGTTCACAGATACTGTAAAAGGAGTTTTAATTCTTCTCCTAAACTAATAAAAAAACCAAGATTAGGAGAAGAGAAGAGCCTGAAGTAAGGCCTCAAAATGGGTCATTTTGCAAAGGAAAGGTTACCTGCCTCCATGTATGCTGTCTCCCTTTCTTAGTCAAATCCATCCTTCCAGTGTCTAGCTAACAGCTAACCATAGGTTTGAACCCAACTGCCTTTGATTTCTGAAATAAGTGCTGTCCCCTTAAGGTCTCATAACAGCACAGGAAGGTTTGTAAGACTGTCCCAGCAACAATTTAAAGCAATTCTAGGACACCAAAGATGCAGCAAATTTGGTTTATTGGTAATATAGATCGTTCTGATGGGACAAAATAATTTAGAATTGAAAAAAAAAACAGATTGGTGTACTCACGATGAATTTATGTGATATGGCACACACAGGCTTCTGGTTCTGAATACTTCATGCTCGGTGGGTTTTGGAGATTGTCGTGACCCTGAACCTAGCTGGAGGCTTTGGGGCCTTGAAAGGACAAGACTTAATATTTCAGGACATCCTTGTACTTGGTCCCCACTGTTTACTGATTTCCTTACAGAGAATGAGCAGCCATCTACTCCTGCTGCCATGCCTTCCCCACATGAACAGAGAGAAGACCCTATACACACAGATCGCTTGTATCACATGTGAAGGCATAAGTCACAAACAAACTCCCACAGCAGTTTAGAATTGTGATTAATAGAATGATTAGTTCTTGAAAGGGGAAAAACTTAGAGATCACAATCCCTGACAAAAGCCCTCTGCAGGATCAGAAAAGGAGCCTAGTAGCCGGAAGGGAAGCTCAAGCAAGAGATCAAGCTGAAGGTAGAAGTTGATTTTTAAAAGACAGAGAGACCACAACTCAATGGGCTGGTATCTCAGTGGCTATTCAGGAAACATCACAGAGAAAAGATCTGCTTCATGCTTCAGAGTCACTGATGATTTCCCTTTAAGAAAAAAACCCATCAAAACTCCCAATAACATCATCAGCATTCAACAACATGTCTATGATTTCTTTGCCTTGCCTTTGATTGTGCAGTAAATGATGCTGATAGTTAATCTGTGCAATTAATGCAAATTTCCTTGTAACTGACTAGACAGAATTGACAGGTTATCTTAAACACAGCAGGGAGTCACTCTACGATGGAACTGGTTCATCATCACCTGTGTGACAGTGACATAATTGAGATCTTTCCTTTGTCTATAAATCTCATTATGTTCAACATGATATGTTGTCATACAGATTTCTTAAGGTTTTGTCCCACTGGTGGTTTCCTTGGTATGCTTACATAATTTTTGCCAGATCCAATCAGTTTTGCCATGCACTCTCACCTCCACGTCATTGTGTTCCCCTTATGTTCCAGTCCAGGCATTTTAGACCTCTTGTAGCTGTTGTAAGAGTATCTCATGTTCCACCTAAATGATTTAGCGTTTTATTTAGGCTGGGTTTTATCTTCCATCACTGAGTTCATTGACTTTCCTGGGTGTAATTCCTCAGACACTGAGCCTAACTCCTGGGGGATTCCTCCAGTTATTTCTCCTTTCTTAGATAGTTTACACTCTCACTATTACTGTGAGAGTGTTTCTGTAGCAAATATTCTTCTCAAGATGAGAAGAAACTTCAATATTACAATCCATTTGTTATTGTGCTTTAAATACACACACACAAACACACACAAGTTAATGCACATACACTGATGATATCTCAATTTATGGCGCCATTCTGGGGATGTCAAGATCGATATCTCTCGAGTGGTTCTCAGAAGGCCATAGGGTGACCCTCTCTAGGTACTTAAGCAGGGAGGAGGAGTTGACCGCACTGTGACATGTCCCTAGGAACTATGTGTGCCTTGTCCCATAGTCAGACTGATGACTGACTATCTTGAAAACCACCATGGAACTTTTGTTTGGCAAATGATGGAGATCAAGTCAGGGTCAAAATCAGAAACCTAGATGGAGCTTCCAAGCTCCAGTGGAAGAGCAGATGGATGGAGAAAAAGAGCAAGGATGTCAGGAATATAAGGGCTTGGTCCACACTATGAGACACTGTGCCTGAACTAAGGGGATTTCAACTAATCCAGTGACCTGGGAATGAAAGAACATGGGATCAAACTGGAAGCTCTGAATGTGGCTGACAATTGGGGCAGACGGAGAAGCCAAAGATAATGGCACTTGCAATTGTCTGCATATCATACACTGGCTTTTTGTGATCATATTTTTTGTGGATGCATACCTTGCTAAATCTGGATGGATGATGAGTGGGCTTGGAATTCCCACAGCTCAAAGTACCCTGCCCTCTATTTGAACTGGTGTTTGAGTGGAGAGGTTTATTGCGGAGCAAGAAGAATGTGAAAGGAGGAAGAGAAGTGGAAAGTTTGATAATTATTATTATGAAGTAATGGAAAAATCAATAGAAAATAACCAATGAGGAGTTTGGATCTATGGGAAAAAAAATTCATGTGAGTTGTTGACTCAGACCAAAAATTATTTTACTGAAAAAAGAACATATAAAGGGGTTGAGTTACTTGGAAAATATGACTCAAGTAATTGGGAAGAAGATTGGGGTTTTTATTTTGGGTCTTCATGGGGCTGTATGAGCAGCATTTTAGGACCTGTATGCTGGATATTTCTGGGGGTTAGTAGGGAAGAAACCTGGCTAGGAGGAGTTTTATGACATAAGTAGAGCCTTGATGATGTCACAAAGCTTTGGTTGGGGGTGGCAACTCTGTTCCACATGAAGCACTGGTCTTCTGTGAAGGTGGGCTTACTATCTTCACGGTGGCTGAGGAGGTCAGTTCAGCTCTTGGGCTCCACAACTGTTCAACCGAATTTCCAGAAGTTGGAATCTAGAGAGCCAAGATAATTTCTTTTGGGTAAATATGTTTAGGAAGCAACTAGGACCTCTGTAGTCAAAGAAAGGTTTCTTTCAAATCTGCTCTGGGTCCAAAATTTATGTCGTTAACAGCTCCTATATTTGATAGCTGGGGGACGGTTAATGTCGGGTATTCTCCCCACTCTATCTTTGCTAAAAATGTCCAATTCCTTAGTCCACTTAAATGGCAAAGATCCTCTTTGTCCATATGTGTTTTAAAAGATAATTATTTCTAATAGGTGCTGTTGCACAGATTAATGTTTCTTTCTTTTGGCAGTTTGACTCACAGTACTCACTTCTCTAATGAAGATACAGAATATCTTTATGTAATCAACCTGGATCTGGATCAGGAGACACAATAGAGAGAGCCAGTGGACTGGAGTGCCATGACCTTGGGCAGGTGGTTATAGATCAGCCAACTAACCAGTAGATTGAGTGGTAAGGAGAGGAGTGGCTGTTCTTTGAATTCTTTGCCATCCTTTCAGATATTTCCTTCTCACTTTAGGTATAGGCATAGCTTCCTCTCTCATTGATATAGTAAGTCAGGAAGTAGGTTTCTCAGTAGAGGTCAATTGCATTTTGCAGCAGGAATATGTCTCTGATACACATATACTGAGCTGTAAACAAGAGTTTGATAATTTTCCTATTAATTTCTTAAGAACATATTCCATTTAGGTATCCAAATCTATTCAGCCCAGCCTTTTTCACCTGCTCCAAAGTTATTCCTAAAAAGAGCCTTGACCTCACATGCTCACCTTCTTATCCTTGCAGGCACTTATGGTGGAGGAAACCACTTTGTGTCTGATTTAAACTGAAGAGTTCTTCCTATGCAGAGATTGGCAGCTATGAAGCCCAAGCACAGAAACAGAGCCAAGAGACAGTGGAACAGGAGTGCTGTGGCCTATCTCAGAAAGTCTCCCGCCATGATGAAGATGCCTCTTAGTATGAGTTGCATGCCACCTCTCCAGTAGAAGAATGGGCCATCGCTCCAGAAGCAAAAACTTAGTAAGCCTTTTGAGGCCCTGGAGAATATTGTTGGCCGCAGAATTTCTCATGGCTGGAAGGAAGCCAATGAACCAGTCACCCATTGGAAAGCCATCATTCTAGATCAACTGCCAACATATCCCTCTCTCTATTTGTTGAAATATGATGGGATTGATTGTGTCTATGGCTTGGAGCTTCATAGTGATGAAAGGATTTTAAACCTGAAGATCCTGCCTAATAATGTGCCATTTCCTCAGGTGACAGACACTCATCTCTCAAACACCATAGTTGGCAGAGCAGTGAAACATACATTCATGGGCACAAATGGCTCTAAGAATGACTGGAACGGGATGGTCCTAGAAGAGGTGCCAATCATGAAGACCTGGTTTTATATTACCTACAAGAAAGATCCGGTCTTGTACATTTACCACCTCCTGGATGACTACCTGGAAGGCAACCTCCACATCATGCCAGGCTCTAAGGAAGAATGGAGTGGCGTGGTCCCAGGTGAGGTGCAGACAATAACGACCTGTTTCTACATTGTCAACGAGAATGATCCGGTCCTGTACCTTTACCACCATCATGATGATTCCATTGAAGGCAACCTCCACATCACGCCTGAATGTCCTCCAGTAGAGGTGACTTTGGAATTAGGCAGGGATTCCTTGCAGGGCAAAAGAGTGCAGTACAACAAAAAAGATGGAACCCAAGAGATAGGTAAAATTATTTGCCAAGTTCCCAACAAACCTTCTGTGTATTTCATCAAGTTTGATAATGACTTCCATATCTATGTCTATGATTTGGTGAAGATCTGTTAAATTCTCAAATTTTGAGGGGCAGACTTAATTCTCTCCTTGGGAATGTGTTTTTTCAGAGATACCTCAGGTCTTCTATGAATCCTGGTATCTTTTCCAATGGATTATTCTTTCTCAAAGAATAAAAATTTGTTAACATGTTGTGTTATTTGGTCAATGATGGATTGTGTTTGGTGGATGGGGCATCACAGAAATACATGCCTCAAACAAAGCAGGATTTATGGTCTTTTCCCCTTGGAGAGTAAAGGACTGGGGATGCGTGGTGTGGTAATGGACAAGATGGCTGTCAAGGAAGCAGTGAAGAGGGGACAAAAAGTTGTATGATCTCGGGGCGGTACGAAGCTTGAGGGAAAACCATGTCAAAAGGAAAGATGTGACTGATATCACCGTGAGGTTTTGGGACTTAAGAGGATAAAGAGTAGATTAATCAGGAAGGGACACAAATGTATACTCAAAATCAGAGAAAAATAGGTTTCATTTGATGAATGGTTTAATTCGTACTGGCTGTAAGTCAAAGGATGTTTGATCTCCACTAGAGCATGTTGCTTAGTGAAAAGTGTCTCCGCTCAGTTGCTCTTCTCCAGTAAGTTGGACATCAAGCTACCTACTTAGTTTTGCCAGAATTCTGTCTGCCACCTACTTTGTCATGCCTGGATTCGGTATGCCTTGAACTCTCAAAGGTCTTATCCATGCCATCCAACCCTTGTCAGTTCATTAAATAATTGCCCTGCCATATCTGGAAAACAGTGTTCCCTTTCATTGATCATGTTCTGTAGTACTTGGGCTATAAAACTCATGAACACACTCACCCACACACAGGATAAACATGTACATATGATGCCCACTAGTGTGTGACATGCACACATATGATGAATGCACCGAACTCCATAATATCAGTAAAGTAGGGAATCCAAGATGCTAGGTGGAGTCTGGCAAAGAACCCACACACCCATCAAACCGCCAAATACCAGTATGGTACTGATGTCTGACTCCCATACTGTAAGGAACCTGCCATCCTGTAACTGGGCTATTTTTGGTTCCTTCATCTTCACAAACTTGGTTAAAATGTTAGAGTTGTCAAACTGGGAGTTAGGGTCCAGCATGTAGATCAGCTGTCCCAGGTCAGGTGATTTGGCTACAATTTGGGTGAGAAATTGTACCAGGGAATTCTGGTACACCCTCTCCTCTTCTTCTCCCTGTCCTCATCATCACTCTTGTGGGTGGGCCTGGAGCACAAAGAAGGTAAAATGGAATAAGCCTCCTCCTTAGTGGAAAACCTTGTCAATCCTTAATTTGACCTGACTCTCTGAGGGAATGCAGAACATTATTTCCTACTAGGTCTCCTCATTCATTGGTTCACTCATTTTTCCAATGAATGATTGAATTCATCCATTCTTCCTTGTCTCTCTCTCTTCATTCTTCCCTTCTTCCATTTCCCCCTTGATTGTAGAAATTTGAGCAGCAGGGCTGCATCCCCATGGGGCCGCCTTGTAAGGTTATGCTCCGAAATAACAACACAAAACTATTCATTTCAACACTGCCTGCCCCATTATTTTCAGCCTCTTAACCCATGTCTAATAATGTATGTTGCAGCACGAGGTGCGCTTAGAAGGAAAGATTTAGCATGTCTGACCTGGTGGCTGGCTGTATCGCCATCTGCCTCAGAGTGCAGAGCTACCATTTCTGCCCATGGGAGAGGTGCATGGCATCTCTAAGCTCAATTCCTATTCCTCCCAGCATTCTCTTATGTTTATTCCACCCACCTATGTTCTAACCTTTCAGGCCAAACAGTTTCTTTATTTAATTAACCAATGACCTATACTCCATCATTACTCCTATTTCTGTTTAAACAAGAATGGAATCTTTAATTTTAACATAGCAAAATTACATATAACAAAACAGTTATCAAGCAAGAATTACAGTTACAATATTTATATCTATTTTATCTTTTATCATAACAATGGAAAACTATAAGTATCTATCTCTTCTTCAACTCTATCAGAGACTCCAGAATAATACAGTATTACCTAAGCAAACAAAAGTAAGCCATTTTCAAACTCTAGAAATGACAGAGACATCTCGCTGCCTGGACAGTCACCCAAAGTTCCTCTGTAGCGTTGGTGTTTCCATCCTCAGCCTACAGGCCCATAGTTTCCAGCAGACATTTCCATGAAGCAGGAAATTTCAAAGGCAGTCACTATCTGCTTGTCTTGAAGAATCAGGAACACGGAAAGATCATCTCACCTTTAGGCAAGTTCAGTAGTCCTCTCTCTGAGTGTTTTCTGTGTACAGTTTATGCAACAATCCAGGCAACAGCAGTTTCTTCCCCAAATGGCTATCAAACTCCATAAGGATCCTCTTTGATGCCCATCTTCTTCCTGAAGTAGATATGTGCTGCCAAGAGTAGAGTGTCTCACTGTCATGAAAAACCCTAAGGTACTAAAACATTAAATAGCCTATTTTGTAGCCTAGAGAGATATGAATAATGAATATCTAACTGAAATATATATATCTATGTAGCTAGAAAATCTAACTAACATGACTACAAACTTGACTATTATTAATGATTATCCATTAATAACCTATATACATTATATTTTTAAATGAACTACACAATCACAATACCTTAATGAAGATCAAAAATGCATATACATATAACACAATTGACCTAAAATCTCTATCAGTAAAGCCAAATCTATACTAATGCAAATATTCATATCTATATCACATCCCACTTTAAATGTAAAAGAACGTTTATAAGCCATATTTGGGAACGTGGTGGCAGTTATTTCTCTCCAAAATGCTTCCTGCTGAATGGTGGCATCATTATTGATTTATCTCAGTTGGCAGTTGAGCGAAGCAATTTTTTAAAGGTGTTCACAGCAACCTTTAAGGAGGGAGTGGTCCATCCTACCATATTAGGATAGAGGCATCCACAGACTATCACCCTCTGTGAAAACAAAATAGAAACTCCTTTCCAAAGCATCATGTCCTTAGATCCAAATTTCAAAGTCAAGGCATTTTCAAAATATCTATGTTGGATTATTTCAGCAGCTTTTATAGAGAAACATCTTTTAGCAGCTATTGCTACTGCCTCCAAATTCAAATGATTCAAAAAGAGCATAATAGCATACAATATCAAAATTCGCTGTGAATTTTCCATCTTTGTGCGCTTCAATTTAACCTCTATTTTGTTTATTTTTCCTTTTTATTTTTTGCCTTTTGAGACAGGTTCTCTGTATCTTTGACCTGGAATAACTCTGTATACCTGTCTGTCCTTGAAGTCTCAGAGATCTGCCTCTCTCTGCCTTTCAGGCATTGGGATTAAAGGTGTATGCTACTACACATTGAACTCACAAAGATCTGTTTGTCTCTGCCTTCAAGGCACTGGGATAAAAGGCGTGTGCTACTTCACCTTGAAGGTACAGAGGTCAATCTCCCTCTGCCTCCCATGTGTTGGGTTTACAGGTGTGTACGACCACACCCAACAACTCTCTTCCTTTTTTAAACTTTAAGAACTTCAAATTTTAGCCTGCACATATTTTTAACACACTGTAAATCATTTAAAAATTTTCTTTGTCTTTGAATCTCTCTTTACTCTATTTCTCTCTCTGTTTTTCTGACCACATGAGTCTTTCATTTACCAAGCAATCTCAGTAGGACTAAAGCCGTGGCTTTGCTGGCCAGATGTAGCCCATTCCTTAGCTTTCTGCCATTCAAACCTTGTGGCTGAGGTACCGAACAGAGCCACATTCAGTGCCACAAGTCGACAGTGTTTCAAGGTCCTTGCCATCAAAGAGGCTGCAACAGACAACACTCAAGCCCTCTTTCTGTAGCTGGCCCTCCTTCCTCAAACAGTCAGAGTTTGCCCAGGCAGGATGGCCCAGAAAGCCGGCATTTTAAAACAACACAGTTTTTTTTCCTGCTAATGCTGAAAACATACAAGCATTCAGTTGGCTTTTATCAACACCATTTAACTGTTTTGTGGCAGGACCTCTTAAGGGCTTCAGGGTTTTGCAGCTGAAGCTGAGTCAGCAAGCCTCTTTTAGATGAGAGCCCTTGCTTTCTTCTAGCAAGCAGAGCAGACCGAGTAATCGCTGCTACCAAGAAAACATGCTTTACTCTTTCCCAAGCTTTCTCAGGCTTTCAGTGGATTCAGTTGTCCACAAGGCTGCAAGCCATTCTGTAGTTATTTGAGCAGCGAGGCTGTGTCCCCAGCACCAAAGCCGCATGAAGGTTATGCCTGAAATAAATACACAAAAACTGTATTCTTTTAAACACTGCTGGCCCATTAGATTCTGCATTTTAACCCATTTCTAATAATCAGTGTAGTATAACGAGGTGCACTTACCAGGAAAAATTCAGCATGTCTGACATGGTGGCTGGCTGCATCGACATCTGCCTCAGAGAGCAGAGCTATGCCATCTGCCAGGGAGAGGGGAGCATGGCTTCTCTGAGCTCACTACCTCTTCCTCCCGGCATTCTATTTTGTTTACTCCACCTACCTATGTTCTAACCTATCAGCTGAAGCGGATTCTTTCTTTAATTAATCAATAAACTTCTTCTGTCACTTTATCCTTTCAACAGCTTGCCCATATAAATCTCCCATGTGTCTTCTGATGTATAAACTTTCATTTGTAAAGAACTTGCACTCTCAGGGGAGGATTTTTCTGACATCTCTGTGGATGGAGATCATATGAGGAAGGTCAGATGAGCAACCATGACAACTCTAATGCTGTGGAGTTAGGTGGACCAGAGATTGATGGCTGACATTCCTGTGCTATGCATCAGATGCCCCTGAACTCTGGCCTTGTTGACAGACAGGCAGGCATCATGTTGGTCACACATACTTAACTCATTCAGGTTCACAGATACTGTAAATGGAGTTTTAATTCTTCTCCTACATAATAAAAAAACCAAGATTAGGAGAAGAGAAGAGCCTGAAGTAAGGCCTCAAAATGGGTCATTTTGCAAAGGAAAGGTTACCTGCCTCCATGTATGCTGTCTCCCTTTCTTAGTCAAATCCATCCTTCCAGTGTCTAGCTAACAGCTAACCATAGGATTGAACCCAACTGCCTTTGATTTCTGAAATAAGTGCTGTCCCCTTAAGGTCTCATAACAGCACAGGAAGGTTTGTAAGACTGTCCCAGCAACAATTTAAAGCAATTCTAGGACACCAAAGATGCAGCAAATTTGGTTAATTGGTAATAGAGATCGTTCTGATGTGACAAAATAATTTAGAATTAAAAAAAAAACAGATGGGTGTACTCACGATGAATTTATGTGATATGGCACACACAGGCTTCTGGTTCTGAATACTTCATGCTCGGTGGGTTTTGGAGATTGTCGTGACCCTGAACCTAGCTGGAGGCTTTGGGGCCTTGAAAGGACAAGACTTAATATTTCAGGACATCCATGTACTTGGTCCCCACTGTTTACTGATTTCCTTACAGAGAATGAGCAGCCATCTACTCCTGCTGCCATGCCTTCCCCACATGAACAGAGAGAAGACCCTATACACACAGGTCGCTTGTATCACATGTGAAGGCATAAGTCACAAACAAACTCCCACAGCAGTTTAGAATTGTGATTAATAGAATGATTAGTTCTTGAAAGGGCAAAAACTTAGAGATCACAATCCCTTACAAAAGCCCTCTGCAGGATCAGAAAAGGAGCCTAGCAGCCGGAAGGGAAGCTCAAGCAAGAGATCAAGTTGAAGGTACAAGTTGCTTTTTAAAAGAGAGAGAGACCACAACTCAATGTGCTGGTATCTCAGTGGCTATTCATGAAACATCACAGCGAAAGATCTTCTTCATGCATGAGAGTCACCGATGATTTCTCTTTAAGAAAAAAACCCATCAAAACTCCCAATAACATCATCAGCATTCAACAACATGTCTATGATTTCTTTGCCTTGCCTTTGATTGTGCAGTAAATGATGCTGATAGTTAATCTGTGCAATTAATGCAAATTTCCTTGTAACTGACTAGACGGAATTGACAGTTTATCTTAAACACAGCAGGGAGTCACTCTACGATGGAACTGGTTCATCATCACCTGTGTGACAGTGACATAATTAAGATCTTTCCTTTGTCTATAAATCTCATTATGTTCAACATGATATGTTGTCATACAGATTTCTTAGGGTTTTGTCCCACTGGTGGTTTCCTTGGTATGCTTACATAATTTTTGCCAGATCCAATCAGTTTTGCCATGCACTCTCAGCTCCACGTCATTGTGTTCCCCTTATGTTCCAGTCCAGGCATTTTAGACCTCTTGTAACTGTTGTAAGAGTATCTCATGTTCCACCTAAATGATTTAGGGTTTTATTTAGGCGGGGTTTTATCTTGCATCACTGAGTTCATTGACTTTCCTTGGGCGTAATTCCTGGGACACTGAGCCTAACTCCTGGGGGATTCCTCCAGTTATTTCTCCTTTCTTAGATAGTTTACACTCTCACTATTACTGTGAGAGTGTTTCTGTAGCTAATATTCTTCTCAAGATGAGAAGAAACTTCAATATTACAATCCATTTGTTATTGTGATTTAAATACACACACACAAACACACACAAGTTAGTGCACATACACTGATGATATCTCAATTTATGGGGCCATTCTGGGGATGTCAAGATCGATATCTCTCGAGTGGTTCTCAGAAGGCCATAGGGTGACCCTCTCTAGGTACTTAAGCAGGGAGGAGAAGTTGACCGCTCTGTGACATGTCCCTAGGAACTATGTGTGCCTTGTCCCATAGTCAGACTGATGACTGACTATCTTGAAAACCACCATGGAACTTTTGTTTGGCAAATGATGGAGATCAAGTCAGGGTCAAAATCAGAAAACTAGATGGAGCTTCCAAGCTCCAGTGGAAGAGCAGATGGATGGAGAAAAAGAGCAAGGATGTCAGGAATATAAGGGCTTGGTCCACACTATGAGACACTGTGCCTGAACTAAGGGGATTTCAACTAATCCAGTGACCTGGGAATGAAAGAACATGGGATCAAACTGGAAGCTCTGAATGTGGCTGACAATTGGGGCAGACGGAGAAGCCAAAGATAATGGCACTTGCAATTGTCTGCATATCATACACTGGCTTTTTGTGATCATATTTTTTGTGGATGCATACCTTGCTAAATCTGGATGGATGAAGGGTGGGCTTGGACTTCCCACAGCTCTAAGTACCCTGCCCTCTATTTGGACTGGTGTTTGAGTGGAGAGGTTTATTTGCGGAGCAAGAAGAATGTGGGAGGAGGAAGAGAAGTGGAAAGTTTGATAATTATTATTATGAAGTAATGGAAAAATCAATAGAAAATAACCAATGAGGACATTGGAGTTAGGAAAAAAAACATTCATGTGAGTTGTTGATTCAGACCAAAAATTATTTTACAGAAAAAAAACACATAAAAAGGTTAAGTTACTTGGAAAATATGACTCAAGTAATTGGGAAGAAGATTGGGGTTTTTATTTTGGGTCTTCATGGGGCTGTATGAGCAGCATTTTAGGACCTGTATGCTGGATATTTCTGGGGGTTAGTAGGGAAGAAACCTGGCTAGGAGGAGTTTTATGACATAAGTAGGGCCTTGATGATGTCACAAAGCTTTGGTTGGGGGTGGCAACTCTGTTCCACATGAAGCACTAGTCTTCTGTGAAGGTGGGCTTACTATCTTCACGGTGGCTGAGGAGGTCAGTTCAGCTCTTGGGCTCCACAACTGTTCAACCGAATTTCCAGAAGTTGGAATCTAGAGAGCCAAGATATTTTCTTTTGGTAAATATGTTTAGGAAGCAACTAGGACCTCTGTAGTCAAAGAAAGATTTCTTTCAAATCTGCTCTGGGTCCAAAATTTATGTCGTTAACAGCTCCTGTATTTGATAGCTGGGGGACGGTTAATGTCGGGTATTCTCCCCACTCTATCTTTGCTAAAAATGTCCAATTCCTCAGTCCACTTAAATGGCAAAGATCCTCTTTGTCCATATGTGTTTTAAAAGATAATTATTTCCAATAGGTGCTGTTGCACAGATTAATGTTTCTTTCTTTTGGCAGTTTGACACACAGTACTCACTTCTCTAATGAAGATACAGAATATCTTTATGTAATCAACCTGGATCTGGACCAGGAGACACAATAGAGAGAGCCAGGGGACTGGAGTGCCATGACCTTGGGCAGGTGGTTATAGATCAGCCAACTAACCAGTAGCTTGAGTGGTAAGGAGAGGAGTGGCTGTTCTTTGAATTCTTTGCCATCTGTTCAGATATTTCTTTCTCACTTTAGGTATAGGCATAGCTTCCTCTCTCATTGATATAGTAAGTCAGGAAGTAGGTTTCTCAGTAGAGGTCAATTGCATTTTGCAGCAGGAATATGTCTCTGATACACATATACTGAGCTGTAGACAAGACTTTGATAATTTTCCTATTAATTTCTTAAGAACATATTCCATTTAGGTATGCAAATCTATTCAGCCCTGCCTTTTTCACCTGCTCCAAAGTTATTCCTAAAAAGAGCCTTGACCTCACATCCTCACCTTCTTATCCTTGCAGGCACTTATGGTGGAGGAAACCACTTTGTGTCTGATTTAAACTGAAGAGTTCTTCCTATGCAGAGATTGGCACCTATGAAGCCCAAGCACAGAAACAGAGCCAAGAGACAGTGGAACAGGAGTGCTGTGGCCTATCTCAGAAAGTCTCCCGCCATGATGAAGATGCCTCTTAGTATGAGTTGCATGCCACATCTCCAGAAGATGAATGGGCCATCGCTTCAGAAGCAAAAACTTAGTAAGACTTTGGAGAATATTGTTGGCCGCAGAATTTCTCATGGCTGGAAGGAAGCCAATGAACCAGTCACCCATTGGAAAGCCATCATTCTAGATCAACTGCCAACATATCCCTCTCTCTATTTGTTGAAATATGATGGGATTGATTGTGTCTATGGCTTGGAACTTCATAGTGATGAAAGGATTTTAAACCTGAAGATCCTGCCTAACAATGTGCCATTTCCTCAGGTGACAGACACTCATCTCTCAAACACCATAGTTGGCAGAGCAGTGAAACATACATTCATGGGCACAAATGGCTCTAAGAATGACTGGAACGGGATGGTCCTAGAAGAGGTGCCAATCATGAAGACCTGGTTTTATATTACCTACAAGAAAGATCCGGTCTTGTACATTTACCACCTCCTGGATGACTACCTGGAAGGCAACCTCCACATCATGCCAGGCTCTAAGGAAGAGTGGAGTGGCATGGTCCCAGATGAGGTGCAGACCATAACGACCTGTTTCTACATTGTCAACGAGAATGATCCAGTCCTGTACTTTTACCACCATCATGATGATTCCATTGAAGGCAACCTCCACATCACGCCTGAATGTCCTCCAGTAGAGGTGACTTTGGAATTAGGCAGGGATTCCTTGGAGGGCAAAAGAGTGCAGTACTACAAAACAGATTGAACCCAAGAGATAGGTAAAATTATTTGCCAAGTTCCCAACAAACCTTCTGTGTATTTCATCAAGTTTGATAATGACTTCCATATCTATGTCTATGATTTGGTGAAGATCTGTTAAAGTGAAATTCTCAAATTTTGAGGGGCAGACTTAATGCTCTCTTTGGGAATGTGTTTTTTCAGAGATACCTCAGGTCTTCTATGAATCCTGGTATCTTTTCCAATGGATTATTCTTTCTCAAAGAATAAAAATTTGTTAACATGTTGTGTTATTTGGTCAATGATGGATTGTGTTTGGTGGATGGGGCATCACAGAAATACATGCCTCAAAACAAAGCAGGATTTATGGTCTTTTCCCCTTGGAGAGTAAAGGACTGGGGATGCGTGGTGTGGTAAAGGACAAGATGGCTGTCAAGGAAGCAGTGGAGAGGGGACAAAAAGTTGTATGATCTCGGGGCGGTATGAAGCTTGAGGGAAAACCATGTCAAATGGAAAGATGTGACCGATATCAGCGTGAGGTATTGGGACTTAAGAGGATAAAGAGTAGATTAATCAGGAAGGGACACAAATGTATACTCAAAATCAGAGAAAATTAGGTTCCATTTGATGAAAGGGTTAATTTGTACTGGCTGTAAGTCAAACGATGTTTGATCTCCACTAGAGCATGTTGCTTAGTGAAAAGTGTCTCCGCTCAGTTGCTCTTCTCCAGTAAGTTGGACATCAAGCTACCTACTTAGTTTTGCCAGAATTCTGTCTGCCACCTACTTTGTCATGCCTGGATTCGGTATGCCTTGAACTCTCATAGGTCTTATCCATGCCATCCAACCCTTGTCAGTTCATTTAAATAATTGCCCTGCCATATCTGGAAAACAGTGTTCCCTTTCATTGATCATGTTCTGTAGTACTTGGACTATAAAACTCATGAACACACTCACCCACACACAGGATAAACATGTACATATGATGCCCACTAGTGTGTGACATGCACACATATGATGAATGCACCGAACTCCATAATATCAGTAAAGTAGGGAATCCATGATGCTAGGTGGAGTCTGGCAAAGACCCCACACACCCATCAAACCGCCAAATACCAGTATGGTACTGATGTCTGACTCCCATCCTGTAAGGAACCGGCTTTGCCCTATGTACATAACACACATCCGATCCCATACGGGTCTGCCAGGTCCTCTAGCACAAGGTAATGCAGAAATTGATCAATTATTGATTGGTAGTGTGCTTCAAGCCTCTGAATTTCATAAAAAACATCATGTTAATAGCAAAGTTTTGAAGAAAGAGTTTTCTATTACATGGCAACAAGCTAAGGAGATTGTGAAGAAATGCCCTACCTGCTCTTTCTATAACCAAACGCCACTGCCAGCAGGAGTTAATCCAAAGGGCACTCATAGAAATGAAATCTGGCAGATGGATGTGTTCCACTTTGCAGAATTTGGCAAATTGAAGTATGTTCATCACACCATCGACACTTTTTCAGGCTTTCAGTGGGCAACTGCTTTAAGTTCAGAAAAAGCTGATTCAGTAATCACTCATTTATTAGAAGTCATGGCTATCATGGGTATACCTACACAAATAAAGACAGATAATGGTCCTGCTTATGTCTCTAGGAAGATGAAACGGTTTTTTGATCATTACAATATCAAGCATGTTACAGGTATACCATACAATCCTACAGGTCAAGCAGTCATAGAAAGATCAAATCGAACTATAAAGGATATGTTGAACAAACAGAAAGGAGTGGAAAACACCCCTAGAAATAGGTTACATAATGCTTTGTTAACCTTGAATTTTCTCAACGCTAACGAGAAGGGAACGACGGCTGCAGAAAGACATTGGATAATGGAAAAGTCTGCTGAACTAAATCCACCAGTTTATTTCAAGGATGTACTGACCTCACAATGGAAGCCAGGATATGTGCTGCGTTGGGGAAGGGGTTTTGCTCTTATCTCCACAGGTGAGGAAAAATTATGGATACCGTCAAAATTAATAAAGGTTCGGTTTGAGGAAGGGAAGTCACTTGGAAAAGATAAATAACAATTCATTAACAAGGATGACCGACGTACAGGTGGTAAGGATTACTAATAGGATGGGGGCAGGGTTCTTTTCTTATCTCCACAGGAAAATATTCATCTCCAAAGAATTTGAGGGACCCTGAATATTTAATTACTGATGGATGGAAAATAGTTACGACCCATTAAACATCAACAATAAAATTCTATACATATCGTAAGTATTGATTTCATATATATATTTATATGTTTTATTGAACACTTCTTTATAAATGTGTAGAGCTGGTTTTGGAGTTGGACTATGGCTCAGTCCTTCTTCAATTCCAAGCCTGTTGATAAGAGGTATTTCAAAGTTTCTGTCTCAGGTCAGGAGCCATGAAATGGGACAGAATAAGAATAATTTTATACTTGATAAACTTTCTTTGCCTTCCCTCACATCTGTGTCTTTCTTTATATGTCAGTATAAGTCCTTGTTGTTAATGTTTAAATTTCCCATAACAAGCAACATATTTTCCTACAGTAATTTTTGAAGTTTCCAGGATGAAGATGGGGCCCCACAACATCAACTCAATCTGGTTTTTATGACGTCATGAATTTTTTTTTTTTAAGCACTAATTTTAGACCTGTTTTTTGGTACCAACTGCAAGAGACAATTTCATATGATGCACATTTTTGACAACGCTCTGGCTGGACCTTCTCGAAACACACAGAGACTAGTTATAATTTTCTTAAGTCAAAGGTTAATTTGGGAATTTTACCATCGTTTGCTTTCACAGGGGCCCCTAAGAAGAACGTCGCCCCCATGTCAGCTAGAAGCAATCTAAGAGGACGACGTCCCCTCTCCCAACAGAGTTTGCCCACAGGGTTAGGGACATCTTTTAGTGGTTGGTTTAGGAGTGAGGGGATGGGGAGATATTGTATGTAATTAGGGATAAAAAAAGGGGGATTAACTGGGTTGATGGGATGATTGGTATTTGTGACTTACTGTTTTTAGAAAATTATGTTGGTACTGTTTCTTGTATATTGATATATTGAATATTGAATGTGAGTGTTCCTACCTCTATTTTGGTATAAGAGTATGCTTATATTGTATGGATACATCTATCATATCACAATGTACATTTCTACCTCTGGTACTATTTATGTAATAACATTGTTTACATTTGATAAGTAATGACATTGTTTACAGGTGAAGATCATTGTCTTCATACATTGCACAATTGTTTATTCCCTTAGTTTTCAAATTAGATAGGTATTGAGGATTACATGTTTGTCATATTATTTTTAGGTTAATCAGGTCTTTTAGATACATAGAGATTATTTTCAGTATAGATAGTATAATCTTCAGCCTCTTTGAAGAGCTGTGGAAAATGGCCTTTAATCTAACCTAGAATTCTGTGCCATCGAGACACAATTTACTCCTGGCAACACCACTCTACTCCCGAGAGAACGTTGAGCACCAAAGACACTCCACTGGGAGCTTGTCTTCCTGGCAGAACTGGCCTTTGGGTTAAGAAAAACCCATACCTCAACTACTGACTAAGATATAAACAGGATTGTCTTATCTTGCCAAGACAGGGTAGGATAATCCTAAGAAAGTTCCTTGCATTTGAGAATGGTATGTCAGTTATGTTAGGCCTTAGCCAAAGTTGGTTGACTCAACATTGCAAACGAGATTTTGGGTGATTGCCCAGGCATTCAGTTGTCTCTGTCATTTGTTGCACATTTTGGATATCTCTTTTTTGTTAAGTAATATTTACTCCCTTCTCAGATCTTTGATGGAGTTGAAGATTATTTAATTGTAGTTACTCTTTAGCAAAACTTTTGCTCTCAATATTGTTTGTTATATTTATCATTTGTTATTATTGTTATAGTTATATTTGGTTTAGTTGTGTCTTATTTAGACAAAAGGGGGAGATGAAGGGGTTAAATCAGCTCCCTTTAGAGGGCGGGGTTTGCCTCAGGCGAATCCCTGCCAATAAAGGGTGCGCGGAGAGGCGGCTCGCCCCTTTTTTGTTCCTCGCTACCTGTGCTACGCTGGAACTTTGGTTCAGTAAGTTTAACAATAAACTGGTAAATATTCTTTGATATCTGCATTGCCTTTATTTTGTCAGTTCCTTTTCTGCTTCAGCTGTTAATTCTCTGGGACTGTTTAAATCTTTATCACCATCCAAGGTCTTGTTCAAATGAATTATTAGATCAGGTGTTATCCCAATAGTTGGTCGTAAACTGGAAATGTCTCCTAACAGTCTTTGAAAGTCATTGAGAGTCCGTAAGCGATCTCTCCAAATTTGTGCCTTCTGTGTCTTAATTTTTTGCAAACCTATTCTATAACCTAAATAATTAACAGAATCTCCCTTCTGAATCTTTTCAGGAGCAATTTGCAATCCCCATTTAGGTAACAGTATCTGTATTTCTTCAAACAGTCTGTTCAAGGTATCTATGTTTGAATCAGATAACAATATGTCGTCCATGTAATGGTATACAATAGATTTGGGAAATTTCTTGCGTATTATTTGCAATGGTTGGTTCACAAAATATTGGCACAGGGAGGGGCTATTTAACATACCCTGGGGGAGGACGGTCCAGTGGTACCTCCTCGAAGGTTGAGAATTGTTATAAGTAGGCACTGTGAAGGCAAATTTTTCTCTATCTTCTTTTTGCAAAGGTATAGTGAAAAAACAATCCTTTAAATCAATAACTATGAGAGGCCATCCTTTTGGTAATAAAGAGGGCAACGGAATTCCAGATTGCAGAGGGCCCATAGGTTGAATAACCTTGTTGATGGCCCTGAGATCTGTCACCATTCTCCATTTACCTGATTTTTTCTTAACCACAAATACAGGAGAATTCCAAGGGCTGGTAGATTCTTCTATATGTCCAGCATCTAGTTGCTCTTGTACCAGCTGTTCTAAAGCCTGTAGCTTTTCCTCAGCTAAAGGCCATTGCTTTGTCCATATTGGTTTCTCAGTCAACCATTTTAGAGGCAAGGCTGTTGGTATTTCTGAAGGGACATCAATTGCTTGTTCCTGCACAGCCCTAATGGCCGGTTTTGTCCTTTTGTAATAACTTTTAATATTCCTTTCAGAAATATGGGCTCTAGAAGTAGCAGGAATGTTAATTTGAGTATTCCATTGTTGTAATAGGTCACGACCCCATAAATTCATTGCAATATTGGCTACATAAGGCCTTAATTTTCCTATTTGTCCCTCAGGCCCTATACATTCAACCCATCTCGTGCTCTGCCTTACTCGACATAGGGTTCCAATTCCCAGGAGCTGAACATTTACATTCTGAAGAGGCCAATATGGATGCCAAGATTCTGGGGTAATGATACTTACATCAGCACCTGTGTCCAGTAGGCCAGTAATAAAAATGCCATTTACACACACTCTCAGCTTAGGTCTTTGATCATTTATAGAAGTTTGCCAAAACACACGTAACTCATCTTTCTGATTACTATTGCTTGTAACAGTAGGCATGTGGCTTTCTAATTGTCCTGACGAAGCATGTTCTCTGCAGAAACTGGGAATGTCTGAACCATGTTTGCCATGGAGGCCTGAGAGGCCCCCCCTCTCACATTTCCCATCTGTATCAGGTTGCCTTGTCTATCTCTTGTAGACCTGCATTCATTCGTCCAGTGTCTGCCCTTCCCACATCTTCTACATAAACCTGAAGGCTGATTCCTTCTATTCCTGTTATTTCTAGAAGACGCATTATTATTATTTCTGAAAACCCGTTGTTTACAATTCCTTTTCATATGACCATTTTGCCACAATTAAAACATTTGGTATTCTGGTGTCTCCTTTTACCATTGGAAATTGCTTCTTCTACCCATGCTTCAGTGCCATAGTCAAATGTGTCAACATCTAGTGTATGCAAGACCCATTCTTCCAAGGACGCTGATCTGAACATTAAAGGCCTCAAGATCCTTTTGCATTCCACATTAGCATTTTCGTAAGCCAAAGACTCAATTATTATACGTCTTGCTTCTGGGTCAGGTATCCCCATTTGTACAGCCTTCGTTAATCCTTGTAAAAAGTCACTAAAGGGTTCTCTCTGATCCTGTTTAACTGTGACAAATGATTCCATTCTCTGTCCTGGGTCTTGTACTCTGTCCCAAGCCCTTAAGGCTGCTGTAGTACACATGGAGAGTATGTTTTCATCCAAATTAGCTTGTTCCTGAGGGTCTGAAAAGAGCCCTTCACCTAGAATTTTATCTAGGGAAACGTCAATTCCCTTTGCCTTTTCCTGCTGTTCTAAAAGTCTAGCCTCTTGCCTGAATAAGCATTTCCATTTTAATTGCGGTCCACTCTCAAGGACCGCGGAGCTCAGCTGGAGCCAGTCCAAGGGGGTTGCTTTGCTTGTTGTGGCCCAAGATTTTAGCATCTCTTTAACAAAAGGGGAGTGCATCCCAAAAGACATGATGGCCTGTTTAATTTCTTTGAGATCATTCATACGGACAGGCTCCCATGTATCTTCCTTGATGACCCTAGGGTTTCTGGAACCAACCACCTTTTCTGTTGTTATTACAGGAAAGGCATGTAGAGCTGTAGGTAGAGCTTTGTGAAAATTTTCCCGGAGGGATTTATCCACAGATGTAGTTAAAATTTGCCTTTCTACCCTTTGCTCTTCTTCATCAGAATTTAGAAATTCCTCAATCTTTTCAATTCTATTCACCATTGCTTTTTGTAATGTCTGAATCTCCTGCCCAGAATTATGTTCTAAAGCCTTCATTGAGGATTCTAGAGTATGAAATTTGTCCAGTAGAGATAACTTGTCATCTTTGGACATAATTTTTATGGCATAAACCGTGCCTTCTTGTATTGACAATCTTTCCGCCAATCTGTCATAAGCTTTAGACAAAATTCGATTGTCACATTCAGCAGTTTTGATTCTCTCAGTTAACGTTTCAGTTCCTACAGAAAGGGACTGCTGAAACTTACGATCTAATTCAGCTGTTCCTTCTTCCATAGTAATGAATTTCTCCTTAACATCAGAAAGGGACTGCTGAAACTTACGATCTAATTCAGCTGTTCCTTCTTCCATAGTAATGAATTTCTCCTTAACATCAGAAAGGGACTGCTGAAACTTACGATCTAATTCAGCTGTTCCTTCTTCCATGGTAATGAATTTCTCCTTAACATCAACCTGTACTTTTTCTAGATTTTGCTCAGTTAACCAAGTCATGTTAAACAAAGATTTGTTTTCTTCCTGGAGAACTTCAAAATGATTCTTGAGAAGATTGTTGTCGCTCTCAATAGTTTTCAAACGTTCAACCTCTGCCTTAAGAGATTTGATCATTTTCCTATTATCAAACCAAATAGTGCTAAGGAAAATTAAGAATCCCAGGAATATCCATATATGTGGTGTGGTAGACACCTCTTGTAAGATCTCCCAAATGGTGCACTCAAAAGAACTATTGAAATAGGCTGCGGTCACGTTCTCAGACATTATTTAGAAAAGAAAAAGTTCTCTTACCTGTTATAAGTGGTTCCTGCCAGTGGTGGCGAAAGAGTCCAGTTGAATCCACGTGTCCTAAATCTGAAATAAAACGACTCAAAAACAAAATTGAAACAGACACCAGGCTGATAAGTATTTTTTGCAGGGGCTCTCAGGCTGCTGTCACGTGACCTGAGCGCTGGCGGCGGTGGGAGGGGGAGCAGCAGACACAGGCAGCGCGCGCGCCGGCGGGCGGGCACGGGAAATCTGGCCGGGGCGGCTCGGAACAGAGGCTTAGGCGCTGTTAAAAAGGCTCTGTCGATATCAAACTCACTGCTTGATACTCTAACAAGCAGCAGGGAAAATCGAGGCGCTCAGAATCTCAGCTGTTTCAGCGCGCGCCCAGAGAGACTGCTCAGAATCTCAACTTCTTCCGCGCGCGCCCAGAGAGACCGCCACAGCGACCAGGGGTGCAAGAGACTCCGATTCGGGGCCGGTTCTCGGCAAACCCCACGGGGCAGGCGCCAGATGTTCCCGCACAAAATAAAGGCAATGCAGATATCAAAGAATATTTACCAGTTTATTGTTAAACTTACTGAACCAAAGTTACAGCATAGCACAGGTAGCGAGGAACAAAAAAGGGGCGAGCCGCCTCTCCGCGCACCTTTTATGGGCAGGGATTCGCCTGAGGCAAACCCCACCCTCTAAAGGGAGCTGATTTAACCCCTTCACTTGGGCTATAAAACTCATGAACACACTCACCCACACACAGGATACACATGTACATATGATGCCCACTAGTGTGTGACATGCACACATATGATGAATGCACCGAACTCCATAATATCAGTAAAGTAGGGAATCCATGATGCCCGGTGGAGTCTGGCAAAGACCCCACACACCCATCAAACTGCCAAATACCAGTATGGTACTGATGTCTGACTCCCATCCTGTAAGGAACCTGCCATCCTGTAACTGGGCTATTTTTGGTTCCTTCATCTTCACAAACTTGGTTAAAATGTTAGAGTTGTCAAACTGGGAGTTAGGGTCCAGCATGTAGATCAGCTGTCCCAGGTCAGGTGATTTGGCTACAATTTGGGTGAGAAATTGTACCAGGGAATTCTGGTACACCCTCTCCTCTTCTTCTCCCTGTCCTCATCATCACTCTTGTGGGTGGGCCTGGAGCACAAAGAAGGTAAAATGGAATAAGGATCCTCCTTAGTGGAAAACCTTGTCAATCCTTATTTTGACCTGACTCTCTGAGGGAATGCAGCACATTTTTTCCTACTAGGTCTCCTCATTCATTGGTTCTCTCATTTTTCCAAGGAATGATTGAATTCATCCATTCTTCCTTGTCTCTCTCTCTTCTTTCTTCCCTTCTTCCATTTCCCCCTTGATTGTAGAAATTTGAGCAGCAGGGCTGCATCCCCATGGGGCCGCCTTGTAAGGTTATGCTCCGAAATAACAACACAAAACTATTCATTTCAACACTGCCTGCCCCATTATTTTCAGCCTCTTAACCCATGTCTAATAATGTATGTTGCAACACGAGGTGCGCTTAGAAGGAAAGATTTAGCATGTCTGACCTGGTGGCTGGCTGTATCGCCATCTGCCTCAGAGTGCAGATCTACCATTTCTGCCCATGGGAGAGGTGCATGGCATCTCTAAGCTCAATTCCTATTCCTCCCAGCATTCTCTTATGTTTATTCCACCCACCTATGTTCTAACCTTGCAGGCCAAACAGTTTCTTTATTTAATTAACCAATGACCTATACTCCATCATTACTCCTATTTCTGTTTAAACAAGAACGGAACCTTTAACTTTAACATAGCAAAATGACAAAGAACAAAACAGTTATCAAGCAAGAATTACAGTTACAATATTTATATCTATTTTATCTTTTATCATAACAATGGAAAACTATAACAATCTATCTCTGCTTCAACTCCATCAGAGACTCCAGAATAATACAGTATTACCTAAGCAAACAAAAAGTAAGCCATTTTCAAACTCTAGAAATGACAGAGACATCTCGCTGCCTGGACAGTCACCCAAAGTTCCTCTGTACCGTTGGTGTTTCCATCCTCAGCCTACAGGCCCATAGTTTCCAGCAGACATTTCCATGAAGCAGGAAATTTCAAAGGCAGTCACTATCTGCTTGTCTTGAAGAATGTTTTGCTGACCCTTTCCTGAATCAGGAACACGGAAAGATCATCTCACCTTTAGGCAAGTTCAGTAGTCCTCTCTCTGAGTGTTTTCAGTGTACAGTTTATGCAACAATCCAGGCAAGAGCAGTTTCTTCCCCAAATGGCTATCAAACTCCATAAGGATCCTCTGTGATGCCCATCTTCTTCCTGAAGTAGATATGTGCTGCCAAGAGTAGAGTGTCTCACTGTCACGAAAAACCCTAAGGTACTAAAATATTAAATAGCCTGTTTTGTAGTCTAGAGAGATATGAATAATGCCTATCTAACTGAAATATATATATATATCTATGTAGCTAGAAAATCTAACTAACATGACTACAAACTTGACTATTATTAATGATTATCCATTAATAACCTATATACATTATATTTTTAAATGAACTACACAATCACAATACCTTAATGAAGATCAAAAATGCATATACATATAACACAATTGACCTAAAATCTCTATCAGTAAAGCCAAATCTATACTAATGCAAATATTCATATCTATATCACATCCCACTTTAAATGTAAAAGAACGTTTATAAGCCAAATTTGGGAACGTGGGTGCAGTTTTTTTTCTCCAAAATGCTTCCTGCTGAATGGTGGCATCATTATTGATTTATCTCAGTTGGCAGTTGAGCGAAGCAATTTTTTAAAGGTGTTCCCAGCAACCTTTAAATAGGGCGTGGTCCATCCTACCATATTAGGATAGAGGCATCCACAGACTATCACCCTCTGTGAAAACAAAATAGAAACTCCTTTCCAAAGCATCATGTCCTTAGATCCAAATTTCAAAGTCAAGGCATTTTCAAAATATCTATGTTGGATTATTTCAGCAGCTTTTATAAAGAAACATCTTTTAGCAGCTATTGCTACTGCCTCAAAATTCAAATGATTCAAAAAGAGCATAATAGCATACAATATCAAAATTCGCTGTGAATTTTCCATCTTTGTGTGCTTCAATTTAACCTCTATTTTGTTTATTTTTCCTTTTTATTTTTTGCCTTTTGAGACAGGTTCTCTTTATCTTTGACCTGGAATAACTCTGTATACCTGTCTGTCCTTGAAGTCTCAGAGATCTGCCTCTCTCTGCCTTTCAGGCATTGGGATTAAAGGTGTATGCTACTACACATTGAACTCACAAAGATCTGTTTGTCTCTGCCTTCAAGGCACTGGGATTAAAGGTGTGTGCTACCTCACCTTGAAGGTACAGAGGTCAATCTCCCTCTGCCTCCCATGTGTTGGGTTTACAGGTGTGTACTACCACACCCAACAACTCTCTTCCTTTTTTTAACTTTAAGAACTTCAAATTTTAGCCTGCACATATTTTTAACACACTGTAAATCATTTAAAAATTTTCTTTGTCTTTGAATCTCTCTTTACTCTATTTCTCTCTCTGTTTTTCTGACCACATGAGTCTTTCAGTTACCAAGCAATCTCAGTAGGACTAAAGCCGTGGCTTTGCTGGCCAGATGTAGCCCATTCCTTAGCTTTCTGCCATTCCAACCTTGTGGCTGAGGTACCGAACAGAGCCGCATTCAGTGCCACAAGTCTACAGTGTTTCAAGCTCCTTGCCATCAAAGAGGCTGCAACAGACAACACTCAAGCCCTCTTTCTGTAGCTGGCCCTCCTTCCTCAAACAGTCAGAGTTTGCCCAGGCAGGATGGCCCAGAAAGCCGGCATTTTAAAACAACACAGTTTTTTTTCCTGCTACTGCTGAAAACATACAAGCATTCAGGTGGCTTTTATCAACACCATTTAAATGTTTTGTGGCAGGACCTCTTAAGGGCTGCAGGGTTTTGCAGCTGAAGCTGAGTCAGCAAGCCTCTTTTAGATGAGAGCCCTTGCTTTCTTCTAGCAAGCAGAACAGACCGAGAAATCGCTGCTACCAAGAAAACATGCTTTACTCTTTCCTATGCTTTCTCAGGCTTTCAGTGGATTCAGTTGTCCACAAGGCTGCAAGCCATTCTGTAGTTATTTGAGCAGCGAGACTGTGTACCTAGCACCATGGCCGCATGAAGGTTATGCCTGAAATAAATACACAAAAACTGTACTCTTTTAAACACTGCTCAACCATTAGATTCAGCATTTTAACCCATTTCTAATAATCAGTGTAGTATAATGAGGTGCACTTACCAGGAAAAATTCAGCATGTCTGACATGGTGGCTGGCTGCATCGACATCTGCCTCAGAGAGCAGAGCTATGGCATCTGCCGGGCAGAGGTGAGCATGGCTTCTCTGAGCTCACTACCTCTTCCTCCCGGCATTCTATTTTGTTTACTCCACCTACCTATGTTCTAACCTATCAGCTGAAGCGGATTCTTTCTTTAATTAATCAATATACTTCTTCTGTCACTTTATCCTTTCAACAGCTTGCCCATATAAATCTCCCATGTGTCTTCTGTTGTATAATCTTTCATTTTTAAAAACTTGCACTCTCAGGGGAGGATTTTTCTGACATCTCTGTGGATGGAGATCATATGAGGAAGATCAGATGAGCAACCATGACAACTCTAATGCTGTAGAGTTAGGTGGACCAGAGATTGATGGCTGACATTCCTGTGCTATGCATCAGATGCCTCTGAACTCTGGCCCTGTTGACAGACAGGCAGACATCAAGTTGGTCACACATACTTAACTCATTCAGGTTCACAGATACTGTAAATGGAGTTTTAATTCTTCTCCTAAACTAATAAAAAAACCAAGATTAGGAGAAGAGAAGAGCCTGAAGTAAGGCCTCAAAATGGGTCATTTTGCAAAGGAAAGGTTACCTGCCTCCATGTATGCTGTCTCCCTTTCTTAGTCAAATCCATCCTTCCAGTGTCTAGCTAACAGCTAACCATAGGATTGAACCCAACTGCCTTTGATTTCTGAAATAAGTGCTGTCCCCTTAAGGTCTCATAAAAGCACAGGAAGGTTTGTAAGACTGTCCCAGCAACAATTTAAAGCAATTCTAGGACACCAAAGATGCAGCAAATTTGGTTAATTGGTAATATAGATCGTTCTGATGGGACAAAATAATTTAGAATTAAAAAAAAAAATTGGTGTACTCACGATGAATTTATGTGATATGGCACACACAGGTTTCTGGTTCTGAATACTTCATGCTCGGTGGGTTTTGGAGATTGTCGTGACCCTGAACCTAGCTGGAGGCTTTGGGGCCTTGAAAGGACAAGACTTAATATTTCAGGACATCCTTGTACTTGGTGCTCACTGTTTACTGATTTCCTTACAGAGAATGAGCAGCCATCTACTCCTGCTGCCATGCCTTCCCCACATGAACAGAGAGAAGACCCTATACACACAGGTCGCTTGTATCACATGTGAAGGCATAAGTCACAAACAAACTCCCACAGCAGTTTAGAATTGTGATTAATAGAATGATTAGTTCTTGAAAGGAGAAAATCTTAGAGATCACAATCCCTGACAAAAGCCCTCTGCAGGATCAGAAAAGGAGCCTAGTAGCCGGAAGGGAAGCTCAAGCAAGAGATCAAGCTGAAGGTAGAAGTTGCTTTTTAAAAGAGAGAGAGACCACAACTCAATGGGCTGGTATCTTAGTGGCTATTCAGGAAACATCACAGAGAAAGGATCTGCTTCATGCATGAGAGTCACCGATGATTTCCCTTTAAGAAAAAAAACCATCAAAACTCCCAATAACATAATCAGCATTCAAAAACATGTCTATGATTTCTTTGCCTTGCCTTTGATTGTACAGTAAATGATGCTGATAGTTAATCTGTGCAATTATGCAAATTTCCTTGTAACTGGCTAGACAGAATTGACAGGTTATCTTAAACACCGATGGAACTGGTTCATCATCACCTGTGTGACAGTGACATAATTAAGATCTTTCCTTTGTCTATAAATCTCATTATGTTCAACATGATATGTTGTCATACAGGTTTGTTAGGGTTTTGTCCCACTGGTGGTTTCCTTGGTATACTTACATAATTTTTGCCAGATCCAATCAGTTTTGCCATGCACTCTCAGCTCCACGTCATTGTGTTCCCCTTATGTTCCAGTCCAGGCATTTTAGAACTCTTGTAACTGTTGTAAGAGTATCTCATGTTCCACCTAAATGATTTAGGGTTTTATTTAGGCTGGGTTTTATCTTCCATCACTGAGTTCATTGACTTTCCTTGGGCGTAATTCCTGGGACACTGAGCCTAACTCCTGGGGGATTCCTCCAGTTATTTCTCCTTTCTTAGATAGTTTACACTCTCACTATTACTGTGAGAGTGTTTCTGTAGCAAATATTCTTCTCAAGATGAGAAGAAACTTCAATGTTACAATCCATTTGTTATTGTGATTTAAATACACACACACAAACACACACAAGTTAATGCACATGCACTGATGATATCTCAATTTATGGGGCCATTCTGGGGATGTCAAGATCGATATCTCTCGAGTGGTTCTCAGAAGGCCATAGGGTGACCCTCTCTAGGTACTTAAGCAGGGAGGAGAAGTTGACCGCACTGTGACATGTCCCTAGGAACTATGTGTGCCTTGTCCCAAGTCAGACTGATGACTGACAATCTTGAAAACCACCATGGAACTTTTGTTTGGCAAATGATGGAGATCAAGTCAGGGTCAAAATCAGAAAACTAGATGGAGCTTCCAAGCTCCAGTGGAAGAGCAGATGGATGGAGAAAAAGAGCAAGGATGTCAGGAATATAAGGGCTTGGTCCACACTATGAGACACTGTGCCTGAACTAAGGGGATTTCAACTAATCCAGTGACCTGGGAATGAAAGAACATGGGATCAAACCGGAAGCTCTGAATGTGGCTGACAATTGGGGTAGACAGAGAAGCCAAAGATAATGGCACTTGCAATTGTCTGCATATCATACACTGGCTTTTTGTGATCATATTTTTTGTGGATGCATACCTTGCTAAATCTTTATGGATGAAGGGTGGGCTTGGACTTCCCACAGCTCAAAGTACCCTGCCCTCTATTTGGACTGGTGTTTGAGTGGAGAGGTTTATTTGCGGAGCAAGAAGAATGTGGGAGGAGGAAGAGAAGTGGAAAGTTTGATAATTATTATTTTGAAGTAATGGAAAAATCAACAGAAAATAACCAATGAGGACATTGGAACTAAAAAAAAAACATTCATGTGAGTTGTTGACTCAGACCAAAAATTATTTTACATAAAAAAAAACACATAAAGGGGTTGAGTTACTTGGAAAATATGACTCAAGTAATTGGGAAGAAGATTGGGGTTTTTATTTTGGGTCTTCATGGGGCTGTATGAGCAGCATTTTAGGACCTGTATGCTGGATATTTCTGGGGGTTAGTAGGGAAGAAACCTGGCTAGGAGGAGTTTTATGACATAAGTAGAGCCTTGATGATGTCACAAAGCTTTGGTTGGGGGTGGCAACTCTGTTCCACATGAAGCACTAGTCTTCTGTGAAGGTGGGCTTACTATCTTCACGGTGGCTGAGGAGGTCAGTTCAGCTCTTGGGCTCCACAACTGTTCAACCGAATTTCCAGAAGTTGGAATCTAGAGAGCCAAGATATTTTCTTTTGGTAAATATGTTTAGGAAGCAACTAGGACCTCTGTAGTCAAAGAAAGGTTTCTTTCAAATCTGCTCCGGGTCCAAAATTTATGTCGTTAACAGCTCCTATATTTGATAGCTGGGGGACGGTTAATGTCAGGTATTCTCCCCACTCTATCTTTGCTAAAAATGTCCAATTCCTCAGTCCACTTAAATGGCAAAGATCCTCTTTGTCCATATGTGTTTTAAAAGATAATTATTTCTAATTGGTGCTGTTGCACAGATTAATGTTTCTTTCTTTTGGCAGTTTGACTCACAGTACTCACTTCTTTAATGAAGATACAGAATATCTTTATGTAATCAACCTGGATCTGGATCAGGAGACACAATAGAGAGAGTCAGTGGACTGGAGTGTCATGACCTTGGGCAGGTGGTTATAGATCAGCCAACTAACCAGTAGCTTGAGTGGTAAGGAGAGGAGTGGCTGTTCTTTGAATTCTTTGCCATCTGTTCAGATATTTCTTTCTCACTTTAGGTATAGGCATAGCTTCCTCTCTCATTGATATAGTAAGTCAGGAAGTAGGTTTCTCAGTAGAGGTCAATTGCATTTTGCAGCAGGAATATGTCTCTGATACACATATACTGAGCTGTAGACAAGAGTTTGATAATTTTCCTATTAATTTCTTAAGAACATATTCCATTTAGGTATGCAAATCTCTTCAGCCCTGCCTTTTTCACCTGCTCCAAAGTTATTCCTAAAAAGAGCCTTGACCTCACATGCTCACCTTCTTATCCTTGCAGGCACTTATGGTGGAGGAAACCACTTTGTGTCTGATTTAAACTGAAGAGTTCTTCCTATGCAGAGATTGGCAGCTATGAAGCCCAAGCACAGAAACAGAGCCAAGAGACAGTGGAACAGGAGTGCTGTGGCCTATCTCAGAAAGTCTCCCGCCATGATGAAGATGCCTCTTAGTATGAGTGGCATGCCACATCTCCAGAAGAAGAATGGGCCATCGCTCCAGAAGCAAAAACTTAGTAAGCCTTTTGAGGCCCTGGAGAATATTGTTGGCCGCAGAATTTCTCATGGCTGGAAGGAAGCCAATGAACCAGTCACCCATTGGAAAGCCATCATTCTAGATCAACTGCCAACATATCCCTCTCTCTATTTGTTGAAATATGATGGGATTGATTGTGTCTATGGCTTGGAGCTTCATAGTGATGAAAGGATTTTAAACCTGAAGATCCTGCCTAATAATGTGCCATTTCCTCAGGTGACAGACACTCATCTCTCAAACACCATAGTTGGCAGAGCAGTGAAACATACATTCATGGGCACAAATGGCTCTAAGAATGACTGGAACGGGATGGTCCTAGAAGAGGTGCCAATCATGAAGACCTGGTTTTATATTACCTACAAGAAAGATCCGGTCTTGTACATTTACCACCTCCTGGATGACTACCTGGAAGGCAACCTCCACATCATGCCAGGCTCTAAGGAAGAGTGGAGTGGCGTGGTCCCAGATGAGGTGCAGACCATAACGACCTGTTTCTACATTGTCAACGAGAATGATCCGGTCCTGTACCTTTACCACCATCATGATGATTCCATTGAAGGCAACCTCCACATCACGCCTGAATGTCCTCCAGGAGAGGTGACTTTGGAATTAGGCAGGGATTCCTTGGAGGGCAAAAGAGTGCAGTACAACAAAAAAGATTTAACCCAAGAGATAGGTAAAATTATTTGCCAAGTTGCCAACAAACCTTATGTGTGTTTCATCAAGTTTGATAATGACTTCCATATCTATGTCTATGATTTGGTGAAGATTTGTTAAAGTGAAATTCTCAAATTTTGAGGGGCAGACTTAATTCTCTCTTTGGGAATGTGTTTTTTCAGAGATACCTCAGGTCTTCTATGAATCCTGGTATCTTTTCCAATGAATTATTCTTTCTCAAAGAATAAAAATTTGTTAACATGTTGTGTTATTTGGTCAATGATGGATTGTGTTTGGTGGATGAGGCATCACAGAAATACATGCCTCAAAACAAAGCAGGATTTATGGTCTTTTCCCCTTGGAGAGTAAAGGACTGGGGATGCGTGGTGTGGTAAAGGACAAGATGGCTGTCAAGGAAGCAGTGGAGAGGGGACAAAAAGTTGTATGATCTCGGGGCGGTATGAAGCTTGAGGGAAAACCATGTCAAATGGAAAGATGTGACCGATATCAGCGTGAGGTATTGGGACTTAAGAGGATAAAGAGTAGATTAATCAGGAAGGGACACAAATGTATACTCAAAATCAGAGAAAATTAGGTTTCATTTGATGAATGGTTTAATTCGTACTGGCTTTAAGTCAAAGGATGTTTGATCTCCACTAGAGCATGTTGCTTAGTGAAAAGTGTCTCCGCTTAGTTGCTCTTCTCCAGTAAGTTGGACATCAAGCTACCTACTTAGTTTTGCCAGAATTCTGTCTGCCACCTACTTTTTCATGCCTGGATTCGGTATGCCTTGAACTCTCATAGGTCTTATCCATGCCATCCAACCCTTGTCAGTTCATTTAAATAATTGCCCTGCCATATCTGGAAAACAGTGTTCCCTTTCATTGATCATGTTCTGTAGGACTTGGGTTATAAAACTCATGAACTCACTCACCCACACACAGGATAAACATGTACATATGATGCCCACTAGTGTGTGACATGCACACATATGATGAATGCACCGAACTCCATAATATCAGTAAAGTAGGGAATCCATGATGCTAGGTGGAGTCTGGCAAAGACCCCACACACCCATCAAACCGCCAAATACCAGTATGGTACTGATGTCTGACTCCCATCCTGTAAGGAACCTGCCATCCTGTAACTGGGCTACTTTTGGTTCCTTCATCTTCACAAACTTGGTTAAAATGTTAGAGTTGTCAAACTGGGAGTTAGGGTCCAGCATGTAGATCAGCTGTCCCAGGTCAGGTGATTTGGCTACAATTTGGGTGAGAAATTGTACCAGGGAATTCTGGTACACCCTCTCCTCTTCTTCTCCCTGTCCTCATCATCACTCTTGTGGGTGGGCCTGGAGCACAAAGAAGGTAAAATGGAATAAGCCTCCTCCTTAGTGGAAAACCTTGTCAATCCTTAATTTGACCTGACTCTCTGAGGGAATGCAGCACATTTTTTCCTACTAGGTCTCCTCATACATTGGTTCACTCATTTTTCCAATGAATGATTGAATTCATCCATTCTTCCTTGTCTCTCTCTCTTCTTTCTTCCCTTCTTCCATTTCCCCGTTGATTGTAGAAATTTGAGCAGCAGGGCTGCATCCCCATGGGGCCGCCTTGTAAGGTTATGCTCCGAAATAACAACACAAAACTATTCATTTAAACACTGCCTGCCCCATTATTTTCAGCCTCTTAACCCATGTCTAATAATGTATGTTGCAGCACGAGTTGCGCTTAGAAGGAAAGATTTAGCATGTCTGACCTGGTGGCTGGCTGTATCGCCATCTGCCTCACAGTGCAGAGCTACCATTTCTGCCCATGGCAGAGGTGCATGGCATCTCTAAGCTCAATTCCTATTCCTCCCAGCATTCTCTTATGTTTATTCCACCCACCTATGTTCTAACCTTTCAGGCCAAACAGTTTCTTTATTTAATTAACCAATGACCTATACTCCATCAATACTCCTATTTCTGTTTAAACAAGAACGGAATCTTTAACTTTAACATAGCAAAATTACATATAACAAAACAGTTATCAGGCAAGAATTACAGTTACAATATTTATATCTATTTTATCTTTTATGATAACAATGGAAAACTATAACTATCTATCTCTTCTTCAACTCCATCAGAGACTCCAGAATAATACAGTATTACCTAAGCAAACAAAAAGTAAGCCATTTTCAAACTCTAGAAATGACAGAGACATCTCGCTGCCTGGACAGTCACCCAAAGTTCCTCTGTACCGTTGGGGTTTCCATCCTTAGCCTACAGGCCCATAGTTTCCAGCAGACATTTCCATGAAGCAGGAAATTTCAAAGGCAGTCACTATCTGCTTGTCTTGAAGAATGTTTTGCTGACCCTTTCCTGAATCAGGAACACGAAAACATCATCTCACCTTTAGGCAAGTTCAGTATTCCTCTCTCTGAGTGTTTTCTGTGTACAGTTTATGCAACTATCCAGGCAAGAGCAGTTTCTTCCCCAAATGGCTATCAAACTCCATAAGGATCCTCTTTGATGCCCATCTTCTTCCTGAAGTAGATATGTGCTGCCAAGTGTAGAGTGTCTCACTGTCATGAAAAACCCTAAGGTACTAAAACATTAAATACCCTATTTTGTAGTCTAGAGAGATATGAATAATGCCTATCTAACTGAAATATATATATATATATATATATATATATATATATATATCTATGGAGCTAGAAATTCTAACTAACATGACTACAAACTTGACTATTATTAATGATTATCCATTAATAACCTATATACATTATATTTTTAAATGAACTACACAATCACAATACCTTAATTAAGATCAAAAATGCATATACATATAACACAATTGACCTAAAATCTCTATCAGTAAAGCAAAATCTATACTAATGCAAATATTCATATCTATATCACATCCCACTTTAAATGTAAAAGAACGTTTATAAGCCATATTTGGGAACGTGGGTGCAGTTTTTTCTCTCCAAAATGCTTCCTGCTGAATGGTGGCATCATTATTGATTTATCTCAGTTGGCAGTTGAGTGAAGCAATTTTTTAAAGGTGTTCACAGCAACCTTTAAGTAGGGCGTGGTCCATCCTACCATATTAGGATAGAGGCATCCACAGACTATCACCCTCTGTGAAAACAAAATAGAAACTCCTTTCCAAAGCATCATGTCCTTAGATCCAAATTTCAAAGTCAAGGCATTTTCAAAATATCTATGTTGGATTATTTCAGCAGCTTTTATAAAGAAACATCTTTTAGCAGCTATTGCTACTGCCTCAAAATTCAAATGATTCCAAAAGAGCATAATAGCATACAATATCAAAATTCGCTGTGAATTTTCCATCTTTGTGCGCTTCAATTTAACCTCTATTTTGTTTATTTTTCCTTTTTATTTTTTGCCTTTTGAGACAGGTTCTCTTTATCTTTGACCTGGAATAACTCTGTATACCTGTCTGTCCTTGAAGTCTCAGAGATCTGCCTCTCTCTGCCTTTCAGGCATTGGGATTAAAGGTGTATGCTACTACACATTGAACTCACAAAGATCTGTTTGTCTCTGCCTTCAAGGCACTGGGATTAAAGGTGTGTGCTACCTCACCTTGAAGGTACAGAGGTCAATCTCCCTCTGCCTCCCATGTGTTGGGTTTACAGGTGTGTACTACCACACCCAACAACTCTCTTCCTTTTTTTAACTTTAAGAACTTCAAATTTTAGCCTGCACATATTTTTAACACACTGTAAATCATTTAAAAATTTTCTTTGTCTCTGAATCTCTCTTTACTCTATTTCTCTCTCTGTTTTTCTGACCACATGAGTCTTTCAGTTACCAAGCAATCTCAGTAGGACTAAAGCCGTGGCTTTGCTGGCCAGATGTAGCCCATTCCTTAGCTTTCTGCCATTCCAACCTTGTGGCTGAGGTACCGAACAGAGCCGCATTCAGTGCCACAAGTCCACAGTGTTTCAAGGTCCTTGCCATCAAAGAGGCTGCAACAGACAACACTCAAGCCCTCTTTCTGTAGCTGGCCCTCCTTCCTCAAACAGTCAGAGTTTGCCCAGGCAGGATGGCCCAGAAAGCCGGCATTTTAAAACAACACAGTTTTTTTTCCTGCTACTGCTGAAAACATACAAGCATTCAGTTGGCTTTTATCAACACCATTTAAATGTTTTGTGGCAGGACCTCTTAAGGGCTGCAGGGTTTTGCAGCTGAAGCTGAGTCAGCAAGCCTCTTTTAGATGAGAGACCTTGCTTTCTTCTAGCAAGCAGAGCAGACCGAGAAATCGCTGCTGCCAAGAAAACATGCTTTACTCTTTCCCAAGCTTTCTCAGGCTTTCAGTGGATTCAGTTGTCCACAAGGCTGCAAGCCATTCTGTAGTTATTTGAGCACCGAGACTGTGTCCCTAGCACCATGGCCGCATGAAGGTTATGCCTGAAATAAATACACAAAAACTGTACTCTTTTAAACACTGCTCAACCATTAGATTCAGCATTTTAACCCATTTCTAATAATCAGTGTAGTATAATGAGGTGCACTTACCAGGAAAAATTCAGCATGTCTGACATGGTGGCTGGCTGCATCGACATCTGCCTCAGAGAGCAGAGCTATGGCATCTGCCGGGGAGAGGTGAGCATGGCTTCTCTGAGCTCACTACCTCTTCCTCCCGGCATTCTATTTTGTTTACTCCACCTACCTATGTTCTAACCTATCAGCTGAAGCGGATTCTTTCTTTAATTAATCAATATACTTCTTCTGTCACTTTATCCTTTCAACAGCTTGCCCATATAAATCTCCCATGTGTCTTCTGTTGTATAATCTTTCATTTTTAAAAACTTGCACTCTCAGGGGAGGATTTTTCTGACATCTCTGTGGATGGAGATCATATGAGGAAGATCAGATGAGCAACCATGACAACTCTAATGCTGTAGAGTTAGGTGGACCAGAGATTGATGGCTGACATTCCTGTGCTATGCATCAGATGCCTCTGAACTCTGGCCCTGTTGACAGACAGGCAGACATCAAGTTGGTCACACATACTTAACTCATTCAGGTTCACAGATACTGTAAATGGAGTTTTAATTCTTCTCCTAAACTAATAAAAAAACCAAGATTAGGAGAAGGGAAGAGCCTGAAGTAAGGCCTCAAAATGGGTCATTTTGCAAAGGAAAGGTTACCTGCCTCCATGTATGCTGTCTCCCTTTCTTAGTCAAATCCATCCTTCCAGTGTCTAGCTAACAGCTAACCATAGGATTGAACCCAACTGCCTTTGATTTCTGAAATAAGTGCTGTCCCCTTAAGGTCTCATAAAAGCACAGGAAGGTTTGTAAGACTGTCCCAGCAACAATTTAAAGCAATTCTAGGACACCAAAGATGCAGCAAATTTGGTTAATTGGTAATATAGATCGTTCTGATGGGACAAAATAATTTAGAATTAAAAAAAAAAACAGATTGGTGTACTCACGATGAATTTATGTGATATGGCACACACAGGCTTCTGGTTCTGAATACTTCATGCTCGGTGGGTTTTGGAGATTGTCGTGACCCTGAACCTAGCTGGAGGCTTTGGGGCCTTGAAAGGACAAGACTTAATATTTCAGGACATCCTTGTACTTGGTGCTCACTGTTTACTGATTTCCTTACAGAGAATGAGCAGCCATCTACTCCTGCTGCCATGCCTTCCCCACATGAACAGAGAGAAGACCCTATACACACAGGTCGCTTGTATCACATGTGAAGGCATAAGTCACAAACAAACTCCCACAGCAGTTTAGAATTGTGATTAATAGAATGATTAGTTCTTGAAAGGGGAAAAACTTAGAGATCACAATCCCTTACAAAAGCCCTCTGCAGGATCAGAAAAGGAGCCTAGTAGCCGGAAGTGAAGCTCAAGCAAGAGAACAAGCTGAAGGTAGAAGTTGCTTTTTAAAAGAGAGAGAGACCACAACTCAATGGGCTGGTATCTTAGTGGCTATTCAGGAAACATCACAGAGAAAGGATCTGCTTCATGCATGAGAGTCACCGATGATTTCCCTTTAAGAAAAAAAACCATCAAAACTACCAATAACATAATCAGCATTCAACAATATGTCTATGATTTCTTTGCCTTGCCTTTGATTGTACAGTAAATGATGCTGATAGTTAATCTGTGCAATTATGCAAATTTCCTTGTAACTGGCTGGACAGAATTGACAGCTTATCTTAAACACCGATGGAACTGGTTCATCATCACCTGTGTGACAGTGACATAATTAAGATCTTTCCTTTGTCTATAAATCTCATTATGTTCAACATGATATGTTGTCATACAGGTTTGTTAGGGTTTTGTCCCACTGGTGGTTTCCTTGGTATGCTTACATAATTTTTGCCAGATCCAATCAGTTTTGCCATGCACTCTCAGCTCCACGTCATTGTGTTCCCCTTATGTTCCAGTCCAGGCATTTTAGACCTCTTGTAACTGTTGTAAGAGTATCTCATGTTCCACCTAAATGATTTAGGGTTTTCTTTAGGCTGGGTTTTATCTTCCATCACTGAGTTCATTGACTTTCCTTGGGCATAATGACTGGGACACTGAGCCTAACTCCTGGGGGATTCCTCCAGTTATTTCTCCTTTCTTAGATAGTTTACACTCTCACTATTACTGTGAGAGTGTTTCTGTAGCAAATATTCTTCTCAAGATGAGAAGAAACTTCAATGTTACAATCCATTTGTTATTGTGATTTAAATACACACACAAACACACACAAGTTAATGCACATGCACTGATGATATCTCAATTTATGGGGCCATTCTGGGGATGTCAAGATCGATATCTCTCGAGTGGTTCTCAGAAGGCCATAGGGTGACCCTCTCTAGGTACTTAAGCAGGGAGGAGAAGTTGACCGCACTGTGACATGTCCCTAGGAACTATGTGTGCCTTGTCCCAAGTCAGACTGATGACTGACAATCTTGAAAACCACCATGGAACTTTTGTTTGGCAAATGATGGAGATCAAGTCAGGGTCAAAATCAGAAAACTAGATGGAGCTTCCAAGCTCCAGTGGAAGAGCAGATGGATGGAGAAAAAGAGCAAGGATGTCAGGAATATAAGGGCTTGGTCCACACTATGAGACACTGTGCCTGAACTAAGGGGATTTCAACTAATCCAGTGACCTGGGAATGAAAGAACATGGGATCAAACCGGAAGCTCTTAATGTGGCTGACAATTGGGGTAGACAGAGAAGCCAAAGATAATGGCACTTGCAATTGTCTGCATATCATACACTGGCTTTTTGTGATCATATTTTTTGTGGATGCATACCTTGCTAAATCTTTATGGATGAAGGGTGGGCTTGGACTTCCCACAGCTCAAAGTACCCTGCCCTCTATTTGGACTGGTGTTTGAGTGGAGAGGTTTATTTGCGGAGCAAGAAGAATGTGGGAGGAGGAAGAGAAGTGGAAAGTTTGATAATTATTATTTTGAAGTAATGGAAAAATCAACAGAAAATAACCAATGAGGACATTGGAACTTAAAAAAAAAAACATTCATGTGAGTTGTTGACTCAGACCAAAAATTATTTTACATAAAAAAAAACACATAAAGGGGTTGAGTTACTTGGAAAATATGACTCAAGTAATTGGGAAGAAGATTGGGGTTTTTATTTTGGGTCTTCATGGGGCTGTATGAGCAGCATTTTAGGACCTGTATGCTGGATATTTCTGGGGGTTAGTAGGGAAGAAACCTGGCTAGGAGGAGTTTTATGACATAAGTAGAGCCTTGATGATGTCACAAAGCTTTGGTTGGGGGTGGCAACTCTGTTCCACATGAAGCACTAGTCTTCTGTGAAGGTGGGCTTACTATCTTCACGGTGGCTGAGGAGGTCAGTTCAGCTCTTGGGCTCCACAACTGTTCAACCGAATTTCCAGAAGTTGGAATCTAGAGAGCCAAGATATTTTCTTTTGGTAAATATGTTTAGGAAGCAACTAGGACCTCTGTAGTCAAAGAAAGGTTTCTTTCAAATCTGCTCCGGGTCCAAATTTATGTCGTTAACAGCTCCTATATTTGATAGCTGGGGGACGGTTAATGTCAGGTATTTTCCCCACTCTATCTTTGCTAAAAATGTCCAATTCCTCAGTCCACTTAAATGGCAAAGATCCTCTTTGTCCATATGTGTTTTAAAAGATAATTATTTCTAATAGGTGCTGTTGCACAGATTAATGTTTCTTTCTTTTGGCAGTTTGACTCACAGTACTCACTTCTCTAATGAAGATACAGAATATCTTTATGTAATCAACCTGGATCTGGATCAGGAGACACAATAGAGAGAGTCAGTGGACTGGAGTGTCATGACCTTGGGCAGGTGGTTATAGATCAGCCAACTAACCAGTAGCTTGAGTGGTAAGGAGAGGAGTGGCTGTTCTTTGAATTCTTTGCCACCTGTTCAGATATTTCTTTCTCACTTTAGGTATAGGCATAGCTTCCTCTCTCATTGATATAGTAAGTCAGGAAGTAGGTTTCTCAGTAGAGGTCAATTGCATTTTGCAGCAGGAATATGTCTCTGATACACATATACTGAGCTGTAGACAAGAGTTTGATAATTTTCCTATTAATTTCTTAAGAACATATTCCATTTAGGTATGCAAATCTCTTCAGCCCTGCCTTTTTCACCTGCTCCAAAGTTATTCCTAAAAAGAGCCTTGACCTCACATCCTCACCTTCTTATCCTTGCAGGCACTTATGGTGGAGGATACCACTTTGTGTCTGATTTAAACTGAAGAGTTCTTCCTATGCAGAGATTGGCAGCTATGAAGCCCAAGCACAGAAACAGAGCCAAGAGACAGTGGAACAGGAGTGCTGTGGCCTATCTCAGAAAGTCTCCCGCCATGATGAAGATGCCTCTTAGTATGAGTGGCATGCCACATCTCCAGAAGAAGAATGGGCCATCGCTCCAGAAGCAAAAACTTAGTAAGCCTTTTGAGGCCCTGGAGAATATTGTTGGCCGCAGAATTTCTCATGGCTGGAAGGAAGCCAATGAACCAGTCACCCATTGGAAAGCCATCATTCTAGATCAACTGCCAACATATCCCTCTCTCTATTTGTTGAAATATGATGGGATTGATTGTGTCTATGGCTTGGAGCTTCATAGTGATGAAAGGATTTTAAACCTGAAGATCCTGCCTAATAATGTGCCATTTCCTCAGGTGACAGACACTCATCTCTCAAACACCATAGTTGGCAGAGCAGTGAAACATACATTCATGGGCACAAATGGCTCTAAGAATGACTGGAACGGGATGGTCCTAGAAGAGGTGCCAATCATGAAGACCTGGTTTTATATTACCTACAAGAAAGATCCGGTCTTGTACATTTACCACCTCCTGGATGACTACCTGGAAGGCAACCTCCACATCATGCCAGGCTCTAAGGAAGAGTGGAGTGGCGTGGTCCCAGATGAGGTGCAGACCATAACGACCTGTTTCTACATTGTCAACGAGAATGATCCGGTCCTGTACCTTTACCACCATCATGATGATTCCATTGAAGGCAACCTCCACATCACGCCTGAATGTCCTCCAGTAGAGGTGACTTTGGAATTAGGCAGGGATTCCTTGGAGGGCAAAAGAGTGCAGTACAACAAAAAAGATTGAACCCAAGAGATAGGTAAAATTATTTGCCAAGTTCCCAACAAACCTTCTGTGTATTTCATCAAGTTTGATAATGACTTCCATATCTATGTCTATGATTTGGTGAAGATCTGTTAAAGTGAAATTCTCAAATTTTGAGGGGCAGACTTAATGCTCTATTTGGGAATGTGTTTTTTCAGAGATACCTCAGGTCTTCTATGAATCCTGGTATCTTTTCCAATGGATTATTCTTTCTCAAAGAATAAAAATTTGTTAACATGTTGTGTTATTTGGTCAATGATGGATTGTGTTTGGTGGATGAGGCATCACAGAAATACATGCCTCAAAACAAAGCAGGATTTATGGTCTTTTCCCCTTGGAGAGTAAAGGACTGGGGATGCGTGGTGTGGTAAAGGACAAGATGGCTGTCAAGGAAGCAGTGGAGAGGGGACAAAAAGTTGTATGATCTCGGGGCGGTATGAAGCTTGAGGGAAAACCATGTCAAATGGAAAGATGTGACCGATATCAGCGTGAGGTATTGGGACTTAAAAGGATAAAGAGTAGATTAATCAGGAAGGGACACAAATGTATACTCAAAATCAGAGAAAATTAGGTTTCATTTGATGAATGGTTTAATTCATACTGGCTGTAAGTCAAAGGATGTTTGATCTCCACTAGAGCATGTTGCTTAGTGAAAAGTGTCTCCGCTCAGTTGCTCTTCTCCAGTAAGTTGGACATCAAGCTACCTACTTAGTTTTGCCAGAATTCTGTCTGCCACCTACTTTGTCATGCCTGGATTCGGTATGCCTTGAACTCTCATAGGTCTTATCCATGCCATCCAACCCTTGTCAGTTCATTTAAATAATTGCCCTGCCATATCTGGAAAACAGTGTTCCCTTTCATTGATCATGTTCTGTAGGACTTGGGCTATAAAACTCATGAACTCACTCACCCACACACAGGATAAACATGTACATATGATGCCCACTAGTGTGTGACATGCACACATATGATGAATGCACCGAACTCCATAATATCAGTAAAGTAGGGAATCCATGATGCTAGGTGGAGTCTGGCAAAGACCCCACACACCCATCAAACCGCCAAATACCAGTATGGTACTGATGTCTGACTCCCATCCTGTAAGGAACCTGCCATCCTGTAACTGGGCTACTTTTGGTTCCTTCATCTTCACAAACTTGGTTAAAATGTTAGAGTTGTCAAACTGGGAGTTAGGGTCCAGCATGTAGGTCAGCTGTCCCAGGTCAGGGGATTTGGCTACAATTTGGGTGAGAAATTGTACCAGGGAATTCTGGTACACCCTCTCCTCTTCTTCTCCCTGTCCTCATCATCACTCTTGTGGGTGGGCCTGGAGCACAAAGAAGGTAAAATGGAATAAGCCTCCTCCTTAGTGGAAAACCTTGTCAATCCTTAATTTGACCTGACTCTCTGAGGGAATGCAGCACATTTTTTCCTACTAGGTCTCCTCATTCATTGGTTCACTCATTTTTCCAATGAATGATTGAATTCATCCATTCTTCCTTGTCTCTCTCTCTTCTTTCTTCCCTTCTTCCATTTCCCCCTTGATTGTAGAAATTTGAGCAGCAGGGCTGCATCCCCATGGGGCCGCCTTGTAAGGTTATGCTCCGAAATAACAACACAAAACTATTCATTTCAACACTGCCTGCCTCATTATTTTCAGCCTCTTAACCCATGTCTAATAATGTATGTTGCAGCACGAGGTGCGCTTAGAAGGAAAGATTTAGCATGTCTGCCCTGGTGGCTGGCTGTATCGCCATCTGCCTCAGAGTGCAGAGCTACCATTTCTGCCCATGGGAGAGGTGCATGGCATCTCTAAGCTCAATTCCTATTCCTCCCAGCATTCTCTTATGTTTATTCCACCCACCTATGTTCTAACCTTTCAGGCCAAACAGTTTCTTTATTTAATTAACCAATGACCTATACTCCATCATTACTCCTATTTCTGTTTAAACAAGAACGGAATCTTTAACTTTAACATATCAAAATTACATATAACAAAACAGTTATCAAGCAAGAATTACAGTTACAACATTTATATCTATTTTATCTTCAACAATGGAAAACTATAGCTATCTATCTCTTCTTCAACTCCATCAGAGACTCCAGAATAATACAGTATTACCTAAGCAAACAAAAAGTAAGCCTTTTTCAAACTCTAGAAATGACAGAGACATCTCGCTGCCTGGACAGTCACCCAAAGTTCCTCTGTACCGTTGGTGTTACCATCCTCAACTTACAGGCCCATAGTTTCCAGCAGACATTTCCATGAAACAGGAAATTTCAAAGGCAGTCACTATCTGCTTGCCTTGAAGAATGTTTTGCTGACACTTTCCTGAATCAGGAACACGAAAAGATCATCTAAACTTTAGGCAAGTGCTGGCCCATTAGATTCAACATTTTAACCCATTTCTAATAATCAGTGTAGTATAACGAGGTGCACTTACCAGGAAAAATACATTAATATTTTATGTATTAATATTAATAATACATAAATTAATAATACATAATGAGCAGTGAAACATACATTAATGGGCACAAATGGCTCTAAGAATGATTGGAAAGGGATGGTCCTAGAAGAGGTGCCAATCACAAAGACCTGGTTTTATATTACCTACAAGAAAGATCCGGTCTTGTACATTTACCACCTCCTGGATGACTACCTGGAAGGCAACCTCCACATCATGCCAGGCTCTAAGGAAGAGTGGAGTGGCGTGGTCCCAGATGAGGTGCAGACCATAACGACCTGTTTCTACATTGTCAACGAGAATGATCCGGTCCTGTACCTTTACCACCATCATGATGATTCCATTGAAGGCAACCTCCACATCACGCCTGAATGTCCTCCAGGAGAGGTGACTTTGGAATTAGGCAGGGATTCCTTGGAGGGCAAAAGAGTGCAGTACAACAAAAAAGATTGAACCCAAGAGATAGGTAAAATTATTTGCCAAGTTCCCAACAAACCTTCTGTGTATTTCATCAAGTTTGATAATGACTTCCATATCTATGTCTATGATTTGGTGAAGATCTGTTAAAGTGAAATTCTCAAATTTTGAGGGGCAGACTTAATTCTCTCCTTGGGAATGTGTTTTTTCAGAGATACCTCAGGTCTTCTATGAATCCTGGTATCTTTTCCAATGGATTATTCTTTCTCAAAGAATAAAAATTTGTTAACATGTTGTGTTATTTGGTCAATGATGGATTGTGTTTGGTGGATGGGGCATCACAGAAATACATGCCTCAAAACAAAGCAGGATTTATGGTCTTTTCCCCTTGGAGAGTAAAGGACTGGGGATGCGTGGTGTGGTAAAGGACAAGATGGCTGTCAAGGAAGCAGTGGAGAGGGGACAAAAAGTTGTATGATCTCTGGGCGGTATGAATCTTGATGGAAAACCATGTCAAAAGGCCCATAGTTTCCAGCAGACATTTCCATGGAGCAGGAAATTTCAAAGGCAGTCACTATCTGCTTGTCTTGAAGAATGTTTTGCTGACCCTTTCCTGAATCAGGAACACGAAAAGATCATCTCACCTTTAGGCAAGTTCAGTAGTCCTCTCTCTGAGTGTTTTCTGTGTACAGTTTATGCAACAATCCAGGCAAGAGCAGTTTCTTCCCCAAATGGCTATCAAACTCCATAAGGATCCTCTTTGATGTCCATCTTCTTCCTGAAGTAGATATGTGCTGCCAAGAGTAGAGTGTCTCACTGTCATGAAAAACCCTAAGGTACTAAAACATTAAATAGCCTATTTTGTAGTCTAGAGAGTTATGAATAATGCCTATCTAACTGAAATATATATATCTATGTAGCTAGAAAATCTAACTAACATGACTACAAACTTGACTATTATTAATGATTATCCATTAATAACCTATATACATTATATTTTTAAATGAACTACACAATCACAATACCTTAATTAAGATCAAAAATGCATATACATATAACACAATTGACCTAAAATCTCTATCAGTAAAGCAAAATCTATACTAATGCAAATATTCATATCTATATCACATCCCACTTTAAATGTAAAAGAACGTTTATAAGCCATATTTGGGAACGTGGGTGCAGTTTTTTCTCTCCAAAATGCTTCCTGCTGAATGGTGGCATCATTATTGATTTATCTCAGTTGGCAGTTGAGCGAAGCAATTTTTTAAAGGTGTTCACAGCAACCTTTAAGTAGGGCGTGGTCCATCCTACCATATTAGGATAGAGGCATCCACAGACTATCACCCTCTGTGAAAACAAAATAGAAACTCCTTTCCAAAGCATCATGTCCTTAGATCCAAATTTCAAAGTCAAGGCATTTTCAAAATATCTATGTTGGATTATTTCAGCAGCTTTTATAAAGAAACATCTTTTAGCAGCTATTGCTACTGCCTCAAAATTCAAATGATTCAAAAAGAGCATAATAGCATACAATATCAAAATTCGCTGTGAATTTTCCATCTTTGTGCGCTTCAATTTAACCTCTATTTTGTTTATTTTTCCTTTTTATTTTTTGCCTTTTGAGACAGGTTCTCTGTATCTTTGACCTGGAATAACTCTGTATACCTGTCTGTCCTTGAAGTCTCAGAGATCTGCCTCTCTCTGCCTTTCAGGCATTGGGATTAAAGGTGTATGCGACTACACAATGAACTCACAAAGATCTGTTTGTCTCTGCCTTCAAGGCACTGGGATTAAAGGCGTGTGCTACCTCACCTTGAAAGTACAGAGGTCAATCTCCCTCTGCCTCCCATGTGTTGGGTTTACAGGTGTGTACTACCACACCCAACAACTCTCTTCCTTTTTTTAACTTTAAGAACTTCAAATTTTAGCCTGCACATATTTTTAACACACTGTAAATCATTTAAAAATTTTCCTTGTCTTTGAATCTCACTTTACTCTATTTCTCTCTCTGTTTTTCTGACCACATGAGTCTTTCATTTACCAAGCAATCTCAGTAGGACTAAAGCCGTGGCTTTGCTGGCCAGATGTAGCCCATTCCTTAGCTTTCTGCCATTCCAACCTTGTGGCTGAGGTACCGAACAGAGCCGCATTCAGTGCCACAAGTCTACAGTGTTTCAAAGTCCTTGCCATCAAAGAGGCTGCAACAGACAACACTCAAGCCCTCTTTCTGTAGCTGGCCCTCCTTCCTCAAACAGTCAGAGTTTGCCCAGGAAGGATGGCCCAGAAACCCGGCATTTTAAAACAACACAGTTTTTTTTTCCTGCTACTGCTGAAAGCATACAAGCATTCAGTTGGCTTTTATCAACACCATTTAAATGTTTTGTGGCAGGACCTCTTAAGTGCTGCAGGGTTTTGCAGCTGAAGCTGAGTCAGCAAGCCTCTTTTAGATGAGAGCCCTTGCTTTCTTCTAGCAAGCCAGGCAGACCGAGAAATCGCTGCTACCAAGAAAACATGCTGTACTCTTTCCCAAGCTTTCTCAGGCTTTCAGTGGATTCAGTTGTCCACAAGGCTGCAAGCCATTCTGTAGTTATTTGAGCAGCGAGGCTGTGTCCCCAGCACCACGGCCGCATGAAGGTTATGCCTGAAATAAATACACAAAAACTGTATTCTTTTAAACACTGCTGGCCCATTAGATTCAGCATTTTAACCCATTTCTAATAATCAGTGTAGTATTATGAGGTGCACTTACCAGGAAAAATTCAGCATGTCTGACCTGGTGGCTGGCTGCATTGACATCTGCCTCAGGGTGCAGAGCTATGGCATCTGCCGGGGAGAGGGGAGCATGGCTTCTCTGAGCTCACTACCTCTTCCTCCCGGCATTCTATTTTGTTTACTCCACCTACCTATGTTCTAACCTATCAGCTGAAGCGGATTCTTTCTTTAATTAATCAATATACTTCTTCTGTCACTTTATCCTTTCAACAGCTTGCCCATATAAATCTCCCATGTGTCTTCTGTTGTATAATCTTTCATTTGTAGAGAACTTGCACTCTCAGGGGAGGATTTTTCTGACATCTCTGTGGATGGAGATCATATGAGGAAGGTCAGATGAGCAACCATGACAACTCTAATGCTGTAGAGTTAGGTGGACCAGAGATTGATGGCTGACATTCCTGTGCTATGCATCAGATGCCCCTTAACTCTGGCCCTGTTGACAGACAGGCAGACATCAAGTTGGTCACACATACTTAACTCATTCAGGTTCACAGATACTGTAAATGGAGTTTTAATTCTTCTCCTAACTAATAAAAAAACCAAGATTAGGAGAAGAGAAGAGCCTGAAGTAAGGCCTCAAAATGGGTCATTTTGCAAAGGAAAGGTTACCTGCCTCCATGTATGCTGTCTCCCTTTCTTAGTCAAATCCATCCTTCCAGTGTCTAGCTAACAGCTAACCATAGGATTGAACCCAACTGCCTTTGATTTCTGAAATAAGTGCTGTCCCCTTAAGGTCTCATAACAGCACAGGAAGGTTTGTAAGACTGTCCCAGCAACAATTTAAAGCAATTCTAGGACACCAAAGATGCAGCAAATTTGGTTTATTGGTAATATAGATCGTTCTGATGGGAAAAAATGATGTAGCATTAAAAAAAAACAGATTGGTGTACTCACGATGAATATGTGATATGGCACACACAGGCTTCTGGTTCTGAATACTTCATGCTCGGTGGGTTTTGGAGATTGTCGTGACCCTGAACCTAGCTGGAGGCTTTGGGGCCTTGAAAGGACAAGACTTAATATTTCAGGACATCCTTGTACTTGGTCCCCACTGTTTACTGATTTCCTTACAGAGAATGAGCAGCCATCTACTCCTGCTGCCATGCCTTCCCCACATGAACAGAGAGAAGACCCTATACACACAGGTCGCTTGTATCACATGTGAAGGCATAAGTCACAAACAAACTCCCACAGCAGTTTAGAATTGTGATTAATAGAATGATTAGTTCTTGAAAGGGGAAAAACTTAGATATCACAATCCCTTACAAAAGCCCTCTGCAGGATCAGAAAAGGAGCCTAGTAGCCGGAAGGGAAGCTCAAGCAAGAGATCAAGCTGAAGGTAAAAGTTGCTTTGTAAAAGAGAGAGAGACCACAACTCAATGGGCTGGTATCTCAGTGGCTATTCAGGAAACATCACAGAGAAAGGATCTGCTTCATGCATGAGAGTCACCGATGATTTCCCTTTAAGAAAAAAACCCATCAAAACTCCCAATCACGTCATCAGCATTCAACAACATGTCTATGATTTCTTTGCCTTGCCTTTGATTGTGCAGTAAATGATGCTGATAGTTAATCTGTGCAATTAATGCAAATTTCCTTGTAACCGACTAGACAGAATAGACAGGTTATCTTAAACACAGCAGGGAGTCACTCTACGATGGAACTGGTTCATCATCACCTGTGTGACAAGGACATAATTAAGATCTTTCCTTTGTCTATAAATCTCATTATGTTCAACATGATATGTTGTCATACAGATTTCTTAGGGTTTTGTCCCACTGGTGGTTTCCTTGGTATGCTTACATAATTTTTGCCAGATCCAATCAGTTTTGCCATGCACTCTCAGTTCCACGTCACTGTGTTCCCCTTATGTTCCAGTCCAGGCATTTTAGACCTCTTGTAACTGTTGTAAGAGGATCTCATGTTCCACCTAAATGATTTAGGGTTTTATTTAGGCTGGGTTTTATCTTCCATCACTGAGTTCATTGACTTTCCTTGGGCGTAATTCCTGGGACACTGAGCCTAACTCCTGGGGGATTCCTCCAGTTTTTTCTTCTTGCTGAGTCAGTTTACACTCTCACTATTACTGTGAGAGTGTTTCTGTAGCAAATATTCTTCTCAAGATGAGAAGAAACTTCAATGTTACAATCCATTTGTTATTGTGCTTTAAATACACACACACAAACACACACAAGTTAATGCACATACACTGATGATATCTCAATTTATGGGGCCATTCTGGGGATGTCAAGATCGATATCTCTCGAGTGGTTCTCAGAAGGCCATAGGGTGACCCTCTCTAAATACTTAAGCAGGGAGGAGAAGTTGACCGCACTGTGACATGTCCCTAGGAACTATGTGTGCCTTGTCCCATAGTCAGACTGATGACTGACTATCTTGAAAACCACCATGGAACTTTTGTTTGGCAAATGATGGAGATCAAGTCAGGGTCAAAATCAGAAACCTAGATGGAGCTTCCAAGCTCCAGTGGAAGAGCAGATGGATGGAGAAAAAGAGCAAGGATGTCAGGAATATAAGGGCTTGGTCCACACTATGAGACACTGTGCCTGAACTAAGGGGATTTCAACTAATCCAGTGACCAGGGAATGAAAGAACATGGGATCAAACTGGAAGCTCTGAATGTGGCTGACAATTGGGGCAGACGGAGAAGCCAAAGATAATGGCACTTGCAATTGTCTGCATATCATACACTGGCTTTTTGTGATCATATTTTTTGTGGATGCATACGTTGCTAAATCTGGATGGATGAAGGGTGGGCTTGGACTTCCCACAGCTCAAAGTACCCTGCCCTCTATTTGGACTGGTGTTTGAGTGGAGAGGTTATTTGAGGTGCAAGAAGAATGTGGGAGGAGGAAGAGAAGTGGAAAGTTTGATAATTATTATTATGAAGTAATAGAAAAATCAATAGAAAATAAACAATGAGGACATTGGAGCTAGGGAAAAAAAACATTCATGTGAGTTGTTGACTCAGACCAAAAATTATTTTACAGAAAAAAAAAAAAACACATAAAGGGGTTGAGTTACTTGGAAAATATGACTCAAGTAATTGGGAAGAAGATTGGGGTTTTTATTTTGGGTCTTCATGGGGCTGTATGAGCAGCATTTTAGGACCTGTATGCTGGATATTTCTGGGGGTTAGTAGGGAAGAAACCTGGCTAGGAGGAGTTTTATGACATAAGTAGAGCCTTGATGATGTCACAAAGCTTTGGTTGGGGGTGGCAACTCTGTTCCACATGAAGCACTAGTCTTCTGTGAAGGTGGGCTTACTATCTTCACGGTGGCTGAGGAGGTCAGTTCAGCTCTTGGGCTCACAACTGTTCAACCGAATTTCCAGAAGTTGGAATCTAGAGAGCCAAGATATTTTCTTTTGGTAAATATGTTTAGGAAGCAACTAGGACCTCTGTAGTCAAAGAAAGGTTTCTTTCAAATCTGCTCTGGGTCCAAAATTTATGTCGTTAACAGCTCCTATATTTGATAGCTGGGGGACGGTTAATGTCAGGTAATCTCCCCACTCTATCTTTGCTAAAAATGTCCAATTCCTCAGTCCACTTAAATGGCAAAGATCCTCTTTGTCCATATGTGCTTTAAAAAATAATTATTTCTAATATATACTGATGCACAGATTAATGTTTCTTTCTTTTGGCAGTTTGACTCACAGTTCTCACTTCTCTAATGAAGATACAGAATATCATTATGTAATCAACCTGGATCTAGATCAGGAGACACAATAGAGAGAGCCAGTGGTCTGGAGTGCCATGACCTTGGGCAGGTGGTTATAGATCAGCCAACTAACCAGTAGCTTGAGTGGTAAGGAAAGGAGTGGCTGTTCTTTGAATTCTTTGCCATCTGTTCAGATATTTCTTTGTAGTAATAAGGAGCAGCGGCGGGGCTGCATCCCCAACACCCCAGCCGCCTGGCTCGGCTAGCTTATGCCCCGAAATAATTACACAGACACTGTATTCATTTAAACATTGCTTTGGCCCTTAGCTCTAGCCCTTACTGGCTAATTCTCACATATTAATTTAGCCCATTTCTTATCATCTGTGTAGCGCCCCTAGGTGCGCTTACCGGGAAGATTCTAGCCTAAGTCCATCCTGGGTCCGAGCTTCATAGCGTGCGTCTTCCCTGGAGCAGGTAGCATTGCGTCTCTCTTGCGTCTGTCTGGAGAGGAGAGCTGCGGAGTCTGACCTCACTTCCTCTTCCTCCCAGTGTTCTGTTCTGTTTACTCCACCCACCTAAGGGTGGGCCTATCCAATGGGCCTAGCAGTTTCTTTATTGCTTAGCCAATGAAATCAACAGATTGTTATGACACTCCCACATCACTTCCCCTTTTTCTGTTTAAACAAAAAAAGTAAGGCTTTAACTTTAACATAGCAAAATTACATATAACAAAACAGTTATCAAGTAAAAGTTACATCAGAAACATTTATACATATAACAAAATTGACCGTAAATCTCTATCAATAAAGCAAAATCTATACTAATGCAAATTATTCATGTCTATATCATATCCCCCTTTAAATGTAAAAGAACATTTATAAACCATATTTGGGAACATGGGCGCAATTTTTTCTCTCCAAACTGCTTCCTGCTGAATGGGGGCGTCGTTAATTAGGTCTTTCATGGTATAACCTGTGTGCTAGTTTCATCTCAGTTGGCAGTTGAGCAAAGCAATTTTCTGAAGATGTTCACAGCAACCCTTCAGGAGGACGTGGTCCATCATACCAAATCGGAATAGAATAAATCCATAGAGTCTCATCCTCTGTGAAAACAAAAGAAGAATCTCTTTTCCAAAGTATCATATCCTTAGATCCAAATTCTGAAATCATACCCTCATGATATCCGTACTGGTTCCAATTGGCAGCCCATATAATGAAATGTCTCTCTGTACTTAGCTCCTTCACATTCAAAAATTTTAAAGAAAACACAATAATACAAAGAATCCAGACTCTCTGTGAATTTTTCATCTTTACGCGGCTTATATTTCTTTATTTCTTTTAATCTCTTAACTATCTGTACTCTAAAGACTTTACCTTTTTTTTAAAACCATTAACTTTATTCTCTATATTCTTTTTCTTCTCTTTCCCAAGCCTACGTACATTCATCCAACAGTGTGACTCATTTAGTGGTCTGAATCTGTCCTATTGTGAATCTGCAATTTTTTACCATCCAGGAGCACTTTTGATTTGCGCCTTTAAATCTCTAGGCGCTTAAGAAGCTAAGCTGTGACAGTCTTAAGTTAACTCTTTGCTTTTTGAGCGTATATCTGTAGACCAGGCTGTCTTTGAACTCTCGGAGATCCGCCTGTCTCTGCCTCCCAGGCATTGGGATTAAAGGCGTACACTACTACACCTTGAACTCACAGAGATCTGTTTGTCTCTGCCTTTTAGGCACTGGGATTAAAGGAGTGTGCTATCACACCTTGAAGTCACAGAGGTTTACTTTAAGAATTTTAACTTTTAGTCTGCATATATTTTAACACTGTAAATCATTTAAAATTTTTCTTTGTCTTTGAATCTCTCTTTACTGTATATCTCTCTTTTTCTGATCACATGAGTCCTTAATTTACCAAGCAATCTCGGTAGGACTAAAGGCGTGGGTTTGCCGGCTAGATGTAGCCCATTCCTTAGCTTTCCAGCCTCATGGCTGAGGTACTGGCTGTTGCCATGTTTATAAGCATTTCAAGGTCCCTGCCAGCCAGCGAGCTACAACAGATAACACTCAAGTCCTCTCTCGGTAGCTGGCCCTCCTGCCTCAAACAGTCAGAGTTTGCCCTGGCAGGATGGACCAGAAAGCCGGCATTTTTAAACGGCACAGCTTTTTTCCTGCTACGGCTGAAAACCGAAAAGCATGTGTTCAGCTTTTCGTCAACACCGTTTAAGTGTTTCGTGGCAGGACCTCTTAATGAGCTGCAGGCTTTGCAGCTAAAGCTGAGTCAGGAAGCCTCTCTTAGATGAGGCGCTTGCTTGCCTCTGGCAAGCAGAGTAGACCCGAGAAATTGCCATAATCAAGAAAACATGCTTCACACTTTCCCAAGCTTTCTCAGGCTTTCAGTGGGTTCAGTTAGCCACACGACTGGGCGTCATTTGTAGTAATAAGGAGCAGCGGCGGGGCTGCATCCCCAACACCCCAGCCGCCTGGCTCGGCTAGCTTATGCCCCGAAATAATTACACAGACACTGTATTCATTTAAACATTGCTTTGGCCCTTAGCTCTAGCCCTTACTGGCTAATTCTCACATATTAATTTAGCCCATTTCTAATCATCTGTATAGCGCCCCTAGGTGCGCTTACCGGGAGGATTCTAGCCTTGGTACATCCTGGGTCGGAGCTTCATAGCGTGTGTCTTCCCTGGAGCAGGTAGCATGGCGTCTCTCTTGCGTCTGCTCTGGAGAGGAGAGCTGCGGAGTCTGACCTCACTTCCTCTTCCTCCCAGTGTTCTGTTCTGTTTACTCCACCCACCTAAGATGGGCCTATCCAATGGGCCTAGCAGTTTCTTTATTGCTTAGCCAATGAAATCAACAGATTGTTATGACACTCCCACATCATTTCTTTCTCACTTTAGGTATAGGCATAGCTTCCTCTCTCATTGATATAGTAAGTCAGGAAGTAGGTTTCTCAGTAGAGGTCAATTGCATTTTGCAGCAGGAATATGTCTCTGATACACATATACTGAGCAGTAGACATGAGTTTGATAATTTTCCTATTAATTTCTTAAGAACATATTACATTTAGGTACCCAAATCTATTCAGCCCTGCCTTTTTCACCTGCTCCAAAGTTATTCCTAAAAAGAGCCTTGACCTCACATGCTCACCTTCTTATCCTTGCAGGCACTTATGGTGGAGGAAACCACTTTGTGTCTGATTTAAACTGAAGAGTTCTTCCTATGCAGAGATTGGCAGCTATGAAGCCCAAGCACAGAAACAGAGCCAAGAGACAGTGGAACAGGAGTGCTGTGGCCTATCTCAGAAAGTCTCCCGCCATGATGAATATGCCTCTTAGTATGAGTTGCATGCCACCTCTCCAGAAGAAGAATGGGCCATCGCTCCAGAAGCAAAAACTTAGTAAGCCTTTTGAGGCCCTGGAGAATATTGTTGGCCGCAGAATTTCTCATGGCTGGAAGGAAGCCAATGAACCAGTCACCCATTGGAAAGCCATCATTCTAGATCAACTGCCAACATATCCCTCTCTCTATTTGTTGAAATATGATGGGATTGATTGTGTCTATGGCTTGGAGCTTCATAGTGATGAAAGGATTTTAAACCTGAAGATCCTGCCTAATAATGTGCCATTTCCTCAGGTGACAGACACTCATCTCTCAAACACCATAGTTGGCAGAGCAGTGAAACATACATTCATGGGCACAAATGGCTCTAAGAATGACTGGAACGGGATGGTCCTAGAAGAGGTGCCAATCATGAAGACCTGGTTTTATATTACCTACAAGAAAGATCCGGTCTTGTACATTTACCACCTCCTGGATGACTACCTGGAAGGCAACCTCCACATCATGCCAGGCTCTAAGGTAGAGTGGAGTGGCGTGGTCCCAGATGAGGTGCAGACCATAACGACCTGTTTCTACATTGTCAACGAGAATGATCCGGTCCTGTACTTTTACCACCATCATGATGATTCCATTGAAGGCAACCTCCACATCACGCCTGAATGTCCTCCAGTAGAGGTGACTTTGGAATTAGGCAGGGATTCCTTGGAGGGCAAAAGAGTGCAGTACAACAAAAAAGATGGAACCCAAGAGATAGGTAAAATTATTTGCCAAGTTCCCAACAAACCTTCTGTGTATTTCATCAAGTTTGATAATGACTTCCATATCTATATCTATGATTTGGTGAAGATCTGTTAAAGTGAAATTCTCAAATTTTGAGGGGCCTACTTAATTCTCTCTTTGGGAATGTGTTTTTTCAGAGATACCTCAGGTCTTCTATGAATCCTGGTATCTTTTCCAATGGATTATTCTTTCTCAAAGAATAAAAATTTGTTAACATGTTGTGTTATTTGGTCAATGATGGATTGTTTTTGGTGGATGGGGCATCACAGAAATACATGCCTCAAAACAAAGCAGGATTTATGGTCTTTTCCCCTTGGAGAGTAAACGACTGGGGATGCGTGGTGTGGTAAAGGACAAGATGGCTGTCAAGGAAGCAGTGGAGAGGGGACAAAAAGTTGTATGATCTCGGGGTGGTACGAAGCTTGAGGGAAAACCATGTCAAATGGAAAGATGTGACCGATATCAGCGTGAGGTATTGGGACTTAAGAGGATAAAGAGTAGATTAATCAGGAAGGGACACAAATGTATACTCAAAATCAGAGAAAATTAGCTTTTATTTGATGAATGGTTTAATTCGTACTGGCTGTAAGTCAAAGGATGTTTGATCTCCACTAGAGCATGTTGCTTAGTGAAAAGTGTCTCCGCTCAGTTGCTCTTCTCCAATAAGTTGGACATCAAGCTACCTACTTAGTTTTGCCAGAATTCTGTCTGCCACCTACTTTGTCATGCTTGGATTCGGTATGCCTTGAACTCTCATAGGTCTTATCCATGCCTTCCAACCCTTGTCAGTTCATTTAAATAATTGCCCTGCCATATCTGGAAAACAGTGTTCCCTTTCATTGATCATGTTCTGTAGTACTTGGGCTATAAAACTCATGAACACACTCACCCACACACAGGATAAACATGTACATATGATTCCCACTAGTGTGTGACATGCACACGTATGATGAATGCACCGAACTCCATAATATCAGTAAAGTAGGGAATCCATGATGCTAGGTGGAGTCTGGCAAAGACCCCACACACCCATCAAACCGCCAAATACCAGTATGGTACTGATGTCTGACTCCCATCCTGTAAGGAACCTGCCATCCTGTAACTGGGCTATTTTTGGTTCCTTCATCTTCACAAACTTGGTTAAAATGTTAGAGTTGTCAAACTGGGAGTTAGGGTCCAGCATGTAGATCAGCTGTCCCAGGTCAGGTGATTTGGCTACAATTTGGGTGAGAAATTGTACCAGGGAATTCTGGTACACCCTCTCCTCTTCTTCTCCCTGTCCTCATCATCACTCTTGTGGGTGGGCCTGGAGCACAAAGAAGGTAAAATGGAATAAGCCTCCTCCTTAGTGGAAAACCTTGTCAATCCTTAATTTGACCTGACTCTCTGAGGGAATGCAGCACATTTTTTCCTACTAGGTCTCCTCATTCATTGGTTCACTCATTTTTCCAAGGAATGATTGAATTCATCCATTCTTCCTTGTCTCTCTCTCTTCTTTCTTCCCTTCTTCCATTTCCCCCTTGATTGTAGAAATTTGAGCAGCAGGGCTGCATCCCCATGGGGTCGCCTTGTAAGGTTATGCTCCGAAATAACAACACAAAACTATTCATTTCAACACTGCCTGCCCCTTTATTTTCAGCCTCTTAACCCATGTCTAATAATGAATGTTGCACGAGGTGCGCTTAGAAGGAAAGATTTAGCATGTCTGACCTGGTGGCTGGCTGTATCGCCATCTGCCTCAGAGTGCAGAGCTACCATTTCTGCCCATGGGAGAGGTGCATGGCATCTCTAAGCTCAATTCCTATTCCTCCCAGCATTCTCTTATGTTTATTCCACCCACCTATGTTCTAACCTTTCAGGCCAAACAGTTTCTTTATTTAATTAACCAATGACCTATACTCCATCATTACTCCTATTTCTGTTTAAACAAGAACGGAATCTTTAACTTTAACATAGCAAAATTACAAATAACAAAACAGTTATCAAGCAAGAATTACAGTTACAATATTTATATCTATTTTATCTTTTATCATAACAATGGAAAACTATAACTATCTCTCTCTGCTTCAACTCCATCAGAGACTCCAGAATAATACAGTATTACCTAAGCAAACAAAAAGTAAGCCATTTTCAAACTCTAGAAATGACAGAGACATCTCGCTGCCTGGACAGTCACCCAAAGTTCCTCTGTACCGTTGGTGTTTCCATCCTCAGGCTACAGGCCCATAGTTTCCAGCAGACATTTCCATGAAGCAGGAAATTTCAAAGGCAGTCACTATCTGCTTGTCTTGAAGAATGTTTTGCTGACCCTTTCCTGAATCAGGAACACGAAAAGATCATCTCGCCTTTAGGCAAGTTCAGTAGTCCTCTCTCTGAGTGTTTTCTGTGTATAGTTTATGCAACAATCCAGGCAAGAGCAGTTTCTTCCCCAAATGGCTATCAAACTCCATAAGGATCCTCTTTGATGCCCATCTTCTTCCTGAAGTAGACATGTGCTGCCAAGAGTAGAGTGTCTCACTGTCATGAAAAACCCTAAGGTACTAAAACATTAAATAGCCTATTTTGTAGTCTAGAGAGTTATGAATATCAGTAAAGCAAAATCTATACTAATGCAAATATTCATATCTATATCACATCCCACTTTATATGTAAAAGAACGTTTATAAGCCATATTTGGGAACGTGGGTGCAGTTTTTTCTCCCCAAAATGCTTCCTCTTGAATGGTGGCATCATTATTGATTTATCTCAGTTGGCAGTTGAGTGAAGCAATTTTTTAAAGGTGTTCACAGCAACCTTTAAGTAGGGCGTAGTCCATCCTACCATATTAGGATAGAGGCATCCACAGACTATCACCCTCTGTGAAAAAAAAATAGAAACTCCTTTCCAAAGCATCATGTCCTTAGATCCAAATTTCAATGACAAGGCATTTTCAAAATATCTATGTTGCATTATTTCAGCAGCTTTTATAAGGAAACATCTTTTAGCAGCAATTGCTACTGCCTCAAAATTCAAATGATTCAAAAAGAGCATAATAGCATACAATATCAAAATTCGCTGTGAATTTTCCATCTTTGTGCGCTTCAATTTAACCTCTATTTTGTTTATTTTTCCTTTTTATTTTTTGCCTTTTGAGACAGGTTCTCTGTATCTTTGACCTGGAATAACTCTGTATACCTGTCTGTCCTTGAAGTCTCAGAGATCTGCCTCTCTCTGCCTTTCAGGCATTGGGATTAAAGGTGTATGCTACTACACATTGAATTCACAAAGATCTGTTTGTCTCTGCCTTCAAGGCACTGGGATTAAAGGCGTGTGCTACCTCACCTTGAAGGTACAGAGGTCAACCTCCCTCTGCCTCCCATGTGTTGGGTTTACAGGTGTGTACTACCACACCCAACAACTCTCTTCCTTTTTTTAACTTTAAGAACTTCAAATTTTAGCCTGCACATATTTTTAACACACTGTAAATCATTTAAAATTTTTCTTGGTTTTTGAATCTCTCTTTACTCTATTTCTCTCTCTGTTTTTCTGACCACATGAGTCTTTCATTTACCAAGCAATCTCAGTAGGACTAAAGCCGTGGCTTTGCTGGCCAGATGTAGCCCATTCCTTAGCTTTCTGCCATTCCAACCTTGTGGCTGAGGTACCGAACAGAGCCGAATTCAGTGCCACAAGTCTACAGTGTTTCAAGGTCCTTGCCATCAAAGAGGCTGCAACAGACCACACTCAAGCCCTCTTTCTGTAGCTGGCCCTCCTTCCTCAAACAGTCAGAGTTTGCCCAGGCAGGATGGCCCAGAAAGCCGGCATTTTAAAACAACACAGTTTTTTTTCCTGCTACTGCTGAAAACATACAAGCATTCAGTTGGCTTTTATCAACACCATTTAAATGTTTTGTGGCAGGACCTCTAAAGGGCTGCAGGGTTTGGCAGCTGAAGCTGAGTCAGCAAGCCTCTTTTAGATGAGAGCCCTTGCTTACTTCTATCAAGCAGAGCAGACTGAGAAATCGCTGCTACCAAGAAAACATGCTTTACTCTTTCCCAAGATATCTCAGGCTTTCAGTGGATTCAGTTGTCCACAAGGCTGCAAGCCATTCTGTAGTTATTTGAGCAGCGAGGCTGTGTCCCCAGCACCACGACCGCATGAAGGTTATGCCTGAAATAAATACACCAAAACTTTATTCTTTTAAACACTGCTGGCCCATTAGATTCAGCATTTTAACCCATTTCTAATAATCAGTGTAGTATAATGAGTTGCACTTACCAGGAAAAATTCAGCATGTCTGACATGGTGGCTGGCTGCATCGACATCTGCCTCAGAGAGCAGAGCTATGGCATCTGCCGGGGAGAGGGGAGCATGGCTTCTCTGAGCTCACTACCTCTTCCTCCTGGCATTCTATTTTGTTTACTCCACCTACCTATGTTCTAACCTATCAGCTGAAGCGGATTCTTTCTTTAATTAATCAATAAACTTCTTCTGTCACTTTATCCTTTCAACAGCTTGCCCATATAAATCTCCCATGTGTCTTCTGTTGTATAATCTTTCATTTGTAAAGAACTTGCACTCTCAGGGGAGGATTTTTCTGACATCTCTGTGGATGGAGATCATATGAGGAAGATCAGATGAGCAACCATGACAACTCTAATGCTGTAGAGTTAGGTGGACCAGAGATTGATGGCTGACATTCCTGTGCTATGCATCAGATGCCCCTGAACTCTGGCCCTGTTGACAGACAGGCAGACATCAAGTTGGTCACACATACTTAACTCATTCAGGTTCACAGATACTGTAAATGGAGTTTTAATTCTTCTCCTAAACTAATAAAAAAACCAAGATTAGGAGAAGAGAAGAGCCTGAAGTAAGGCCTCAAAATGGGTCATTTTGCAAAGGAAAGGTTACCTGCCTCCATGTATGCTGTCTCCCTTTCTTAGTCAAATCCATCCTTCCAGTGTCTAGCTAACAGCTAACCATAGGATTGAACCCAACTGCCTTTGATTTCTGAAATAAGTGCTGTCCCCTTAAGGTCTCATAACAGCACAGGAAGGTTTGTAAGACTGTCCCAGCAACAATTTAAAGCAATTCTAGGACACCAAAGATGCAGCAAATTTGGTTAATTGGTAATATAGATCGTTCTGATGGGACAAAATAATTTAGAATTAAAAAAAAACAGATTGGTGTACTCACGATGAATTTATGTGATATGGCACACACAGGCTTCTGGTTCTGAATACTTCATGCTCGGTGGGTTTTGGAGATTGTCGTGACCCTGAAACAAGCTGGAGGCTTTGGGGCCTTGAAAGGACAAGACTTAATATTTCCGGACATCCTTGTACTTGGTGCCCACTGTTTACTGATTTCCTTAAGAGAATGAGCAGCCATCTACTCCTGCTGCCATGCCTTCCCCACATGAACAGAGAGAAGACCCTATACACACAGGTCGCTTGTATCACATGTGAAGGCATAAGTCACAAACAAACTCCCACAGCAGTTTAGAATTGTGATTAATAGAATGATTAGTTCTTGAAAGGGGAAAAACTTAGAGATCACAATCCCTGACAAAAGCCCTCTGCAGGATCTGAAAAGGAGCCTAGTAGCCGGAAGGGAAGCTGCCCTCTGCAGGATCAGAAAAGGAGCCTAGTAGCCAGAAGGGAAGCTCAAGCAAGAGATCAAGCTGAAGTTATAAGATGCTTTTTAAAAGAGAGAGAGACCACAACTCAATGGGCTGATATCTCAGTGGCTATTCAGGAAACATCACAGAGAAAGGATCTGCTTCATGCATGAGAGTCACCAATGATTTCCCTTTAAGAAAAAAACCCATCAAAACTCCCAATAACATCATCAGCATTCAACAACATGTCAATGATTTCTTTGCCTTGCCTTTGATTGTGCAGTAAATGATGTTGATAGTTAATCTGTGCAATTAATGCAAATTTCCTTGTAACTGACTAGACAGAATTGACAGGTTATCTTAAACACAGCAGGGAGTCACTCTACGATGGGACTGGTTCATCATCACCTGTGTGACAGTGACATAATTAAGATCTTTCCTTTGTCTATAAATCTCATTATGTTCAACATGATATGTTGTCATACAGATTTCTTAGGGTTTTGTCCCACTGGTGGTTTCCTTGGTATGCTTACATAATTTTTGCCAGATACAATCAGTTTTGCCATGCACTCTCAGCTCCACGTCATTGTGTTCCCCTTATGTTCCAGTCCAGGCATTTTAGACCTCTTGTAACTGTTGTAAGAGTATCTCATGTTCCACCTAAATGATTTAGGGTTTTATTTAGGCTGGGTTTTATCTTCCATCACTGAGTTCATTGACTTTCCTTGGGCGTAATTCCTGGGACACTGAGCCTAACTCCTGGGGGATTCCTCCAGTTATTTCTCCTTTCTTAGATAGTGTACACTCTCACTATTACTTTGAGAGTGTTTCTGTAGCAAATATTCTTCTCAAGATGAGAAGAAACTTCAATATTACAATCCATTTGTTATTGTGATTTAAATACACACACACAAACACACACAAGTTAATGCACATACACTGATGATATCTCAATTTATGAGGCCATTCTGGGGATGCCAAGATCGATATCTCTCGAGTGGTTCTCAGAAGGCCATAGGGTGACCCTCTCTAGGTACTTAAGCAGGGAGGAGAAATTGACCGCACTGTGACATGTCCCTAGGAACTATGTGTGCCTTGTCCCATAGTCAGACTGATGACTGACTATCTTGAAAACCACCATGGAACTTTTGTTTGGCAAATGATGGAGATCAAGTCAGGGTCAAAATCAGAAAACTAGATGGAGCTTCCAAGCTCCAGTGGAAGAGCAGATCGATGGAGAAAAAGCGCAAGGATGTCAGGAATATAAGGGCTTGGTCCACACTATGAGACACTGTGCCTGAACTAAGGGGATTTCAACTAATCCAGTGACCTGGGAATGAAAGAACATGGGATCAAACTGGAAGCTCTGAATGTGGCTGACAATTGGGGCAGACGGAGAAGCCAAAGATAATGGCACTTGCAATTGTCTGCATATCACACACTGGCTTTTTGTGATCATATTTTTTTGTGGATGCATACCTTGCTAAATCTGGATGGATGAAGGGTGGGCTTGGACTTCCCACAGCTCAAAGTACCCTGCCCTCTATTTGGACTGGTGTTTGAGTGGAGAGGTTTATTTGCGGAGCAAGAAGAATGTGGGAGGAGGAAGAGAAGTGGAAAGTTTGATAATTATTATTATGAAGTAATGGAAAAATCAATAGAAAATAACCAATGAGGACATTGGAGCTAGGAAAAAAAAAGCATTCATGTGAGTTGTTGATTCAGACCAAAAATTATTTTACAGAAAAAAAAAAAACACATAAAGCGGTTGAGTTACTTGGAAAATATGACTCAAGTAATTGGGAAGAAGATTGGGGTTTTTATTTTGGGTCTTCATGGGGCTGTATGAGCAGCATTTTAGGACCTGTATGCTGGATATTTCTGGGGGTTAGTAGGGAAGAAACCTGGCTAGGAGGAGTTTTATGACATAAGTAGAGCCTTGATGATGTCACAAAGCTTTGGTTGGGGGTGGCAACTCTGTTCCACATGAAGCACTAGTCTTCTGTGAAGGTGGGCTTACTATATTACTGAGGAGGTCAGTTCAGCTCTTGGGCTCCACAACTGTTCAACCAAATTTCCAGAAGTTGGAATCTAGAGAGCCAAGATATTTTCTTTTGGTAAATATGTTTATGAAGCAACTAGGACCTCTGTAGTCAAAGAAAGGTTTCTTTCAAATCTGCTCTGGGTCCAAAATTTATGTCGTTAACAGCTCCTATATTTGATAGCTGGGGGACGGTTAATGTCAGGTATTCTCTCCACTCTATCTTTGCTAAATATGTCCATTTCCTCCGTCCACTTAAATGGCAAAGATCCTCTTTGTCCATATGTGTTTTTAAAGATAAATTATTTCTAATAGGTGCTGTTGCACAGATTAATGTTTCATTCTTTTGGCAGTTTGACTCACAGTACTCACTTCTCTAATGAAGATACAGAATATCTTTATGTAATCAACCTGGATCTGGATCAGGAGACACAATAGAGAGAGCCAGTGGACTGGAGTGCCATGACCTTGGGCAGGTGGTTATAGATTAGCCAACTAACCAGTGGCTTGAGTGGTAAGGAGAGGAGTGGCTGTTCTTTGAATTCTTTGCCATCTGTTCAGATATTTCTTTCTCACTTTAGGTATAGGCATAGCTTCCTCTCTCATTGATATAGTAAGTCAGGAAGTAGGTTTCTCAGTAGAGGTCAATTGCATTTTGCAGCAGGAATATGTCTCTGATACACATATACTGAGCTGTAGACAAGAGTTTGATAATTTTCCTATTAATTTCTTAAGAACATATTCCATTTAGGTATCCAAATCTATTCAGCCCTGCCTTTTTCACCTGCTCCAAAGTTATTCCTAAAAAGAGCCTTGACCTCACATCCTCACCTTCTTATCCTTGCAGGCACTTATGGTGGAGGAAACCACTTTGTGTCTGATTTAAACTGAAGAGTTCTTCCTATGCAGAGATTGGCAGCTATGAAGCCCAAGCACAGAAACAGAGCCAAGAGACAGTGGAACAGGAGTGCTGTGGCCTATCTCAGAAAGTCTCCCGCCATGATGAAGATGCCTCTTAGTATGAGTTGCATGCCACATCTCCAGAAGAAGAATGGGCCATCGCTCCAGAAGCAAAAACTTAGTAAGCCTTTTGAGGCCCTGGAGAATATTGTTGGCCGCAGAATTTCTCATGGCTGGAAGGAAGCCAATGAACCAGTCACCCATTGGAAAGCCATCATTCTAGATCAACTGCCAACATATCCCTCTCTCTATTTGTTGAAATATGATGGGATTGATTGTGTCTATGGCTTGGAGCTTCATAGTGATGAAAGGATTTTAAACCTGAAGATCCTGCCTAACAATGTGCCATTTCCTCAGGTGACAGACACTCATCTCTCAAACACCATAGTTGGCAGAGCAGTGAAACATACATTCATGGGCACAAATGGCTCTAAGAATGACTGGAACGGGATGGTCCTAGAAGAGGTGCCAATCATGAAGACCTGGTTTTATATTACCTACAAGAAAGATCCGGTCTTGTACATTTACCACCTCCTGGATGACTACCTGGAAGGCAACCTCCACATCATGCCAGGCTCTAAGGAAGAGTGGAGTGGCATGGTCCCAGATGAGGTGCAGACCATAACGACCTGTTTCTACATTGTCAACGAGAATGATCCGGTCCTGTACCTTTACCACCATCATGATGATTCCATTGAAGACAACCTCCACATCACGCCTGAATGTCCTCCAGTAGAGGTGACTTTGGAATTAGGCAGGGATTCCTTGGAGGGCAAAAGAGTGCAGTACAACAAAAAAGATTTAACCCAAGAGATAGGTAAAATTATTTGCCAAGTTCCCAACAAACCTTCTGTGTATTTCATCAAGTTTGATAATGACTTCCATATCTATGTCTATGATTTGGTGAAGATCTGTTAAAGTGAAATTCTCAAATTTTGAGGGGCAGACTTAATGCTCTCTTTGGGAATGTGTTTTTTCAGAGATACCTCAGGTCTTCTATGAATCCTGGTATCTTTTCCAATGGATTATTCTTTCTCAAAGAATAAAAATTTGTTAACATGTTGTGTTATTTGGTCAATGATGGATTGTGTTTGGTGGATGGGGCATCACAGAAATACATGCCTCAAAACAAAGCAGGATTTATGGTCTTTTCCCCTTGGAGAGTAAAGGACTGGGGATGCGTGTTGTGGTAAAGGACAAGATGGCTGTCAAGGAAGCAGTGGAGAGGGGACAAAAAGTTGTATGATCTCGGGGCGGTATGAAGCTTGAGGGAAAACCATGTCAAATGGAAAGATGTGACCGATATCAGCGTGAGGTATATGGACTTAAGAGGATAAAGAGTAGATTAATCAGGAAGGGACACAAATGTATACTCAAAATCAGAGAAAATTAGGTTTAATTTGATGAAAGGGTTAATTTGTACTGGCTGTAAGTCAAACGATGTTTGATCTCCACTAGAGCATGTTGCTTAGTGAAAAGTGTCTCCGCTCAGTTGCTCTTCTCCAGTAAGTTTGACATCAAGCTACCTACTTAGTTTTGCCAGAATTCTGTCTGCCACCTACTTTGTCATGCCTGGATTCAGTATGCCTTGAACTCTCATAGGTCTTATCCATGCCATCCAACCCTTGTCAGTTCATTTAAATAATTGCCCTGCCATATCTGGAAAACAGTGTTCCCTTTCATTGATCATGTTCTGTAGTACTTGGACTATAAAACTCATGAACACACTCACCCACACACAGGATAAACATGTACATATGATGCCCACTAGTGTGTGACATGCACACATATGATGAATGCACCCAACTCCATAATATCAGTAAAGTAGGGAATCCATGATGCTAGGAGGAGTCTGGCAAAGACCCCACACACCCATCAAACCGCCAAATACCAGTATGGTACTGATGTCTGACTCCCATCCTGTAAGGAACCGGCTTTGCCCTATGTACATAACACACATCCGATCCCATACGGGTCTGCCAGGTCCTCTAGCACAAGGTAATGCAGAAATTGATCAATTATTGATTGGTAGTGTGCTTCAAGCCTCTGAATTTCATAAAAAACATCATGTTAATAGCAAAGTTTTGAAGAAAGAGTTTTCTATTACATGGCAACAAGCTAAGGAGATTGTGAATAAATGCCCTACCTGCTCTTTCTATAACCAAACGCCACTGCCAGCAGGAGTTAATCCAAAGGGCACTCATAGAAATGAAATCTGGCAGATGGATGTGTTCCACTTTGCAGAATTTGGCAAATTGAAGTATGTTCATCACACCATCGACACTTTTTCATGCTTTCAGTGGGCAACTGCTTTAAGTTCAGAAAAAGCTGATTCAGTAATCACTCATTTATTAGAAGTCATGGCTATCATGGGTATACCTACACAAATAAAGACAGATAATGGTCGTGCTTATGTCTCTAGGAAGATGAAACGGTTTTTTGATCATTACAATATCAAGCATGTTACAGGTATACCATACAATCCTACAGGTCAAGCAGTCATAGAAAGATCAAATCGAACTATAAAGGATATGTTGAACAAACAGAAAGGAGTGGAAAACACCCCTAGAAATAGGTTACATAATGCTTTGTTAACCTTGAATTTTCTCAACGCTAACGAGAAGGGAACGACGGCTGCAGAAAGACATTGGATAATGGAAAAGTCTGCTGAACTAAATCAACCAGTTTATTTCAAGGATGTACTGACCTCACAATGGAAGCCAGGAGATGTGCTGCGTTGGGGAAGGGGTTTTGCTCTTATCTCCACAGGTGAGGAAAAATTATGGATAGCGTCAAAATTAATAAAGGTTCGGTTTGAGGAAGGGAAGTCACTTGGAAAAGATAAATAACAATTCATTCACAAGGATGACCGACGTACAGGTGGTAAGGATTACTAATAGGATGGGGGCAGGGTTCTTTTCTTATCTCCACAGGAAAATATTCATCTCCAAAGAATTTGAGGGACCCTGAATATTTAATTACTGATGGATGGAAAATAGTTACGACCCATTAAACATCAACAATAAAATTCTATACATATCGTAAGTATTGATTTCATATATATATATATATATATTTATATGTTTTATTGAACACTTCTTTATAAATGTGTAGAGCTGGTTTTGGAGTTGGACTATGGCTCAGTCCTTCTTCAATTCCAAGCCTGTTGATAAGAGGTATTTCAAAGTTTCTGTCTCAGGTCAGGAGCCATGAAATGGGACAGAATAAGAATAATTTTATACTTGATAAACTTTCTTTGCCTTCCCTCACATCTGTGTCTTTCTTTATATGTCAGTATAAGTCCTTGTTGTTAATGTTTAAATTTCCCATAACAAGCAACATATTTTCCTACAGTAATTTTTGAAGTTTCCAGGATGAAGATGGGGCCCCACAACATCAACTCAATCTGGTTTTTATGACGTCATGAATTTTTTTTTTTAAGCACTAATTTTAGACCTGTTTTTTGGTACCAACTGCAAGAGACAATTTCATATGATGCACATTTTTGACAACGCTCTGGCCGGACCTTCTCGAAACACACAGAGACTAGTTATAATTTTCTTAAGTCAAAGGTTAATTTGGGAATTTTACCATCGTTTGCTTTCACAGGGGCCCCTAAGAAGAACGTCGCCCCCATGACAACTAGAAGCAATCTAAGAGGACGACGTCCCCTCTCCCAACAGAGATTGCCCACAGGGTTAGGGACATCTTTTAGTGGTTGGTTTAGGAGTGAGGGGATGGGGAGATATTGTATGTAATTAGGGATAAAAAAAAGGGGGGGGATTAACTGGGTTGATGGGATGATTGGTATTTGTGACTTACTGTTTTTAGAAAATTATGTTGGTACTGTTTCTTGTATATTGATATATTGAATATTGAATGTGAGTGTTCCTACCTCTATTTTGGTATAAGAGTATGCTTATATTGTATGGATACATCTATCATATCACAATGTACATTTCTACCTCTGGTACTATTTATGTAATAACATTGTTTACATTTGATAAGTAATGACATTGTTTACAGGTGAAGATCATTGTCTTCATACATTGCACAATTGTTTATTCCCTTAGTTTTCAAATTAGATAGGTATTGAGAATTACATGTTTGTCATATTATTTTTTAGGTTAATCAGGTCTTTTAGATACATAGAGATTATTTTCAGTATAGATAGTATAATCTTCAGCCTCTTTGAAGAGCTGTGGAAAATGGCCTTTAATCTAACCTAGAATTCTGTGCCATCGAGACACAATTTACTCCTGGCAACACCACTCTACTCCCGAGAGAACGTTGAGCACCAAAGACACTCCACTGGGAGCTTGTCTTCCTGGCAGAACTGGCCTTTGGGTTAAGAAAAACCCATACCTCAACTACTGACTAAGATATAAACAGGATTGTCTTATCTTGCCAAGACAGGGTAGGATAATCCTAAGAAAGTTCCTTGCATTTGAGAATGGTATGTCAGTTATGTTAGGCCTTAGCCAAAGTTGGTTGACTCAACATTGCAAACGAGATTTTGGGTGATTGCCCAGGCAGTCAGTTGTCTCTGTCATTTGTTGCACATTTTGGATATCTCTTTTTTGTTAAGTAATATTTACTCCCTTCTCAGATCTTTGATGGAGTTGAAGATTATTTAATTGTAGTTACTCTTTAGCAAAACTTTTGCTCTCAATATTGTTTGTTATATTTATCATTTGTTATTATTGTTATAGTTATATTTGGTTTAGTTGTGTCTTATTTAGACAAAAGGGGGAGATGAAGGGGTTAAATCAGCTCCCTTTAGAGGGCGGGGTTTGCCTCAGGCGAATCCCTGCCAATAAAGGGTGCGCGGAGAGGCGGCTCGCCCCTTTTTTGTTCCTCGCTACCTGTGCTACGCTGGAACTTTGGTTCAGTAAGTTTAACAATAAACTGGTAAATATTCTTTGATATCTGCATTGCCTTTATTTTGTCAGTTCCTTTTCTGCTTCAGCTGTTAATTCTCTGGGACTGTTTAAATCTTTATCACCATCCAAGGTCTTGTTCAAATGAATTATTAGATCAGGTGTTATCCCAATAGTTGGTCGTAAACTGGAAATGTCTCCTAACAGTCTTTGAAAGTCATTAAGAGTCCGTAAGCGATCTCTCCAAATTTGTGCCTTCTGTGTCTTAATTTTTTGCAAACCTATTCTATAACCTAAATAATTAACAGAATCTCCCTTCTGAATCTTTTCAGGAGAAATTTGCAATCCCCATTTAGGTAACAGTATCTGTATTTCTTCAAACAGTCTGTTCAAGGTATCTATGTTTGAATCAGATAACAATATGTCGTCCATGTAATGGTATACAATAGATTTGGGAAATTTCTTGCGTATTATTTGCAATGGTTGGTTCACAAAATATTGGCACAGGGAGGGGCTATTTAACATACCCTGGGGGAGGACGGTCCAGTGGTACCTCCTCGAAGGTTGAGAATTGTTATAAGTAGGCACTGTGAAGGCAAATTTTTCTCTATCTTCTTTTTGCAAAGGTATAGTGAAAAAACAATCCTTTAAATCAATAACTATGAGAGGCCATCCTTTTGGTAATAAAGAGGGCAACGGAATTCCAGATTGCAGAGGGCCCATAGGTTGAATAACCTTGTTGATGGCCCTGAGATCTGTCACCATTCTCCATTTACCTGATTTTTTCTTAACCACAAATACAGGAGAATTCCAAGGGCTGGTAGATTCTTCTATATGTCCAGCATCTAGTTGCTCTTGTACCAGCTGTTCTAAAGCCTGTAGCTTTTCCTCAGCTAAAGGCCATTGCTTTGTCCATATTGGTTTCTCAGTCAACCATTTTAGAGGCAAGGCTGTTGGTATTTCTGAAGGGACATCAATTGCTTGTTCCTGCACAGCCCTAATGGCCGGTTTTGTCCTTTTGTAATAACTTTTAATATTCCTTTCAGAAATATGGGCTCTAGAAGTAGCAGGAATGTTAATTTGAGTATTCCATTGTTGTAATAGGTCACGACCCCATAAATTCATTGCAATATTGGCTACATAAGGCCTTAATTTTCCTATTTGTCCCTCAGGCCCTATACATTCAACCCATCTCGTGCTCTGCCTTACTCGACATAGGGTTCCAATTCCCAGGAGCTGAACATTTACATTCTGAAGAGGCCAATATGGATGCCAAGATTCTGGGGTAATGATACTTACATCAGCACCTGTGTCCAGTAGGCCAGTAATAAAAATGCCATTTACACACACTCTCAGCTTAGGTCTTTGATCATTTATAGAAGTTTGCCAAAACACACGTAACTCATCTTCCTGATTACTATTGCTTGTAACAGTAGGCATGTGGCTTTCTAATTGTCCTGACGAGGCATGTTCTCTGCAGAAACTGGGAATGTCTGAACCATGTTTGCCATGGAGGCCTGAGAGGCCCCCCCTCTCACATTTCCCATCTGTATCAGGTTGCCTTGTCTATCTCTTGTAGACCTGCATTCATTCGTCCAGTGTCTGCCCTTCCCACATCTTCTACATAAACCTGAAGGCTGATTCCTTCTATTCCTGTTATTTCTAGAAGACGCATTAATATTATTTCTGAAAACCCGTTGTTTACAATTCCTTTTCATATGACCATTTTGCCACAATTAAAACATTTGGTATTCTGGTGTCTCCTTTTACCATTGGAAATTGCTTCTTCTACCCATGCTTCAGTGCCATAGTCAAATGTGTCAACATCTAGTGTATGCAAGACCCATTCTTCCAAGGACGCTGATCTGAACATTAAAGGCCTCAAGATCCTTTTGCATTCCACATTAGCATTTTCGTAAGCCAAAGACTCAATTATTATACGTCTTGCTTCTGGGTCAGGTATCCCCATTTGTACAGCCTTCGTTAATCCTTGTAAAAAGTCACTAAAGGGTTCTCTCTGATCCTGTTTAACTGTGACAAATGATTCCATTCTCTGTCCTGGGTCTTGTACTCTGTCCCAAGCCCTTAAGGCTGCTGTAGTACACATGGAGAGTATGTTTTCATCCAAATTAGCTTGTTCCTGAGGGTCTGAAAAGAGCCCTTCACCTAGAATTTTATCTAGGGAAACGTCAATTCCCTTCGCCTTTTCCTGCTGTTCTAAAAGTCTAGCCTCTTGCCTGAATAAGCATTTCCATTTTAATTGCGGTCCACTCTCAAGGACCGCGGAGCTCAGCTGGAGCCAGTCCAAGGGGGTTGCTTTGCTTGTTGTGGCCCAAGATTTTAGCATCTCTTTAACAAAAGGGGAGTGCATCCCAAAAGACATGATGGCCTGTTTAATTTCTTTGAGATCATTCATACGGACAGGCTCCCATGTATCTTCCTTGATGACCCTAGGGTTTCTGGAACCAACCACCTTTTCTGTTGTTATTACAGGAAAGGCATGTAGAGCTGTAGGTAGAGCTTTGTGAAAATTTTCCCGGAGGGATTTATCCACAGATGTAGTTAAAATTTGCCTTTCTACCCTTTGCTCTTCTTCATCAGAATTTAGAAATTCCTCAATCTTTTCAATTCTATTCACCATTGCTTTTTGTAATGTCTGAATCTCCTGCCCAGAATTATGTTCTAAAGCCTTCATTGAGGATTCTAGAGTATGAAATTTGTCCAGTAGAGATAACTTGTCATCTTTGGACATAATTTTTATGGCATAAACCGTGCCTTCTTGTATTGACAATCTTTCCGCCAATCTGTCATAAGCTTTAGACAAAATTCGATTGTCACATTCAGCAGTTTTGATTCTCTCAGTTAACGTTTCAGTTCCTACAGAAAGGGACTGCTGAAACTTACGATCTAATTCAGCTGTTCCTTCTTCCATAGTAATGAATTTCTCCTTAACATCAGAAAGGGACTGCTGAAACTTACGATCTAATTCAGCTGTTCCTTCTTCCATAGTAATGAATTTCTCCTTAACATCAGAAAGGGACTGCTGAAACTTATGATCTAATTCAGCTGTTCCTTCTTCCATGGTAATGAATTTCTCCTTAACATCAACCTGTACTTTTTCTAGATTTTGCTCAGTTAACCAAGTCATGTTAAACAAAGATTTGTTTTCTTCCTGGAGAACTTCAAAATGATTCTTGAGAAGATTGTTGTCGCTCTCAATAGTTTTCAAACGTTCAACCTCTGCCTTAAGAGATTTGATCATTTTCCTATTATCAAACCAAATAGTGCTAAGGAAAATTAAGAATCCCAGGAATATCCATATATGTGGTGTGGTAGACACCTCTTGTAAGATCTCCCAAATGGTGCACTCAAAAGAACTATTGAAATAGGCTGCGGTCACGTTCTCAGACATTATTTAGAAAAGAAAAAGTTCTCTTACCTGTTATAAGTGGTTCCTGCCAGTGGTGGCGAAAGAGTCCAGTTGAATCCACGTGTCCTAAATCTGAAATAAAACGACTCAAAAACAAAATTGAAACAGACACCAGGCTGATAAGTATTTTTTGCAGGGGCTCTCAGGCTGCTGTCACGTGACCTGAGCGCTGGCGGCGGTGGGAGGGGGAGCAGCAGACACAGGCAGCGCGCGCGCCGGCGGGCGGGCACGGGAAATCTGGCCGGGGCGGCTCGGAACAGAGGCTTAGGCGCTGTTAAAAAGGCTCTGTCGATATCAAACTCACTGCTTGATACTCTAACAAGCAGCAGGGAAAATCGAGTCGCTCAGAATCTCAGCTGTTTCAGCGCGCGCCCAGAGAGACTGCTCAGAATCTCAACTTCTTCCGCGCGCGCCCAGAGAGACCGCCACAGCGACCAGGGGTGCAAGAGACTCCGATTCGGGGCCGGTTCTCGGCAAACCCCACGGGGCAGGCGCCAGATGTTCCCGCACAAAATAAAGGCAATGCAGATATCAAAGAATATTTACCAGTTTATTGTTAAACTTACTGAACCAAAGTTCCAGCGTAGCACAGGTAGCGAGGAACAAAAAAGGGGCGAGCCGCCTCTCCGCGCACCTTTTATGGGCAGGGATTCGCCTGAGGCAAACCCCGCCCTCTAAAGGGAGCTGATTTAACCCCTTCACTTGGGCTATAAAACTTATGAACACACTCACCCACACACAGGATAAACATGTACATATGATGCCCACTAGTGTGTGACATGCACACATATGATGAATGCACCGAACTCCATAATATCAGTAAAGTAGGGAATCCATGATGCTAGGTGGAGTCTGGCAAAGACCCCACACACCCATCAAACCGACAAACACCAGTACGGTACTGATGTCTGACTCCCATCCTGTAAGGAACCTGCTATCCTGTAACTGGGCTATTTTTGGTTCCTTCATCTTCACAAACTTGGTTAAAATGTTAGAGTTGTCAAACTGGGAGTTAGGGTCCATCATGTAGATCAGCTGTCCCAGGTCAGGTGATTTGGCTACAATTTGGGTGAGAAATTGTACCAGGGAATTCTGGTACACCCACTCCTCTTCTTCTCCCTGTCCTCATCATCACTCTTGTGGGTGGGCCTGGAGCACAAAGAAGGTAAAATGGAATAAGCCTCCTCCTTAGTGGAAAACCTTGTCAATCCTTAATTTGACCTGACTCTCTGAGGGAATGCAGCACATTTTCTCCTACTAGGTCTCCTCATTCATTGGTTCACTCATTTTTCCAAGGAATGATTAAATTCATCCATTCTTCCTTGTCTCTCTCTCTTCTTTCTTCCCTTCTTCCATTTCCCCCTTGATTGTAGAAATTTGAGCAGCAGGGCTGCATCCCCATGGGGCCGCCTTGTAAGGTTATGCTCCGAAATAACAACACAAAACTATTCATTTAAACACTGCCTGCCCCATTCTTTTCAGCCTCTTAACCCATGTCTAATAATGTATGTTGCAGCACGAGGTGCGCTTAGAAGGAAAGATTTAGCATGTCTGACCTGGTGGCTGGCTGTATCGCCATCTGCCTCAGAGTGCAGAGCTACCATTTCTGCCCATGGGAGAGGTGCATGGCATCTCTAAGCTCAATTCCTATTCCTCCCAGCATTCTCTTATGTTTATTCCACCCACCTATGTTCTAACCTTTCAGGCCAAACAGTTTCTTTATTTAATTAACCAATGACCGATACTCCAACATTACTCCTTTTTCTGTTTAAACAAGAACGGAATCTTTAACTTTAACATAGCAAAATTACATATAACAAAACAGTTATCAAGCAAGAATTACAGTTACAATATTTATATCTATTTTATTTTTTATCATAACAATGGAAAACTATAACTATCTATCTCTTCTTCAATTCCATCAGAGACTCCAGAATAATACAGTATTACCTAAGCAAACAAAAAGTAAGCCATTTTCAAACTCTAGAAATGAGAGGGACATCTCGCTGCCTGGACAGTCACCCAAAGTTCCTCTGTACCGTTGGTGTTTCCATCCTCAGCCTACAGGCCCATAGTTTCCAGCAGACATTTCCATGAAGCAGGAAATTTCAAAGGCAGTCACTATCTGCTTGTCTTGAAGAATGTTTTGCTGACCCTTTCCTGAATCAGGAACACGAAAAGATCATCTCACGTTTAGGCAAGTTCAGTAGTCCTCTCTCTGAGTGTTTTCTGTGTACAGTTTATGCATCAATCCAGGCAAGAGCAGTTTCTTCCCCAAATGGCTATCAAACTCCATAAGGATCCTCTGTGATGCCCATCTTCTTCCTGAAGTAGATATGTGCTGCCAAGAGTAGAGTGTCTCACTGTCATGAAAAACCCTAAGGTAATAAAACATTAAATAGCTTATTTTGTAGTCTAGAGAGTTATGAATAATGCCTATCTGACTGAAATATATATATATCTATGTAGCTAGAAAATCTAACTAACATGACTACAAACTTGACTATTTTTAATGATTATCCATTAATAACCTATATACATTATATTTTTAAATGAACTACACAATCACAATACCTTAATTAAGATCAAAAATGCATATACATGTAACAAAATTGACCTAAAATTTCTATCAGTAAAGCAAAATCTATACTAATGCAAATATTCATATCTATATCACATCCCACTTTAAATGTAAAAGAACGTTCATAAGCCATATTTGGGAACGTGGGTGCAGTTTTTTCTCTCCAAAATGATTCCTGCTGAATGGTGGCATCATTATTGATTTATCTCAGTTGGCAGTTGAGTGAAGCAACTTTTTAAAGGTGTTCACAGCAACCTTTAAGTAGGGCGTGGTCCATCCTACCATATTAGGATAGAGGCATCCACAGACTATCACCCTCTGTGAAAACAAAATAGAAACACCTTTCCAAAGCATCATGTCCTTAGATCCAAATTTCAAAGTCAAGGCATTTTCAAAATATCTATGTTGGATTATTTCAGCAGCTTTTATAAAGAAACATCTTTTAGCAGCTATTGCTACTGCCTCAAAATTCAAATGATTCAAAAAGCGCATAATAGCATATAATATCAAAATTCGCTGTGAATTTTCCATCTTTGTGCGCTTCAATTTAACCTCTACTTTGTTTATTTTTCCTTTTTATTTTTTGCCTTTTGAGACAGGTTCTCTGTATCTTTGACCTGGAATAACTCTGTATACCTGTCTGTCCTTGTAGTCTCAGAGATCTGCCTCTCTCTGCCTTTCAGGCATTGGGATTAAAGGTGTATGCTACTACACTTTGAACTCACAAAGATCTGTTTGTCTCTGCCTTCAAGGCACTGGGATTAAAGGCGTGTGCTACCTCACCTTGAAGGTACAGAGGTCAATCTCCCTCTGCCTCCCATGTGTTGGGTTTACAGGTGTGTACGACCACACCCAACAACTCTCTTCCTTTTTTTAACTTTAAGAACTTCAAATTTTAGCCTGCACATATTTTTAACACACTGTAAATCATTTAAAAATTTTCTTTGTCTTTGAATCTCTCTTTACTCTATTTCTCTCTCTGTTTTTCTGACCACATGAGTCTTTCATTTACCAAGCAATCTCAGTAGGACTAAAGCCGTGGCTTTGCTGGCCAGATGTAGCCCATTCCTTAGCTTTCTGCCATTCCAACCTTGTGGCTGAGGTACTGAACAGAGCCGCATTCAGTGCCACAAGTCTACAGTGTTTCAAGGTCCTTGCCATCAAAGAGGCTGCAACAGACAACACTCAAGCCCTCTTTCTGTAGCTGGCCCTCCTTCCTCAAACAGTCAGAGTTTGCCCAGGCAGGATGGCCCAGAAAGCCGGCATTTTAAAACAACACAGTTTTTTTTCCTGCTACTGCTGAAAACATACAAGCATTCAGTTGGCTTTTATCAACACCATTTAAATGTTTTGTGGCAGGACCTCTTAAGGGCTGCAGGGTTTTGCAGCTGAAGCTGAGTCAGCAAGCCTCTTTTAGATGAGAGCCCTTGCTTTCTTCTAGCAAGCAGAGCAGATCGAGAAATCGCTGCTACCAAGAAAACATGCTTTACTCTTTCCCAGGCTTTCTCAGGCTTTCAGTGGATTCAGTTGTCCACAAGGCTGCAAGCCATTCTGTAGTTATTTGAGCAGCGAGGCTGTGTCCCCAGCACCACGGCCGCATGAAAGTTATGCCTGAAATAAATACGAAAAAACTGTATTCTTTTATACACTGCTGGCCCATTAGATTCAGCATTTTAACCCATTTCTAATAATCAGTGTAGTATAACGAGGTGCACTTACCAGGAAAAATTCAGCATGTCTGACATGGTGGCTGGCTGCATCGACATCTGCCTCAGAGAGCAGAGCTATGGCATCTGCCGGGGAGAGGGGAGCATGGCTTCTCTGAGCTCACTACCTCTTCCTCCCGGCATTCTATTTTGTTTACTCCACCTACCTATGTTCTAACCTATCAGCTGAATAGGATTCTTTCTTTAATTAATCAATAAACTTCTTCTGTCACTTTATCCTTTCAACAGCTTGCCCATATAAATCTCCCATGTGTCTTCTGTTGTATAATCTTTCATTTGTAAAGAACTTGCACTCTCAGGGGAGGATTTTTCTGACATCTCTGTGGATGGAGATCATATGAGGAAGATCAGATGAGCAACCATGACAACTCTAATGCTGTAGAGTTAGGTGGACCAGAGATTGATGGCTGACATCCCTGTGCTATGCATCAGATGCCCCTGAACTCTGGCCCTGTTGACAGACAGGCAGACATCAAGTTGGTCACACATACTTAACTCATTCAGGTTCACAGATACTGTAAATGGAGTTTTAATTCTTCTCCTAAACTAATAAAGAAACCAAGATTAGGAGAAGAGAAGAGCCTGAAGTAAGGCCTCAAAATGGGTCATTTTGCAAAGGAAAGGTTACCTGCCTCCATGTATGCTGTCTCCCTTTCTTAGTCAAATCCATCCTTCCAGTGTCTAGCTAACAGCTAACCATAGGATTGAACCCAACTGCCTTTGATTTCTGAAATAAGTGTTGTCTCCTTAAGGTCTCATAACAGCACAGGAAGGTTTGTAAGACTGTCCCAGCAACAATTTAAAGCAATTCTAGGACACCAAAGATGCAGCAAATTTGGTTTATTGGTAATATAGATCGTTCTGATGGGAAAAAATGATGTAGCATTAAAAAAAAAACAGATTGGTGTACTCACAATGAATATGTGATATGGCACACACAGGCTTCTGGTTCTGAATACTTCATGCTCGGTGGGATTTGGAGATTGTCGTGACCCTGAAACTAGCTGGAGGCTTTGGGGCCTTGAAAGGACAAGACTTAATATTTCAGGACATCCTTGTACTTGGTTCCCACTGTTTACTGATTTCCTTACAGAGAATGAGCAGCCATCTACTCCTGCTGCCATGCCTTCCCCACATGAACAGAGAGAAGACCCTATACACACAGGTCGCTTGTATCACATGTGAAGGCATAAGTCACAAACAAACTCCCACAGCAGTTTAGAATTGTGATTAATAGAATGATTAGTTCTTGAAAGGGGAAAAACTTAGAGATCACAATCCCTTACAAAAGCCCTCTGCAGGATCAGAAAAGGAGCCTAGTAGCCGGAAGGGAAGCTCAAGCAAGAGATCAAGCTGAAGGTAGAAGTTGCTTTTTAAAAGAGAGAGAGACCACAACTCAATGGGCTGGTATCTCAGTGGCTATTCAGGAAACATCACAGAGAAAGGATCTGCTTCATGCATGAGAGTCACCGATGATTTCCCTTTAAGAAAAAAACCATCAAAACTCCCAATAACATCATCAGCATTCAACAACATGTCTATGATTTCTTTGCCTTGCCTTTGATTGTGCAGTAAATGATGCTGATAGTTAATCTGTGCAATTAATGCAAATTTCCTTGTAACTGACTAGACAGAATTGACAGGTTATCTTAAACACAGCAGGGAGTCACTCTACGATGGAACTGGTTCATCATCACCTGTGTGACAGTGACATAATTAAGATCTTTCCTTTGTCTATAAATCTCATTATGTTCAACATGATATGTTGTCATACAGATTTCTTAGGGTTTTGTCCCACTGGTGGTTTCCTTGGTATGCTTACATAATTTTTGCCAGATCCAATCAGTTTTGCCATGCACTCTCAGCTCCACGTCATTGTGTTCCCCTTATGTTCCAGTCCAGGCATTTTAGACCTCCTGTAACTGATGTAAGAGTATCTCATGTTCCACCTAAATGATTTAGGGTTTTATTTAGGCTGGGTTTTATCATCCATCACTGAGTTCATTGACTTTCCTTGGGCGTAACTCCTGGGACACTGAGCCTAAATCCTGGGGGATTCCTCCAGTTATTTCTCCTTTCTTAGATAGTTTACACTCTCACTATTACTGTGAGAGTGTTTCTGTAGCAAATATTCTTCTCAAGATGAGAAGAAATTTCAATATTACAATCCATTTGTTATTGTGATTTAAATACACACACACAAACACACACAAGTTAATGCACATACACTAATGTTATCTCAATTAATGGGGCCATTCTGGGGATGTCAAGATCGATATCTCTCGAGTGGTTCTCAGAAGGCCATAGGGTGACCCTCTCTAGGTACTTAAGCAGGGAGGAGAAGTTGACCGCTCTGTGACATGTCCCTAGGAACTATGTGTGCCTTGTCCCATAGTCAGACTGATGACTGACTATCTTGAAAACCACCATGGAACTTTTGTTTGGCAAATGATGGAGATCAAGTCAGGGTCAAAATCAGAAACCTAGATGGAGCTTCCAAGCTCCAGTGGAAGAGCAGATGGATGGAGAAAAAGAGCAAGGATGTCAGGAATATATGGGCTTGGTCCACACTATGAGACACTGTGCCTGAACTAAGGGGATTTCAACTAATCCAGTGACCTGGGAATGAAAGAACATGGGATCAAACTGGAAGCTCTGAATGTGGCTGACAATTGGGGCAGACGGAGAAGCCAAAGATAATGGCACTTGCAATTGTCTGCATATCATACACTGGCTTTTTGTGATCATATTATTTGTGGATGCATACCTTGCTAAATCTAGATGGATAAAGGGGGGCTTGGACTTCCCACAGCTCAAAGTACCCTGCCCTCTATTTGGACTGGTGTTTGAGTGGAGAGGTTTATTTGCAGAGCAAGAAGAATGTGGGAGGAGGAAGAGATGTGGAAAGTTTGATAATTATTATTATGAAGTAATGGAAAAATCAATAGAAAATAACCAATGAGGACATTGGAGCTAGGAAAAAAAAACATTCATGTGAGTTGTTGACTCAGACCAAAAATTATTTTACAGAAAAAAAAAAAACATAAAGGCGTTGAGTTACTTGGAAAATATGACTCAAGTAATTGGGAAGAAGATTGGGGTTTTTATTTTGGGTCTTCATGGGGCTGTATGAGCAGCATTTTAGGACCTGTATGCTGGATATTTCTGGGGGTTAGTAGGGAAGAAACCTGGCTAGGAGGAGTTTTATGACATAAGTAGAGCCTTGATGATGTCACAAAGCTTTGGTTGGGGGTGGCAACTCTGTTCCACATGAAGCACTAGAGTTCTGTGAAGGTGGGCTTACTATCTTCACGGTGGCTGAGGAGGTCAGTTCAGCTCTTGGGCTCCACAACTGTTCAACCGAATTTCCAGAAGTTGGAATCTAGAGAGCCAAGATATTTTCTTTTGGTAAATATGTTTAGGAAGCAACTAGGACCACTGTAGTGAAAGAAAGGTTTCTTTCAAATCTGCTCTGGGTCCAAAATTTATGTCGTTAACAGCTCCTATATTTGATAGCTGGGGGACGGTTAATGTCGGGTATTCTCCCCACTCTATCTTTTCTAAAAATGTCCAATTCCTCAGTCCACTTAAATGGCAAAGATCCTCTTTGTCCATATGTGTTTTAAAAGATAATTATTTCTAATAGGTGCTGTTGCACAGATTAGTGTTTCTTTCTTTTGGCAGTTTGACTCACAGTACTCACTTCTCTAATGAAGATACAGAATATCTTTATGTAATCAACCTGGATCTGGATCAGGAGACACAATAGAGAGAGCCAGTGGACTGGAGTGCCATGACCTTGGGCAGGTGGTTATAGATCAGCCAACTAACCAGTAGCTTGAGTGGTAAGGAGAGGAGTGGCTGTTCTTTGAATTCTTTGCCATCTGTTCAGATATTTCTTTCTCACTTTAGGTATAGGCATAGCTTCCTCTCTCATTGATATAGTAAGTCAGGAAGTAGGTTTCTCAGTAGAGGTCAATTGCATTTTGCAGCAGGAATATGTCTCTGATACACATATACTGAGCTGTAGACAAGAGTTTGATAATTTTCCTATTAATTTCTTAAGAACATATTCCATTTAGGTATCCAAATCTATTCAGCCCTGCCTTTTTCACCTGCTCCAAAGTTATTCCTAAAAAGAGCCTTGACCTCACATCCTCACCTTCTTATCCTTGCAGGCACTTATGGTGGAGGAAACCACTTTGTGTCTGATTTAAACTGAAGAGTTCTTCCTATGCAGAGATTGGCAGCTATGAAGCCCAAGCACAGAAACAGAGCCAAGAGACAGAGGAACAGGAGTGCTGTGGCCTATCTCAGAAAGTCTCCCGCCATGATGAAGATGCCTCTTAGTATGAGTTGCATGCCACCTCTCCAGAAGAAGAATGGGCCGTCGCTCCAGAAGCAAAAACTTAGTAAGCCTTTTGAGGCCCTGGAGAATATTGTTGGCCGCAGAATTTCTCATGGCTGGAAGGAAGCCAATGAACCAGTCACCCATTGGAAAGCCATCATTCTAGATCAACTGCCAACATATCCCTCTCTCTATTTGTTGAAATATGATGGGATTGATTGTGTCTATGGCTTGGAGCTTCATAGTGATGAAAGGATTTTAAACCTGAAGATCCTGCCTAATAATGTGCCATTTCCTCAGGTGACAGACACTCATCTCTCAAACACCATAGTTGGCAGAGCAGTGAAACATACATTCATGGGCACAAATGGCTCTAAGAATGACTGGAACGGGATGGTCCTAGAAGAGCTGCCAATCATGAAGACCTGGTTTTATATTACCTACAAGAAAGATCCGGTCTTGTACATTTACCACCTCCTGGATGACTACCTGGAAGGCAACCTCCACATCATGCCAGGCTCTAAGGAAGAGTGGAGTGGCGTGGTCCCAGATGAGGTGCAGACCATAACGACCTGTTTCTACATTGTCAACGAGAATGATCCGGTCCTGTACCTTTACCACCATCATGATGATTCCATTGAAGGCAACCTCCACATCACGCCTGAATGTCCTCCAGGAGAGGTGACTTTGGAATTAGGCAGGGATTCCTTGGAGGGCAAAAGAGTGCAGTACAACAAAAAAGATGGAAACCAAGAGATAGGTAAAATTATTTGCCAAGTTCCCAACAAACCTTCTGTGTATTTCATCAAGTTTGATAATGACTTCCATATCTATGTCTATGATTTGGTGAAGATCTGTTAAAGTGAAATTCTCAAATTTTGAGGGGCAGACTTAATTCTCTCTTTGGGAATGTGTGTTTTCAGAGATACCTCAGGTCATCTATGAATCCTGGTATCTTTTCCAATGGATTATTCTTTCTCAAAGAATAAAAATTTGTTAACATGTTGTGTTATTTGGTCAATGATGGATTGTGTTTGGTGGATGGGGCATTACAGAAATACATGCCTCAAAACAAAGCAGGATTTATGGTCTTTTCCCCTTGGAGAGTAAAGGACTGGGGATGCGTGGTGTGGTAAAAGACAAGATGGCTGTCAAGGAAGCAGTGGAGAGGGGACAAAAAGTTGTATGATCTCGGGGCGGTATGAAGCTTGAGGGAAAACCATGTCAAATGGAAAGATGTGACCGCTATCAGCGTGAGGTATTGGGACTTAAGAGGATAAAGAGTAGATTAATCAGGAAGGGACACAAATGTATACTCAAAATCAGAGAAAATAGGTTTCATTTGATGAATGGTTTAATTCGTACTGGCTGTAAGTCAAAGGATGTTTGATCTCCACTAGAGCATGTTGCTTAGTGAAAAGTGTCTCCGCTCAGTTGCTCTTCTCCAGTAAGTTGGACATCAAGCTACCTACTTAGTTTTGCCAGAATTCTGTCTGCCACCTACTTTGTCATGCCTGGATTCGGTATGCCTTGAACTCTCATAGGTCTTATCCATGCCATCCAACCCTTGTCAGTTCATTTAAATAATTGCCCTGCCATATCTGGAAAACAGTGTTCCCTTTCATTGATCATGTTCTGTAGTACTTGGGCTATAAAACTCATGAACACACTCACCCACACACAGGATAAACATGTACATATGATGCCCACTAGTGTGTGACATGCACACATATGATGAATGCACCGAACTCCATAATATCAGTAAAGTAGGATATCCATGATGCTAGGTGGAGTCTGGCAAAGACCCCACACACCCATCAAACCGCCAAATACCAGTATGGTACTGATGTCTGACTCCCATCCTGTAAGGAACCTGCCATCCTGTAACTGGGCTGTTTTTGGTTCCTTCATCTTCACAAACTTGGTTAAAATGTTAGAGTTGTCAAACTGGGAGTTAGGGTCCAGCATGTAGATCAGCTGTCCCAGGTCAGGTGATTTGGCTACAATTTGGGTGAGAAATTGTACCAGGGAATTCTGGTACACCCTCTCCTCTTCTTCTCCCTGTCCTCATCATCACTCTTGTGGGTGGGCCTGGAGCACAAAGAAGGTAAAATGGAATAAGCCTCCTCCTTAGTGGAAAACCTTGTCAATCCTTAATTTGACCTGACTCTCTGAGGGAATGCAGCACATTTTTTCCTACTAGGTCTCCTCATTCATTGGTTCACTCATTTTTCCAATGAATGATTGAATTCATCCATTCTTCCTTGTCTCTCTCTCTTCTTTCTTCCCCTCTTCCATTTCCCCCTTGATTGTAGAAATTTGAGCAGCAGGGCTGCATCCCCATGGGGCCGCCTTGTAAGGTTATGCTCCAAAATAACAACACAAAACTATTCATTTCAACACTGCCTGCCCCATTATTTTCAGCCTCTTAACCCATGTCTAATAATGTATGTTGCAGCACGACTTGCGCTTAGAAGGAAAGATTTCGCATGTCTGACCTGGTGGCTGGCTGTATCGCCATCTGCCTCAGAGTGCAGAGCTACCATTTCTGCCCATGGCAGAGGTGCATGGCATCTCTAAGCTCAATTCCTATTCCTCCCAGCATTCTCTTATGTTTATTCCACCCACCTATGTTCTAACCTTTCAGGCCAAACAGTTTCTTTATTTAATTAACCAATGACCTATACTCCATCATTACTCCTATTTCTGTTTAAAAAGAACGGAATCTTTAACTTTCACATAGCAAAATTACATATAACAAAACAGTTATCAAGCAAGAATTACAGTTACAATATTTATATCTATTTTATCTTTTATCATAACAATGGAAAACTATAACTATCTCTCTATTCTTCAACTCCATCAGAGACTCCAGAATAATACAGTATTACCTAAGCAAACAAAAAGTAAGCCATTTTCAAACTCTAGAAATGACAGAGACATCTCGCTGCCTGGACAGTCACCCAAAGTTCCTCTGTACCGTTGGTGTTTCCATCCTCAGCCTACAGGCCTATAGTTTCCAGCAGACATTTCCATGAAGCAGGAAATTTCAAAGGCAGTCACTATCTGCTTGTCTGGAAGAATGTTTTGCTGACCTTTTCCTGATTCAGGAACACGAAAAGATCATCTAATCTTTAGGCAAGTTCAGTAGTCCTCTCTCTGAGAGTTTTCTGTGTACAGTTTATGCAACAATCCAGGCAAGAGCAGTTTCTTCCCTAAATGGCTATCAAACTCCATAAGGATCCTCTTTGATGCCCATCTTCTTCCTGAAGTAGATATGTGCTGCCAAGAGTAGAGTGTCTCACTGTCATGAAAAACCCTAAGGTACTAAAACATTAAATAGCATATTTTGTAGTCTAGAGAGATATGAATAATGGCTATCTAACTGAAATATATATATATATACATATATATATGTATATATATATATATGTAGCTAGAAAATCTAACTAACATGACTACAAACTTGACTATTATTAATGATTATCCATTAATAACCTATATACATTATATTTTTAAATGAACTACACAATCACAATACCTTAATTAAGATCAAAAATGCATATACATATAACACAATTGACCTAAAATCTCTATCAGTAAAGCAAAATCTATACTAATGCAAATATTCATATCTATATCACATCCCACTTTAAATGTAAAAGAACGTTCATAAGCCATATTTGGGAACGTGGGTGCAGTTTTTTCTCTCTAAAATGCTTCCTGCTGAATGGTGGCATCATTATTGATTTATCTCAGTTGGCAGTTGAGTGAAGCAATTTTTTAAAGGTGTTCACAGCAACCTTTAAGTAGGGCGTGGTCCATCCTACCATATTAGGATAGAGGCATCCACAGACTATCACCCTCTGTGAAAACAAAATAGAAACTCCTTTCCAAAGCAACATGTCCTTAGATCCAAATTTCAAAGTCAAGGCATTTTCAAAATATCTATGTTGGATTATTTCAGCAGCTTTTATAAAGAAACACCTTTTAGCAGCTATTGCTACTGCCTCAAAATTCAAATGATTCAAAAAGAGCATAATAGCATACAATATCAAAATTCGCTGTGAATTTTCCATCTTTGTGCGCTTCAATTTAACCTCTATTTTGTTTATTTTTCCTTTTTATTTTTTGCCTTTTGAGACAGGTTCTCTGTATCTTTGACCTGGAATAACTCTGTATACCTGTCTGTCCTTGTAGTCTCAGAGATCTGCCTCTCTCTGCCTTTCAGGCATTGGGATTAAAGGTGTATGCTACTACACTTTGAACTCACAAAGATCTGTTTGTCTCTGCCTTCAAGGCACTGGGATTAAAGGCGTGTGCTACCTCACCTTGAAGGTACAGAGGTCAATCTCCCTCTGCCTCCCATGTGTTGGGTTTACAGGTGTGTACGACCACACCCAACAACTCTCTTCCTTTTTTTAACTTTAAGAACTTCAAATTTTAGCCTGCACATATTTTTAACACACTGTAAATCATTTAAAAATTTTCTTTGTCTTTGAATCTCTCTTTACTCTATTTCTCTCTCTGTTTTTCTGACCACATGAGTCTTTCATTTACCAAGCAATCTCAGTAGGACTAAAGCCGTGGCTTTGCTGGCCAGATGTAGCCCATTCCTTAGCTTTCTGCCATTCCAACCTTGTGGCTGAGGTACCGAACAGAGCCGCATTCAGTGCCACAAGTCTACAGTGTTTCAAGGTCCTTGCCATCAAAGAGGCTGCAACAGACAACACTCAAGCCCTCTTTCTGTAGCTGGCCCTCCTTCCTCAAACAGTCAGAGTTTGCCCAGGCAGGATGGCCCAGAAAGCCGGCATTTTAAAACAACACAGTTTTTTTTCCTGCTACTGCTGAAAACATACAAGCATTCAGTTGGCTTTTATCAACACCATTTAAATGTTTTGTGGCAGGACCTCTTAAGGGCTGCAGGGTTTTGCAGCTGAAGCTGAGTCAGCAAGCCTCTTTTAGATGAGAGCCCTTGCTTTCTTCTAGCAAGCAGAGCAGACCGAGAAATCGCTGCTACCAAGAAAACATGCTTTACTCTTTCCCAAGCTTTCTCAGGCTTTCAGTGGATTCAGTTGTCCACAAGGCTGCAAGCCATTCTGTAGTTATTTGAGCAGCGAGGCTGTGTCCCCAGCACCACGGCCGCATGAAAGTTATGCCTGAAATAAATACACAAAAACTGTATTCTTTTAAACACTGCTGGCCCATTAGATTCAGCATTTTAACCCATTTCTAATAATCAGTGTAGTATAACGAGGTGCACTTACCAGGAAAAATTCAGCATGTCTGACATGGTGGCTGGCTGCATCGACATCTGCCTCAGAGAGCAGAGCTATGGCATCTGCCGGGGAGAGGGGAGCATGGCTTCTCTGAGCTCACTACCTCTTCCTCCCGGCATTCTATTTTGTTTACTCCACCTACCTATGTTCTAACCTATCAGCTGAAGCGGATTCTTTCTTTAATTAATCAAAAAACTTCTTCTGTCACTTTATCCTTTCAACAGCTTGCCAATATAAATCTCCCATGTGTCTTCTGTTGTATAATCTTTCATTTGTAAAGAACTTGCACTCTCAGGGGAGGATTTTTCTGACATCTCTGTGGATGGAGATCATATGAGGAAGATCAGATGAGCAACCATGACAACTCTAATGCTGTAGAGTTAGGTGGACCAGAGATTGATGGCTGACATTCCTGTGCTATGCATCAGATGCCCCTGAACTCTGGCCCTGTTGACAGACAGGCATACATCAAATTGGTCATACATACTTAACTCATACGGGTTCACAGATACTGTAAATGGAGTTTTAATTCTTCTCCTAAATTAATAAAGAAACCAAGATTAGGAGAAGAGAAGAGCCTGAAGTAAGGCCTCAAAATGGGTCATTTTGCAAAGGAAAGGTTACCTGCCTCCATGTATGCTGTCTCCCTTTCTTAGTCAAATCCATCCTTCCAGTGTCTAGCTCACAGCTAACCATAGGATTGAACCCAACTGCCTTTGATTTCTGAAATAAATGCTGTCCCCTTAAGGTCTCATAACAGCACAGGAAGGTTTGTAAGACTGTCCCAGCAACAATTTAAAGCAATTCTAGGACACCAAAGATGCAGCAAATTTGGTTAATTGGTAATATAGATCGTTCTGATGGGACAAAATAATTTAGAATTAAAAAAAAAACAGATTGGTGTACTCACGATGAATTTATGTGATATGGCACACACAGGCTTCTGGTTCTGAATACTTCATGCTCGGTGGGTTTTGGAGATTGTCGTGACCCTGAACCTAGCTGGAGGCTTTGGGGCCTTGAAAGGACAAGACTTAATATTTCAGGACATCCTTGTACTTGGTCCCCACTGTTTACTGATTTCCTTACAGAGAATGAGCAGCCATCTACTCCTGCTGCCATGCCTTCCCCACATGAACAGAGAGAAGACCCTATACACACAGGTCGCTTGTATCACATGTGAAGGCATAAGTCACAAACAAACTCCCACAGAAGTTTAGAATTGTGATTAATAGAATGATTAGTTCTTGAAAGGGGAAAAACTTAGAGATCACAATCCCTGACAAAAGCCATCCGCAGGATCAGAAAAGGAGCCTAGTAGCCGGAAGGGAAGCTCAAGCAAGAGATCAAGCTGAAGGTAGAAGTTGCTTTGTAAAAGAGAGAGAGACCACAACTCAATGGGCTGGTATCTCAGTGGCTATTCAGGAAACATCACAGAGAAAGGATCTGCTTCATGCATGAGAGTCACCGATGATTTCCCTTTAAGAAAAAAACCCATCAAAACTCCCAATAACATCATCAGCATTCAACAACATGTCTATGATTTCTTTGCCTTGCCTTTGATTGTGCAGTAAATGATGCTGATAGTTAATCTGTGCAATTAATGCAAATTTCCTTGTAACTGACTAGACAGAATTGACAGGTTATCTTAAACACAGCAGGGAGTCACTCTACGATGGAACTGGTTCATCATCACCTGTGTGACAGTGACATAATTGAGATCTTTCCTTTGTCTATAAATCTCATTATGTTCAACATGATATGTTGTCATACAGATTTCTTAGGGTTTTGTCCCACTGGTGGTTTCCTTGGTATGCTTACATAATTTTTGCCAGATCCAATCAGTTTTGCCATGCACTCTCAGCTCCACGTCATTGTGTTCCCCTTATTTTCCAGTCCAGGCATTTTAGACATCTTGTAACTGTTGTAAGAGTATCTCATGTTCCACCTAAATGATTTAGGGTTTTATTTAGGCTGGGTTTTATCTTCCATCACTGAGTTCATTGACTTTCCTTGGGCGTAATTCCTGGGACACTGAGCCTAACTCCTGGGGGATCCCTCCAGTTATTTCTCCTTTCTTAGATAGTTTACACTCTCACTATTACTGTGAGAGTGTTTCTGTAGCAAATATTCTTCTCAAGATGAGAAGTAACTTCAATATTACAATCCATTTGTTATTGTGTTTTAAATACACATACACAAACACACACAAGTTAATGCACATACACTGATGATATCTCAATTTATGGGGCCATTCTGGGGATGTCAAGATCGATATCTCTCGAGTGGTTCTTAGAAGGCTATAGGGTGACCCTCTGTAGGTATTTAAGCAGGGAGGAGAAGTTGACCGCACTATGACATGTCCCTAGGAACTATGTGTGCCTTGTCCCATAGTCAGACTGATGACTGACTATCTTGAAAACCACCATGGAACTTTTGTTTGGCAAATGATGGAAATCAAGTCAGGGTCAAAATCAGAAAACTAGATGGAGCTTCCAAGCTCCAGTGGAAGAGCAGATAGATGGAGAAAAAGAGCAAGGATGTCAGGAATATAAGGGCTTGGTCCACACTATGAGACACTGTGCCTGAACTAAGGGGATTTCAACTAATCCAGTGACCTGGGAATGAAAGAACATGGGATCAAACTGGAAGCTCTGAATGTGGCTGACAATTGGGGCAGACGGAGAAGCCAAAGAAATGGCACTTGCAATTGTCTGCATATCATACACTGGCTTTTTGTGATCATATTTTTTGTGGATGCATACCTTGCTAAATCTGGATGGATGAAGGGTGGGCTTGGACTTCCCACAGCTCAAAGTACCCTGCCCTCTATTTGGACTGGTGTTTGAGTGGAGAGGTTTATTTGTGGATCAAGAAGAATGTGGGAGGAGGAAGAGAAGTGGAAAGTTTGATAATTATTATTATGAAGTAATGGAAAAATCAATAGAAAATAACCAATGAGGACATTGGAGCTAGGGAAAAAAAAACATTCATGTGAGTTGTTGATTCAGACCAAAAACTATTTTACAGAAAAAAAAAAACACATAAATGGGTTGAGTTACTTGGAAAATATGACTCAAGAAATTGGGAAGAAGATTGAGGTTTTTATTTTGGGTTTTCATGGGGCTGTATGAGCAGCATTTTAGGACCTGTATGCTGGATATTTCTGGGGGTTAGTAGGGAAGAAACCTGGCTAGGAGGAGTTTTATGACATAAGTAGAGCCTTGATGATGTCACAAAGCTTTGGTTGGGGGTGGCAACTCTGTTCCACATGAAGCACTGGTCTTCTGTGAAGGTGGGCTTACTATCTTCACGGTGGCTGAGGAGGTCAGTTCAGCTCTTGGGCTCCACAACTGTTCAACCGAATTTCCAGAAGTTGGAATCTAGAGAGCCAAGATATTTTCTTTTGGTAAATATGTTTAGGAAGCAACTAGGACCACTGTAGTGAAAGAAAGGTTTCTTTCAAATCTGCTCTGGGTCCAAAATTTATGTCGTTAACAGCTCCTATATTTGATAGCTGGGGGACGGTTAATGTCAGGTATTCTCCCCACTCTATCTTTGCTAAAAATGTCCAATTCCTCAGTCCACTTAAATGGCAAAGATCCTCTTTGTCCATATGTGCTTTAAAAGATAATTATTTCTAATATGTAGTGATGCACAGATTAATGTTTCTTTCTTTTGGCAGTTTGACTCACAGTTCTCACTTCTCTAATGAAGGTACAGAATATCATCATGTAATCAACCTGGATCTAGATCAGGAGACACAATAGAGAGAGCCAGTGGACTGGAGTGCCATGACCTTTGGCAGGAGGTTATAGATAAGCCAACTAACCAGTAGCTTGAGTGGTAAGGAGAGAAGTGGCTGTTCTTTGAATTCTTTGCCATCTGTTCAGATATTTCTTTCTCACTTTAGGTATAGGCATAGCTTCCTCTCTCATTGATATAGTAAGTCAGGAAGTAGGTTTCTCAGTAGAGGTCAATTGCATTTTGCAGCAGGAATATGTCTCTGATACACATATACTGAGCTATAGACAAGAGTTTGATAATTTTCCTATTAATTTCTTAAGAACATATTCCATTTAGGTATCCAAATCTATTCAGCCCTGCCTTTTTCACCTGCTCCAAAGTTATTCCTAAAAAGAGCCTTGACCTCACATGCTCACCTTCTTATCCTTGCAGGCACTTATGGTGGAGGAAACCACTTTGTGTCTGATTTAAACTGAAGAGTTCTTCCTATGCAGAGATTGGCAGCTATGAAGCCCAAGCACAGAAACAGAGCCAAGAGACAGAGGAACAGGAGTGCTGTGGCCTATCTCAGAAAGTCTCCCGCAAGATGAAGATGCCTCTTAGTATGAGTTGCATGCCACATCTCCAGAAGAAGAATGGGCCATCGCTCCAGAAGCAAAAACTTAGTAAGCCTTTTGAGGCCCTGGAGAATATTGTTGGCCGCAGAATTTCTCATGGCTGGAAGGAAGCCAATGAACCAGTCACCCATTGGAAAGCCATCATTCTAGATCAACTGCCAACATATCCCTCTCTCTATTTGTTGAAATATGATGGGATTGATTGTGTCTATGGCTTGGAGCTTCATAGTGATGAAAGGATTTTAAACCTGAAGATCCTGCCTAATAATGTGCCATTTCCTCAGGTGACAGACACTCATCTCTCAAACACCATAGTTGGCAGAGCAGTGAAACATACATTCTTGGGCACAAATGGCTCTAAGAATGACAGGAACGGGATGGTCCTAGAAGAGGTGCCAATCATGAAGACCTGGTTTTATATTACCTACAAGAAAGATCCGGTCTTGTACATTTACCACCTCCTGGATGACTACCTGGAAGGCAACCTCCACATCATGCCAGGCTCTAAGGAAGAGTGGAGTGGCGTGGTCCCAGGTGAGGTGCAGACCATAACGACCTGTTTCTACATTGTCAACGAGAATGATCCGGTCCTGTACCTTTACCACCATCATGATGATTCCATTGAAGGCAACCTCCACATCACGCCTGAATGTCCTCCAGTAGAGGTGACTTTCGAATTAGGCAGGGATACCTTGGAGGGCAAAAGAGTGCAGTACAACAAAAAAGATGGAACCCAAGAGATATGTAAAATTATTTGCCAAGTTCCCAACAAACCTTCTGTGTATTTCATCAAGTTTGATAATGACTTACATATCTATATCTATGATTGGTGAAGATATGTTAAAGTGAAATTCTCAAATTTTGAGGGGAAGACTTAATTCTCTCCTTGGGAATGTGTTTTTTCAGAGATAACTCAGGTCTTCTATGAATCCTGGTATCTTTTCCAATGGATTATTCTTTCTCAAAGAATAAAATTTTTTTAACATGTTGTGTTATTTGGTCAATGATGGATTGTGTTTGGTGGATGGGGCATCACAGAAATACATGCCTCAAAACAAAGCAGGATTTATGGTCTTTTCCCCTTGGAGAGTACAGGACTGGGGATGCGTGGTGTGGTAAAGGACAAGATGGCTGTCAAGGAAGCAGTGGAGAGGGGACAAAAAGTTGTATGATCTCGGGGCGGTACGAAGCTTGAGGGAAAACCATGTCAAATGGAAAGATGTGACCGATATCAGCGTGAGGTATTGGGACTTAAGAGGATAAAGAGTAGATTAATCTGGAAGGGACACAAATGTATACTCAAAATCAGGGAAAATTAGGTTTCATTTGATGAATTGTTTAATTCGTACTGGCTGTAAGTCAAAGGATGTTTGATCTCCACTAGAGCATGTTGCTTAGTGAAAAGTGTCTCCGCTCAGTTGCTCTTCTCCAATAAGTTGGACATCAAGCTACCTACTTAGTTTTGCCAGAATTCTGTCTGCCACCTACTTTGTCATGCCTGGATTCGGTATTCCTTGAACTCTCATGGGTCTTATCCATGCCTTCCAACCCTTGTCAGTTCATTTAAATAATTGCCCTGCCATATCTGGAAAACAGTGTTCCCTTTCATTGATCATGTTCTGTAGTACTTGGGCTATAAAACTCATGAACACACTCACCCGCACAGAGGATAAACATGTACATATGATACCCACAAGTGTGTGACATGCACACATATGATGAATGCACCAAACTCCAAAATATCAGTAAAGTAGGGAATCCATGATGCTAGGTGGAGTCTGGCAAAGACCACACACCCATCAAACCGCCAAATACCAGTATGGTACTGATGTCTGACTCCCATCCTGTAAGGAACCGGCTTTGCCCTATGTACATAACACACATCCGATCCCATACGGGTCTGCCAGGTCCTCTAGCACAAGGTAATGCAGAAATTGATCAATTATTGATTGGTAGTGTGCTTCAAGCCTCTGAATTTCATAAAAAACATTATGTTAATAGCAAAGTTTTGAAGAAAGAGTTTTCTATTACATGGCAACAAGCTAAGGAGATTGTGAATAAATGCCCTACCTGCTCTTTCTATAACCAAACGCCACTGCCAGCAGGAGTTAATCCAAAGGGCACTCATAGAAATGAAATCTGGCAGATGGATGTGTTCCACTTTGCAGAATTTGGCAAATTGAAGTATGTTCATCACACCATCGACACTTTTTCATGCTTTCAGTGGGCAACTGCTTTAAGTTCAGAAAAAGCTGATTCAGTAATCACTCATTTATTAGAAGTCATGGCTATCATGGGTATACCTACACAAATAAAGACAGATAATGGTCGTGCTTATGTCTCTAGGAAGATGAAACGGTTTTTTGATCATTACAATATCAAGCATGTTACAGGTATACCATACAATCCTACAGGTCAAGCAGTCATAGAAAGATCAAATCGAACTATAAAGGATATGTTGAACAAACAGAAAGGAGTGGAAAACACCCCTAGAAATAGGTTACATAATGCTTTGTTAACCTTGAATTTTCTCAACGCTAACGAGAAGGGAACGACGGCTGCAGAAAGACATTGGATAATGGAAAAGTCTGCTGAACTAAATCAACCAGTTTATTTCAAGGATGTACTGACCTCACAATGGAAGCCAGGAGATGTGCTGCGTTGGGGAAGGGGTTTTGCTCTTATCTCCACAGGTGAGGAAAAATTATGGATACCGTCAAAATTAATAAAGGTTCGGTTTGAGGAAGGGAAGTCACTTGGAAAAGATAAATAACAATTCATTCACAAGGATGACCGACGTACAGATGGTAAGGATTACTAATAGGATGGGGGCAGGGTTCTTTTCTTATCTCCACAGGAAAATATTCATCTCCAAAGAATTTGAGGGACCCTGAATATTTAATTACTGATGGATGGAAAATAGTTACGACCCATTAAACATCAACAATAAAATTCTATACATATCGTAAGTATTGATTTCATATATATATATATATATATATATATATATATATATATATATATATATATATATATATATTTATATGTTTTATTGAACACTTCTTTATAAATGTGGAGAGCTGGTTTTGGAGTTGGACTATGGCTCAGTCCTTCTTCAATTCCAAGCCTGTTGATAAGAGGTATTTCAAAGTTTCTGTCTCAGGTCAGGAGCCATGAAATGGGACAGAATAAGAATAATTTTATACTTGATAAACTTTCTTTGCCTTCCCTCACATCTGTGTCTTTCTTTATATGTCAGTATAAGTCCTTGTTGTTAATGTTTAAATTTCCCATAACAAGCAACATATTTTCCTACAGTAATTTTTGAAGTTTCCAGGATGAAGATGGGGCCCCACAACATCAACTCAATCTGGTTTTTATGACGTCATGAATTTTTTTTTTAAGCACTAATTTTAGACCTGTTTTTTGGTACCAACTGCAAGAGACAATTTCATATGATGCACATTTTTGACAACGCTCTGGCCGGACCTTCTCAAAACACACAGAGACTAGTTATAATTTTCTTAAGTCAAAGGTTAATTTGGGAATTTTACCATCGTTTGCTTTCACAGGGGCCCCTAAGAAGAACGTCGCCCCCATGTCAGCTAGAAGCAATCTAAGAGGACGACGTCCCCTCTCCCAACAGAGTTTGCCCACAGGGTTAGGGACATCTTTTAGTGGTTGGTTTAGGAGTGAGGGGATGGGGAGATATTGTATGTAATTAGGGATAAAAAAAAAAGGGGATTAACTGGGTTGATGGGATGATTGGTATTTGTGACTTACTGTTTTTAGAAAATTATGTTGGTACTGTTTCTTGTATATTGATATATTGAATATTAAATGTGAGTGTTCCTACCTCTATTTTGGTATAAGAGTATGCTTATATTGTATGGATACATCTATCATATCACAATGTACATTTCTACCTCTGGTACTATTTATGTAATAACATTGTTTACATTTGATAAGTAATGACATTGTTTACAGGTGAAGATCATTGTCTTCATACATTGCACAATTGTTTATTCCCTTAGTTTTCAAATTAGATAGGTATTGAGAATTACATGTTTGTCATATTATTTTTAGGTTAATCAGGTCTTTTAGATACATAGAGATTATTTTCAGTATAGATAGTATAATCTTCAGCCTCTTTGAAGAGCTGTAGAAAATGGCCTTTAATCTAACCTAGAATTCTGTGCCATCGAGACACAATTTACTCCTGGCAACACCACTCTACTCCCGAGAGAACGTTGAGCACCAAAGACACTCCACTGGGAGCTTGTCTTCCTGGCAGAACTGGCCTTTGGGTTAAGAAAAACCCATACCTCAACTACTGAATAAGATATAAACAGGATTGTCTTATCTTGCCAAGACAGGGTAGGATAATCCTAAGAAAGTTCCTTGCATTTGAGAATGGTATGTCAGTTATGTTAGGCCTTAGCCAAAGTTGGTTGACTCAACATTGCAAACGAGATTTTGGGTGATTGCCCAGGCAGTCAGTTGTCTCTGTCATTTGTTGCACATTTTGGATATCTCTTTTTTGTTAAGTAATATTTACTCCCTTCTCAGATCTTTGATGGAGTTGAAGATTATTTAATTGTAGTTACTCTTTAGCAAAACTTTTGCTCTCAATATTGTTTGTTATATTTATCATTTGTTATTATTGTTATAGTTATATTTGGTTTAGTTGTGTCTTATTTAGACAAAAGGGGGAGATGAAGGGGTTAAATCAGCTCCCTTTAGAGGGCGGGGTTTGCCTCAGGCGAATCCCTGCCAATAAAGGGTGCGCGGAGAGGCGGCTCGCCCCTTTTTTGTTCCTCGCTACCTGTGCTACGCTGGAACTTTGGTTCAGTAAGTTTAACAATAAACTGGTAAATATTCTTTGATATCTGCATTGCCTTTATTTTGTCAGTTCCTTTTCTGCTTCAGCTGTTAATTCTCTGGGACTGTTTAAATCTTTATCACCATCCAAGGTCTTGTTCAAATGAATTATTAGATCAGGTGTTATCCCAATAGTTGGTCGTAAACAGGAAATGTCTCCTAACAGTCTTTGAAAGTCATTGAGAGTCCGTAAGCGATCTCTCCAAATTTGTGCCTTCTGTGTCTTAATTTTTTGCAAACCTATTCTATAACCTAAATAATTAACAGAATCTCCCTTCTGAATCTTTTCAGGAGCAATTTGCAATCCCCATTTAGGTAACAGTATCTGTATTTCTTCAAACAGTCTGTTCAAGGTATCTATGTTTGAATCAGATAACACTATGTCGTCCATGTAATGGTATACAATAGATTTGGGAAATTTCTTGCGTATTATTTGCAATGGTTGGTTCACAAAATATTGGCACAGGGAGGGGCTATTTAACATACCCTGGGGGAGGACGGTCCAGTGGTACCTCCTCGAAGGTTGAGAATTGTTATAAGTAGGCACTGTGAAGGCAAATTTTTCTCTATCTTCTTTTTGCAAAGGTATAGTGAAAAAACAATCCTTTAAATCAATAACTATGAGAGGCCATCCTTTTGGTAATAAAGAGGGCAACGGAATTCCAGATTGCAGAGGGCCCATAGGTTGAATAACCTTGTTGATGGCCCTGAGATCTGTCACCATTCTCCATTTACCTGATTTTTTCTTAACCACAAATACAGGAGAATTCCAAGGGCTGGTAGATTCTTCTATATGTCCAGCATCTAGTTGCTCTTGTACCAGCTGTTCTAAAGCCTGTAGCTTTTCCTCAGCTAAAGGCCATTGCTTTGTCCATATTGGTTTCTCAGTCAACCATTTTAGAGGCAAGGCTGTTGGTATTTCTGAAGGGACATCAATTGCTTGTTCCTGCACAGCCCTAATGGCCGGTTTTGTCCTTTTGTAATAACTTTTAATATTCCTTTCAGAAATATGGGCTCTAGAAGTAGCAGGAATGTTAATTTGAGTATTCCATTGTTGTAATAGGTCACGACCCCATAAATTCATTGCAATATTGGCTACATAAGGCCTTAATTTTCCTATTTGTCCCTCAGGCCCTATACATTCAACCCATCTCGTGCTCTGCCTTACTCGACATAGGGTTCCAATTCCCAGGAGCTGAACATTTACATTCTGAAGAGGCCAATATGGATGCCAAGATTCTGGGGTAATGATACTTACATCAGCACCTGTGTCCAGTAGGCCAGTAATAAAAATGCCATTTACACACACTCTCAGCTTAGGTCTTTGATCATTTATAGAAGTTTGCCAAAACACACGTAACTCATCTTTCTGATTACTATTGCTTGTAACAGCAGGCATGTGTCTTTCTAATTGTCCTGACGAGGCATGTTCTCTGCAGAAACTGGGAATGTCTGAACCATGTTTGCCATGGGGGCCTGAGAGGCCCCCCCTCTCACGTTTCCCATCTGTATCAGGTTGCCTTGTCTATCTCTTGTAGACCTGCATTCATTCGTCCAGTGTCTGCCCTTCCCACATCTTCTACATAAACCTGAAGGCTGATTCCTTCTATTCCTGTTATTTCTAAAAGACACATTATTATTATTTCTGAAAACCCGTTGTTTACAATTCCTTTTCATATGACCCATTTTGCCACAATTAAAACATTTGGTATTCTGGTGTCTCCTTTTACCATTGGAAATTGCTTCTTCTACCCATGCTTCAGTGCCATAGTCAAATGTGTCAACATCTAGTGTATGCAAGACCCATTCTTCCAAGGACGCTGATCTGAACATTAAAGGCCTCAAGATCCTTTTGCATTCCACATTAGCATTTTCGTAAGCCAAAGACTCAATTATTATACGTCTTGCTTCTGGGTCAGGTATCCCCATTTGTACAGCCTTAGTTAATCTTTGTAAAAAGTCACTAAAGGGTTCTCTCTGACCCTGTTTAACTGTGACAAATGATTCCATTCTCTGTCCTGGGTCTTGTACTCTGTCCCAAGCCCTTAAGGCTGCTGTAGTACACATGGAGAGTATGTTTTCATCCAAATTAGCTTGTTCCTGAGGGTCTGAAAAGAGCCCTTCACCTAGAATTTTATCTAGGGAAACGTCAATTCCCTTCGCCTTTTCCTGCTGTTCTAAAAGTCTAGCCTCTTGCCTGAATAAGCATTTCCATTTTAATTGCGGTCCACTCTCAAGGACCGCGGAGCTCAGCTGGAGCCAGTCCAAGGGGGTTGCTTTGCTTGTTGTGGCCCAAGATTTTAGCATCTCTTTAACAAAAGGGGAGTGCATCCCAAAAGACATGATGGCCTGTTTAATTTCTTTGAGATCATTCATACGGACAGGCTCCCATGTATCTTCCTTGATGACCCTAGGGTTTCTGGAACCAACCACCTTTTCTGTTGTTATTACAGGAAAGGCATGTAGAGCTGTAGGTAGAGCTTTGTGAAAATTTTCCCGGAGGGATTTATCCACAGATGTAGTTAAAATTTGCCTTTCTACCCTTTGCTCTTCTTCATCAGAATTTAGAAATTCCTCAATCTTTTCAATTCTATTCACCATTGCTTTTTGTAATGTCTGAATCTCCTGCCCAGAATTATGTTCTAAAGCCTTCATTGAGGATTCTAGAGTATGAAATTTGTCCAGTAGAGATAACTTGTCATCTTTGGACATAATTTTTATGGCATAAACCGTGCCTTCTTGTATTGACAATCTTTCCGCCAATCTGTCATAAGCTTTAGACAAAATTCGATTGTCACATTCAGCAGTTTTGATTCTCTCAGTTAACGTTTCAGTTCCTACAGAAAGGGACTGCTGAAACTTACGATCTAATTCAGCTGTTCCTTCTTCCATAGTAATGAATTTCTCCTTAACATCAGAAAGGGACTGCTGAAACTTACGATCTAATTCAGCTGTTCCTTCTTCCATAGTAATGAATTTCTCCTTAACATCAGAAAGGGACTGCTGAAACTTACGATCTAATTCAGCTGTTCCTTCTTCCATAGTAATGAATTTCTCCTTAACATCAACCTGTACTTTTTCTAGATTTTGCTCAGTTAACCAAGTCATGTTAAACAAAGATTTGTTTTCTTCCTGGAGAACTTCAAAATGATTCTTGAGAAGGTTGTTGTCGCTCTCAATAGTTTTCAAACGTTCAACCTCTGCCTTAAGAGATTTGATCATTTTCCTATTATCAAACCAAATAGTGCTAAGGAAAATTAAGAATCCCAGGAATATCCATATATGTGGTGTGGTAGACAGCTCTTGTAAGATCTCCCAAATGGTGCACTCAAAAGAACTATTGAAATAGGCTGAGGTCACGTTCTCAGACATTATTTAGAAAAGAAAAAGTTCTCTTACCTGTAATAAGTGGTTCCTGCCAGTGGTGGCGAAAGAGTCCAGTTGAATCCACGTGTCCTAAATCTGAAATAAAACGACTCAAAAACAAAATTGAAACAGACACCAGGCTGATAAGTATTTTTTGCCGGGGCTCTCAGGCTGCTGTCACGTGACCTGAGCGCTGGCGGCGGTGGGAGGGGGAGCAGCAGACACAGGCAGCGCGCGAGCCGGCGGGCGGGCACGGGAAATCTGGCCGGGGCGGCTCGGAACAGAGGCTTAGGCGCTGTTAAAAAGGCTCTGTCGATATCAAACTCACTGCTTGATACTCTAACAAGCAGCAGGGAAAATCGAGTCGCTCAGAATCTCAGCTGTTTCAGCGCGCGCCCAGAGAGACTGCTCAGAATCTCAACTTCTTCCGCGCGAGCCCAGAGAGACTGCCACAGCGACCAGGGGTGCAAGAGACTCTGATTCGGGGCCGGTTTTCGGCAAACCCCACGGGGCAGGCGCCAGATGTTCCCGCACAAAATAAAGGCAATGCAGATATCAAAGAATATTTACCAGTTTATTGTTAAACTTACTGAACCAAAGTTCCAGCATAGCACAGGTAGCGAGGAACAAAAAAGGGGCGAGCCGCCTCTCCGCGCACCCTTTATTGGCAGGGATTCGCCTGAGGCAAACCCCACCCTCTAAAGGGAGCTGATTTAACCCCTTCACTTGGGCTATAAAACTCATGAACACACTCAACCACACACAGGATAAACATGTACATATGATGCCCACTAGTGTGTGACATGCACACATATGATGAATGCACCAAACTCCATAATATCAGTAAAGTAGGGAATCCATGATGCTAGGTGGAGTCTGGCAAAGACCCCACACACCCATCAAACCGCCAAATACCAGTATGGTACTGATGTATGACTCCCATCCTGTAAGGAACCTGCCATCCTGTAACTGGGCTAATTTGGTTCCTTCATCTTCACAAACTTGGTTAAAATGTTAGAGTTGTCAAACTGGGAGTTAGGGTCCAGCATGTAGATCAGCTGTCCCAGGTCAGGTGATTTGGCTACAATTTGGGTGAGAAATTGTACCAGGGAATTCTGGTACACCCTCTCCTCTTCTTCTCCCTGTCCTCATCATCACTCTTGTGGGTGGGCATGGAGCACAAAGAAGGTAAAATGGAATAAGCATCCTCCTTAGTGGAAACCTTGTCAATCCTTAATTTGACCTGACTCTCTGAGGGAATGCAGCACATTTTTTCCTACTAGGTCTCCTCATTCATTGGTTCACTCATTTTTCCAATGAATGATTGAATTCATCCATTCTTCCTTGTCTCTCTCTCTTCTTTCTTCCCTTCTTCCATTTCCCCCTTGATTGTAGAAATTTGAGCAGCAGGGCTGCATCCCCATGGGGCCGCCTTGTAAGGTTATGCTCCGAAATAACAACACAAAACTATTCATTTCAACACTGCCTGCCCCATTATTTTCAGCCTCTTAAACCATGTCTAATAATGTATGTTGCAGCACGAGGTGCGCTTAGAAGGAAAGATTTAGCATGTCTGACCTGGTGGCTGGCTGTATCGCCATCTGCCTCAGAGTGCAGAGCTACCATTTCTGCCCATGGGAGAGGTGCATGGCATCTCTAAGCTCAATTCCTATTCCTCCCAGCATTCTCTTATGTTTATTCCACCCACCTATGTTCTAACCTTTCAGGCCAAACATTTTCTTTATTTAATTAACCAATGACCTATACTCCATCATTACTCCTATTTCTGTTTAAACAAGAACGGAATCTTTAACTTTAACATAGCAAAATTACATATAACAAAACAGTTATCAAGCAAGAATTACAGTTACAATATTTATATCTATTTTATCTTTTATCATAACAATGGAAAACTATAACTATCTATCTAATCTTCAACTCCATCAGAGACTCCAGAATAATACAGTATTACCTAAGCAAACAAAAAGTAAGCCATTTTCAAACTCTAGAAATGACAGAGACATCTCGCTGCCTGGACAGTCACCCAAAGTTCCTCTGTACCGTTGGTGTTTCCATCCTCAGCCTACAGGCCCATAGTTTCCAGCAGACATTTCCATGAAGCAGGAAATTTCAAAGGCAGTCACTATCTGCTTGTCTTGAAGAATGTTTTGCTGACCCTTTCCTGAATCAGGAACACGAAAAGATCATCTCACCTTTGGCAAGTTCAGTAGACCTCTCTCTGAGTGTTTTCTGTGTACAGTTTATGCAACAATCCAGGCAAGAGCAGTTTCTTCCCCAAATGGCTATCAAACTCCATAAGGATCCTCTGTGATGCCCATCTTCTTCCTGAAGTAGATATGTGCTGCCAAGAGTAGAGTGTCTCACTGTCATGAAAAACCCTAAGGTACTAAAACATTAAATAGCCTATTTTGTAGTCTAGAGAGTTATGAATAATGCCTATCTGACTGAAATATATATATCTATGTAGCTAGAAAATCTAACTAACATGACTACAAACTTGACTATTATTAATGATTATCCATTAATAACCTATATACATTATATTTTTAAATGAACTACACAATCACAATACCTTAATTGAGATCAAAAATGCATATACATATAACACAATTGACCTAAAATCTCTATCAGTAAAGCAAAATCTATACTAATGCAAATATTCATATCTATATCACATCCCACTTTAAATGTAAAAGAACGTTTATAAGCCATATTTGGGAACGTGGGTGCAGTTTCTTCTCTCCAAAATGCTTCCTGCTGAATGGTGGCATCATTATTGATTTATCTCAGTTGGCAGTTGAGCGAAGCAATTTTTTAAAGGTGTTCACAGCAACCTTTAAGTAGGGCGTGGTCCATCCTACCATATTAGGATAGAGGCATCCACAGACTATCACCCTCTGTGAAAACAAAATAGAAACTCCTTTCCAAAGCATCATGTCCTTAGATCCAAATTTCAATGACAAGGCATTTTCAAAATATCTATGTTGCATTATTTCAGCAGCTTTTATAAAGAAACATCTTTTAGCAGCTATTGCTACTGCCTAAAATTCAAATGATTCAAAAAGAGCATAATAGCATACAATACCAAAATTCACTGTGAATTTTCCATCTTTGTGCGCTTCAATTTAACCTCTATTTTGTTTATTTTTCCTTTTTATTTTTTGCCTTTTGAGACAGGTTCTCTGTATCTTTGACCTGGAATAACTCTGTATACCTGTCTGTCATTGAAGTCTCAGAGATCTGCCTCTCTCTGCCTTTCAGGCATTGGGATTAAAGGTGTATGCTACTACACATTGAACTCACAAAGATCTGTTTGTCTCTGCCTTCAAGGCACTGGGATTAAAGGCGTGTGCTACCTCACCCTGAAGGTACAGAGGTCAATCTCCCTCTGCCTCCCATGTGTTGGGTTTACAGGTGTGTACTACCACACCCAACAACTCTCTTCCTTTTTTTAACTTTAAGAACTTCAAATTTTAGCCTGCACATATTTTTAACACACTCTAAATCATTTAAAAATTTTCTTTGTCTTTGAATCTCTCTTTACTCTATTTCTCTCTCTGTTTTTCTGACCACATGAATCTTTCATTTACAAAGCAATCTCAGTAGGACTAAAGCCGTGGCTTTGCTGGCCAGATGTAGCCCATTCCTTAGCTTTCTGCCATTCCAACTTTGTGGCTGAGGTACCGAACAGAGCCGCATTCAGTGCCAAAAGTCTACAGTGTTTCAAGGTCCTTGCCATCAAAGAGGCTGCAACAGACAACACTCAAGTCCTCTCTCTGTAGCTGGCCCTCCTTCCTCAAACAGTCAGAGTTTGCCCAGGCAGGATGGCCCAGAAAGCTGGCATTTTAAAACAACACAGTTTTTTTTTCCTGCTACTGCTGAAAACATACAAGCATTCAGTTGGCTTTTATCAACACCATTTAAATGTTTTGTGGCAGGACCTCTTAAGGGCTGCAGGGTTTTGCAGCTGAAGCTGAGTCAGCAAGCCCCTTTTACATGAGAGCCCTTGCTATCATCTAGCAAGCAGAGCAGACCGAGAAATCGCTGCTACCAAGAAAACATGCTTTACTCTTTCCCAAGCTTTCTCAGGCTTTCAGTGGATTCAGTTGTCCACAAGGCTGCAAGCCATTCTGTTGTTATTTGAGCAGCTAGGCTGTGTCCCCAACACCACGACCGCTGAAGGTTATGCCTGAAATAAATAAACCAAAACTTTATTCTTTTAAACACTGCTGGCCAATTAGATTCAGCATTTTAACCCATTTCTAATAATCAGTGTAGTATAATGAGGTGCATTTACCAGGAAAAATTCAGCATGTCTGACATGGTGGCTGGCTGCATCGACATCTGCCTCAGAGATCAGAGCTATGGCATCTGCCGGGGAGAGTGGAGCGTGGCTTCTCTGAGCTCACTACCTCTTCCTCCCGGCATTCTATTTTGTTTACTCCACCTACCTATGTTCTAACCTATCAGCTGAAGCGGATTCTTTCTTTAATTAATCAATAAACTTCTTCTGTCACTTTATCCTTTCAACAGCTTGCCCATATAAATCTCCCATGTGTCTTCTGTTGTATAATCTTTCATTTGTAAAGAACTTGCACTCTCAGGGGAGGATTTTTTGACATCTCTGTGGATGGAGATCATATGAGGAAGATCAGATGAGCAACCATGACAACTCTAATGCTGTAGAGTTAGGTGGACCAGAGATTGATGGCTGACATTCCTGTGCTATGCATCAGATGCCCCTGAACTCTGGCCCTGTTGACAGACAGGCAGACATCTAGTTGGTCACACATACTTAACTCATTCGGGTTCACAGATACTGTAAATGGAGTTTTAATTCTTCTCCTAAACTAATAAAAAAACCAAGATTAGGAGAAGAGAAGAGCCTGAGGTAAGACCTCAAAATGGGTCATTTTGCAAAGGAAAGGTTACCTGCCTCCATGTATGCTGTCTCCCTTTCTTAGTCAAATCCATCCTTCCAGTGTCTAGCTCACAGCTAACCATAGGATTGAACCCAACTGCCTTTGATTTCTGAAATAAGTGCTGTCCCCTTAAGGTCTCATAACAGCATAGGAAGGTTTGTAAGACTGTCCCAGCAACAATTTAAAGCAATTCTAGGACACCAAAGATGCAGCAAATTTGGTTTATTGGTAATATAGATCGTTCTGATGGGACAAAATAATTCAGAATTAAAAAAAAAAAACAGATTGGTGTACTCACGATGAATTTATGTGATATGGCACACACAGGCCTCTGGTTCTGAATACTTCATGCTCGGTGGGTTTTGGAGATTGTCGTGACCCTGAACCTAGCTGGAGGCTTTGGGGCCTTGAAAGGACAAGACTTAATATTTCAGGACATCCTTGTACTTGGTCCCCACTGTTTACTGATTTCCTTACAGAGAATGAGCAGCCATCTACTCCTGCTGCCATGCCTTCCCCACATGAACAGAGAGAAGACCCTATACACACAGGTCGCTTGTATCACATGTGAAGGCATAAGTCACAAACAAACTCCCACAGCTGTTTAGAATTGTGATTAATAGAATGATTAGTTCTTGAAAGGGGAAAAACTTAGAGATCACAATCCCTTACAAAAGCCCTCTGCAGGATCAGAAAAGGAGCCTAGTAGCCCGAAGGGAAGCTCAAGCAAGAGATCAAGCTGAAGGTAGAAGTTGCTTTTTAAAAGAGAGAGAGACCACAACTCAATGGGCTGGTATCTCAGTGGCTATTCATGAAACATCACAGAGAAAGGATCTGCTTCATGCATGAGAGTCACCGATGATTTCCCTTGAAGAAAAAAACCCATCAAAACTCCCAATAACATCATCAGCATTCAACAACATGTCTATGATTTCTTTGCCTTGCCTTTGATTGTGCAGTAAATGATGCTGATAGTTAATCTGTGCAATTAATGCAAATTTCCTTGTAACTGACTAGACAGAATTGACAGGTTATCTTAAACACAGCAGGGAGTCACTCTACGATGGAACTGGTTCATCATCACCTGTGTGACAGTGACATAAATAAGATCTTTCCTTTGTCTATAAATCTCATTATGTTCAACATGATATGTTGTCATACAGATTTCTTAGGGTTTTGTCCCACTGGTGGTTTCCTTGGTATGCTTACATAATTTTTGCCAGATCCAATCAGTTTTGCCATGCACTCTCAGCTCCACGTCATTGTGTTCCCCTTATGTTCCAGTCCAGGCATTTTAGACCTCTTGTAACTGTTGTAAGAGTATCTCATGTTCCACCTAAATGATTTAGGGTTTTATTTAGGCTGGGTTTTATCTTCCATCACTGAGTTCATTGACTTTCCTTGGGCGTAATTCCTGGGACACTGAGCCTAACTCATGGGGGATTCCTCCAGTTATTTCTCCTTTCTTAGATAGTGTACACTCTCAATATTACTTTGAGAGTGTTTCTGTAGCAAATATTCTTCTCAAGATGAGAAGAAACTTCAATATTACAATCCATTTGTTATTGTGATTTAAATACACACACACAAACACACACAAGTTAATGCACATACACTGATGATATCTCAATTTATGGGGCCATTCTGGGGATGTCAAGATCGATATCTCTCGAATGGTTCTCAGAAGGCCATAGGGTGACCCTCTCTAGGTACTTAAGCAGGGAGGAGAAGTTGACCGCACTGTGACATGTCCCTAGGAACTATGTGTGCCTTGTCCCATAGTCCGACGGATGACTGACTATCTTGAAAACCACCATGGAACTTTTGTTTGGCAAATGATGGAAATCAAGTCAGGGTCAAAATCAGAAAACTAGATGGAGCTTCCAAGCTCCAGTGGAAGAGCAGATGGATGGAGAAAAAGAGCAAGGATGTCAGGAATATAAGGGCTTGGTCCACACTATGAGACACTGTGCCTGAACTAAGGGGATTTCATCTAATCCAGTGACCTGGGAATGATAGAAGATGGGATCAAACCGGAAGCTCTGAATGTGGCTGACAATTGGGGCAGACGGAGAAGCCAAAGATAATGGCACTTGCAATTGTCTGCATATCATACACTGGCTTTTTGTGATCATATTTTTTGTGGATGCATACCTAGCTAAATCTGGATGGATGAAGGGTGGGCTTGGACTTCCCACAGCTCAAAGTACCCTGCCCTCTATTTGGACTGGGGTTTGAGTGGAGAGGTTTATTTGCGGAGCAAGAAGAATGTGGGAGGAGGAAGAGAAGTGGAAAGTTTGATAATTATTATTATGAAGTAATGGAAAAATCAATAGAAAATAACCAATGAGGACATTGGAGCTAGGACAAAAAAACATTTATGTGAGTTGTTGATTAAGACCAAAAATTATTTTACAGAAAAAAAAACACATAAAGGGGTTGAGTTACTTGGAAAATATGACTCAAGTAATTGGAAAGAAGATTGGGATTTTTATTTTGGGTTTTCATGGGGCTGTATGAGCAGCATTTTAGGACCTGTATGCTGGATATTTCTGGGGGTTAGTAGGGAAGAAACCTGGCTAGGAGGAGTTTTATGACATAAGTAGAGCCTTGATGATGTCACAAAGCTTTGGTTGGGGGTGGCAACTCTGTTCCACATGAAGCACTGGTCTTCTGTGAAGGTGGGCTTACTATCTTCACGGTGGCTGAGGAGGTCAGTTCAGCTCTTGGGCTCCACAACTGTTCAACCGAATTTCCAGAAGTTGGAATCTAGAGAGCCAAGATATTTTCTTTTGGGTAAATATGTTTAGGAAGCAACTAGGACCTCTGTAGTCAAAGAAAGGTTTCTTTCAAATCTGCTCTGGGTCCAAAATTTATGTAGTTAAGAGCTCCTATATTTGATAGCTGGGAGACGGTTAATGTCAGGTATTCTCCCCACTCTATCTTTGCTAAAAATATCCAATTCCTCAGTCCACTTAAATGGCAAAGATCCTCTTTGTCCATATGTGTTTTTAAAGATAATTATTTCTAATAGGTGCTGTTGCACCGATTAATGTTTCTTTCTTTTGGCAGTTTGACTCACAGTACTCACTTCTCTAATGAAGATACAGAATATCTTTATGTAATCAACCTGGATCTGGATCAGGAGACACAATAGAGAGAGCCAGTGGACTGGAGTGCCATGACCTTGGGCAGGTGGTTATAGATCAGCCAACTAACCAGTGGCTTGAGTGGTATGGAGAAGAGTGGCTGTTCTTTGAATTCTTTGCCATCTATTCAGATATTTCTTTCTCACTTTAGGTATAGGCATAGCTTCCTCTCTCATTGATATAGTAAGTCAGGAAGTAGGTTTCTCAGTAGAGGTCAATTGCATTTTGCAGCAGGAATATGTCTCTGATACACATATACTGAGCTGTAGACAAGAGTTTGATAATTTTCCTATTAATTTCTTAAGAACATATTCCATTTAGGTATCCAAATCTATTCAGCCCTGCCTTTTTCACCTGCTCCAAAGTTATTCCTAAAAAGAGCCTTGACCTCACATGCTCACCTTCTTATCCTTGCAGGCACTTATGGTGGAGGAAACCACTTTGTGTCTGATTTAAACTGAAGAGTTCTTCCTATGCAGAGATTGGCAGCTATGAAGCCCAAGCACAGAAACAGAGCCAAGAGACAGTGGAACAGGAGTGCTGTGGCCTACATCAGTAAATCTCCCGCCATGATGAAGATGCCTCTTAGTATGAGTTGCATGCCACATCTCCAGAAGAAGAATGGGCCATCGCTCCAGAAGCAAAAACTTAGTAAGCCTTTTGAGGCCCTGGAGAATATTGTTGGCCGCAGAATTTCTCATGGCTGGAAGGAAGCCAATGAACCTGTCACCCATTGGAAAGCCATCATTCTAGATCAACTGCCAACATATCCCTCTCTCTATTTGTTGAAATATGATGGGATTGATTGTGTCTATGGCTTGGAGCTTCATAGTGATGAAAGGATTTTAAACCTGAAGATCCTGCCTAATAATGTGCCATTTCCTCAGGTGACAGACACTCATCTCTCAAACACCATAGTTGGCAGAGCAGTGAAACATACATTCATGGGCACAAATGGCTCTAAGAATGACTGGAACGGGATGGTCCTAGAAGAGGTGCCAATCATGAAGACCTGGTTTTATATTACCTACAAGAAAGATCCCGTCTTGTACATTTACCACCTCCTGGATGACTACCTGGAAGGCAACCTCCACATCATGCCAGGCTCTAAGGAAGAGTGGAGTGGCGTGGTCCCAGATGAGGTGCAGACCATAACGACCTGTTTCTACATTGTCAACGAGAATGATCCGGTCCTGTACCTTTACCACCATCATGATGATTCCATTGAAGGCAACCTCCACATCACGCCTGAATGTCCTCCAGTAGAGGTGACTGTGGAATTAGACAGGGATTCCTTGGAGGGCAAAAGAGTGCAGTACAACAAAAAAGATGGAACCCAAGAGATAGGTAAAATTATTTGCCAAGTTCCCAACAAACCTTCTGTGTATTTCATCAAGTTTGATAATGACTTCCATATCTATGGCTATGATTTGGTGAAGATCTGTTAAAGTGAAATTCTCAAATTTTGAGGGGCAGACTTAATTCTCTCTGTGGGAATATGTTTTTTCAGAGATACCTCAGGTCTTCTATGAATCCTGGTATCTTTTCCAATGGATTATTCTTTCTCAAAGAATAAAAATTTGTTAACATGTTGTGTTATTTGGTCAATGATGAGTTGTGTTTGGTGGATGGGGCATTACAGAAATACATGCCTCAAAACAAAGCAGGATTTATGGTCTTTTCCCCTTGGAGAGTAAAGGACTGGGGATGCGTGGTGTGGTAAAGGACAAGATGGCTGTCAAGGAAGCAGTGGAGAGGGGACAAAAAGTTGTATGATCTCGGGGCGGTATGAAGCTTGAGGGAAAACCATGTCAAATGGAAAGATGTGACCGATATCAGCGTGAGGTATTGGGACTTCAGAGGATAAAGAGTAGATTAATCAGGAAGGGACACAAATGTATACTCAAAATCAGAGAAAATTAGGTTTAATTTGGTGAATGGTTTAATTCATACTGGCTGTAAGTCAAAGGATGTTTGATCTCCATTAGAGCATGTTGCTTAGTGAAAAGTGTCTCTGCTCAGTTGCTCTTCTCCAGTAAGTTGGACATCAAGCTACCTACTTAGTTTTGCCAGAATTCTGTCTGCCACCTACTTTGTCATGCCTGGATTCGGTATGCCTTGAACTCTCATAGGTCTTATCCATGCCATCCAACCCTTCTCTGTTCATTTAAATAATTGCCCTGCCATATCTGGAAAACAGTGTTCCCTTTCATTGATCATGTTCTGTAGTACTTGGGCTATAAAACTCATGAACACACTCACCCACACACAGGATAAACATGTACATATGATGCCCACTAGTGTGTGACATGCACACATATGATGAATGCACCGAACTCCATAATATCAGTAAAGTAGGGAATCCATGATGCTAGGTGGAGTCTGGCAAAGACCCCAAACACCCATCAAACCGCCAAATACCAGTATGGTACTGATGTCTGACTCCCATCCTGTAAGGAACCTGCCATTCTGTAACTGGGCTATTTTTGGTTCCTTCATCTTCACAAACTTGGTTAAAATGTTAGAGTTGTCAAACTGGGAGTTAGGGTCCAGCATGTAGATCAGCTGTCCCAGGTCAGGTGATTTGGCTACAATTTGGGTGAGAAATTGTACCAGGGAATTCTGGTACACCCTCTCCTCTTCTTCTCCCTGTCCTCATCATCACTCTTGTGGGTGGGCCTGGAGCACATAGAAGGTAAAATGGAATAAGGATCCTCCTTAGTGGAAAACCTTGTCAATACTTATTTTGACCTGACTCTCTGAGGGAATGCAGCACATTTTTTCCTACTAGGTCTCCTCATTCATTGGTTCACTCATTTTTCCAAGGAATGATTGAATTTATCCATTCTTCCTTGTCTCTCTCTCTTCTTTCTTCCCTTCTTCCATTTCCCCCTTGATTGTAGAAATTTGAGCAGCAGGGCTGCATCCCCATGGGGCCGCCTTGTAAGGTTATGCTCCGAAATAACAACACAAAACTATTCATTTCAACACTCCCTGCCCCATTATTTTCAGCCTCTTAAACCATGTCTAATAATGTATGTTGCAGCACGAGGTGCGCTTAGAAGGAAAGATTTCGCATGTCTGACCTGGTGGCTGGCTGTATCGCCATCTGCCTCAGAGTGCAGAGCTACCATTTCTGCCCATGGCAGAGGTGCATGGCATCTCTAAGCTCAATTCCTATTCCTCCCAGCATTCTCTTATGTTTATTCCATCCACCTATGTTCTAACCTTTCAGGCCAAACAGTTTCTTTATTTAATTAACCAATGACCTATACTCCATCATTCCTCCTATTTCTGTTTAAACAAGAACGGAATCTTTAACTTTCACATAGCAAAATTACATATAACAAAACAGTTATCAAGCAAGAATTACAGTTACAACATTTATATCTATTTTATCTTTTATCATAACAATGGAAAACTATAACTATCTATCTATTCTTCAACTCCATCAGAGACTCCAGAATAATACAGTATTACCTAAGCAAACAAAAAGTAAGCCATTTTCAAACTCTAGAAATGACAGAGACATCTCGCTGCCTGGACAGTCACCCAAAGTTCCTCTGTACCGTTGGTGTTTCCATCCTCAGCCTACAGGCCCATAGTTTCCAGCAGACATTTCCATGAAGCAGGAAATTTCAAAGGCAGTCACTATCTGCTTGTCTTGAAGAATGTTTTGCTGACCCTTTCCTGAATCAGGAACACGAAAAGATCATCTCACCTTTAGGCAAGTTCAGTAGACCTCTCTCTGAGTGTTTTCTGTGTACAGTTTATGCAACAATCCAGGCAAGAGCAGTTTCTTCCCCAAATGGCTATCAAACTCCATAAGGATCCTCTTTGATGCCCATCTTCTTCCTGAAGTAGATATGTGCTGCCAAGAGTAGAGTGTCTCACTGTCATGAAAAACCCTAAGGTACTAAAACATTAAATACCCTATTTTGTAGTCTAGAGAGATATGAATAATGCCTATCTAACTGAAAAATATATATATCTATGTAGCTAGAAAATCTAACTAACATGAATACAAACTTGACTATTATTAATGATTATCCATTAATAACCTATATACATTATATTTTTTTAATGAACTACACAATCACAATACCTTAATTGAGATCAAAAATGCATATACATATAACAAAATTGACCTAAAATCTCTATCTGTAAAGCAAAATCTATACTAATGCAAATATTCATATCTATATCACATCCCACTTTAAATGTAAAAGAAAGTTTATAAGCCATATTTGGAACGTGGGTGCAGTTTTTTCTCTCCAAAATGCTTCCTGCTGAATGGTGGCATCATTATTGATTTATCTCAGTTGGCAGTTGAGCGAAGCAATTTTTTAAAGGTGTTCACAGCAACCTTTAAGTAGGGTGTGGTGTTACGGGAGGTCCTCCCACTCCTCCAGCCTATCGCCGCTGAGATACCAGCCCCTTGGGGCGTGGTCTCTCTCCCTTTAAAAATGCGGCCACTTCCCTCTTCTCTCTCTCTTCACTTCCTGCTCCGCCGGTGACTTGACTTCCTTCCTATGTTACGCAGAGGGCTGACAGTGATCTGTAAGTTTTTTCCCCTTTAAATAAATACCACCCTATTAATCATAATTCCAAACTGGTGTGGCATTGTTTGTGACTTACGCCTTCATTTGGCGCCCAACGTTTGGTTTTAGAACCTCTCCCGGCTCGCAGCCGCAAGTTCGGCTTGGCGGCCGGTAGTTCGGCTTGGAGGCCGCAAGTTCGGCTTGGCGGGCGCTTGTTCGGCTTGGCGGGAGCCCTTGCTTCCTCAGCCACTGCCTGTGGATTTAAACTCCACAGGCCCGCGTAGTCTCTGCCTGCGTGATTTGCTCTTTTCTGAGTCGTTTTCAAATCTCCCTTGCAAGCACAGCTCTTAAGTGGCGCGAACCAGAGCACGCGGTTGCTGAAAGCTGCAACCCCTCAGGGTGACTCTGTCACGTGGAGGCATAAGTAGCTTCCAGATTGCTCTTCTCTACCCCTGGATTCTGGTTTCTGGTTCCATCTCTGGAATTGATTTAATTACATTTACTTTGTTGAGCAACTTACATTTTCCAGTTTTTAACAAATACTAGGCGGACTCTGAAACAGGACCGTGTTTTCGTCGAGACTTGGCAACAGCGCCACCTGCTGGATAATAGGTAATATGGCAGTTCTCGTTTCCAACGCGAATTTTACTGTTCTGGTTACCAATACAATGGGTTATATCATGCAAGGTTTATATGACTATGGGGATAACTTAATTTACTGGTTACTAGGTTTCAGTATTCTTTTGAATATTCTATCATTTAGGAAGATCATGGCACTCCTAAGAACCATACAATCTTTACTAGAAACTCATGCAGGTCAGGAGATTAAGGATTCAAAAGAGACAATAATAAAAAGACTTGAAATGATTGAAGAAATGATTGGAGCTGGTGAACAGAGTAATAAGGCACAAGGACAGGATACAATGCCAACACCAGCTATTAGAACTGGCTTACCAAAGGTCTTAGCAGCATACCCTATACTTAATTCTGACAAAGCGTCAACTTCTAAAGGCTCAAAGGGAGTCAGAGAAGCTAGATGGACGCCAATAGCAATGAATGATCTAAAAGAAATTAAGCAAGCTATTGTTAATTTTGGCTTGCACTCTGCATACGTAAAGGAAATGATAAGGACTTGGGCTTCTAATGCTAGAGCTACCCCCCATGATTTCCATCAGTTAGTATCTGCAGTTTTAGATAATGGACCTTCCTTGATGTTTGGAATTTATTTCAGAGAAGAATCCAAACATATGGAACAGCAAGGAAGAGCAAAAGGTATTGAGGTTTCCCAAGATCAAATTCTTGGTGCAGGAGAATATGCTGATCCACAGGTCCAAGCTCTTTATGATGATGAAGTACTGTGTCTATGTCACCAAGCAGCTTTAAATGCTTGGAATAGGATACAAGATCCAGCAAAAAGGGTTGAATCATATACCAGAATTAGGCAGGGACAGAGAGAACCCTTTATTGACTTTTTGCAAAGATTAATTAAGGCTCTGGACATAGGGGTAACAGACCCAGAAGCTAGACGAATACTTCTTGAATCTCTAGCTTTTGAGAATGCAAACATAGAATGCAAAAAGATAATTGGGCCTTTAAAGTCTAGATCAGCACCAATGGATGAATGGATTCAGCATACGATGAATGTTGAGACGTTTAGCTATAATGATGAATCTTGGGTAGGAGAAGCGATTTCCACAGCAATGAGGAGACATCAAACTGCCAGGTGTTTTAATTGTGGTAAATTAGGACATCTGAAAAGGGATTGCAGGCACAGAATTTCTAGGAATATTATCTCCTCTGGGAATGACAAAAATAGGAGACCTAGGCCTTCAGGTATATGTAGGAGATGCGGTAAAGGCCGACATTGGTCCAATGAATGCAGGTCAACAACAGACAAACAAGGCAACCCGATACCGTCGGGAAACTCCTTGAGGGGCCTCTCGCAGGCCCCCAAGCCAACAGTGGCCCAGTCATTCCCAGTCACAGTGGAGAACGTGCCTCACCAAGAAAATTAAAAGCTCCAATTTCTGCTGTAAAAAGTAATACTGGTTTAAATGATGAAATCCATGTGGAGGATGAGTCAAAAAACCCAGTTGGACAGAGTAAACGTATATTTTGGCAGACTTCTATTAATGATCAAAGACCAAAGCTAAGAGTCTGTATAAATGGCACTTTTATTGAAGGCTTATTAGACACAGGTGCGGATGTAAGTATCATTACCCCAGAATCTTGGCATCCGAATTGGCCTCTTCAAGAGGTAGATGTTCAGTTCCTGGGAATTGGAACCCTATCTCGTGTAAAACAAAGCACAAGATGGGTTGAATGCATAGGGCCCGAAGGGCAAATAGGAAGACTAAGGCCATATATAGCCAATATTGCCATAAATTTATGGGGCCGTGACCTGCTACAGCAATGGAATACCCAGATTAACATTCCTGTAGTTCCAGGAACTCATAATTCTGGGAAGTATATGATGAGGTATTATGGAAAAAGGTCACTAGCCATTCAGGCTGTACAAGAACATACAGCAAATACCAAACCTTTAGAGGTACCAACAGCCCTACCTTTAAAGTGGCTAACTGAGAAGCCAATATGGATCAAACAGTGGCCTCTAGCTGAAGATAAACTACAGGCATTGGAACAGCTGGTGCAGGAGCAACTAGATGCTCACCACATTGAAGAATCAACCAGCCCTTGGAATTCTCCTGTGTTTGTTGTAAAAAAGAAATCTGGTAAATGGAGAATGGTGACAGATCTAAGAGCTGTCAACAAAGTAATTCAACCTATGGGCTCACTACAATCTGGAATTCCTTTGCCTTCTCTGTTACCAAAAGGATGGCCTCTTATAGTTATTGATTTGAAAGATTGTTTTTTCACTATACCGTTACAAGAAAAGGATAGAGAAAAATTTGCCTTCACAGTGCCTACTTATAATAATTCTCAGCCCAATAGGAGATATCAATGGACTGTCCTCCCACAGGGTATGCTCAATAGTCCTACACTGTGCCAATATTTTGTAAGTAAGCCATTGGAAATAATTCGTAAACAATTCCCCAAGTCCATTATTTATCATTACATGGATGACATCTTGTTATCTGATTCAAATAAAGATACTTTAGAAAGGATGTTTGAAGAAGTAAAGAAAGTCTTGCCTAGGTGGGGATTACAAATTGCCTCTGAAAAGATTCAAAGAGGAAATTCTATTAATTACCTAGGTTACAGAATAGGGTTAGAGAAAATTAAAACGCAAAAGGCACAAATTAGGAGAGACCGGTTAAAGACTCTTAATGACTTCCAAAGATTGTTAGGAGACATTTCCAGTCTACGACCAGCTGTTGGGATAACACCTGATCTAATAGTTCATTTAAACAAAACCTTAGATGGTGATAAAGATTTGAATAGTCCAAGAGAACTGACAGCTGAAGCAGAAAAGGAACTGACAATGATTGAGGAAAAATTACAGGAGGCACATGTGGATAGGGTGAACCCAAATCTTAGCTGCATCCTAGTCATATTGCCTTCCAGAATTTCTCCTACAGGGATTCTAATGCAGAGGGAAGATATTATTTTAGAGTGGATATTTATACCGAATAAACCAAGTAAAAAATTAAAAACTTATGTGGAAAAAGTCTCTGAATTAATTATAAAAGGTAAGCTGAGACTTCGTCAACTAGCAGGTATAGACCCAGCAGAAATTATAGTGCCTTTTACTACTGAAGAAATAAAAAAGTTATGGGAAGACAATGAACCGTGGCAAAGAGCGTGTGCTAATTTTTTGGGAGAAATTAATAGCAACTATCCCAAAAGTGCTAGACTTAACCTCATAAAAAGAACTTCTTGGATTCTTCCTAGAATTGTACGTGATGCTCCAATAACTGGAGCCCGTACGTTCTATACTGATGCAAATAAATCAGGGAAAGCAGGTTACAAGTCAGATGAATTGAGTAAGGTGGAACAAAGCCCTTATAATTCTGTCCAGAAGGCAGAATTATATGCCATTCTTATGGTGCTAAGGGATTTTAAAGAACCTCTTAATATAGTTACAGATTCACAATATGCAGAAAGAGTTATCTTGCATATTGAAACCGCTGAATTTATACCAGATGACACAGAGTTGACTTCATTGTTTATCCAGGTACAAGACATAATCAGGAACAGGCTTTGTCCGATGTACATAACACACATCCGGTCCCATACAGGTCTGCCTGGTCCTCTAGCCCAAGGCAACGCTGAGATTGATCAATTATTGATTGGAAGTGTGTTGCAGGCCTCAGAATTTCATAAGAAGCATCATGTCAATAGTAAAGGCCTAAAGAAAGAATTTTCCATTACTTGGCAACAAGCTAAGGACATTATAAAGAGATGTCCTACTTGTTCTTTCTATAATCAAACACCGTTGCCTGCAGGGAGTAACCCAAAGGGCACTAAGAGAAATGAAATCTGGCAGATGGATGTGTTCCACTTTATAGAATTTGGTAAATTAAAATATGTACACCACACCATAGACACGTATTCAGGTTTTCAATGGGCTACTGCCCTGAGCTCAGAAAAGGCTGATTCAGTAATCACACATTTATTGGAAGTTATGGCCATCATGGGTATACCTGCGCAAATAAAGACAGATAATGGTCCAGCATATGTATCTAAGAAAATGAAACGCTTTTTTGATTATTATAATATAAAACACATTACAGGTATACCAAATAATCCTACAGGTCAGGCAGTTATAGAAAGATCAAATCGTACTATAAAGGATATGCTGAACAAACAGAAAGGGACCGAAAATACCCCCAGAAATAGATTACATAATGCTTTATTAACCTTGAATTTTCTTAACGCTAATGAGAAAGGAACGACAGCAGCAGAGAGACATTGGATAATGGAAAAGTCTGCTGAACTAAATCAACCGATTTATTTCAAAGATGTGCTGACCTCTCAGTGGAAGCCAGGAGATGTGCTACGTTGGGGAAGGGGTTTTGCTCTTGTTTCCACAGGAGAAGAAAAATTGTGGATACCATCAAAATTAATAAAGTTTCGATTTGAAGAAGAGAAACCTCTTGGAAAGGAGAAATGACAACTCATCCACAATGATGATATTCATACAGGTGGTAAGAAAAACATATAGAATGGGGGCAGGGTTCTGTTCTTATCTCCACAGGAAAACACTCATCTTTGAGAAATTCAAGGGACCCTGGATGTTTGGATACTGACAGATGGAAAAATACCTGCCCGATAGGAAATATCAAGAAAACTGAATGGGTTGTGTAAGTAATATTAAACCATATTTCTAAATTTATAAAGCTGGTTTTGAAGTTGGACTCTGGCTCAGTCCCTCTCCAATTCCAAGCCTGTTAGTAAGAGAAAAACCCAGAGTTTCTGGAGTTTCTGTCTCATGTCAAGAGCCATGATGTGGGACAGAAAGAAATATGAGTTTAGAAAACATCTTTGCTTTTCTTCATATCTATCATACTTTTCATTGAATATATCTATCATGTCTTTCATTGAATATATATATATATATATATATATATATATATATATATATATATATGTCTATATGATTATTGCTTAAGTTTCTCATAATGAACAATGAGTTTTTCCTGAAGTGACATTTGAAGTTTCCAGGAAGAAGATGGGGCCCCATAACAACAACTCCACCTGGTTGATATGACGTCATGATACTGATAGCGCTACAAGACCTGCTTTGGGTACCAGCTGCACAAGACAGTTCCAACTTGGTTAGCTGAAATGGTGCACATCTTATACAACATTTTGGCCAGACCTGCACAAAATACTCAGAGACTATTGGCAATTTTAAAAGACATTGATCTTGAAATTTAACCATCATTTTACTTTCACAGGATCCCCCAGAAAGAACGTCGCCCCCATGACAGCTGGAAGTAATTCTAGAGGACGACGTCCCCTCTCCCAGTAAAGTTTGCCCTTGGGTTTAGGGACATCATTTAGGGGTTGATTATAATTAGTATACGATTGAGGGTTGGGGGAGGAATTTTATAAGCTCAGGGATCTTTTTGAAAAAAAAAAAAAGAGGGATGATGGGATAATAGATTTGTAATTGTGAGTTACTGTTTTTAGACAAATATACTGGTATAGATTCTTGTATATTGATACAAAGTTAAATTATATTGACTATTGGATGCATGCATGTTTCTACCTTGTTTAAAACATTTTTATGTATTGACGTATATTGTATTGTATATATTTACCATATTGCTGTGTACATTTGTACCTCTGATTAAGATACTTATATAATGTTTGTGTATTGATATATATTTACCTACTTCAATGTATATTTGTACATTGTTTATATTTGGAGGTCATTGTCCTCATTTGTTTCACAGTTGTTTATTGTCTTAATCTTTAAGTTAGATAGATATTGAGAATTATATAGAGTAATAGTCATCTAAGTTTGTCATTTATAATTAGACTAATCAGGTTCTTTAGATATATAGAGATTATACTCAGTATAGATAGATAGTCTTCAACTTCTTCAAAGAGCTGTAGAAAATGGCCTTTAATCTAACTCAGAGTTTTGTGGTAGTGAGACACAATTGCTCCTGGCAACACCACTCTATTCCCGAGAGAATGTTGAGCACCAAAGACACTCCACCTGGAGCCTTTCATTTTGGCAGAACTGGCCTTGGGGCAAAGAAATGCCCATACCTCAACCACTGACAAAGATACAGAGCGTGCATCAATGGATAAAACAGGGCTGTCTTATCCTGCCAAGACAGGGTAAGATAGTTTTGAAAAGTTGCTTGCCTTTGAAAATGGTGTGTCAGTTATGTTAGGCCTTAGCCAAAGTTGGTTGCTTCAACGCTGCTAATGTGACTTTGGGTGATTGCCTAGGTAGCTAGTTGTCTCTGTGATTTGTTGCATGTTTTGGAAGTTGTTTTACTGAACTTCCTAATTAACCAGGTAACATTATTTCCCTTCTCAGATCTTCGATGGGGTTGAAGACTATATAGATGTAGTTACTTTTCTCTCATGACTTGGCCAAGTTATTTATTATACAAGACCTAAGCTAGTTAGAATAGGATATTTGTACTTATTGTATATAATTTCATAGTAGGTTTAGAACTCTCTTATTTAAACAAAAGGGGGAGGTGTTACGGGAGGTCCTCCCACTCCTCCAGCCTATCGCCGCTGAGATACCAGCCCCTTGGGGCGTGGTCTCTCTCCCTTTAAAAAAGCGGCCACTTCCCTCTTCTCTCTCTCTTCACTTCCTGCTCCGCCGGTGACTTGACTTCCTTCCTGGTTACGCAGAGGGCTGACAGTGATCTGTAAGTTTTTTCCCCTTTAAATAAATACCACCCTATTAATCATAATTCCAAACTGGTGTGGCATTGTTTGTGACTTACGCCTTCAGTGTGGTCCATCCTACCATATTAGGATAGAGGCATCCACAGACTATCACCCTCTGTGAAAACAAAATAGAAACTCCTTTCCAAAGCATCATGTCCTTAGATCCAAATTTAAATGTTTTGTGGCCGGACCTCTTAAGGGCTGCAGGGTTTTGCAGCTGAAGCTGAGTCAGCAAGCCTCTTTTAGATGAGAGCCCTTGCTTTCTTCTAGCAAGCAAAGCAGACCAAGAAATCGCTGCTACCAAGAAAACATGCTTTACTCTTTCCCAAGCTTTCTCAGGCTTTCAGTGGATTCAGTTGTCCACATGGCTGCAAGCCATTCTGTAGTTATTTGAGCAGCGAGACTGTGTCCCCAGCACCACGGCCGCATGAAGGTTATGCCTGAAATAAATACACAAAAACTGTATTCTTTTAAACACTGCTGGCCCATTAGATTCAGCATTTTAACCCATTTCTAATAATCAGTGTAGTATAACGAGGTGCACTTACCAGGAAAAATTCAGCATGTCTGACATGGTGGCTGGCTGCATCGACATCTGCCTCAGAGAGCAGAGCTATGGCATCTGCCGGGGAGAGGGGAGCATGGCTTCTCTGAGCTCACTACCTCTTCCTCCCAGCATTCTATTTTGTTTACTCCACCTACCTATGTTCTAACCTATCAGCTGAAGCGGATTCTTTCTTTAATTAATCAATAAACTTCTTCTGTCACTTTATCCTTTCAACAGCTTGCCCATATAAATCTCCCATGTGTCTTCTGTTGTATAATCTTTCATTTGTAAAGAACTTGCACTCTCAGGGGAGGATTTTTCTGACATCTCTGGATGGAGATCATATGAGGAAGATCAGATGAGCAACCATGACAACTCTAATGCTGTAGAGTTAGGTGGACCAGAGATTGATGGCTGACATTCCTGTGCTATACATCAGATGCCCCTGAACTCTGGCCCTGTTGACAGACAGGCAGACATCAAGTTGGTCACACATACTTAACTCATTCAGGTTCACAGATACTGTAAATGGAGTTTTAATTCTTCTCCTAAACTAATAAAAAAACCAAGATTAGGAGAAGAGAAGAGCCTGAAGTAAGGCCTCAAAATGGGTCATTTTGCAAAGGAAAGGTTACCTGCCTCCACGTATGCTGTCTCCCTTTCTTAGTCAAATCCATCCTTCCAGTGTCTAGCTAACAGCTAACCATAGGATTGAACCCAACTGCCTTTGATTTCTGAAATAAGTGCTGTCCCCTTAAGGTCTCATAACAGAACAGGAAGGTTTGTAAGACTGTCCCAGCAACAATTTAAAGCAATTCTAGGACACCAAAGATGCAGCAAATTTGGCTAATTGGTAATATAGATCGTTCTGATGGGACAAAATAATGTAGCATTAAAAAAAAACAGATTGGTGTACTCACGATGAATTTATGTGATATGGCACACACAGGCTTTTCTTTCTGAATACTTCATGCTCGGTGGGTTTTGGAGATTGTCGTGACCCTGAACCTAGCTGGAGGCTTTGGGGCCAAGAAAGGACAAGACTTAATATTTCAGGACATCCTTGTACTTGGTGCCCACTGTTTACTGATTTCCTTACAGAGAATGAGCAGCCATCTACTCCTGCTGCCATGCCTTCCCCACATGAACAGAGAGAAGACCCTATACACACAGGTCGCTTGTATCACATGTGAAGGCATAAGTCAAAAACAAACTCCCACAGCAGTTTAGAATTGTGATTAATAGAATGATTAGTTCTTGAAAGGAGAAAAACTTAGAGATCACAATCCCTTACAAAAGCCCTCTGCAGGATCAGAAAAGGAGCCTAGTAGCCGGAAGGGAAGCTCAAGCAAGAGATCAAGCTGAAGGTAGAAGTTGCTTTTTAAAAGAGAGAGAGACCACAACTCAATGGGCTGGTTTCTCAGTGGCTATTCAGGAAACATCACAGAGAAAGGATCTGCTTCATGCATGAGAGTCACCGATGATTTCCCTTGAAGAAAAAAAACCATCAAAACTCCCAATAACATCATCAGCATTCAAAAACATGTCTATGATTTCTTTGCCTTGCCTTTGATTGTGCAGTAAATGATGCTGATAGTTAATCTGTGCAATTAATGCAAATTTCCTTGTAACTGACTAGACAGAATTGACAGGTTATCTTAAACACAGCAGGGAGTCACTCTACGATGGGACTGGTTCATCATCACCTGTGTGCCAGTGACATAATTAAGATCTTTCCTTTGTCTATAAATCTCATTATGTTCAACATGATATGTTGTCATACAGATTTCTTAGGGTTTTGTCCCACTGGTGGTTTCCTTGGTATGCTTACATAATTTTTGCCAGATACAATCAGTTTTGCCATGCACTCTCAGCTCCACGTCATTGTGTTCCCCTTATGTTCCAGTCCAGGCATTTTAGACCTCTTGTAACTGTTGTAAGAGTATCTCATGCTCCACCTAAATGATTTAGGGTTTTATTTAGGCTGGGTTTTATCTTCCATCACTGAGTTCATTGACTTTCCTTGGGCGTAATTCCTGGGACACTGAGCCTAACTCCTGGGGGATTCCTCCAGTTATTTCTCCTTTCTTAGATAGTTTACACTCTCACTATTACTGTGAGAGTGTTTCTGTAGCAAATATTCTTCTCAAGATGAGAAGAAACTTCAATATTACAATCCATTTGTTATTGTGATTTAAATACACACACACAAACACAGACAAGTTAATGCACTGATGATATCTCAATTTATGGGGCCATTCTGGGGATGTCAAGATCGATATCTCTCGAGTGGTTCTCAGAAGGCCATAGGGTGACCCTCTCTAGGTACTTAAGCAGGGAGGAGAAGTTGACCACACTGTGACATGTCCCTAGGAACTATGTGTGCCTTGTCCCATAGTCAGACTGATGACTGACTATCTTGAAAACCACCATGGAACTTTTGTTTGGCAAATGATGGAGATCAAGTCAGGGTCAAAATCAGAAACCTAGATGGAGCTTCCAAGCTCCAGTGGAAGAGCAGATGGATGGAGAAAAAGAGCAAGGATGTCAGGAATATAAGGGCTTGGTCAACACTATGAGACACTGTGCCTGAACTAAGGGGATTTCAACTAATCCAGAGACCTGGGAATGAAAGAACATGGGATCAAACTGGAAGCTCTGAATGTGGCTGACAATTGGGGCAGACGGAGAAGCCAAAGATAATGGCACTTGCAATTGTCTGCATATCATACACTGGCTTTTTGTGATCATATTTTTTGTGGATGCATACCTTGCTAAATCTGGATGGATGAAGTGTGGGCTTGGACTTCGCACAGCTCAAAGTACCCTGCCCTCTATTTGGACTGGTGTTTGAGTGGAGAGGTTTATTTGCGGAGCAAGAAGAATGTGGGAGGAGGAAGAGAAGTGGAAAGTTTGATAATTATTATTATGAAGTAATGGAAAAATCAATAGAAAATAACCAATGAGGACATTGGAGCTAGGGAAAAAAAACATTCATGTGAGTTGTTGACTCAGACCAAAAATTATTTTACAGAAAAAAAAAACACATACAGGGGTTGAGTTACTTGGAAAATATGCCTCAAGTAATTGGGAAGAAGATTGGGGTTTTTATTTTGGGTCTTCATGGGGCTGTATGAGCAGCATTTTAGGACCTGTATGCTGGATATTTCTGGGGGTTAGTAGGGAAGAAACCTGGCTAGGAGGAGTTTTATGACATAAGTAGAGCCTTGATGATGTCACAAAGCTTTGGTTGGGGGTGGCAACTCTGTTCCACATGAAGCACTGGTCTTCTGTGAAGGTGGGCTTACTATCTTCACGGTGGCTGAGGAGGTCAGTTCAGCTCTTGGGCTCCACAACTGTTCAACCGAATTTCCAGAAGTTGGAATCTAGAGAGCCAAGATATTTTCTTTTGGTAAATATGTTTAGGAAGCAACTAGGACCTCTGTAGTCAAAGAAAGGTTTCTTTCAAATCTGTTCTGGGTCCAAAATTTATGTCGTTAACAGCTCCTATATTTGATAGCTGGGGGACGGTTAATGTCAGGTATTCTCTCCACTCTAACTTTGCTAAAAATGTACAATTCCTCAGTCCACTTAAATGGCAAAGATCCTCTTTGTCCATATGAGTTTTAAAAGATAATTATTTCTAATAGGTGCTGTTGCACCGATTAATGTGTCTTTCTTTTGGCAGTTTGACTCACAGTACTCACTTCTCTAATGAAGATACAGAATATCTTTATGTAATCAACCTGGATCTGGATCAGGAGACACAATAGAGAGAGCCAGTGGACTGGAGTGCCATGACCTTGGGCAGGTGGTTACAGATCAGCCAACTAACCAGTAGCTTGAGTGGTAAGGTGGGGAGTGGCTGTTCTTTGAATTCTTTGCCATCTGTTCAGATATTTCTTTCTCACTTTAGGTATAGGCATAGCTTCCTCTTTCATTGATATAGTAAGTCAGGAAGTAGGTTTCTCAGTAGAGGTCAATTGCATTTTGCAGCAGGAATATGTCTCTGATACACATATACTGAGCTGTAGACAAGAGTTTGATAATTTTCCTATTAATTTCTTAAGAACATATTACATTTAGGTATCCAAATCTCTTCAGACCTGCCTTTTTCACCTGCTCCAAAGTTATTCCTAAAAAGAGCCTCGACCTCACATCCTCACCTTCTTATCCTTGCAGGCACTTATGGTGGAGGAAACCACTTTGTGTCTGATTTAAACTGAAGAGTTCTTCCTATGCAGAGATTGGCAGCTATGAAGCCCAAGCACAGAAACAGAGCCAAGAGACAGTGGAACAGGAGTGCTGTGGCCTATCTCAGAAAGTCTCCCGCCATGATGAAGATGCCTCTTAGTATGAGTGGCATGCCACATCTCCAGAAGAAGAATGGGCCATCGCTCCAGAAGCAAAAACTTAGTAAGCCTTTTGAGGCCCTGGAGAATATTGTTGGCCGCAGAATTTCTCATGGCTGGAAGGAAGCCAATGAACCAGTCACCCATTGGAAAGCCATCATTCTAGATCAACTGCCAACATATCCCTCTCTCTATTTGTTGAAATATGATGGGATTGATTGTGTCTATGGCTTGGAGCTTCATAGTGATGAAAGGATTTTAAACCTGAAGATCCTGCCTAATAATGTGCCATTTCCTCAGGTGACAGACACTCATCTCTCAAACACCATAGTTGGCAGAGCAGTGAAACATACATTCATGGGCACAAATGGCTCTAAGAATGACTGGAACGGGATGGTCCTAGAAGAGGTGCCAATCATGAAGACTTGGTTTTATATTACCTACAAGAAAGATCCGGTCTTGTACATTTACCACCTCCTGGATGACTACCTGGAAGCTAACCTCCACATCATGCCAGGCTCTAAGGAAGAGTGGAGTGGCGTGGTCCCAGATGAGGTGCAGGCCATAACGACCTGTTTCTACATTGTCAACGAGAATGATCCGGTCCTGTACCTTTACCACCATCATGATGATTCCATTGAAGGCAACCTCCACATCACGCCTGAATGTCCTCCAGTAGAGGTGACTTTGGAATTAGGCAGGGATTCCTTGGAGGGCAAAAGAGTGCAGTACAACAAAAAAGATGGAACCCAAGAGATAGGTAAAATTATTTGCCAAGTTCCCAACAAACATTCTGTGTATTTCATCAAGTTTGATAATGACTTCCATATCTATGTCTATGATTTGGTGAAGATCTGCTAAAGTGAAATTCTCAAATTTTGAAGGGCAGACATAATTCTCTCTTTGGGAATGTGTTTTTTTCAGAGATACCTCAGGTCTTCTACGAATCCTGGTATCTTTTACAATGGATTATTCTTTCTCAAAGAATAAAAATTTGTTAACATGTTGTGTTATTTGGTCAATGATGGATTGTTTTTGGTGGATGGGGCATCAGAGAAATACATGCCTCAAAACAAAGCAGGATTTATGGTCTTTTCCCCTTGGAGAGTAAAGGACTGGGGATGCGTGGTGTGGTAAAGGACTAGATGGCTGTCAAGGAAGCAGTGGAGAGGGGACAAAAAGTTGTATGATCTCGGGGCGGTATGAAGCTTGAGGGAAAACCATGTCAAATGGAAAGATGTGACCGATATCAGCGTGAGGTATTGGGACTTAAGAGGAAAAAGAGTCGATTAATCAGGAAGGGACACAAATGTATACTCAAAATCAGAGAAAATTAGGTTTCATTTGATGAATGGTTTAATTCGTACTGGCTGTAAGTCAAAGGATGTTTGATCTCCACTAGAGCATGTTGCTTAGTGAAAAGTGTCTCCGCTCAGTTGCTCTTCTCCAGTAAGTTGGACATCAAGCTACCTACTTAGTTTTGCCAGAATTCTGTCTGCCACCTACTTTGTCATGCCTGGATTCGGTATGCCTTGAACTCTCATAGGTTTTATCCATGCCATCCAACCCTTGACAGTTCATTTAAATAATTGCCCTGCCATATCTGGAAAACAGTGTTCCCATTCATTGATAATGTTCTGTAGTACATGGGCTATTAAACTCATGAACACACTCACCCACACACAGGATAAACATGTACATATGATGCCCACTAGTGTGTGACATGCACACGTATGATGAATGCACCGAACTCCATAATATCAGTAAAGTAGGGAATCCATGATGCTAGGTGGAGTCTGGCAAAGACCCCACACACTCATCAAATCGCCAAATACCAGTATGGTACTGATGTCTGACTCCCAACTTGTAAGGAACCTGCCATCCTGTAACTGGGCTATTTTTGGTTCCTTCATCTTCCCAAACTTGGTTAAAATGTTAGAGTTGTCAAACTGTGAGTTAGGGTCCAGCCTGTAGATCAGCTGTCCCAGGTCAGGTGATTTGGCTACAATTTGGGTGAGAAATTGTACCAGGGAATTCTGGTACACCCTCTCCTCTTCTTCTCCCTGTCCTCATCATCACTCTTGTGGGTGGGCCTGGAGCACAAAGAAGGTAAAATGGAATAAGCCTCCTCCTTAGTGGAAAACCTTGTCAATCCTTAATTTGACCTGTCTCTCTGAGGGAATGCAGCACATTTTTTCCAACTAGGTCTCCTCATTCATTGGTTCACTCATTTTTCCAATGAATGATTGAATTCATCCATTCTTCCCTGTCTTTCTCTCTTCTTTCTTCCCTTCTTCCATGTCCCCCTTGATTGTAGAAATTTGAGCAGCAGGGCTGCATCCCCATGGGGCCGCCTTGTAAGGTTATGCTCCGAAATAACAACACAAAACTATTCATTTCAACACTGCCTGCCCCATTATTTTCAGCCTCTTAACCCATGTCTAATAATGTATGTTGCAGCACGAGGTGCGCTTAGAAGGAAAGATTTAGCATTTCTGACCTGGTGGCTGGCTGTATCGCCATCTGCCTCAGAGTACAGAGCTACCATTTCTGCCCATGGGAGAGGTGCATGGCATCTCTAAGCTCAATTCCTATTCCTCCCAGCATTCTCTTATGTTTATTCCACCCACCTATGTTCTAACCTTTCAGGCCAAACAGTTTCTTTATTTAATTAACCAATGACCTATACTCCATCATTACTCCTATTTCTGTTTAAACAAGAATGGAATCTTTAACTTTAACATGGCAAAATTACATATAACAAAACAGTTATCAAGCAAGAATTACAGTTACAATATTTATATCTATTTTATTTTTTATCATAACAATGGAAAACTATAACTATCTATCTCTTCTTCAATTCCATCAGAGACTCCAGAATAATACAGTATTACCTAAGCAAACAAAAAGTAAGCCATTTTCAAACTCTAGAAATGACAGAGACATCTCGCTGCCTGGACAGTCACCCAAAGTTCCTCTGTACCGTTGGTGTTTCCATCCTCAGCCTACAGGCCCATAGTTTCCAGCAGACATTTCCATGAAGCAGGAAATTTCAAAGGCAGTCACTATCTGCTTGTCTTGAAGAATGTTTTGCTGACCCTTTCCTGAATCAGGAACACGAAAAGATCATCTCGCCTTTAGGCAAGTTCAGTAGTCCTCTCTCTGAGTGTTTTCTGTGTACAGTTTATGCAACAATCCAGGCAAGAGCAGTTTCTTCCCCAAATGGCTATCAAACTCCATAAGGATCCTCTTTGATGCCCATCTTCTTCCTGAAGTAGATATGTGCTGCCAAGAGTAGAGTGTCTCACTGTCATGAAAAACCCTAAGGTACTAAAACATTAAATACCCTATTTTGTAGTCTAGAGAGATATGAATAATGCCTATCTAACTGAAATATATATATCTATGTAGCTAGAAAATCTAACTAACATGACTACAAACTTGACTATTATTTATGATTATCCATTAATAACCTATATACATTATATTTTTTAATGAACTACACAATCACAATACCTTAATTAAGATCAAAAATGCATATACATGTAACAAAATTGACCTAAAATCTCTATCAGTAAAGCAAAATCTATACTAATGCAAATATTCATATCTATATCACATCCCACTTTAAATGTAAAAGAACGTTCATAAGCCATATTTGGGAACATGGGTGCAGTTTTTTCTCTCCAAAATGCTTCCTGCTGAATGGTGGCATCATTATTGATTTATCTCAGTTGGCAGTTGAGCGAAGCAATTTTTTAAAGGTGTTCACAGCAACCTTTAAGTAGGGCGTGGTCCATCCTACCATATTAGGATAGAGGCATCCACAGACTATCACCCTCTGTGAAAACAAAATAGAAACTCCTTTCCAAAGCATCATGTCCTTAGATCCAAATTTCAAAGTCAAGGCATTTTCAAAATATCTATGTTGGATTATTTCAGCAGCTTTTATAAAGAAACATCTTTTAGCAGCTATTGCTACTGCCTCAAAATTCAAATGATTCAAAAAGAGCATAATAGCATACAATATCAAAATTCGCTGTGAATTTTCCATCTTTGTGCGCTTCAATTTAACCTCTATTTTGTTTATTTTTCCTTTTTATTTTTTGCCTTTTGAGACAGGTTCTCTGTATCTTTGACCTGGAATAACTCTGTATACCTGTCTGTCCTTGAAGTCTCAGAGATCTGCCTCTCTCTGCCTTTCAGGCATTGAGATTAAAGGTGTATGCTACTACACATTGAACTCACAAAGATCTGTTTGTCTCTGCCTTCAAGGCACTGGGATTAAAGGCGTGTGCTACCTCACCTTGAAGGTACAGAGGTCTATCTCCCTCTGCCTCCCATGTGTTGGGTTTACAGGTGTGTACTACCACACCCAACAACTCTCTTCCTTTTTTTAACTTTAAGAACTTCAAATTTTAGCCTGCACATATTTTTAACACACTGTAAATCATTTAAAAATTTTCTTTGTCTTTGAATCTCTCTTTACTCTATTTCTCTCTCTGTTTTTCTGACCACATGAGTCTTTCATTTACCAAGCAATCTCAGTAGGACTAAAGCCGTGGCTTTGCTGGCCAGATGTAGCCCATTCCTTAGCTTTCTGCCATTCCAACCTTGTGGCTGAGGTACCGAACAGGGCCGCATTCAGTGCCACAAGTCTACAGTGTTTCAAGGTCCTTGCCATCAAAGAGGCTGCAACAGACCACACTCAAGCCCTCTTTCTGTAGCTGGCCCTCCTTCCTCAAACAGTCAGAGTTTGCCCAGGCAGGATGGCCCAAAACCCGGCATTTTAAAACAACACAGTTCTTTTTTTCCTGCTACTGCTGAAACATACAAGCATTCAGTTGGCTTTTATCAACACCATTTAAATGTTTTGTGGCAGGACCTCTTAAGGGCTGCAGGGTTTGGCAGCTGAAGCTGAGTCAGCAAGCCTCTTTTAGATGAGAGCCCTTGCTTTCTTCTAGCAAGCAAAGCAGACCGAGAAATCGCTGCTACCAAGAAAACATGTTTTACTCTTTCCCAAGCTTTCTCAGGCTTTCAGTGGATTCAGTTGTCCACATGGCTGCAAGCCATTCTGTAGTTATTTGAGCAGCGAGGCTGTGTCCCCAGCACCACGGCCGCATGAAGGTTATGCCTGAAATAAATACACAAAAACTGCATTCTTTTAAACACTGCTGGCCCATTAGATTCAGCATTTTAACCCATTTCTAATAATCAGTGCAGTATAACTAGTTGCACTTACCAGGAAAAATTCAGCATGTCTGACATGGTGGCTGGCTGCATCGACATCTGCCTCAGAGAGCAGAGCTATGGCATCTGCCGGGGAGAGGGGAGCATGGCTTCTCTGAGCTCACTACCTCTTCCTCCCGGCATTCTATTTTGTTTACTCCACCTACCTATGTTCTAACCTACCAGCTGAAGCGGATTCTTTCTTTAATTAATCAATAAACTTCTTCTGTCACTTTATCCTTTCAACAGCTTGCCCATATAAATCTCCCATGTGTCTTCTGTTGTATAATCTTTCATTTGTAAAGAACTTGCACTCTCCGGGGAGGATTTTTCTGACATCTCTGTGGATGGAGATCATATGAGGAAGATCAGATGAGCAACCATGACAACTCTAATGCTGTAGAGTTAGGTGGACCAGAGATTGATGGCTGACATTCCTGTGCTATGCATCAGATGCCCCTGAACTCTGGCCCTGTTGACAGACAGGCACACATCAAATTGGTCACACATACTTAACTCATTCAGGTTCACAGATACTGTAAATGGAGTTTTAATTCTTCTCCTAAACTAATAAAAAAACCAAGATTAGGAGAAGAGAAGAGCCTGAAGTAAGGCCTCAAAATGGGTCATTTTGCAAAGGAAAGGTTACCTGCCTCCATGTATGCTGTCTCCCCCTTTTAGTCAAATCCATCCTTCCAGTGTCTAGCTCACAGCTAACCATAGGATTGAACCCAACTGCCTTTGATTTCTGAAATAAGTGCTGTCCCCTTAAGGTCTCATAAAAGCACAGGAAGGTTTGTAAGACTGTCCCAGCAACAATTTAAAGCAATTCTAAGACACCAAAGATGCAGCAAATTTGGTTAATTGGTAATATAGATCGTTCCGATGGGACAAAATAATTTAGAATTAAAAAAAAAAAAGATTGGTGTACTCACGATGAATTTATGTGATATGGCACACACAGGCTTCTGGTTCTGAATACTTCATGCTCGGTGGGTTTTGGAGATTGTCCTGACCCTGAACCTAGCTGGAGGCTTTGGGGCCTTGAAAGGACAAGACTTAATATTTCAGGACATCCTTGTACTTGGTGCCCACTGTTTACTGATTTCCTTACAGAGAATGAGCAGCCATCTACTCCTGCTGCCATGCCTTCCCCACATGAACAGAGAGAAGACCCTATACACACAGGTCGCTTGTATCACATGTGAAGGCATAAGTCACAAACAAACTCCCACAGCAGTTTAGAATTGTGATTAATAGAATGATTAGTTCTTGAAAGGGGAAAAACTTAGAGATCACAATCCCTGACAAAAGCCCTGTGCAGGATCAGAAAAGGAGCCTAGTAGCCGGAAGGGAAGCTGCCCTCTGCAGGATCAGAAAAGGAGCCTAGTAGCCAGAAGGGAAGCTCAAGCAAGAGATCAAGCTGAAGTTAGAAGTTGCTTTTTAAAAGAGAGAGAGACCACAACTCAATGGGCTGGTATCTCAGTGGCTATTCAGGAAACATCACAGAGAAAGGATCTGCTTCATGCATGAGAGTCACCGATGATTTCCCTTTAAGAAAAAAAAACCCACCAAAACTCCCAATAACATCATCAGCATTCAACAACATGTCTATGATTTCTTTGCCTTGCCTTTGATTGTGCAGTAAATGATGCTGATAGTTAATCTGTGCAATTAATGCAAATTTCCTTGTAACTGACTAGACAGAATTGACAGTTTATCTTAAACACAGCATGGAGTCACTCTACGATGGGACTGATTCATCATCACCTGTGTGCCAGTGACATAATTAAGATCTTTCCTTTGTCTATAAATCTCATTATGTTCAACATGATATGTTGTCATACAGATTTCTTAGGGTTTTGTCCCACTGGTGGTTTCCTTGGTATGCTTACATAATTTTTGCCAGATCCAATCAGTTTTGCCATGCACTCTCAGCTCCACGTCATTGTGTTCCCCTTATGTTCCAGTCCAGGCATTTTAGACCTCTTGTAACTGTTGTAAAAGTATCTCATGTTCCACCTAAATGATTTAGGGTTTTATTTAGGCTGGGTTTTATCTTCCATCACTGAGTTCATTGACTTTCCTTGGGCGTAATTCCTGGGACACTGAGCCTAACTCCTGGGGGATTCCTCCAGTTATTTCTCCTTGCTGAGACAGTTTACACTCTCACTATTACTGTGAGAGTGTTTCTGTAGCAAATATTCTTCTCAAGATGAGAAGAAACTTCAATATTACAATCCATTTGTTATTGTGATTTAAATACACACACACAAACACACACAAGTTAGTGCACATACACTGATGATATCTCAATTTATGGGGCCATTCTGAGGATGCCAAGATCGATATCTCTCGAGTGGTTCTCAGAAGGCCATAGGGTGACCCTCTCTAGGTACTTAGGCAGGGAGGAGAAGTTGACCGCACTGTGACATGTCCATAGAAACTATGTGTGCCTTGTCCCATAGTCAGACTGATGACTGACTATCTTGAAAACCACCATGGAACTTTTGTTTGGCAAATGATGGAGATCAATTCAGGGTCAAAATCAGAAAACTAGATGGAACTTCCAAGCTCCAGTGGAAGAGCAGATCGATGGAGAAAAAGAGCAAGGATGTCAGGAATATAAGGGCTTGGTCCACACTATGAGACACTGTGCCTGAACTAAGGGGATTTCAACTAATCCAGTGACCTGGGAATGAAAGATCATGGGATCAAACAGGAAGCTCTGAATGTGGCTGACAATTGGGGCAGACGGAGAAGCCAAAGATAATGGCACTTGCAATTGTCTGCATATCATACACTGGCTTTTTGTGATCATATTTTTTGTGGATGCATACCTTGCTAAATCTGGATGGATGAAGGGTGGGCTTGGACTTCCCACAGCTCAAAGTACCCTGCCCTCTATTTGGACTGGTGTTTGAGTGGAGAGGTTTATTTGCGGAGCAAGAAGAATGTGGGAGGAGGAAGAGAAGTGGAAAGTTTGATAATTATTATTATGAAGTAATGGAAAAATCAATAGAAAATAACCAATGAGGACATTGGAGCTAGGAAAAAAAAAACATTCAAGTGAGTTGTTGATTCACACCAAAAATTATTTTACAGAAAAAAAAAAACACATAAATGGGTTGAGTTACTTGGAAAATATGACTCATGTAATTGGGAAGAAGATTGGGGTTTTTATTTTGGGTCTTCATGGGGCTGTATGAGCAGCATTTTAGGACCTGTATGCTGGATATTTCTGGGGGTTAGTAGGGAAGAAACCTGGCTAGGAGGAGTTTTATGACATAAGTAGAGCCTTGATGATGTCACAAAGCTTTGGTTGGGGGTGGCAACTCTGTTCCACATGAAGCACTAGTCTTCTGTGAAGGTGGGCTTACTATCTTCACGGTGGCTGAGGAGGTCAGTCAGCTCTTGTGCTCCACAACTGTTCAACCGAATTTCCAGAAGATGGAATCTAGAGAGCCAAGATATTTTCTTTTGGTAAATATGTTTAGGAAGCAACTAGGACCTCTGTAGTCAAAGAAAGGTTTCTTTCAAATCTGCTCTGGGTCCAAAATTTATGTCGTTAACAGCTCCTATATTTGATAGCTGGGGGACGGTTAATGTCAGGTATTCTCCCCACTCTATCTTTGCTAAAAATGTCCAATTCCTCAGTCCACTTAAATGGCAAAGATCCTCTTTTTCCATATGTGTTTTAAAAGATAATTATTTCTAATAGGTGCTGTTGCACAGATTAATGTTTCTTTCTTTTGGCAGTTTGACTCACAGTACTCACTTCTCTAATGAAGATACAGAATATCTTTATGTAATCAACCTGGATCTGGATCAGGAGACACAATAGAGAGAGCCAGTGGACTGGAGTACCATGACCTTGGGCAGGTGGTTATAGATCAGCCAACTAACCAGTAGCTTGAGTGGTAAGGAGAGGAGTGGCTGTTCTTTGAATTCTTTGCCATCTGTTCAGATATTTCTTTCTCACTTTAGGTATAGGCATAGCTTCCTCTCTCATTGATATAGTAAGTCAGGAAGTAGGTTTCTCAGTAGAGGTCAATTTCATTTTGCAGCAGGAATATGTCTCTGATACACATATACTGAGCTGTAGACAAGAGTTTGATAATTTTCCTATTAATTTCTTAAGAACATATTCCATTTAGGTATCCAAATCTATTCAGCCCTGCCTTTTTCACCTGCTCCAAAGTTATTCCTAAAAAGAGCCTTGACCTCACATCCTCACCTTCTTATCCTTGCAGGCACTTATGGTGGAGGAAATCACTTTGTGTCTGATTTAAACTGAAGAGTTCTTCCTATGCAGAGATTGGCAGCTATGAAGCCCAAGCACAGAAACAGAGCCAAGAGACAGAGGAACAGGAGTGCTGTGGCCTATCTCAGAAAGTCTCCCGCCATGATGAAGATGCCTCTCAATATGAGTGGCATGCCACATCTCCAGAAGAAGAATGGGCCATCGCTCCAGAAGCAAAAACTTAGTAAGCCTTTTGAGGCCCTGGAGAATATTGTTGGCCGCAGAATTTCTCATGGCTGGAAGGAAGCCAATGAACCAGTCACCCATTGGAAAGCCATCATTCTAGATCAACTGCCAACATATCCCTCTCTCTATTTGTTGAAATATGATGGGATTGATTGTGTCTATGGCTTGGAGCTTCATAGTGATGAAAGGATTTTAAACCTGAAGATCCTGCCTAATAATGTGCCATTTCCTCAGGTGACAGACACTCATCTCTCAAACACCATAGTTGGCAGAGCAGTGAAACATACATTCATGGGCACAAATGGCTCTAAGAATGACTGGAACGGGATGGTCCTAGAAGAGGTGCCAATCATGAAGACCTGGTTTTATATTACCTACAAGAAAGATCCCGTCTTGTACATTTACCACCTCCTGGATGACTACCTGGAAGGCAACCTCCACATCATGCCAGGCTCTAAGGAAGAGTGGAGTGGCGTGGTCCCAGATGAGGTGCAGACCATAACGACCTGTTTCTACATTGTCAACGAGAATGATCCGGTCCTGTACCTTTACCACCATCATGATGATTCCATTGAAGGCAACCTCCACATCATGCCTGAATGTCCTCCAGTAGAGGTGACTTTGGAATTAGGCAGGGATTCCTTGGAGGGCAAAAGAGTGCAGTACAACAAAAAAGATGGAACCCAAGAGATAGGTAAAATTATTTGCCAAGTTCCCAACAAACCTTCTGTGTATTTCATCAAGTTTGATAATGACTTCCATATCTATGTCTATGATTTGGTGAAGATCTGTTAAAGTGAAATTCTCAAATTTTGAGGGGCAGACTTAATGCTCTCTTTGGGAATGTGTTTTTTCAGAGATACCTCAGGTCTTCTACGAATACTGGTATCTTTTCCAATGGATTATTCTTTCTCAAAGAATAAAAATTTGTTAACATGTTGTGTTATTTGGTCAATGATGGATTGTGTTTGGTGGATGGGGCATCACAGAAATACATGCCTCAAAACAAAGCAGGATTTATGGTCTTTTCCCCTTGGAGAGTAAAGGACTGGGGATGCGTGGTGTGGTAAAGGACAAGATGGCTGTCAAGGAAGCAGTGGAGAGGGGACAAAAAGTTGTATGATCTCGGGGCGGTATGAAGCTTGAGGGAAAACCATGTCAAATGGAAAGATGTGACCGATATCAGCCTGAGGTATTGGGACTTAAGAGGATAAAGAGTAGATTAATCAGGAAGGGACACAAATGTATACTCAAAATCAGAGAAAATTAGGTTTCATTTGATGAAAGGGTTAATTTGTACTGGCTGTAAGTCAAAGGATGTTTGATCTCCACTAGAGCATGTTGCTTAGTGAAAAGTGTCTCCGCTCAGTTGCTCTTCTCCAGTAAGTTGGACATCAAGCTACCTACTTAGTTTTGCCAGAATTCTGTCTGCCACCTACTTTGTCATGCCTGGATTCGGTATGCCTTGAACTCTCATAGGTCTTATCCATGCCATCCAACCCTTGTCAGTTCATTTAAATAATTGCCCTGCCATATCTGGAAAACAGTGTTCCCTTTCATTGATCATGTTCTGTAGTACTTGGACTATAAAACTCATGAACACACTCACCCACACACAGGATAAACATGTACATATGATGCCCACTAGTGTGTGACATGCACACATATGATGAATGCACCGAACTCCATAATATCAGTAAAGTAGGGAATCCATGATGCTAGGTGGAGTCTGGCAAAGACCCCACACACCCATCAAACCGCCAAATACCAGTATGGTACTGATGTCTGACTCCCATCCTGTAAGGAACCGGCTTTGCCCTATGTACATAACACACATCCGATCCCATACGGGTTTGCCAGGTCCTCTAGCACAAGGTAATGCAGAAATTGATCAATTATTGATTGGTAGTGTGCTTCAAGCCTCTGAATTTCATAAAAAACATCATGTTAATAGCAAAGTTTTGAAGAAAGAGTTTTCTATTACATGGCAACAAGCTAAGGAGATTGTGAAGAAATGCCCTACCTGCTCTTTCTATAACCAAACGCCACTGCCAGCAGGAGTTAATCCAAAGGGCACTCATAGAAATGAAATCTGGCAGATGGATGTGTTCCACTTTGCAGAATTTGGCAAATTGAAGTATGTTCATCACACCATCGACACTTTTTCAGGCTTTCAGTGGGCAACTGCTTTAAGTTCAGAAAAAGCTGATTCAGTAATCACTCATTTATTAGAAGTCATGGCTATCATGGGTATACCTACACAAATAAAGACAGATAATGGTCCTGCTTATGTCTCTAGGAAGATGAAACGGTTTTTTGATCATTACAATATCAAGCATGTTACAGGTATACCATACAATCCTACAGGTCAAGCAGTCATAGAAAGATCAAATCGAACTATAAAGGATATGTTGAACAAACAGAAAGGAGTGGAAAACACCCCTAGAAATAGGTTACATAATGCTTTGTTAACCTTGAATTTTCTCAACGCTAACGAGAAGGGAACGACGGCTGCAGAAAGACATTGGATAATGGAAAAGTCTGCTGAACTAAATCAACCAGTTTATTTCAAGGATGTACTGACCTCACAATGGAAGCCAGGAGATGTGCTGCGTTGGGGAAGGGGTTTTGCTCTTATCTCCACAGGTGAGGAAAAATTATGGATACCGTCAAAATTAATAAAGGTTCGGTTTGAGGAAGGGAAGTCACTTGGAAAAGATAAATAACAATTCATTCACAAGGATGACCGACGTACAGATGGTAAGGATTACTAATAGGATGGGGGCAGGGTTCTTTTCTTATCTCCACAGGAAAATATTCATCTCCAAAGAATTTGAGGGACCCTGAATATTTAATTACTGATGGATGGAAAATAGTTACGACCCATTAAACATCAACAATAAAATTCTATACATATCGTAAGTATTGATTTCATATATATATATATATATATATATATATATATATATATATATATATGTTTTATTGAACACTTCTTTATAAATGTGGAGAGCTGGTTTTGGAGTTGGACTATGGCTCAGTCCTTCTTCAATTCCAAGCCTGTTGATAAGAGGTATTTCAAAGTTTCTGTCTCAGGTCAGGAGCCATGAAATGGGACAGAATAAGAATAATTTTATACTTGATAAACTTTCTTTGCCTTCCCTCACATCTGTGTCTTTCTTTATATGTCAGTATAAGTCCTTGTTGTTAATGTTTAAATTTCCCATAACAAGCAACATATTTTCCTACAGTAATTTTTGAAGTTTCCAGGATGAAGATGGGGCCCCACAACATCAACTCAATCTGGTTTTTATGACGTCATGAATTTTTTTTTTAAGCACTAATTTTAGACCTGTTTTTTGGTACCAACTGCAAGAGACAATTTCATATGATGCACATTTTTGACAACGCTCTGGCCGGACCTTCTCAAAACACACAGAGACTAGTTATAATTTTCTTAAGTCAAAGGTTAATTTGGGAATTTTACCATCGTTTGCTTTCACAGGGGCCCCTAAGAAGAACGTCGCCCCCATGTCAGCTAGAAGCAATCTAAGAGGACGACGTCCCCTCTCCCAACAGAGTTTGCCCACAGGGTTAGGGACATCTTTTAGTGGTTGGTTTAGGAGTGAGGGGATGGGGAGATATTGTATGTAATTAGGGATAAAAAAAAAGGGGATTAACTGGGTTGATGGGATGATTGGTATTTGTGACTTACTGTTTTTAGAAAATTATGTTGGTACTGTTTCTTGTATATTGATATATTGAATATTGAATGTGAGTGTTCCTACCTCTATTTTGGTATAAGAGTATGCTTATATTGTATGGATAAATCTATCATATCACAATGTACATTTCTACCTCTGGTACTATTTATGTAATAACATTGTTTACATTTGATAAGTAATGACATTGTTTACAGGTGAAGATCATTGTCTTCATACATTGCACAATTGTTTATTCCCTTAGTTTTCAAATTAGATAGGTATTGAGGATTACATGTTTGTCATATTATTTTTAGGTTAATCAGGTCTTTTAGATACATAGAGATTATTTTCAGTATAGATAGTATAATCTTCAGCCTCTTTGAAGAGCTGTAGAAAATGGCCTTTAATCTAACCTAGAATTCTGTGCCATCGAGACACAATTTACTCCTGGCAACACCACTCTACTCCCGAGAGAACGTTGAGCACCAAAGACACTCCACTGGGAGCTTGTCTTCCTGGCAGAACTGGCCTTTGGGTTAAGAAAAACCCATACCTCAACTACTGACTAAGATATAAACAGGATTGTCTTATCTTGCCAAGACAGGGTAGGATAATCCTAAGAAAGTTCCTTGCATTTGAGAATGGTATGTCAGTTATGTTAGGCCTTAGCCAAAGTTGGTTGACTCAACATTGCAAACGAGATTTTGGGTGATTGCCCAGGCAGTCAGTTGTCTCTGTCATTTGTTGCACATTTTGGATATCTCTTTTTTGTTAAGTAATATTTACTCCCTTCTCAGATCTTTGATGGAGTTGAAGATTATTTAATTGTAGTTACTCTTTAGCAAAACTTTTGCTCTCAATATTGTTTGTTATATTTATCATTTGTTATTATTGTTATAGTTATATTTGGTTTAGTTGTGTCTTATTTAGACAAAAGGGGGAGATGAAGGGGTTAAATCAGCTCCCTTTAGAGGGCGGGGTTTGCCTCAGGCGAATCCCTGCCAATAAAGGGTGCGCGGAGAGGCGGCTCGCCCCTTTTTTGTTCCTCGCTACCTGTGCTACGCTGGAACTTTGGTTCAGTAAGTTTAACAATAAACTGGTAAATATTCTTTGATATCTGCATTGCCTTTATTTTGTCAGTTCCTTTTCTGCTTCAGCTGTTAATTCTCTGGGACTGTTTAAATCTTTATCACCATCCAAGGTCTTGTTCAAATGAATTATTAGATCAGGTGTTATCCCAATAGTTGGTCGTAAACAGGAAATGTCTCCTAACAGTCTTTGAAAGTCATTGAGAGTCCGTAAGCGATCTCTCCAAATTTGTGCCTTCTGTGTCTTAATTTTTTGCAAACCTATTCTATAACCTAAATAATTAACAGAATCTCCCTTCTGAATCTTTTCAGGAGCAATTTGCAATCCCCATTTAGGTAACAGTATCTGTATTTCTTCAAACAGTCTGTTCAAGGTATCTATGTTTGAATCAGATAACACTATGTCGTCCATGTAATGGTATACAATAGATTTGGGAAATTTCTTGCGTATTATTTGCAATGGTTGGTTCACAAAATATTGGCACAGGGAGGGGCTATTTAACATACCCTGGGGGAGGACGGTCCAGTGGTACCTCCTCGAAGGTTGAGAATTGTTATAAGTAGGCACTGTGAAGGCAAATTTTTCTCTATCTTCTTTTTGCAAAGGTATAGTGAAAAAACAATCCTTTAAATCAATAACTATGAGAGGCCATCCTTTTGGTAATAAAGAGGGCAACGGAATTCCAGATTGCAGAGGGCCCATAGGTTGAATAACCTTGTTGATGGCCCTGAGATCTGTCACCATTCTCCATTTACCTGATTTTTTCTTAACCACAAATACAGGAGAATTCCAAGGGCTGGTAGATTCTTCTATATGTCCAGCATCTAGTTGCTCTTGTACCAGCTGTTCTAAAGCCTGTAGCTTTTCCTCAGCTAAAGGCCATTGCTTTGTCCATATTGGTTTCTCAGTCAACCATTTTAGAGGCAAGGCTGTTGGTATTTCTGAAGGGACATCAATTGCTTGTTCCTGCACAGCCCTAATGGCCGGTTTTGTCCTTTTGTAATAACTTTTAATATTCCTTTCAGAAATATGGGCTCTAGAAGTAGCAGGAATGTTAATTTGAGTATTCCATTGTTGTAATAGGTCACGACCCCATAAATTCATTGCAATATTGGCTACATAAGGCCTTAATTTTCCTATTTGTCCCTCAGGCCCTATACATTCAACCCATCTCGTGCTCTGCCTTACTCGACATAGGGTTCCAATTCCCAGGAGCTGAACATTTACATTCGGAAGAGGCCAATATGGATGCCAAGATTCTGGGGTAATGATACTTACATCAGCACCTGTGTCCAGTAGGCCAGTAATAAAAATGCCATTTACACACACTCTCAGCTTAGGTCTTTGATCATTTATAGAAGTTTGCCAAAACACACGTAACTCATCTTTCTGATTACTATTGCTTGTAACAGTAGGCATGTGGCTTTCTAATTGTCCTGACGAGGCATGTTCTCTGCAGAAACTGGGAATGTCTGAACCATGTTTGCCATGGGGGCCTGAGAGGCCCCCCCCTCTCACGTTTCCCATCTGTATCAGGTTGCCTTGTCTATCTCTTGTAGACCTGCATTCATTTGTCCAGTGTCTGCCCTTCCCACATCTTCTACATAAACCTGAAGGCTGATTCCTTCTATTCCTGTTATTTCTAGAAGACGCATTATTATTATTTCTGAAAACCCATTGTTTACAATTCCCTTTCATATGACCATTTTGCCACAATTAAAACATTTGGTATTCTGGTGTCTCCTTTTACCATTGGAAATTGCTTCTTCTACCCATGCTTCAGTGCCATAGTCAAATGTGTCAACATCTAGTGTATGCAAGACCCATTCTTCCAAGGACGCTGATCTGAACATTAAAGGCCTCAAGATCCTTTTGCATTCCACATTAGCATTTTCGTAAGCCAAAGACTCAATTATTATACGTCTTGCTTCTGGGTCAGGTATCCCCATTTGTACAGCCTTAGTTAATCCTTGTAAAAAGTCACTAAAGGGTTCTCTCTGACCCTGTTTAACTGTGACAAATGATTCCATTCTCTGTCCTGGGTCTTGTACTCTGTCCCAAGCCCTTAAGGCTGCTGTAGTACACATGGAGAGTATGTTTTCATCCAAATTAGCTTGTTCCTGAGGGTCTGAAAAGAGCCCTTCACCTAGAATTTTATCTAGGGAAACGTCAATTCCCTTCACCTTTTCCTGCTGTTCTAAAAGTCTAGCCTCTTGCCTGAATAAGCATTTCCATTTTAATTGCGGTCCACTCTCAAGGACCGCGGAGCTCAGCTGGAGCCAGTCCAAGGGGGTTGCTTTGCTTGTTGTGGCCCAAGATTTTAGCATCTCTTTAACAAAAGGGGAGTGCATCCCAAAAGACATGATGGCCTGTTTAATTTCTTTGAGATCATTCATACGGACAGGCTCCCATGTATCTTCCTTGATGACCCTAGGGTTTCTGGAACCAACCACCTTTTCTGTTGTTATTACAGGAAAGGCATGTAGAGCTGTAGGTAGAGCTTTGTGAAAATTTTCCCGGAGGGATTTATCCACAGATGTAGTTAAAATTTGCCTTTCTACCCTTTGCTCTTCTTCATCAGAATTTAGAAATTCCTCAATCTTTTCAATTCTATTCACCATTGCTTTTTGTAATGTCTGAATCTCCTGCCCAGAATTATGTTCTAAAGCCTTCATTGAGGATTCTAGAGTATGAAATTTGTCCAGTAGAGATAACTTGTCATCTTTGGACATAATTTTTATGGCATAAACCGTGCCTTCTTGTATTGACAATCTTTCCGCCAATCTGTCATAAGCTTTAGACAAAATTCGATTGTCACATTCAGCAGTTTTGATTCTCTCAGTTAACGTTTCAGTTCCTACAGAAAGGGACTGCTGAAACTTACGATCTAATTCAGCTGTTCCTTCTTCCATAGTAATGAATTTCTCCTTAACATCAGAAAGGGACTGCTGAAACTTACGATCTAATTCAGCTGTTCCTTCTTCCATAGTAATGAATTTCTCCTTAACATCAGAAAGGGACTGCTGAAACTTACGATCTAATTCAGCTGTTCCTTCTTCCATAGTAATGAATTTCTCCTTAACATCAACCTGTACTTTTTCTAGATTTTGCTCAGTTAACCAAGTCATGTTAAACAAAGATTTGTTTTCTTCCTGGAGAACTTCAAACTGATTCTTGAGAAGATTGTTGTCGCTCTCAATAGTTTTCAAACGTTCAACCTCTGCCTTAAGAGATTTGATCATTTTCCTATTATCAAACCAAATAGTGCTAAGGAAAATTAAGAATCCCAGGAATATCCATATATGTGGTGTTGTAGACAGCTCTTGTAAGATCTCCCAAATGGTGCACTCAAAAGAACTATTGAAATAGGCTGCGGTCACGTTCTCAGACATTATTTAGAAAAGAAAAAGTTCTCTTACCTGTAATAAGTGGTTCCTGCCAGTGGTGGCGAAAGAGTCCAGTTGAATCCACGTGTCCTAAATCTGAAATAAAACGACTCAAAAACAAAATTGAAACAGACACCAGGCTGATAAGTATTTTTTGCCGGGGCTCTCAGGCTGCTGTCACGTGACCTGAGCGCTGGTGGCGGTGGGAGGGGGAGCAGCAGACACAGGCAGCGCGCGCGCCGGCGGGCGGGCACGGGAAATCTGGCCGGGGCGGCTCGGAACAGAGGCTTAGGCGCTGTTAAAAAGGCTCTGTCGATATCAAACTCACTGCTTGATACTCTAACAAGCAGCAGGGAAAATCGAGTCGCTCAGAATCTCAGCTGTTTCAGCACGCGCCCAGAGAGACTGCTCAGAATCTCAACTTCTTCCGCGCGCGCCCAGAGAGACCGCCACAGCGACCAGGGGTGCAAGAGACTCCGATTCGGGGCCGGTTCTCGGCAAACCACATGGGGCAGGCGCCAGATGTTCCCGCACAAAATAAAGGCAATACAGATATCAAAGAATATTTACCAGTTTATTGTTAAACTTACTGAACCAAAGTTCCAGCGTAGCACAGGTAGCGAGGAACAAAAAAGGGGCGAGCCGCTTCTCCGCGCACCCTTTATTGGCAGGGATTCGCCTGAGGCAAACCCCACCCTCTAAATGGAGCTGATTTAACCCCTTCACTTGGGCTATAAAACTCATGAACACACTCACCCACACACAGGATAAACATGTACATATGATGCCCACTAGTGTGTGACATGCACACATATGATGAATGCACCGAACTCCATAATATCAGTAAAGTAGGGAATCCATGATGCTAGGTGGAGTCTGGCAAAAACCCCACACACCCATCAAACCGCCAAATACCAGTATGGTACTGATGTCTGACTCACATCCTGTAAGGAACCTGCCATCCTGTAACTGGGCTATTTTTGGTTCCTTCATCTTCACAAACTTGGTTAAAATGTTAGAGTTGTCAAACTGGGAGTTAGGGTCCAGCATGTAGATCAGCTGTCCCAGGTCAGGTGATTTGGCTACAATTTGGGTGAGAAATTGTACCAGGGAATTCTGGTACACCCTCTCCTCTTCTTCTCCCTGTCCTCATCATCACTCTTGTGGGTGGGCCTGGAGCACAAAGAAGGTAAAATGGAATAAGCCTCCTCCTTAGTGGAAAACCTTGTCAATCCTTAATTTGACCTGACTCTCTGAGGGAATGCAGTACATTTTTTCCTACTAGGTCTCCACATTCATTGGTTCACTCATTTTTCCAAGGAATGATTGAATTCATCCATTCTTCCTTGTCTCTCTCTCTTCTTTCTTCCCTTCTTCCATTTACACCTTGATTGTAGAAATTTGAGCAGCAGGGCTGCATCCCCATGGGGCCGCCTTGTAAGGTTATGCTCCGAAATAACAACACAAAACTATTCATTTCAACACTGCCTGCCCCATTATTTTCAGGCTGTTAACCCATGTCTAATAATGTATGTTGCAGCACGAGGTGCGCTTAGAAGGAAAGATTTAGCATGTCTGACCTGGTGGCTGGCTGTATCGCCATCTGCCTCAGAGTGCAGAGCTACCATTTCTGCCCATGGGAGAGGTGCATGGCATCTCTAAGCTCAATTCCTATTCCTCCCAGCATTCTCTTATGTTTATTCCACCCACCTATGTTCTAACCTTTCAGGCCAAACAGTGTCTTTATTTAATTAACCAATGACCTATACTCCATCATTCCTCCTATTTCTGTTTAAACAAAAACGGAATCTTTAACTTTAACATAGCAAAATTACATATAACAAAACAGTTATCAAGCAAGAATTACAGTTACAATATTTATATCTATTTTATCTTTTATCATAACAATGGAAAACTATAACTATCTCTCTATTCTTCAACTCCATCAGAGACTCCAGAATAATACAGTATTACCTAAGCAAACAAAAAGTAAGCCATTTTCAAACTCTAGAAATGACAGAGACATCTCGCTGCCTGGACAGTCACCCAAAGTTCCTCTGTACAGTTGGTGTTTCCATCCTCAGGCTACAGGCCCATAGTTTCCAGCAGACATTTCCATGACGCAGGAAATTTCAAAGGCAGTCACTATCTGCTTGTCTTGAAGAATGTTTTGTTGACCCTTTCCTGAATCAGGAACACGGAAAGATCATCTGACCTTTAGGCAAGTTCAGTAGTCCTCTCTCTGAGTGTTTTCTGTGTACAGTTTATGCAACAATCCAGGCAAGAGCAGTTTCTTCCCCAAATGGCTATCAAACTCCATAAGGATCCTCTGTGATGCCCATCTTCTTCCTGAAGTAGATATGTGCTGCCAAGAGTAGAGTGTCTCACTGTCATGAAAAACCCTAAGGTACTAAAACATTAAATAGTCTATTTTGTAGTCTAGAGAGTTATGAATAATGCCTATCTACCTGAAATATATATATATATATATATATATATATATATATATATATATATGTAGCTAGAAAAATCTAACTAACATGACTACAAACTTGACTATTATTAATGATTATCCATTAATAACCTATATACATTATATTTTTAAATGAACTACACAATCACAATACCTTAATTGAGATCAAAAATGCATATACATATAACACAATTGACCTAAAATCTCTATCAGTAAAGCAAAATCTATACTAATGCAAATATTCATATCTATATCACATCCCACTTTAAATGTAAAAGAACGTTTATAAGCCATATTTGGGAACGTGGGTGCAGTTTCTTCTCTCCAAAATGCTTCCTGCTGAATGGTGGCATCATTATTGTTTTATCTCAGTTGGCAGTTGAGCGAAGCAATTTTTTAAAGGTGTTCACAGCAACCTTTAAGTAGGGCGTGGTCCATCCTACCATATTAGGATAGAGGCATCCACAGACTATCACCCTCTGTGAAAACAAAATAGAAACTCCTTTCCAAAGCATCATGTCCTTAGATCCAAATTTCAATGACAAGGCATTTTCAAAATATCTATGTTGGATTATTTCAGCAGCTTTTATAAAGAAACATCTTTTAGCAGCTATTGCTACTGCCTCAAAATTCAAATGATTCAAAAAGAGCATAATAGCATACAATATCAAAATTCGCTGTGAATTTTCCATCTTTGTGCGCTTCAATTTAACCTCTATTTTGTTTATTTTTCCTTTTTATTTTTTGCCTTTTGAGACAGGTTCTGTGTATCTTTGACCTGGAATAACTCTGTATACCTGTCTGTCATTGAAGTCTCAGAGATCTGCCTCTCTCTGCCTTTCAGGCATTGGGATTAAAGGTGTATGCTACTACACATTGAACTCACAAAGATCTGTTTATCTCTGCCTTCAAGGCACTGGGATAAAAGGCCTGTGCTACCTCACACTGAAGGTACAGAGGTCAATCTCCCTCTGCCTCCCATGTGTTGGGTTTACAGGTGTGTACTACCACACCCAACAACTCTCTTCCTTTTTTTAACTTTAAGAACTTCAAATTTTAGCCTGCACATATTTTTAACACACTGTAAATCATTTAAAAATTTTCTTTGTCTTTGAATATCTCTTTACTCTATTTCTCTCTCTGTTTTTCTGACCACATGAGTCTTTCATTTACCAAGCAATCTCAGTAGGACTAAAGCCGTGGCTTTGCTGGCCAGATGTAGCCCATTCCTTAGCTTTCTGCCATTCCAACCTTGTGGCTGAGGTACCAAACAGAGCCGCATTCAGTGCCACAAGTCTACAGTGTTTCAAGGTCCTTGCCATCAAAGAGGCTGCAACAGACAACACTCAAGCCCCCTTTCTGTAGCTGGCCCTCCTTCCTCAAACAGTCAGAGTTTGCCCAGGCAGGATGGCCCAGAAAGCCGGCATTTTAAAACAAAACAGTTTTTTTTCCTGCTACTGCTGAAAACATACAAGCATTCCGTTGGCTTTTATCAACACCATTTAAATGTTTTGTGGCAGGACCTCTTAAGGGCTGCAGGGTTTTGCAACTGAAGCTGAGTCAGCAAGCCTCTTTTAGATGAGAGCCCTTGCTATCTTCTAGCAAGCAGAGCAGACCGAGAAATCGCTGCTACCAAGAAAACATGCTTTACTCTTTCCCAAGCTTTCTCAGGCTTTCAGTGGATTCAGTTGTCCACAAGGCTGCAAGCCATTCTGTAGTTATTTGAGCAGCGAGGCTGTGTCCCCAGCACCACGACCGCATGAAGGTTATGCCTGAAATAAATAAACCAAAACTTTATTCTTTTAAACACTGCTGGCCCATTAGATTCAGCATTTTAACCCATTTCTAATAATCAGTGTAGTATAACGAGGTGCACTTACCAGGAAAAATTCAGCATGTCTGACATGGTGACTGGCTGCATCAACATCTGCCTCAGAGAGCAGAGCTATGGCATCTGCCGGGGAGAGGGGAGCATGGCTTCTCTGAGCTCACTACCTCTTCCTCCCGCCATTCTATTTTGTTTACTCCACCTACCTATGTTCTAACCTACCAGCTGAAGCGGATTCTTTCTTTAATTAATCAATAAACTTCTTCTGTCACTTTATCCTTTCAACAGCTTGCCCATATAAATCTCCCATGTGTCTTCTGTTGTATAATCTTTCATTTGTAAAGAACTTGCACTCTCCGGGGAGGATTTTTCTGACATCTCTGTGGATGGAGATCATATGAGGAAGATCAGATGAGCAACCATGACAACTCTAATGCTGTAGAGTTAGGTGGACCAGAGATTGATGGCTGACATTCCTGTGCTATGCATCAGATGCCCCTGAACTCTGGCCCTGTTGACAGACAGGCAGACATCTAGTTGGTCACACATACTTAAGTCATTCGGTTTCACAGATACTGTAAATGGAGTTTTAATTCTTCTCCTAAACTAATAAAAAAACCAAGATTAGGAGAAGAGAAGAGCCTGAAGTAAGGCCTCAAAATGGGTCATTTTGCAAAGGAAAGGTTACCTGCCTCCATGTATGCTGTCTCCCTTTCTTAGTCAAATCCATCCTTCCAGTGTCTAGCTCACAGCTAACCATAGGATTGAACCCAACTGTCTTTGATTTCTGAAATAAGTGCTGTCCCCTTAAGGTCTCATAACAGCACAGGAAGGTTTGTAAGACTGTCCCAGCAACAATTTAAAGCAATTCTAGGACACCAACGATTCAGCAAATTTGGTTAATTGGTAATATAGATCGTTCTGATGGGACAAAATAATTTAGAATTAAAAAAAAAGATTGGTGTACTCACGATGAATTTATGTGATATGGCACACACAGGCTTCTGGTTCTGAATACTTCATGCTCGGTGGGTTTTGGAGATTGTCGTGACCCTGAACCTAGCTGGAGGCTTTGGGGCCTTGAAAGGACAAGACTTAATATTTCAGGACATCCTTGTACTTGGTCCCCACTGTTTACTGATTTCCTTACAGAGAATGAGCAGCCATCTACTCCTGCTGCCATGCCTTCCCCACATGAACAGAGAGAAGACCCTATATACACAGGTCGCTTGTATCACATGTGAAGGCATAAGTCACAAACAAACTCCCACAGTTTAGAATTGTGATTAATAGAATGATTAGTTCTTGAAAGGGGAAAAACTTAGAGATCACAATCCCTTACAAAAGCCCTCTGCAGGATCAGAAAAGGAGCCTAGTAGCCGGAAGGGAAGCTCAAGCAAGAGATCAAGCTGAAGGTAGAAGTTGCTTTTTAAAAGAGAGAGAGACCACAACTCAATGGGCTGGTATCTCAGTGGCTATTCAGGAAACATCACAGAGAAAGGATCTGCTTCATGCATGAGAGTCATCGATGATTTCCCTTTAAGAAAAAAAACCATCAAAACTCCCAATAACATCATCAGCATTCAACAACATGTCTCTGATTTCTTTGCCTTGCCTTTGATTGTGCAGTAATGATGCTGATAGTTAATCTGTGCAATTAATGCAAATTTCCTTGTAACTCACTAGACAGAATTGACAGGTTATCTTAAACACAGCAGGGAGTCACTCTACGATGGGACTGGTTCATCATCACCTATGTGCCAGTGACATAATTAAGATCTTTCCTTTGTCTATAAATCTCATTATGTTCAACATGATATGTTGTCATACAGATTTCTTAGGGTTTTGTCCCACTGGTGGTTTCCTTGGTATGCTTACATAATTTTTGCCAGATCCAATCAGTTTTGCCATGCACTCTCAGCTCCACGTCATTGTGTTCCCCTTATGTTCCAGTCCAGGCATTTTAGACCTCTTGTAACTGTTGTAAGTGTATCTCATGTTCCACCTAAATGATTTAGGGTTTTATTTAGGCTGGGTTTTATCTTCCATCACTGAGTTCATTGACTTTCCTTGGGCGTAATTCCTGGGACACTGAGCCTAACTCCTGGGGGATTCCTCCAGTTATTTCTCCTTTCTTAGATAGTGTACACTCTCACTATTACTTTGAGAGTGTTTCTGTAGCAAATATTCTTCTCAAGATGAGAAGAAACTTCAATATTACAATCCATTTGTTATTGTGATTTAAATATACACACACAAACACACACAAGTTAATGCACATACACTGATGATATCTCAATTTATGGGGCCATTCTGGGGATGTCAAGATCGATATCTCTCGAGTGGTTCTCAAAAGGCCATAGGGTGACCATCTCTACGTACTTAATCAGGGAGGAGAAGTTGACCGCACTGTGACATGTCCCTAGGAACTATGTGTGCCTTGTCCCATAGTCAGACGGATGACTGACTATCTTGAAAAGCACCATGGAACTTTTGTTTGGCAAATGATGGAGATCAAGTGAGGGTCAAAATCAGAAAACTAGATGGAGCTTCCAAGCTCCAGTGAAGAGCAGATTGATGGAGAAAAAGAGCAAGGATGTCAGGAATATAAGGGCTTGGTCCACACTATGAGACACTGTGCCTGAACTAAGGGGATTTCAACTAATCCAGTGACCTGGGAATGAAAGATCATGGGATCAAACCGGAAGTTCTGAATGTGGCTGACAATTGGGGCAGACAGAGAAGCCAAAGATAATGGCACTTGCAATTGTCTGCATATCATACACTGGCTTTTTGTGATCATATTTTTTGTGGATGCATACCTTGCTAAATCTGGATGGATGAAAGGTGGGCTTGGACTTCCCACAGCTCAAAGTACCCTGCCCTCTATTTGGACTGGTGTTTGAGTGGAGAGGTTTATTTGCGGAGCAAGAAGAATGTGGGAGGAGGAAGAGAAGTGGAAAGTTTGATAATTATTATTATGAAGTAATGGGAAAATCAATAGAAAATAACCAATGAGGACATTGGAGCTAGGAAAAAAAAAACATTTATGTGAGTTGTTGATTAAGACCAAAAATTATTTTACAGAAAAAAAAAAAACACATAAAGGGGTTGAGTTACTTGGAAAATATGACTCAAGTAATTGGGAAGAAGATTGGGGTTTTTATTTTGGGTCTTCATGGGGCTGTATGAGCAGCATTTTAGGACCTGTATGCTGGATATTTCTGGGGGTTAGTAGGGAAGAAACCTGGCTAGGAGGAGTTTTATGACATAAGTAGAGCCTTGATGATGTCACAAAGCTTTGGTTGGGGGTGGCAACTCTGTTCCACATGAAGCACTAGTCTTCTGTGAAGGTGGGCTTACTATGTTCACGGTGGCTGAGGAGGTCAGTTCAGCTCTTGGGCTCCACAATTGTTCAACCGAATTTCCAGAAGTTGGAATCTAGAGAGCCAAGATATTTTCTTTTGGGTAAATATGTTTAGGAAGCAACTAGGACCTCTGTAGTCAAAGAAAGGTTTCTTTCAAATCTGCTCTGGGTCCAAAATTTATGTCGTTAACAGCTCCTATATTTGATAGCTGGTGGACGGTTAATGTCAGGTATTCTCCCCACTCTATCTTTGCTAAATATGTCCAATTCCTCCGTCCACTTAAATGGCAAAGATCCTCTTTGTCCATATGTGTTTTTAAAGATAATTATTTCTAATAGGTGCTGTTGCACAGATTAATGTTTCTTTCTTTTGGCAGTTTGACTCACAGTACTCACTTCTCTAATGAAGATACAGAATATCTTTATGTAATCAACCTGGATCTGGATCAGGAGACACAATAGAGAGAGCCAGTGGACTGGAGTGCCATGACCTTGGGCAGGTGGTTATAGATCAGCCAACTAACCAGTAGCTTGAGTGGTAAAAAGAGGAGTGGCTGTTCTTTGAATTCTTTGCCATCTGTTCAGATATTTCTTTCTCACTTTAGATATAGGCATAGCTTCCTCTCTCATTGATATAGTAAGTCAGGAAGTAGGTTTCTCAGTAGAGGTCAATTGCATTTTGCAGCAGGAATATGTCTCTGATACACATATACTGAGCTGTAGACAAGAGTTTGATAATTTTCCTATTAATTTCTTAAGAACATATTACATTTAGGTGTCCAAATCTATTCAGCCCTGCCTTTTTCACCTGCTCCAAAGTTATTCCTAAAAACAGCCTTGACCTCACATGCTCACCTTCTTATCCTTGCAGGCACTTATGGTGGAGGAAACCACTTTGTGTCTGATTTAATCTGAAGAGTTCTTCCTATGCAGAGATTGGCAGCTATGAAGCCCAAGCACAGAAACAGAGCCAAGAGACAGTGGAACAGGAGTGCTGTGGCCTATCTCAGAAAGTCTCCCGCCATGATGAAGATGCCTCTTAGTATGAGTTGCATGCCACCTCTCCAGAAGAAGAATGGGCCATCGCTCCAGAAGCAAAAACTTAGTAAGCCTTTTGAGGCCCTGGAGAATATTGTTGGCCGCAGAATTTCTCATGGCTGGAAGGAAGCCAATGAACCTGTCACCCATTGGAAAGCCATCATTCTAGATCAACTGCCAACATATCCCTCTCTCTATTTGTTGAAATATGATGGGATTGATTGTGTCTATGGCTTGGAGCTTCATAGTGATGAAAGGATTTTAAACCTGAAGATCCTGCCTAATAATGTGCCATTTCCTCAGGTGACAGACACTCATCTCTCAAACACCATAGTTGGCAGAGCAGTGAAACATACATTCTTGGGCACAAATGGCTCTAAGAATGACTGGAACGGGATGGTCCTAGAAGAGGTGCCAATCATGAAGACCTGGTTTTATATTACCTACAAGAAAGATCCGGTCTTGTACATTTACCACCTCCTGGATGACTACCTGGAATGCAACCTCCACATCATGCCAGGCTCTAAGGAAGAGTGGAGTGGCGTGGTCCCAGATGAGGTGCAGACCATAACGACCTGTTTCTACATTGTCAACGAGAATGATCCGGTCCTGTACCTTTACCACCATCATGATGATTCCATTGAAGGCAACCTCCACATCACGCCTGAATATCCTCCAGTAGAGGTGACTGTGGAATTAGACAGGGATTCCTTGGAGGGCAAAAGAGTGCAGTACAACAAAAAAGATGGAACCCAAGAGATAGGTAAAATTATTTGCCAAGTTCCCAACAAACCTTCTGTGTATTTCATCAAGTTTGATAATGACTTCCATATCTATGTCTATGATTTGGTGAAGATCTGTTAAAGTGAAATTCTCAAATTTTGAGGGGCAGACTTAATTCTCTCTGTGGGAATATGTTTTTTCAGAGATACCTCAGGTCTTCTATGAATCCTGGTAGCCTTTCCAATGGATTATTCTTTCTCAAAGAATAAAAATTTGTTAACATGTTGTGTTATTTGGTCAATAATGGATTGTGTTTGGTGGATGGGGCATCACAGAAATACATGCCTCAAAACAAAGCAGGATTTATGGTCTTTTCCCCTTGGAGAGTAAAGGACTGGGGATGCGTGGTGTGGTAAAGGACAAGATGGCTGTCAAGGAAGCAGTGGAGAGGGGACAAAAAGTTGTATGATCTCGGGGCGGTATGAAGCTTGAGGGAAAACCATGTCAAATGGAAAGATGTGACCGATATCAGCGTGAGGTATTGGGACTTATGAGGATAAAGAGTAGATTAATCAGGAAGAGACACAAATGTATACTCAAAATCAGAGAAAATTAGGTTTCATTTGATGAATGGTTTAATTCGTACTGGCTGTAAGTCAAAGGATGTTTGATCTCCACTAGAGCATGTTGCTTAGTGAAAAGTGTCTCCGCTCAGTTGCTCTTCTCCAGTAAGTTGGACATCAAGCTACCTACTTAGTTTTGCCAGAATTCTGTCTGCCACCTATTTTGTCATGCCTGGATTCGGTATGACTTGAACTCTCATAGGTCTTATCCATGCCTTCCAACCCTTGTCAGTTCATTTAAATAATTGCCCTGCCATATCTGGAAAACAGTGTTCCCATTCATTGATCATGTTCTGTAGGACTTGGGCTATAAAACTCATGAACACACTCACCCACACACAGGATAAACATGTACATATGATGCCCACTATGTGTGACATGCACACATATGATGAATGCACCGAACTCCATAATATCAGTAATGCAGGGAATCCATGATGCTACGTGGAGTCTGGCAAAGACCCCACACACCCATCAAATCGCCAAATACCAGTATGGTACTGATGTCTGACTCACATCCTGTAAGGAACCTGCCATCCTGTAACTGGGCTATTTTTGGTTCCTTCATCTTCACAAACTTGGTTAAAATGTTAGAGTTGTCAAACTGGGAGTTAGGGTCCAGCATGTAGATCAGCTGTCCCAGGTCAGGTGATTTGGCTACAATTTGGGTGAGAAATTGTACCAGGGAATTCTGGTACACCCTCTCCTCTTCTTCTCCCTGTCCTCATCATCACTCTTGTGGGTGGGCCTGGAGCACAAAGAAGGTAAAATGGAATAAGCCTCCTCCTTAGTAGAAAACCTTGTCAATCCTTAATTTGACCTGACTCTCTGAGGGAATGCAGCACATTTTTTCCTACTAGGTCTCCTCATTCATTGGTTCACTCATTTTTCCAAGGAATGATTGAATTCATCCATTCTTCCTTGTCTCTCTCTCTTCTTTCTTCCCTTCTTCCATTTCTCCCTTGATTGTAGAAATTTGAGCATCAGGGCTGCATCCCCATGGGGCCGCCTTGTAAGGTTATGCTCCGAAATAACAACACAAAACTATTCATTTCAACACTGCCTGCCCCATTATTTTCAGTCTCTTAACACATGTCTAATAATGTATGTTGCAGCACGAGGTGCGCTTAGAAGGAAAGATTTAGCATGTCTGACCTGGTGGCTGGCTGTATCGCCATCTGCCTCAGAGTGCAGAGCTACCATTTCTGCCCATGGGAGAGGTGCATGGCATCTCTAAGCTCAATTCCTATTCCTCCCAGCATTCTCTTATGTTTATTCCACCCACCTATGTTCTAACCTTTCAGGCCAAACAGTTTCTTTATTTAATTAACCAATGACCTATACTCCATCATTACTCCTATTTCTGTTTAAACAAGAACGGAATCTTTAACTTTAACATAGCAAAATTACATATAACAAAACAGTTATCAAGCAAGAATTACAGTTACAATATTTATATCTATTTTATCTTTTATCATAACAATGGAACACTATAACTATCTATCTATTCTTCAACTCCATCAGAGACTCCAGAATAATACAGTATTACCTAAGCAAACAAAAAGTAAGCCATTTTCAAACTCTAGAAATGACAGAGACATCTCGCTGCCTGGACAGTCACCCAAAGTTCCTCTGTACCGTTGGTGTTTCCATCCTCAGCCTACAGGCCCATAGTTTCCAGCAGACATTTCCATGAAGCAGGAAATTTCAAAGGCAGTCACTATCTGCTTGTCTTGAAGAAAGTTTTGCTGACCCTTTCCTGAATCAGGAACACGAAAAGATCATCTCACCTTTAGGCAAGTTCAGTAGTCCTCTCTCTGAGTGTTTTCTGTGTACAGTTTATGCAACAATCCAGGCAAGATCAGTTTCTTCCCCAAATGGCTATCAAACTCCATAAGGATCCTCTGTGATGCCCATCTTCTTCCTGAAGTAGATATGTGCTGCCAAGAGTAGAGTGTCTCACTGTCATGAAAAACCCTAAGGTACTAAAGCATTAAATACCCTATTTTGTAGTCTAGAGAGATATGAATAATGCCTATCTAACTCAATTATATATATCTATGTAGCTAGAAAATCTAACTAACATGACTACAAACTTGACTATTATTAATGATTATCCATTAATAACCTATATACATTATATTTTTAAATGAACTACACAATCACAATACCTTAATGAAGATCAAAAATGCATATACATATAACACAATTGACCTAAAATCTCTATCAGTAAAGCAAAATCTATACTAATGCAAATATTCATATCTATATCACATCCCACTTTAAATGTAAAAGAACGTTTATAAGCCAAATTTGGGAACGTGGGTGCAGTTTTTTCTCTCCATAATGCTTCCTGCTGAATGGTGGCATCATTATTGATTTATCTCAGTTGGCAGTTGAGCGAAGCAATTTTTTAAAGGTGTTCACAGCAACCTTTAAGTAGGGCGTGGTCCATCCTACCATATTAGGATAGAGGCATCCACAGACTATCACCCTCTGTGAAAACAAAATAGAAACTCCTTTCCAAAGCATCATGTCCTTAGATCCAAATTTCAAAGTCAAGGCATTTTCAAAATATCTATGTTGGATTATTTCAGCAGCTTTTATAAAGAAACATCTTTTAGCAGCTATTGCTACTGCCTCAAAATTCAAATGATTCAAAAAGAGCATAATAGCATACAATATCAAAATTCGCTGTGAATTTTCCATCTTTGTGCGCTTCAATTTTACCTCTATTTTGTTTATTTTTCCTTTTTATTTTTTGCCTTTTGAGACAGGTTCTCTGTATCTTTGACCTGGAATAACTCTGTATACCTGTCTGTCCTTGAAGTCTCAGAGATCTGCCTCTCTCTGCCTTTCAGGCATTGGGATTAAAGGTGTATGCTACTACACATTGAACTCACAAACATCTGTTTGTCTCTGCCTTCAAGGCACTGGGATAAAAGGCGTGTGCTACCTCACCTTGAAGGTACAGAGGTCAATCTCCCTCTGCCTCCCATGTGTTGGGTTTACAAGTGTGTACTACCACACCCAACAACTCTCTTCCTTTTTTTAACTTTAAGAACTTCAAATTTTAGCCTGCACATATTTTTAACACACTGTAAATCATTTAAAAATTTTCATTGTCTTTGAATCTCTCTTTACTCTATTTCTCTCTCTGTTTTTCTGACCACATGAGTCTTTCATTTACCAAGCAATCTCAGTAGGACTAAAGCCGTGGCTTTGCTGGCCAGATGTAGCCCATTCCTTAGCTTTCTGCCATTCCAACCTTGTGGCTGAGGTACCGAACAGAGCCGCATTCAGTGCCACAAGTCTACAGTGTTTCAAGGTCCTTGCCATCAAAGAGGCTGCAACAGACCACACTCAAGCCCTCTTTCTGTAGCTGGCCCTCCTTCCTCAAACAGTCAGAGTTTGCCCAGGCAGGATGGCCCAGAAAGCCGGCATTTTAAAACAACACAGTTTTTTTTTTCCTGCTACTGCTGAAACATACAAGCATTCAGTTGGCTTTTATCAACACCATTTAAATGTTTTGTGGCAGGACCTCTTAAGGGCTGCAGGGTTTGGCAGCTGAAGCTGAGTCAGCAAGCCTCTTTTAGATGAGAGCCCTTGCTTTCTTCTAGCAAGCAAAGCAGACCGAGAAATCGCTGCTACCAAGAAAACATGCTTTACTCTTTCCCAAGCTTTCTCAGGCTTTCAGTGGATTCAGTTGTCCACATGGCTGCAAGCCATTCTGTAGTTATTTGAGCAGCGAGGCTGTGTCCCCAGCACCACGGCCGCATGAAGGTTATGCCTGAAATAAATACACAAAAACTGCATTCTTTTAAACACTGCTGGCCCATTAGATTCAGCATTTTAACCCATTTCTAATAATCAGTGCAGTATAACTAGTTGCACTTACCAGGAAAAATTCAGCATGTCTGACATGGTGGCTGGCTGCATCGACATCTGCCTCAGAGAGCAGAGCTATGGCATCTGCCGGGGAGAGGGGAGCATGGCTTCTCTGAGCTCACTACCTCTTCCTCCCGGCATTCTATTTTGTTTACTCCACCTACCTATGTTCTAACCTACCAGCTGAAGCGGATTCTTTCTTTAATTAATCAATAAACTTCTTCTGTCACTTTATCCTTTCAACAGCTTGCCCATATAAATCTCCCATGTGTCTTCTGTTGTATAATCTTTCATTTGTAAAGAACTTGCACTCTCCGGGGAGGATTTTTCTGACATCTCTGTGGATGGAGATCATATGAGGAAGATCAGATGAGCAACTATGACAACTCTAATGCTGTAGAGTTAGGTGGACCAGAGATTGATGGCTGACATTCCTGTGCTATGCATCAGATGCCCCTGAACTCTGGCCCTGTTGACAGACAGGCAGACATCAAGTTGGTCACACATACTTAACTCATTCGGGTTCACAGATACTGTAAATGGAGTTTTAATTCTTCTCCTAAACTAATAAAAAAACCAAGATTAGGAGAAGAGAAGAGCCTGAAGTAAGGCCTCAAAATGGGTCATTTTGCAAAGGAAAGGTTACCTGCCTCCATGTATGATGTCTCCCCCTTTTAGTCAAATCCATCCTTCCAGTGTCTAGCTCACAGCTAACCATAGGATTGAACCCAACTGCCTTTGATTTCTGAAATAAGTGCTGTCCCCTTAAGGTCTCATAAAAGCACAGGAAGGTTTGTAAGACTGTCCCAGCAACAATTTAAAGCAATTCTAAGACACCAAAGATGCAGCAAATTTGGTTAATTGGTAATATAGATCGTTCCGATGGGACAAAATAATTTAGAATTAAAAAAAAAAAGATTGGTGTACTCACGATGAATTTATGTGATATGGCACACACAGGCTTCTGGTTCTGAATACTTCATGCTCGGTGGGTTTTGGAGATTGTCGTGACCCTGAACCTAGCTGGAGGCTTTGGGGCCTTGAAAGGACAAGACTTAATATTTCAGGACATCCTTGTACTTGGTGCCCACTGTTTACTGATTTCCTTACAGAGAATGAGCAGCCATCTACTCCTGCTGCCATGCCTTCCCCACATGAACAGAGAGAAGACCCTATACACACAGGTCGCTTGTATCACATGTGAAGGCATAAGTCACAAACAAACTCCCACAGCAGTTTAGAATTGTGATTAATAGAATGATTAGTTCTTGAAAGGGGAAAAACTTAGAGATCACAATCCCTGACAAAAGCCCTGTGCAGGATCAGAAAAGGAGCCTAGTAGCCGGAAGGGAAGCTGCCCTCTGCAGGATCAGAAAAGGAGCCTAGTAGCCAGAAGGGAAGCTCAAGCAAGAGATCAAGCTGAAGTTAGAAGTTGCTTTTTAAAAGAGAGAGAGACCACAACTCAATGGGCTGGTATCTCAGTGGCTATTCAGGAAACATCACAGAGAAAGGATCTGCTTCATGCATGAGAGTCACCGATGATTTCCCTTTAAGAAAAAAAACCCATCAAAACTCCCAATAACATCATCAGCATTTAACAACATGTCTATGATTTCTTTGCCTTGCCTTTGATTGTGCAGTAAATGATGCTGATAGTTAATCTGTGCAATTAATGCAAATTTCCTTGTAACTGACTAGACAGAATTGACAGGTTATCTTAAACACAGCAGGAAGTCACTCTACGATGGGACTGGTTCATCATCACCTGTGTGCCAGTGACATAATTAAGATCTTTCCTTTGTCTATAAATCTCATTATGTTCAACATGATATGTTGTCATACAGATTTCTTAGGGTTTTGTCCCACTGGTGGTTTCCTTGGTATGCTTACATAATTTTTGCCAGATCCAATCAGTTTTGCCATGCACTCTCAGCTCCACGTCATTGTGTTCCCCTTATGTTCCAGTCCAGGCATTTTAGACCTCTTGTAACTGTTGTAAAAGTATCTCATGTTCCACCTAAATGATTTAGGGTTTTTTTTAGGCTGGGTTTTATCTTCCATCACTGAGTTCATTGACTTTCCTTGGGCGTAATTCCTGGGACACTGAGCCTAACTCCTGGGGGATTCCTCCAGTTATTTCTCCTTGCTGAGACAGTTTACACTCTCACTATTACTGTGAGAGTGTTTCTGTAGCAAATATTCTTCTCAAGATGAGAAGAAACTTCAATATTACAATCCATTTGTTATTGTGATTTAAATACACACACACAAACACACACAAGTTAGTGCACATACACTGATGATATCTCAATTTATGGGGCCATTCTGAGGATGCCAAGATCGATATCTCTCGAGTGGTTCTCAGAAGGCCATAGGGTGACCCTCTCTAGGTACTTAGGCAGGGAGGAGAAGTTGACCGCACTGTGACATGTCCCTAGGAACTATGTGTGCCTTGTCCCATAGTCAGACTGATGACTGACTATCTTGAAAACCACCATGGAACTTTTGTTTGGCAAATGATGGAGATCAAGTCAGGGTCAAAATCAGAAAACTAGATGGAGCTTCCAAGCTCCAGTGGAAGAGCAGATGGATGGAGAAAAAGAGCAAGGATGTCAGGAATATAAGGGCTTGGTCCACACTATGAGACACTGTGCCTGAACTAAGGGGATTTCAACTAATCCAGTGACCTGGGAATGAAAGATCATGGGATCAAACCGGAAGCTCTGAATGTGGCTGACAATTGGGGCAGACGGAGAAGCCAAAGATAATGGCACTTGCAATTGTCTGCATATCATACACTGGCTTTTTGTGATCATATTTTTTGTGGATGCATACCTTGCTAAATCTGGATGGATGAAGGGTGGGCTTGGACTTCCCACAGCTCAAAGTACCCTGCCCTCTATTTGGACTGGTGTTTGAGTGGAGAGGTTTATTTGCGGAGCAAGAAGAATGTGGGAGGAGGAAGAGAAGTGGAAAGTTTGATAATTATTATTATGAAGTAATGGAAAAATCAATAGAAAATAACCAATGAGGACATTGGAGCTAGGAAAAAAAAAACATTCATGTGAGTTGTTGACTCAGACCAAAAATTATTTTACAGAAAAAAAAAAAAACACACATAAAGGGGTTGAGTTACTTGGAAAATATGACTCAAGTAATTGAAAAGAAGATTGGGGTTTTTATTTTGGGTCTTCATGGGGCTGTATGAGCAGCATTTTAGGACCTGTATGCTGGATATTTCTGGGGGTTAGTAGGGAAGAAACCTGGCTAGGAGGAGTTTTATGACATAAGTAGAGCCTTGATGAGGTCACAAAGCTTTGGTTGGGGGTGGCAACTCTGTTCCACATGAAGCACTAGTCTTCTGTGAAGGTGGGCTTACTATCTTCACGGTGGCTGAGGAGGTCAGTTCAGCTCTTGGGCTCCACAACTGTTCAACCGAATTTCCAGAAGTTGGAATCTAGAGAGCCAAGATATTTTCTTTTGGTAAATATGTTTAGGAAGCAACTAGGACCTCTGTAGTCAAAGAAAGGTTTCTTTCAAATCTGCTCTGGGTCCAAAATTTATGTCGTTAACAGCTCCTATATTTGATAGCTGGGGGACGGTTAATGTCAGGTATTCTCCCCACTCTATCTTTGCTAAAAATGTCCAATTCCTCAGTCCACAGAAATGGTAAAGATCCTGTTTGTCCATATGTGTTTTAAAAGATAATTATTTCTAATAGGTGCTGTTGCACAGATTAATGTGTCTTTCTTTTGGCAGTTTGACTCACAGTACTCACTTCTCTAATGAAGATACAGAATATCTTTATGTAATCAATCTGGATCTGGATCAGGAGACACAATAGAGAGAGCCAGTGGACTGGAGTGCCATGACCTTGGGCAGGTGGTTATAGATCAGGCAACTAACCAGTAGCTTGAGTGGTAAGGAGAGGAGTGGCTGTTCTTTGAATTCTTTGCCATCTGTTCAGATATTTCTTTCTCACTTTAGGTATAGGCATAGCTTCCCCTCTCTCGTTGATATAGTAAGTCAGGAAGTAGGTTTCTCAGTAGAGGTCAATTGCATTTTGCAGCAGGAATATGTCTCTGATACACATATACTGAGCTGTAGACAAAAGTTTGATAATTTTCCTATTAATTTCTTAAGAACATATTCCATTTAGGTATCCAAATCTATTCAGCCCTGCCTTTTTCACCTGCTCCAAAGTTATTCCTAAAAAGAGCCTTGACCTCACATCCTCACCTTCTTATCCTTGCAGGCACTTATGTTGGAGGAAACCACTTTGTGTCTGATTTAAACTGAAGAGTTCTTCCTATGCAGAGATTGGCAGCTATGAAGACCAAGCACAGAAACAGAGCCAAGAGACAGAGGAACAGGAGTGCTCTGGCCTATCTCAGAAAGTCTCCCGCCATGATGAAGATGCCTCTTAGTATGAGTTGCATGCCACATCTCCAGAAGAAGAATGGGCCATCGCTCCAGAAGCAAAAACTTAGTAAGCCTTTTGAGGCCCTGGAGAATATTGTTGGCCGCAGAATTTCTCATGGCTGGAAGGAAGCCAATGAACCAGTCACCCATTGGAAAGCCATCATTCTAGATCAACTGCCAACATATCCCTCTCTCTATTTGTTGAAATATGATGGGATTGATTGTGTCTATGGCTTGGAGCTTCATAGTGATGAAAGGATTTTAAACCTGAAGTTCCTGCCTAATAATGTGCCATTTCCTCAGGTGACAGACACTCATCTCTCAAACACCATAGTTGGCAGAGCAGTGAAACATACATTCATGGGCACAACTGGCTCTAAGAATGACTGGAACGGGATGGTCCTAGAAGAGGTGCCAATCATGAAGACCTGGTTTTATATTACCTACAAGAAAGATCCGGTCTTGTACATTTACCACCTCCTGGATGACTACCTGGAAGGCAACCTCCACATCATGCCAGGCTCTAAGGAAGAGTGGAGTGGCGTGGTCCCAGGTGAGGTGCAGACCATAACGACCTGTTTCTACATTGTCAACGAGAATGATCCGGTCCTGTACCTTTACCACCATCATGATGATTCCATTGAAGGCAACCTCCACATCACGCCTGAATGTCCTCCAGTAGAGGTGACTTTGGAATTAGGCAGGGATTCCTTGGAGGGCAAAAGAGTGCAGTACAACAAAAAAGATGGAACCCAAGAGATAGGTAAAATTATTTGCCAAGTTACCAACAAACCTTCTGTGTATTTCATCAAGTTTGATAATGACTTCCATATCTATGTCTATGATTTGGTGAAGATCTGTTAAAGTGAAATTCTCAAATTTTGAGGGGAAGACTTAATTCTCTCCTTGGGAATGTGTTTTTTCAGAGATACCTCAGGTCTTCTATGAATCCTGGTATCTTTTCCAATGGATTATTCTTTCTCAAAGAATAAAAATTTGTTAACATGTTGTGTTATTTGGTCAATGATGGATTGTGTTTGGTGGATGGGGCATTACAGAAATACATGCCTCAAAACAAAGCAGGATTTATGGTCTTTTCCCCTTGGAGAGTAAAGGACTGGGGATGCGTGGTGTGGTAAAGGACAAGATGGCTGTCAAGGAAGCAGTGAAGAGGGGACAAAAAGTTGTATGATCTCGGGGCGGTACGAAGCTTGAGGGAAAACCATGTCAAAAGGAAAGATGTGACTGATATCAGCGTGAGGTATTGGGACTTAAGAGGACAAAGAGTAGATTAATCAGGAAGGGACACAAATGTATACTCAAAATCAGAGAAAAATATGTGTCATTTGATGAATGGTTTAATTCGTACTGGCTGTAAGTCAAAGGATGTTTGATCTCCACTAGAGCATGTTGCTTAGTGAAAAGTGTCTCCGCTCAGTTGCTCTTCTCCAGTAAGTTGGACATCAAGCTACCTACTTAGTTTTGCCAGAATTCTGTCTGCCACCTACTTTGTCATGCCTAGATTCGGTATGCCTTGAACTCTCATAGGTCTTATCCATGCCATCCAACCCTTGTCAGTTCATTTAAATAATTGCCCTGCCATATCTGGAAAACAGTGTTCCCTTTCATTGATCATGTTCTGTAGTACTTGGGCTATAAAACTCATGAACACACTCACCCACACAAGGATAAACATGTACATATGATGCCCACTAGTGTGTGACATGCACACATATGATGAATGCACCGAACTCCATAATATCAGTAAAGTAGGGAATCCAAGATGCTAGGTGGAGTCTGGCAAAGACCCCACACACCCATCAAACCGCCAAATACCAGTATGGTACTGATGTCTGACTCCCATCCTGTAAGGAACCTGCCATCCTGTAACTGGGCTATTTTTGGTTCCTTCATCTTCACAAACTTGGTTAAAATGTTAGAGTTGTCAAACTGGGAGTTAGGGTCCAGCATGTAGATCAGCTGTCCCAGGTCAGGTGATTTGGCTACAATTTGGGTGAGAAATTGTACCAGGGAATTCTGGTACACCCTCTCCTCTTCTTCTCCCTGTCCTCATCATCACTCTTGTGGGTGGGCCTGGAGCACAAAGAAGGTAAAATGGAATAAGCCTCCTCCTTAGTGGAAAACCTTGTCAATCCTTAATTTGACCTGACTCTCTGAGGGAATGCAGAACATTATTTCCTACTAGGTCTCCTCATTCATTGGTTCACTCATTTTTCCAATGAATGATTGAATTCATCCATTCTTCCTTGTCTCTCTCTCTTCATTCTTCCCTTCTTCCATTTCCCCCTTGATTGTAGAAATATGAGCAGCAGGGCTGCATCCCCATGTGGCCGCCTTAAGGTTATGCTCCGAAATAACAACACAAAACTATTCATTTCAATACTGCCTGCCCCATTATTTTCAGCCTCTTAACCCATGTCTAATAATGTATGTTGCAGCACGAGGTGCGCTTAGAAGGAAAGATTTAGCATGTCTGACCTGGTGGTTGGCTGTATCGCCATCTGCCTCAGAGTGCAGAGCTACCATTTCTGCCCATGGGAGAGGTGCATGGCATCTCTAAGCTCAATTCCTATTCCTCCCAGCATTCTCTTATGTTTATTCCACCCACCTATGTTCTAACCTTTCAGGCCAAACAGTTTCTTTATTTAATTAACCAATGACCTATACTCCATCATTACTCCTATTTCTGTTTAAACAAGAATGGAATCTTTAATTTTAACATAGCAAAATTACATATAACAAAACAGTTATCAAGCAAGAATTACAGTTACAATATTTATATCTATTTTATCTTTTATCATAACAATGGAAAACTATAACTATCTATCTCTTCTTCAACTCTATCAGAGACTCCAGAATAATACAGTATTACCTAAGCAAACAAAAATAAGCCATTTTTAAACTCTAGAAATGACAGAGACATCTCGCTGCCTGGACAGTCACCCAAAGTTCCTCTGTACCGTTGGTGTTTCCATCCTCAGCCTACAGGCCCATAGTTTCCAGCAGACATTTCCATGAAGCAGGAAATTTCAAAGGCAGTCACTATCTGCTTGTCTTGAAGAATGTTTTGCTCACCCTTTCCTGAATCAGGAACACGGAAAGATCATCTCACCTTTAGGCAAGTTCAGTAGTCCTCTCTCTGAGTGTTTTCTGTGTACAGTTTATGCAACAATCCAGGCAAGAGCAGTTTCTTCCCCAAATGGCTATCAAACTCCATAAGGATCCTCTTTGATGCCCATCTTCTTACTGAAGTAGATATGTGCTGCCAAGAGTAGAGTGTCTCACTGTCATGAAAACCCCTAAGGTACTAAAACATTAAATAGCCTATTTTGTAGTCTAGAGAGATATGAATAATGCCTATCTAACTGAAATATATATATATATATATATATGGAGCTAGAAAATCTAACTAACATGACTACAAACTTGACTGTTATTAATGATTATCCATTAATAACCTTTATGCATTATATTTTTAAATGAACTACACAATCACAATACCTTAAGTAAGATCAAAAATGCATATACATATAACACAATTGACCTAAAATCTCTATCAGTAAAGCAAAATCTATACTAATGCAAATATTCATATCTATATCACATCCCACTTTAAATGTAAAAGAACGTTTATAAGCCATATTTGGGAACGTGGGTGCAGTTTTTTCTCTCCAAAATGCTTCCTGCTGAATGGTGGCATCATTATTGATTTATCTCAGTTGGCAGTTGAGCGAAGCAATTTTTTAAAGGTGTTCACAGCAACCTTTAAGTAGGGAGTGGTCCATCCTACCATATTAGGATAAAGGCATCCACAGACTATCATCCTCTGTGAAAACAAAATAGAAACTCCTTTCCAAAGCATCATGTCCTTAGATCCAAATTTCAAAGTCAAGGCATTTTCAAAATATCTATGTTGGATTATTTCAGCAGCTTTTATAAAGAAACATCTTTTAGCAGCTATTGCTACTGCCTCAAAATTCAAATGATTCAAAAAGAGCATAATAGCATACAATATCAAAATTCGCTGTGAATTTTCCATCTTTGTGCGCTTCAATTTAACCTCTATTTTGTTTATTTTTCCTTTTTATTTTTTGCCTTTTGAGACAGGTTCTCTGTATCTTTGACCTGGAATAACTCTGTATACCTGTCTGTCCTTGAAGTCTCAGAGATCTGCCTCTCTCTGCCTTTCAGGCATTGGGATTAAAGGTGTATGCTACTACACATTGAACTCACAAAGATCTGTTTGTCTCTGCCTTCAAGGCACTGGGATAAAGGCGTGTGCTACCTCACCTTGAAGGTACAGAGGTCAATCTCCCTCTGCCTCCCATGTGTTGGGTTTACAGGTGTGTACGACCACACCCAACAACTCTCTTCGTTTTTTTAACTTTAAGAACTTCAAATTTTAGCCTGCACATATTTTTAACACACTGTAAATCATTTAAAAATTTTCTTTGTCTTTGAATCTCTCTTTACTCTATTTCTCTCTCTGTTTTTCTGACCACATGAGTCTTTCATTTACCAAGCAATCTCAGTAGGACTAAAGCCGTGGCTTTGCTGGCCAGATGTAGCCCATTCCTTAGCTTTCTGCCATTCCAAACTTGTGGCTGAGGTACCGAACAGAGCCGCATTCAGTGCCACAAGTCGACAGTGTTTCAAGGTCCTTGCCATCAAAGAGGCTGCAACAGACAACACTCAAGCCCTCTTTCTGTAGCTGGCCCTCCTTCCTCAAACAGTCAGAGTTTGCCCAGGCAGGATGGCCCAGAAAGCCGGCATTTTAAAACAACACAGTTTGTTTTCCTGCTAATACTGAAAACATGCAAGCATTGAGTTGGCTTTTATCAACACCATTTAAATGTTTTGTGGCAGGACCTCTTAAGTGCTGCAGGGTTTTGCAGCTGAAGCTGAGTCAGCAAGCCTCTTTTAGATGAGAGCCCTTGCTTTCTTCTAGCAAGCAGAGCAGACCGAGAAATCGCTGCTACCAAGAAAACATGCTTTACTCTTTCCCAAGCTTTCTCAGGCTTTCAGTGGATTCAGTTGTCCACAAGGCTGCAAGCCATTCTGTAGTTATTTGAGCAGCGAGGCTGTGTCCCCAGCACCAAGGCCGCATGAAGGTTATGCCTGAAATAAATACACCAAAACTGTATTCTTTTAAACACTGCTGGCCCATTAGATTCAGCATTTTAACCCATTTCTAATAATCAGTGTAGTATAACGAGGTGCACTTACCAGGAAAAATTCAGCATGTCTGACATGGTGGCTGGCTGCATCGACATCTGCCTCAGAGAGCAGAGCTATGGCATCTGCCGGGGAGAGGGGAGCATGGCTTCTCTGAGCTCACTACCTCTTCCTCCCGGCATTCTATTTTGTTTACTCCACCTACCTATGTTCTAACCTATCAGCTGAAGCGGATTCTTTCTTTAATTAATCAATAAACTTCTTCTGTCACTTTATCTTTTCAACAGCTTGCCCATATAAATCTCCCATGTGTCTTCTGTTGTATAATCTTTCATTTGTAAAGAACTTGCACTCTCAGGGGAGGATTTTTCTGACATCTCTGTGGATGGAGGTCATATGAGGAAGATCAGATGAGCAACCATGACAACTCTAATGCTGTAGAGTTAGGTGGACCAGAGATTGATGGCTGACATTCCTGTGCTATGCATCAGATGCCCCTGAACTCTGGCCCTGTTGACAGACAGGCAGACATCAAGTTGGTCACACATACTTAACTCGTTCAGGTTCACAGATACTGTAAATCGAGTTTTAATTCTTCTCCTAAACTAATAAAAAAAAAACAAGATTAGGAGAAGAGAAGAGCCTGAAGTAAGGCCTCAAAATGGATCATTTTGCAAAGGAAAGGTTACCTGCCTCCATGTATGCTGTCTCCCTTTCTTAGTCAAATCCATCCTTCCAGTGTCTAGCTAACAGCTAACCATAGGATTGAACCCAACTGCCTTTGATTTCTGAAATAAGTGCTGTCCCCTTAAGGTCTCATAACAGCACAGGAAGGTTTGTAAGACTGTCAGCAACAATTTAAAGCAATTCTAGGACACCAAAGATGCAGCAAATTTGGTTAATTGGTAATATAGATCGTTCTGATGGGACAAAATAATTTAGAATTGAAAAAAAACAGATTGGTGTACTCACGATGAATTTATGTGATATGGCACACACAGGCTTCTGGTTCTGAATACTTCATGTTCGGTGGGTTTTGGAGATTGTCGTGACCCTGAACCTAGCTGGAGGCTTTGGGGCCTTGAAAGGACAAGACTTAATATTTCAGGACATCCTTGTACTTGGTGCCCACTGTTTACTGATTTCCTTACAGAGAATGAGCAGCCATCTACTCCTGCTGCCATGCCTTCCCCACATGAACAGAGAGAAGACCCTATACACACAGGTCGCTTGTATCACATGTGAAGGCATAAGTCACAAACAAACTCCCACAGCAGTTTAGAATTGTGATTAATAGAATGATTAGTTCTTGAAAGGGGAAAAACTTAGAGATCACAATCCCTTACAAAAGCCCTCTGCAGGATCAGAAAAGGAGCCTAGTAGCCGGAAGGGAAGCTCAAGCAAGAAATCAAGCTGAAGGTAGAAGTTGCTTTGTAAAAGAGAGAGAGACCACAACTCAATGGGCTGGTATCTCAGTGGCTATTCAAGAAACATCACAGAGAAAGGATCTGCTTCATGCATGAGAGTCACCGATGATTTCCCTTTAAGAAAAAAACCCATCAAAACTCCCAATAACATCATCAGCATTCAACAACATGTCTATGATTTCTTTGCCTTGCCTTTGATTGTGCAGTAAATGATGCTGATAGTTAATCTGTGCAATTAATGCAAATTTCCTTGTAACTGACTAGACAGAATTGACAGGTTATCTTAAACACAGCAGGAAGTCACTCTACGATGGGACTGGTTCATCATCACCTGTGTGACAGGGACATAATTAAGATCTTTCCTTTGTCTATAAATCTCATTATGTTCAACATGATATGTTGTCATACAGATTTCTTAGGGTTTTGTCCCACTGGTGGTTTCCTTGGTATGCTTACATAATTTTTGCCAGATCCAATCAGTTTTGCCATGCACTCTCAGCTCCACGTCATTGTGTTCCCCTTATGTTCCAGTCCAGGCATTTTAGACCTCTTGTAACTGTTGTAAAAGTATCTCATGTTCCACCTAAATGATTTAGGGTTTTTTTTAGGCTGGGTTTTATCTTCCATCACTGAGTTCATTGACTTTCCTTGGGCGTAATTCCTGGGACACTGAGCCTAACTCCTGGGGGATTCCTCCAGTTATTTCTCCTTGCTGAGACAGTTTACACTCTCACTATTACTGTGAGAGTGTTTCTGTAGCAAATATTCTTCTCAAGATGAGAAGAAACTTCAATATTACAATCCATTTGTTATTGTGATTTAAATACACACACACAAACACACACAAGTTAGTGCACATACACTGATGATATCTCAATTTATGGGGCCATTCTGAGGATGCCAAGATCGATATCTCTCGAGTGGTTCTCAGAAGGCCATAGGGTGACCCTCTCTAGGTACTTAGGCAGGGAGGAGAAGTTGACCGCACTGTGACATGTCCATAGAAACTATGTGTGCCTTGTCCCATAGTCAGACTGATGACTGACTATCTTGAAAACCACCATGGAACTTTTGTTTGGCAAATGATGGAGATCAATTCAGGGTCAAAATCAGAAAACTAGATGGAACTTCCAAGCTCCAGTGGAAGAGCAGATGGATGGAGAAAAAGAGCAAGGATGTCAGGAATATAAGGGCTTGGTCCACACTATGAGACACTGTGCCTGAACTAAGGGGATTTCAACTAATCCAGTGACCTGGGAATGAAAGATCATGGGATCAAACAGGAAGCTCTGAATGTGGCTGACAATTGGGGCAGACGGAGAAGCCAAAGATAATGGCACTTGCAATTGTCTGCATATCATACACTGGCTTTTTGTGATCATATTTTTTGTGGATGCATACCTTGCTAAATCTGGATGGATGAAGGGTGGGCTTGGACTTCCCACAGCTCAAAGTACCCTGCCCTCTATTTGGACTGGTGTTTGAGTGGAGAGGTTTATTTGCGGAGCAAGAAGAATGTGGGAGGAGGAAGAGAAGTGGAAAGTTTGATAATTATTATTATGAAGTAATGGAAAAATCAATAGAAAATAACCAATGAGGACATTGGAGCTAGGAAAAAAAAACATTCATGTGAGTTGTTGATTCACACCAAAAATTATTTTACAGAAAAAAAAAAACACACATAAAGGGGTTGAGTTACTTGGAAAATATGACTCAAGTAATTGGGAAGAAGATTGGGGTTTTTATTTTGGGTCTTCATGGGGCTGTATGAGCAGCATTTTAGGACCTGTATGCTGGATATTTCTGGGGGTTAGTAGGGAAGAAACCTGGCTAGGAGGAGTTTTATGACATAAGTAGAGCCTTGATGATGTCACAAAGCTTTGGTTGGGGGTGGCAACTCTGTTCCACATGAAGCACTAGTCTTCTGTGAAGGTGGGCTTACTATCTTCACGGTGGCTGAGGAGGTCAGTTCAGCTCTTGTGCTCCACAACTGTTCAATGAATTTCCAGAAGATGGAATCTAGAGAGCCAAGATATTTTCTTTTGGTAAATATGTTTAGGAAGCAACTAGGACCTCTGTAGTCAAAGAAAGGTTTCTTTCAAATCTGCTCTGGGTCCAAAATTTATGTCGTTAACAGCTCCTATATTTGATAGCTGGGGGACGGTTAATGTCAGGTATTCTCCCCACTCTATCTTTGCTAAAAATGTCCAATTCCTCAGTCCACTTAAATGGCAAAGATCCTCTTTTTCCATATGTGTTTTAAAAGATAATTATTTCTAATAGGTGCTGTTGCACAGATTAATATTTCTTTCTTTTGGCAGTTTGACTCACAGTACTCACTTCTCTAATGAAGATACAGAATATCTTTATGTAATCAACCTGGATCTGGATCAGGAGACACAATAGAGAGAGCCAGTGGACTGGAGTACCATGACCTTGGGCAGGTGGTTATAGATCAGCCAACTAACCAGTAGCTTGAGTGGTAAGGAGAGGAGTGGCTGTTCTTTGAATTCTTTGCCATCTGTTCAGATATTTCTTTCTCACTTTAGGTATAGGCATAGCTTCCTCTCTCATTGATATAGTAAGTCATGAAGTAGGTTTCTCAGTAGAGGTCAATTGCATTTTGCAGCAGGAATATGTCTCTGATACACATATACTGAGCTGTAGACAAGAGTTTGATAATTTTCCTATTAATTTCTTAAGAACATATTACATTTAGGTATCCAAATCTATTCAGCCCTGCCTTTTTCACCTGCTCCAAAGTTATTCCTAAAAAGAGCCTTGACCTCACATCCTCACCTTCTTATCCTTGCAGGCACTTATGTTGGAGGAAACCACTTTGTGTCTGATTTAAACTGAAGAGTTCTTCCTATGCAGAGATTGGCAGCTATGAAGCCCAAGCACAGAAACAGAGCCAAGAGACAGTGGAACAGGAGTGCTGTGGCCTATCTCAGAAAGTCTCCCGCCATGATGAAGATGCCTCTCAATATGAGTGGCATGCCACATCTCCAGAAGAAGAATGGGCCATCGCTCCAGAAGCAAAAACTTAGTAAGCCTTTTGAGGCCCTGGAGAATATTGTTGGCCGCAGAATTTCTCATGGCTGGAAGGAAGCCAATGAACCAGTCACCCATTGGAAAGCCATCATTCTAGATCAACTGCCAACATATCCCTCTCTCTATTTGTTGAAATATGATGGGATTGATTGTGTCTATGGCTTGGAGCTTCATAGTGATGAAAGGATTTTAAACCTGAAGATCCTGCCTAATAATGTGCCATTTCCTCAGGTGACAGACACTCATCTCTCAAACACCATAGTTGGCAGAGCAGTGAAACATACATTCATGGGCACAAATGGCTCTAAGAATGACTGGAACGGGATGGTCCTAGAAGAGGTGCCAATCATGAAGACCTGGTTTTATATTACCTACAAGAAAGATCCCGTCTTGTACATTTACCACCTCCTGGATGACTACCTGGAAGGCAACCTCCACATCATGCCAGGCTCTAAGGAAGAGTGGAGTGGCGTGGTCCCAGATGAGGTGCAGACCATAACGACCTGTTTCTACATTGTCAACGAGAATGATCCGGTCCTGTACCTTTACCACCATCATGATGATTCCATTGAAGGCAACCTCCACATCACGCCTGAATGTCCTCCAGTAGAGGTGACTTTGGAATTAGGCAGGGATTCCTTGGAGGGCAAAAGAGTGCAGTACAACAAAAAAGATGGAACCCAAGAGATAGGTAAAATTATTTGCCAAGTTCCCAACAAACCTTCTGTGTATTTCATCAAGTTTGATAATGACTTCCATATCTATGTCTATGATTTGGTGAAGATCTGTTAAAGTGAAATTCTCAAATTTTGAGGGGCAGACTTAATGCTCTCTTTGGGAATGTGTTTTTTCAGAGATACCTCAGGTCTTCTATGAATACTGGTATCTTTTCCAATGGATTATTCTTTCTCAAAGAATAAAAATTTTTTAACATGTTGTGTTATTTGGTCAATGATGGATTGTGTTTGGTGGATGGGGCATCAGAGAAATACATGCCTCAAAACAAAGCAGGATTTATGGTCTTTTCCCCTTGGAGAGTAAAGGACTGGGGATGCGTGGTGTGGTAAAGGACAAGATGGCTGTCAAGGAAGCAGTGGAGAGGGGACAAAAAGTTGCATGATCTCGGGGCGGTATGAAGCTTGAGGGAAAACCATGTCAAATGGAAAGATGTGACCGATATCAGCGTGAGGTATTGGGACTTAAGAGGATAAAGAGTAGATTAATCAGGAAGGGACACAAATGTATACTCAAAATCAGAGAAAATTAGGTTTCATTTGATGAAAGGGTTAATTTGTACTGGCTGTAAGTCAAAGGATGTTTGATCTCCACTAGAGCATGTTGCTTAGTGAAAAGTGTCTCCGCTCAGTTGCTCTTCTCCAGTAAGTTGGACATCAAGCTACCTACTTAGTTTTGCCAGAATTCTGTCTGCCACCTACTTTGTCATGCCTGGATTCGGTATGCCTTGAACTCTCATAGGTCTTATCCATGCCATCCAACCCTTGTCAGTTCATTTAAATAATTGCCCTGCCATATCTGGAAAACAGTGTTCCCTTTCATTGATCATGTTCTGTAGTACTTGGACTATAAAACTCATGAACACACTCACCCACACACAGGATAAACATGTACATATGATGCCCACTAGTGTGTGACATGCACACATATGATGAATGCACCGAACTCCATAATATCAGTAAAGTAGGGAATCCATGATGCTAGTTGGAGTCTGGCAAAGACCCCACACACCCATCAAACCACCAAATACCAGTATGGTACTGATGTCTGACTCCCATCCTGTAAGGAACCGGCTTTGCCCTATGTACATAACACACATCCGATCCCATACGGGTTTGCCAGGTCCTCTAGCACAAGGTAATGCAGAAATTGATCAATTATTGATTGGTAGTGTGCTTCAAGCCTCTGAATTTCATAAAAAACATCATGTTAATAGCAAAGTTTTGAAGAAAGAGTTTTCTATTACATGGCAACAAGCTAAGGAGATTGTGAAGAAATGCCCTACCTGCTCTTTCTATAACCAAACGCCACTGCCAGCAGGAGTTAATCCAAAGGGCACTCATAGAAATGAAATCTGGCAGATGGATGTGTTCCACTTTGCAGAATTTGGCAAATTGAAGTATGTTCATCACACCATCGACACTTTTTCAGGCTTTCAGTGGGCAACTGCTTTAAGTTCAGAAAAAGCTGATTCAGTAATCACTCATTTATTAGAAGTCATGGCTATCATGGGTATACCTACACAAATAAAGACAGATAATGGTCGTGCTTATGTCTCTAGGAAGATGAAACGGTTTTTTGATCATTACAATATCAAGCATGTTACAGGTATACCATACAATCCTACAGGTCAAGCAGTCATAGAAAGATCAAATCGAACTATAAAGGATATGTTGAACAAACAGAAAGGAGTGGAAAACACCCCTAGAAATAGGTTACATAATGCTTTGTTAACCTTGAATTTTCTCAACGCTAACGAGAAGGGAACGACGGCTGCAGAAAGACATTGGATAATGGAAAAGTCTGCTGAACTAAATCAACCAGTTTATTTCAAGGATGTACTGACCTCACAATGGAAGCCAGGAGATGTGCTGCGTTGGGGAAGGGGTTTTGCTCTTATCTCCACAGGTGAGGAAAAATTATGGATACCGTCAAAATTAATAAAGGTTCGGTTTGAGGAAGGGAAGTCACTTGGAAAAGATAAATAACAATTCATTCACAAGGATGACCGACGTACAGATGGTAAGGATTACTAATAGGATGGGGGCAGGGTTCTTTTCTTATCTCCACAGGAAAATATTCATCTCCAAAGAATTTGAGGGACCCTGAATATTTAATTACTGATGGATGGAAAATAGTTACGACCCATTAAACATCAACAATAAAATTCTATACATATCGTAAGTATTGATTTCATATATATATATATATATTTATATGTTTTATTGAACACTTCTTTATAAATGTGGAGAGCTGGTTTTGGAGTTGGACTATGGCTCAGTCCTTCTTCAATTCCAAGCCTGTTGATAAGAGGTATTTCAAAGTTTCTGTCTCAGGTCAGGAGCCATGAAATGGGACAGAATAAGAATAATTTTATACTTGATAAACTTTCTTTGCCTTCCCGCACATCTGTGTCTTTCTTTATATGTCAGTATAAGTCCTTTTTGTTAATGTTTAAATTTCCCATAACAAGCAACATATTTTCCTACAGTAATTTTTGAAGTTTCCAGGATGAAGATGGGGCCCCACAACATCAACTCAATCTAGTTTTTATGACGTCATGAATTTTTTTTTTAAGCACTAATTTTAGACCTGTTTTTTGGTACCAACTGCAAGAGACAATTTCATATGATGCACATTTTTGACAACGCTCTGGCCGGACCTTCTCAAAACACACAGAGACTAGTTATAATTTTCTTAAGTCAGAGGTTAATTTGGGAATTTTACCATCGTTTGCTTTCACAGGGGCCCCTAAGAAGAACGTCGCCCCCATGTCAGCTAGAAGCAATCTAAGAGGACGACGTCCCCTCTCCCAACAGAGTTTGCCCACAGGGTTAGGGACATCTTTTAGTGGTTGGTTTAGGAGTGAGGGGATGGGGAGATATTGTATGTAATTAGGGATAAAAAAAAGGGGGGGGATTAACTGGGTTGATGGGATGATTGGTATTTGTGACTTACTGTTTTTAGAAAATTATGTTGGTACTGTTTCTTGTATATTGATATATTGAATATTGAATGTGAGTGTTCCTACCTCTATTTTGGTATAAGAGTATGCTTATATTGTATGGATACATCTATCATATCACAATGTACATTTCTACCTCTGGTACTATTTATGTAATAACATTGTTTACATTTGATAAGTAATGACATTGTTTACAGGTGAAGATCATTGTCTTCATACATTGCACAATTGTTTATTCCCTTAGTTTTCAAATTAGATAGGTATTGAGAATTACATGTTTGTCATATTATTTTTAGGTTAATCAGGTCTTTTAGATACATAGAGATTATTTTCAGTATAGATAGTATAATCTTCAGCCTCTTTGAAGAGCTGTAGAAAATGGCCTTTAATCTAACCTAGAATTCTGTGCCATCGAGACACAATTTACTCCTGGCAACACCACTCTACTCCCGAGAGAACGTTGAGCACCAAAGACACTCCACTGGGAGCTTGTCTTCCTGGCAGAACTGGCCTTTGGGTTAAGAAAAACCCATACCTCAACTACTGACTAAGATATAAACAGGATTGTCTTATCTTGCCAAGACAGGGTAGGATAATCCTAAGAAAGTTCCTTGCATTTGAGAATGGTATGTCAGTTATGTTAGGCCTTAGCCAAAGTTGGTTGACTCAACATTGCAAACGAGATTTTGGGTGATTGCCCAGGCAGTCAGTTGTCTCTGTCATTTGTTGCACATTTTGGATATCTCTTTTTTGTTAAGTAATATTTACTCCCTTCTCAGATCTTTGATGGAGTTGAAGACTATTTAATTGTAGTTACTCTTTAGCAAAACTTTTGCTCTCAATATTGTTTGTTATATTTATCATTTGTTATTATTGTTATAGTTATATTTGGTTTAGTTGTGTCTTATTTAGACAAAAGGGGGAGATGAAGGGGTTAAATCAGCTCCCTTTAGAGGGCGGGGTTTGCCTCAGGCGAATCCCTGCCAATAAAGGGTGCGCGGAGAGGCGGCTCGCCCCTTTTTTGTTCCTCGCTACCTGTGCTATGCTGGAACTTTGGTTCAGTAAGTTTAACAATAAACTGGTAAATATTCTTTGATATCTGCATTGCCTTTATTTTGTCAGTTCCTTTTCTGCTTCAGCTGTTAATTCTCTGGGACTGTTTAAATCTTTATCACCATCCAAGGTCTTGTTCAAATGAATTATTAGATCAGGTGTTATCTCAATAGTTGGTCGTAAACTGGAAATGTCTCCTAACAGTCTTTGAAAGTCATTGAGAGTCCGTAAGCGATCTCTCCAAATTTGTGCCTTCTGTGTCTTAATTTTTTGCAAACCTATTCTATAACCTAAATAATTAACAGAATCTCCCTTCTGAATCTTTTCAGGAGCAATTTGCAATCCCCATTTAGGTAACAGTATCTGTATTTCTTCAAACAGTCTGTTCAAGGTATCTATGTTTGAATCAGATAACAATATGTCGTCCATGTAATGGTATACAATAGATTTGGGAAATTTCTTGCGTATTATTTGCAATGGTTGGTTCACAAAATATTGGCACAGGGAGGGGCTATTTAACATACCCTGGGGGAGGACGGTCCAGTGGTACCTCCTCGAAGGTTGAGAATTGTTATAAGTAGGCACTGTGAAGGCAAATTTTTCTCTATCTTCTTTTTGCAAAGGTATAGTGAAAAAACAATCCTTTAAATCAATAACTATGAGAGGCCATCCTTTTGGTAATAAAGAGGGCAACGGAATTCCAGATTGCAGAGGGCCCATAGGTTGAATAACCTTGTTGATGGCCCTGAGATCTGTCACCATTCTCCATTTACCTGATTTTTTCTTAACCACAAATACAGGAGAATTCCAAGGGCTGGTAGATTCTTCTATATGTCCAGCATCTAGTTGCTCTTGTACCAGCTGTTCTAAAGCCTGTAGCTTTTCCTCAGCTAAAGGCCATTGCTTTGTCCATATTGGTTTCTCAGTCAACCATTTTAGAGGCAAGGCTGTTGGTATTTCTGAAGGGACATCAATTGCTTGTTCCTGCACAGCCCTAATGGCCGGTTTTGTCCTTTTGTAATAACTTTTAATATTCCTTTCAGAAATATGGGCTCTAGAAGTAGCAGGAATGTTAATTTGAGTATTCCATTGTTGTAATAGGTCACGACCCCATAAATTCATTGCAATATTGGCTACATAAGGCCTTAATTTTCCTATTTGTCCCTCAGGCCCTATACATTCAACCCATCTCGTGCTCTGCCTTACTCGACATAGGGTTCCAATTCCCAGGAGCTGAACATTTACATTCGGAAGAGGCCAATATGGATGCCAAGATTCTGGGGTAATGATACTTACATCAGCACCTGTGTCCAGTAGGCCAGTAATAAAAATGCCATTTACACACACTCTCAGCTTAGGTCTTTGATCATTTATAGAAGTTTGCCAAAACACACGTAACTCATCTTTCTGATTACTATTGCTTGTAACAGTAGGCATGTGGCTTTCTAATTGTCCTGACGAGGCATGTTCTCTGCAGAAACTGGGAATGTCTGAACCATGTTTGCCATGGGGGCCTGAGAGGCCCCCCCTCTCACGTTTCCCATCTGTATCAGGTTGCCTTGTCTATCTCTTGTAGACCTGCATTCATTTGTCCAGTGTCTGCCCTTCCCACATCTTCTACATAAACCTGAAGGCTGATTCCTTCTATTCCTGTTATTTCTAGAAGACGCATTATTATTATTTCTGAAAACCCATTGTTTACAATTCCTTTTCATATGACCATTTTGCCACAATTAAAACATTTGGTATTCTGGTGTCTCCTTTTACCATTGGAAATTGCTTCTTCTACCCATGCTTCAGTGCCATAGTCAAATGTGTCAACATCTAGTGTATGCAATACCCATTCTTCCAAGGACGCTGATCTGAACATTAAAGGCCTCAAGATCCTTTTGCATTCCACATTAGCATTTTCGTAAGCCAAAGACTCAATTATTATACGTCTTGCTTCTGGGTCAGGTATCCCCATTTGTACAGCCTTAGTTAATCCTTGTAAAAAGTCACTAAAGGGTTCTCTCTGACCCTGTTTAACTGTGACAAATGATTCCATTCTCTGTCCTGGGTCTTGTACTCTGTCCCAAGCCCTTAAGGCTGCTGTAGTACACATGGAGAGTATGTTTTCATCCAAATTAGCTTGTTCCTGAGGGTCTGAAAAGAGCCCTTCACCTAGAATTTTATCTAGGGAAACGTCAATTCCCTTCACCTTTTCCTGCTGTTCTAAAAGTCTAGCCTCTTGCCTGAATAAGCATTTCCATTTTAATTGCGGTCCACTCTCAAGGACCGCGGAGCTCAGCTGGAGCCAGTCCAAGGGGGTTGCTTTGCTTATTGTGGCCCAAGATTTTAGCATCTCTTTAACAAAAGGGGAGTGCATCCCAAAAGACACGATGGCCTGTTTAATTTCTTTGAGATCATTCATACGGACAGGCTCCCATGTATCTTCCTTGATGACCCTAGGGTTTCTGGAACCAACCACCTTTTCTGTTGTTATTACAGGAAAGGCATGTAGAGCTGTAGGTAGAGCTTTGTGAAAATTTTCCCGGAGGGATTTATCCACAGATGTAGTTAAAATTTGCCTTTCTACCCTTTGCTCTTCTTCATCAGAATTTAGAAATTCCTCAATCTTTTCAATTCTATTCACCATTGCTTTTTGTAATGTCTGAATCTCCTGCCCAGAATTATGTTCTAAAGCCTTCATTGAGGATTCTAGAGTATGAAATTTGTCCAGGAGAGATAACTTGTCATCTTTGGACATAATTTTTATGGCATAAACCGTGCCTTCTTGTATTGACAATCTTTCCGCCAATCTGTCATAAGCTTTAGACAAAATTCGATTGTCACATTCAGCAGTTTTGATTCTCTCAGTTAATGTTTCAGTTCCTACAGAAAGGGACTGCTGAAACTTACGATCTAATTCAGCTGTTCCTTCTTCCATAGTAATGAATTTCTCCTTAACATCAGAAAGGGACTGCTGAAACTTACGATCTAATTCAGCTGTTCCTTCTTCCATAGTAATGAATTTCTCCTTAACATCAGAAAGGGACTGCTGAAACTTACGATCTAATTCAGCTGTTCCTTCTTCCATAGTAATGAATTTCTCCTTAACATCAACCTGTACTTTTTCTAGATTTTGCTCAGTTAACCAAGTCATGTTAAACAAAGATTTGTTTTCTTCCTGGAGAACTTCAAAATGATTCTTGAGAAGATTGTTGTCGCTCTCAATAGTTTTCAAACGTTCAACCTCTGCCTTAAGAGATTTGATCATTTTCCTATTATCAAACCAAATAGTGCTAAGGAAAATTAAGAATCCCAGGAATATCCATATATGTGGTGTTGTAGACAGCTCTTGTAAGATCTCCCAAATGGTGCACTCAAAAGAACTATTGAAATAGGCTGCGGTCACGTTCTCAGACATTATTTAGAAAAGAAAAAGTTCTCTTACCTGTAATAAGTGGTTCCTGCCAGTGGTGGCGAAAGAGTCCAGTTGAATCCACGTGTCCTAAATCTGAAATAAAACGACTCAAAAACAAAATTGAAACAGACACCAGGCTGATAAGTATTTTTTGCCGGGGCTCTCAGGCTGCTGTCACGTGACCTGAGCGCTGGCGGCGGTGGGAGGGGGAGCAGCAGACACAGGCAGCGCGCGCGCCGGCGGGCGGGCACGGGAAATCTGGCCGGGGCGGCTCGGAACAGAGGCTTAGGCGCTGTTAAAAAGGCTCTGTCGATATCAAACTCACTGCTTGATACTCTAACAAGCAGCAGGGAAAATCGAGTCGCTCAGAATCTCAGCTGTTTCAGCACGCGCCCAGAGAGACTGCTCAGAATCTCAACTTCTTCCGCGCGCGCCCAGAGAGACCGCCACAGCGACCAGGGGTGCAAGAGACTCCGATTCGGGGCCGGTTCTCGGCAAACCACACGGGGCAGGCGCCAGATGTTCCCGCACAAAATAAAGGCAATGCAGATATCAAAGAATATTTACCAGTTTATTGTTAAACTTACTGAACCAAAGTTCCAGCGTAGCACAGGTAGCGAGGAACAAAAAAGGGGCGAGCCGCTTCTCCGCGCACCCTTTATTGGCAGGGATTCGCCTGAGGCAAACCCCACCCTCTAAAGGGAGCTGATTTAACCCCTTCACTTGGGCTATAAAACTCATGAACACACTCACCCACACACAGGATAAACATGTACATATGATGCCCACTAGTGTGTGACATGCACACATATGATGAATGCACCGAACTCCATAATATCAGTAAAGTAGGGAATCCATGATGCTAGGTGGAGTCTGGCAAAAACCCCACACACCCATCAAACCGCCAAATACCAGTATGGTACTGATGTCTGACTCACATCCTGTAAGGAACCTGCCATCCTGTAACTGGGCTATTTTTGGTTCCTTCATCTTCACAAACTTGGTTAAAATGTTAGAATTGTCAAACTGGGAGTTAGGGTCCAGCATGTAGATCAGCTGTCCCACGTCAGGTGATTTGGCTACAATTTGGGTGAGAAATTGTACCAGGGAATTCTGGTACACCCTCTCCTCTTCTTCTCCCTGTCCTCATCATCACTCTTGTGGGTGGGCCTGGAGCACAAAGAAGGTAAAATGGAATAAGCCTCCTCCTTAGTGGAAAACCTTGTCAATCCTTAATTTGACCTGACTCTCTGAGGGAATGCAGCACATTTTTTCCTACTAGGTCTCCACATTCATCGGTTCACTCATTTTTCCAAGGAATGATTGAATTCATCCATTCTTCCTTGTCTCTCTCTCTTCTTTCTTCCCTTCTTCCATTTACACCTTGATTGTAGAAATTTGAGCAGCAGGGCTGCATCCCCATGGGGCCGCCTTGTAAGGTTATGCTCCGAAATAACAACACAAAACTATTCATTTAAACACTGCCTGCCCCATTATTTTCAGCCTCTTAAACCATGTCTAATAATGTATGTTGCAGCACGAGGTGCGCTTAGAAGGAAAGATTTAGCATGTCTGACCTGGTGGCTGGCTGTATCGCCATCTGCCTCAGAGTGCAGAGCTACCATTTCTGCCCATGGGAGAGGTGCATGGCATCTCTAAGCTCAATTCCTATTCCTCCCAGCATTCTCTTATGTTTATTCCACCCACCTATGTTCTAACCTTTCAGGCCAAACAGTTTCTATATTTAATTAACCAATGACCTATACTCCATCATTCCTCCTATTTCTGTTTAAACAAGAACGGAATCTTTAACTTTAACATAGCAAAATTACATATAACAAAACAGTTATCAAGCAAGAATTACAGTTACAATATTTATATCTATTTTATCTTTTATCATAACAATGGAAAACTATAACTATCTCTCTATTCTTCAACTCCATCAGAGACTCCAGAATAATACAGTATTACCTAAGCAAACAAAAAGTAAGCCATTTTCAAACTCTAGAAATGACAGAGACATCTCGCTGCCTGGACAGTCACCCAAAGTTCCTCTGTACCGTTGGTGTTTCCATCCTCAGGCTACAGGCCCATAGTTTCCAGCAGACATTTCCATGACGCAGGAAATTTCAAAGGCAGTCACTATCTGCTTGTCTTGAAGAATGTTTTGTTGACCCTTTCCTGAATCAGGAACACGGAAAGATCATCTCACCTTTAGGCAAGTTCAGTAGTCCTCTCTCTGAGTGTTTTCTGTGTACAGTTTATGCAACAATCCAGGCAAGAGCAGTTTCTTCCCCAAATGGCTATCAAACTCCATAAGGATCCTCTGTGATGCCCATCTTCTTCCTGAAGTAGATATGTGCTGCCAAGAGTAGAGTGTCTCACTGTCATGAAAAACACTAAGGTACTAAAACATTAAATAGCCTATTTTGTAGTCTAGAGAGTTATGAATAATGACTATCTGACTGAAATATATATATCTATGTAGCTAGAAAATCTAACTAACATGACTACAAACTTGACTATTATTAATGATTATCCAATAATAACCTATATACATTATATTTTTAAATGAACTACACAATCACAATACCTTAATTGAGATCAAAAATGCATATACATATAACACAATTGACCTAAAATCTCTATCAGTAAAGCAAAATCTATACTAATGCAAATATTCATATCTATATCACATCCCACTTTAAATGTAAAAGAACGTTTATAAGCCATATTTGGGAACGTGGGTGCAGTTTCTTCTCTCCAAAATGCTTCCTGCTGAATGGTGGCATCATTATTGTTTTATCTCAGTTGGCAGTTGAGCGAAGCAATTTTTTAAAGGTGTTCACAGCAACCTTTAAGTAGGGCGTGGTCCATCCTACCATATTAGGATAGAGGCATCCACAGACTATCACCCTCTGTGAAAACAAAATAGAAACTCCTTTCCAAAGCATCATGTCCTTAGATCCAAATTTCAATGACAAGGCATTTTCAAAATATCTATGTTGGATTATTTCAGCAGCTTTTATAAAGAAACATCTTTTAGCAGCTATTGCTACTGCCTCAAAATTCAAATGATTCAAAAAGAGCATAATAGCATACAATATCAAAATTCGCTGTGAATTTTCCATCTTTGTGCGCTTCAATTTAACCTCTATTTTGTTTATTTTTCCTTTTTATTTTTTGCCTTTTGAGACAGGTTCTCTGTATCTTTGACCTGGAATAACTCTGTATACCTGTCTGTCATTGAAGTCTCAGAGATCTGCCTCTCTCTGCCTTTCAGGCATTGGGATTAAAGGTGTATGCTACTACACATTGAACTCACAAAGATCTGTTTGTCTCTGCCTTCAAGGCACTGGGATAAAAGGCCTGTGCTACCTCACACTGAAGGTACAGAGGTCAATCTCCCTCTGCCTCCCATGTGTTGGGTTTACAGGTGTGTACTACCACACCCAACAACTCTCTTCCTTTTTTTAACTTTAAGAACTTCAAATTTTAGCCTGCACATATTTTTAACACACTGTAAATCATTTAAAAATTTTCTTTGTCTTTGAATCTCTCTTTACTCTATTTCTCTCTCTGTTTTTCTGACCACATGAGTCTTTCATTTACCAAGCAATCTCAGTAGGACTAAAGCCGTGGCTTTGCTGGCCAGATGTAGCCCATTCCTTAGCTTTCTGCCATTCCAACCTTGTGGCTGAGGTACCAAACAGAGCCGCATTCAGTGCCACAAGTCTACAGTGTTTCAAGGTCCTTGCCATCAAAGAGGCTGCAACAGACAACACTCAAGCCCCCTTTCTGTAGCTGGCCCTCCTTCCTCAAACAGTCAGAGTTTGCCCAGGCAGGATGGCCCAGAAAGCCGGCATTTTAAAACAAAACAGTTTTTTTTCCTGCTACTGCTGAAAACATACAAGCATTCCGTTGGCTTTTATCAACACCATTTAAATGTTTTGTGGCAGGACCTCTTAAGGGCTGCAGGGTTTTGCAACTGAAGCTGAGTCAGCAAGCCTCTTTTAGATGAGAGCCCCTGCTATCTTCTAGCAAGCAGAGCAGACCGAGAAATCGCTGCTACCAAGAAAACATGCTTTACTCTTTCCCAAGCTTTCTCAGGCTTTCAGTGGATTCAGTTGTCCACAAGGCTGCAAGCCATTCTGTAGTTATTTGAGCAGCGAGGCTGTGTCCCCAGCACCACGACCGCATGAAGGTTATGCCTGAAATAAATAAACCAAAACTTTATTCTTTTAAACACTGCTGGCCCATTAGATTCAGCATTTTAACCCATTTCTAATAATCAGTGTAGTATAACGAGGTGCACTTACCAGGAAAAATTCAGCATGTCTGACATGGTGGCTGGCTGCATCGACATGTGCCTCAGAGAGCAGAGCTATGGCATCTGCCGGGGAGAGGGGAGCATGGCTTCTCTGAGCTCACTACCTCTTCCTCCCGCCATTCTATTTTGTTTACTCCACCTACCTATGTTCTAACCTACCAGCTGAAGCGGATTCTTTCTTTAATTAATCAATAAACTTCTTCTGTCACTTTATCCTTTCAACAGCTTGCCCATATAAATCTCCCATGTGTCTTCTGTTGTATAATCTTTCATTTGTAAAGAACTTGCACTCTCCGGGGAGGATTTTTCTGACATCTCTGTGGATGGAGATCATATGAGGAAGATCAGATGAGCAACCATGACAACTCTAATGCTGTAGAGTTAGGTGGACCAGAGATTGATGGCTGACATTCCTGTGCTATGCATCAGATGCCCCTGAACTCTGGCCCTGTTGACAGACAGGCAGACATCAAGTTGGTCACACATACTTAAGTCATTCGGTTTCACAGATACTGTAAATGGAGTTTTAATTCTTCTCCTAAACTAATAAAAAAACCAAGATTAGGAGAAGAGAAGAGCCTGAAGTAAGGCCTCAAAATGGGTCATTTTGCAAAGGAAAGGTTACCTGCCTCCATGTATGCTGTCTCCCTTTCTTAGTCAAATCCATCCTTCCAGTGTCTAGCTCACAGCTAACCATAGGATTGAACCCAACTGTCTTTGATTTCTGAAATAAGTGCTGTCCCCTTAAGGTCTCATAACAGCACAGGAAGGTTTGTAAGACTGTCCCAGCAACAATTTAAAGCAATTCTAGTACACCAACGATGCAGCAAATTTGGTTAATTGGTAATATAGATCGTTCTGATGGGACAAAATAATTTAGAATTAAAAAAAAAAGATTGGTGTACTCACGATGAATTTATGTGATATGGCACACACAGGCTTCTGGTTCTGAATACTTCATGCTCGGTGGGTTTTGGAGATTGTCGTGACCCTGAACCTAGCTGGAGGCTTTGGGGCCTTGAAAGGACAAGACTTAATATTTCAGGACATCCTTGTACTTGGTCCCCACTGTTTACTGATTTCCTTACAGAGAATGAGCAGCCATCTACTCCTGCTGCCATGCCTTCCCCACATGAACAGAGAGAAGACCCTATATACACAGGTCGCTTGTATCACATGTGAAGGCATAAGTCACAAACAAACTCCCACAGTTTAGAATTGTGATTAATAGAATGATTAGTTCTTGAAAGGGGAAAAACTTAGAGATCACAATCCCTTACAAAAGCCCTCTGCAGGATCAGAAAAGGAGCCTAGTAGCCGGAAGGGAAGCTCAAGCAAGAGATCAAGCTGAAGGTAGAAGTTGCTTTTTAAAAGAGAGAGAGACCACAACTCAATGGGCTGGTATCTCAGTGGCTATTCAGGAAACATCACAGAGAAAGGATCTGCTTCATGCATGAGAGTCACCGATGATTTCCCTTTAAGAAAAAAAACCATCAAAACTCCCAATAACATCATCAGCATTCAACAACATGTCTCTGATTTCTTTGCCTTGCCTTTGATTGTGCAGTAATGATGCTGATAGTTAATCTGTGCAATTAATGCAAATTTCCTTGTAACTCACTAGACAGAATTGACAGGTTATCTTAAACACAGCAGGGAGTCACTCTACGATGGGACTGGTTCATCATCACCTATGTGCCAGTGACATAATTAAGATCTTTCCTTTGTCTGTAAATCTCATTATGTTCAACATGATATGTTGTCATACAGATTTCTTAGGGTTTTGTCCCACTGGTGGTTTCCTTGGTATGCTTACATAATTTTTGCCAGATCCAATCAGTTTTGCCATGCACTCTCAGCTCCACGTCATTGTGTTCCCCTTATGTTCCAGTCCAGGCATTTTAGACCTCTTGTAACTGTTGTAAGTGTATCTCATGTTCCACCTAAATGATTGAGGGTTTTATTTAGGCTGGGTTTTATCTTCCATCACTGAGTTCATTGACTTTCCTTGGGCGTAATTCCTGGGACACTGAGCCTAACTCCTGGGGGATTCCTCCAGTTATTTCTCCTTTCTTAGATAGTGTACACTCTCACTATTACTTTGAGAGTGTTTCTGTAGCAAATATTCTTCTCAAGATGAGAAGAAACTTCAATATTACAATCCATTTGTTATTGTGATTTAAATATACACACACAAACACACACAAGTTAATGCACATACACTGATGATATCTCAATTTATGGGGCCATTCTGGGGATGTCAAGATCGATATCTCTCGAGTGGTTCTCAAAAGGCCATAGGGTGACCATCTCTACGTACTTAATCAGGGAGGAGAAGTTGACCGCACTGTGACATGTCCCTAGGAACTATGTGTGCCTTGTCCCATAGTCAGACGGATGACTGACTATCTTGAAAAGCACCATGGAACTTTTGTTTGGCAAATGATGGAGATCAAGTCAGGGTCAAAATCAGAAAACTAGATGGAGCTTCCAAGCTCCAGTGAAGAGCAGATTGATGGAGAAAAAGAGCAAGGATGTCAGGAATATAAGGGCTTGGTCCACACTATGAGACACTGTGCCTGAACTAAGGGGATTTCAACTAATCCAGTGACCTGGGAATGAAAGAAGATGGGATCAAACCGGAAGTTCTGAATGTGGCTGACAATTGGGGCAGACGGAGAAGCCAAAGATAATGGCACTTGCAATTGTCTGCATATCATACACTGGCTTTTTGTGATCATATTTTTTGTGGATGCATACCTTGCTAAATCTGGATGGATGAAGGGTGGGCTTGGACTTCCCACAGCTCAAAGTACCCTGCCCTCTATTTGGACTGGTGTTTGAGTGGAGAGGTTTATTTGCGGAGCAAGAAGAATGTGGGAGGAGGAAGAGAAGTGGAAAGTTTGATAATTATTATTATGAAGTAATGGGAAAATCAATAGAAAATAACCAATGAGGACATTGGAGCTAGGAAAAAAAAACATTTATGTGAGTTGTTGATTAAGACCAAAAATTATTTTACAGAAAAAAAAAAACACATAAAGGGGTTGAGTTACTTGGAAAATATGACTCAAGTAATTGGGAAGAAGATTGGGGTTTTTATTTTGGGTCTTCATGGGGCTGTATGAGCAGCATTTTAGGACCTGTATGCTGGATATTTCTGGGGGTTAGTAGGGAAGAAACCTGGCTAGGAGGAGTTTTATGACATAAGTAGAGCCTTGATGATGTCACAAAGCTTTGGTTGGGGGTGGCAACTCTGTTCCACATGAAGCACTGGTCTTCTGTGAAGGTGGGCTTACTATCTTCACGGTGGCTGAGGAGGTCAGTTCAGCTCTTGGGCTCCACAACTGTTCAACCGAATTTCCAGAAGTTGGAATCTAGAGAGCCAAGATATTTTCTTTTGGGTAAATATGTTTAGGAAGCAACTAGGACCTCTGTAGTCAAAGAAAGGTTTCTTTCAAATCTGCTCTGGGTCCAAAATTTATGTCGTTAACAGCTCCTATATTTGATAGCTGGTGGACGGTTAATGTCAGGTATTCTCCCCACTCTATCTTTGCTAAATATGTCCAATTCCTCCGTCCACTTAAATGGCAAAGATCCTCTTTGTCCATATGTGTTTTTAAAGATAATTATTTCTAATAGGTGCTGTTGCACAGATTAATGTTTCTTTCTTTGGCAGTTTGACTCACAGTACTCACTTCTCTAATGAAGATACAGAATATCTTTATGTAATCAACCTGGATCTGGATCAGGAGACACAATAGAGAGAGCCAGTGGACTGGAGTGCCATGACCTTGGGCAGGTGGTTATAGATCAGCCAACTAACCAGTAGCTTGAGTGGTAAGGAGAGGAGTGGCTGTTCTTTGAATTCTTTGCCATCTGTTCAGATATTTCTTTCTCACTTTAGATATAGGCATAGCTTCCTCTCTCATTGATATAGTAAGTCAGGAAGTAGGTTTCTCAGTAGAGGTCAATTGCATTTTGCAGCAGGAATATGTCTCTGATACACCTATACTGAGCTGTAGACAAGAGTTTGATAATTTTCCTATTAATTTCTTAAGAACATATTACATTTAGGTGTCCAAATCTATTCAGCCCTGCCTTTTTCACCTGCTCCAAAGTTATTCCTAAAAACAGCCTTGACCTCACATGCTCACCTTCTTATCCTTGCAGGCACTTATGGTGGAGGAAACCACTTTGTGTCTGATTTAATCTGAAGAGTTCTTCCTATGCCGAGATTGGCAGCTATGAAGCCCAAGCACAGAAACAGAGCCAAGAGACAGTGGAACAGGAGTGCTGTGGCCTATCTCAGAAAGTCTCCCGCCATGATGAAGATGCCTCTTAGTATGAGTTGCATGCCACCTCTCCAGAAGAAGAATGGGCCATCGCTCCAGAAGCAAAAACTTAGTAAGCCTTTTGAGGCCCTGGAGAATATTGTTGGCCGCAGAATTTCTCATGGCTGGAAGGAAGCCAATGAACCTGTCACCCATTGGAAAGCCATCATTCTAGATCAACTGCCAACATATCCCTCTCTCTATTTGTTGAAATATGATGGGATTGATTGTGTCTATGGCTTGGAGCTTCATAGTGATGAAAGGATTTTAAACCTGAAGATCCTGCCTAATAATGTGCCATTTCCTCAGGTGACAGACACTCATCTCTCAAACACCATAGTTGGCAGAGCAGTGAAACATACATTCTTGGGCACAAATGGCTCTAAGAATGACTGGAACGGGATGGTCCTAGAAGAGGTGCCAATCATGAAGACCTGGTTTTATATTACCTACAAGAAAGATCCGGTCTTGTACATTTACCACCTCCTGGATGACTACCTGGAATGCAACCTCCACATCATGCCAGGCTCTAAGGAAGAGTGGAGTGGCGTGGTCCCAGATGAGGTGCAGACCATAACGACCTGTTTCTACATTGTCAACGAGAATGATCCGGTCCTGTACCTTTACCACCATCATGATGATTCCATTGAAGGCAACCTCCACATCACGCCTGAATGTCCTCCAGTAGAGGTGACTGTGGAATTAGACAGGGATTCCTTGGAGGGCAAAAGAGTGCAGTACAACAAAAAAGATGGAACCCAAGAGATAGGTAAAATTATTTGCCAAGTTCCCAACAAACCTTCTGTGTATTTCATCAAGTTTGATAATGACTTCCATATCTATGTCTATGATTTGTTGAAGATCTGTTAAAGTGAAATTCTCAAATTTTGAGGGGCAGACTTAATTCTCTCTGTGGGAATATGTTTTTTCAGAGATACCTCAGGTCTTCTATGAATCCTGGTAGCCTTTCCAATGGATTATTCTTTCTCAAAGAATAAAAATTTGTTAACATGTTGTGTTATTTGGTCAATAATGGATTGTGTTTGGTGGATGGGGCATCACAGAAATACATGCCTCAAAACAAAGCAGGATTTATGGTCTTTTCCCCTTGGAGAGTAAAGGACTGGGGATGCGTGGTGTGGTAAAGGACAAGATGGCTGTCAAGGAAGCAGTGGAGAGGGGACAAAAAGTTGTATGATCTCGGGGCGGTATGAAGCTTGAGGGAAAACCATGTCAAATGGAAAGATGTGACCGATATCAGTGTGAGGTATATGGACTTAAGAGGATAAAGAGTAGATTAATCAGGAAGGGACACAAATGTATACTCAAAATCAGAGAAAATTAGGTTTCATTTGATGAATGGTTTAATTCGTACTGGCTGTAAGTCAAAGGATGTTTGAACTCCACGAGAGCATGTTGCTTAGTGAAAAGTGTCTCCGCTCAGTTGCTCTTCTCCAGTAAGTTGGACATCAAGCTACCTACTTAGTTTTGCCAGAATTCTGTCTGCCACCTACTTTGTCATGCCTAGATTCGGTATGCCTTGAACTCTCATAGGTCTTATCCATGCCATCCAACCCTTGTCAGTTCATTTAAATAATTGCCCTGCCATATCTGGAAAACAGTGTTCCCTTTCATTGATCATGTTCTGTAGTACTTGGGCTATAAAACTCATGAACACACTCACCCACACACAGGATAAACATGTACATATGATGCCCACTAGTGTGTGACATGCACACATATGATGAATGCACCGAACTCCATAATATCAGTAAAGTAGGGAATCCATGATGCTAGGTGGAGTCTGGCAAAGACCACACACACCCATCAAACCGCCAAAAACCAGTATGGTACTGATGTCTGACTCCCATCCTGTAAGGAACCTGCCATCCTGTAACTGGGCTATTTTTGGTTCCTTCATCTTCACAAACTTGGTTAAAATGTTAGAGTTGTCAAACTGGGAGTTAGGGTCCAGCATGTAGATCAGCTGTCCCACGTCAGGTGATTTGTCTACAATTTGGGTGAGAAATTGTACCAGGGAATTCTGGTACACCCTCTACTCTTCTTCTCCCTGTCCTCATCATCACTCTTGTGGGTGGGCCTGGAGCACAAAGAAGGTAAAATGGAATAAGCCTCCTCCTTAGTGGAAAACCTTGTCAATCCTTAATTTGACCTGACTCTCTGAGGGAATGCAGCACATTTTTTCCTACTAGGTCTCCTCATTCATTGGTTCACTCATTTTTCCAATGAATGATTGAATTCATCCATTCTTCCTTGTCTCTCTCTCTTCATTCTTCCCTTCTTCCATTTCCCCCTTGATTGTAGAAATTTGAGCAGCAGGGCTGCATCCCCATGGGGCCGCCTTGTAAGGTTATGCTCCGAAATAACAACACAAAACTATTCATTTCAACACTGCCTGCCCCATTATTTTCAGCCTCTTAAACCATGTCTAATAATGTATGTTGCAGCACGAGGTGCGCTTAGAAGGAAAGATTTAGCATGTCTGACCTGGTGGCTGGCTGTATCGCCATCTGCCTCAGAGTGCAGAGCTACCATTTCTGCCCATGGGAGAGGTGCATGGCATCTCTAATCTCAATTCCTATTCCTCCCAGCATTCTCTTATGTTTATTCCACCCACCTATGTTCTAACTTTTCAGGCCAAAGAGTTTCTTTATTTAATTAACCAATGACCTATACCCCATCATTACTCCTATTTCTGTTTAAACAAGAACGGAATCTTTAACTTTAACATAGCAAAATTACATATAACAAAACAGTTATCAAGCAAGAATTACAGTTACAATATTTATATCTATTTTATCTTTTATCATAACAATGGAAAACTATAACTATCTATCTCTTCTTCAACTCCATCAGAGACTCCAGAATAATACAGTATTACCTAAGCAAACAAAAAGTAAGCCATTTTCAAACTCTAGAAATGACAGAGACATCTCGCTGCCTGGACAGTCACCCAAAGTTCCTCTGTACCGGTGGTGTTTTCATCCTCAGACTACAGGCCCATAGTTTCCAGCAGACATTTCCATGAAGCAGGAAATTTCAAAGGCAGTCACTATCTTCTTGTCTTGAAGAATGTTTTGCTGACCCTTTCCTGAATCAGGAACACGAAAAGATCATCTCACCTTTAGGCAAGTTCAGTAGTCCTCTCTCTGAGTGTTTTCTGTGTACAGTTTATGCAAATATCCAGGCAAGAGCAGTTTCTTCCCCAAATGGCTATCAAACTCCATATGATCCTCTTTGATGCCCATCTTCTTCCTGAAGTAGATATGTGCTGCCAAGAGTAGAGTGTCTCACTGTCATGAAAAACCCTAAGGTGCTAAAACATTAAATAGCCTATTTTGTAGTCTAGAGAGATATGAATAATGCCTATCTACCTGAAATATATATATATATATATATCTATGTAGCTAGAAAATCTAACTAACATGACTACAAACTTGACTATTATTAATGATTATCCATTAATAACCTATATACATTATATTTTTAAATGAACTACACAATCACAATACCTTAATGAAGATCAAAAATGCATATACATATAAGAATATTGACCTAAAATCTCTATCAGTAAAGCAAAATCTATACTAATGCAAATATTCATATCTATATGACATCCCACTTTAAATGTAAAAGAACGTTCATAAGCGATATTTGGGAACGTGGGTGCAGTTTTTTCTCTCCAAAATGCTTCCTGCTGAATGGTGGCATCATTATTGATTTATCTCAGTTGGCAGTTGAGCGAAGCAACTTTTTAAAGGTGTTCACAGCAACCTTTAAGTAGGGCGTGGTCCATCCTACCATATTAGGCTAGAGGCATCCACAGACTATCACCCTCTGTGAAAACAAAATAGAAACTCCTTTCCAAAGCATCATGTCCTTAGATCCAAATTTCAAAGTCAAGGCATTTTCAAAATATCTATGTTGGATTATTTCAGCAGCTTTTATAAAGAAACATCTTTTAGCAGCTATTGCTACTGCCTCAAAATTCAAATGATTCAAAAAGAGCATAATAGCATACAATATCAAAATTCGCTGTGAATTTTCCATCTTTGTGCTCTTAATTTAACCTCTATTTTGTTTATTTTTCCTTTTTATTTTTTGCCTTTTGAGACAGGTTCTCTGTATCTTTGACCTGGAATAACTCTGTATACCTGTCTGTCCTTGAAGTCTCAGAGATCTGCCTCTCTCTGCCTTTCAGGCATTGGGATTAAAGGTGTATGCTACTACACATTGAACTCACAAAGATCTGTTTGTCTCTGCCTTCAAGGCACTGGGATTAAAGGCGTGTGCTACCTCACCTTGAAGGTACAGAGGTCAATCTCCCTCTGCCTCCGATGTGTTGGGTTTACAGGTGTGTACTACCACACCCAACAACTCTCTTCCTTTTTTTAACTTTAAGAACTTCAAATTTTAGCCTGCACATATTTTTAACACACTGTAAATCATTTAAAAATTTTCTTTGTCTTTGAATCTCTCTTTACTCTATATTTCTCTCTGTTTTTCTGACCACATGAATCTTTCAGTTACCAAGCAATCTCAGTAGAACTAAAGCCGTGGCTTTGCTGGCCAGATGTAGCCCATTCCTTAGCTTTCTGCCATTCCAACCTTGTGGCTGAGGTACCGAACAGAGCCGCATTCAGTGCCACAAGTCCACAGTGTTTCAAGGTCCTTGCCATCAAAGAGGCTGCAACAGACAACACTCAAGCCCTCTCTCTGTTGCTGGCCCTCCTTCCTCAAACAGTCAGAGTTTGCCCAGGCAGGATGGCCCAGAAAGCCGGCATTTTAAAACAACACAGTTTTTTTTCCTGCTACTGCTGAAAACATACAAGCATTCAGTTGGCTTTTATCAACACCATTTAAATGTTTTGAGGCAGGACCTCTTAAGGGCTGCAGGGTTTTGCAGCTGAAGCTGAGTCAGCAAGCCTCTTTTAGATGAGAGCCCTTGCTTTCTTCTAGCAAGCAGAGCAGACCGAGAAATCGCTGCTACCAAGAAAACATGCTTTACTCTTTCCCAAGCTTTCTCAGGCTTTCAGTGGATTCAGTTGTCAACAAGGCTGCAAGCCATTCTGTAGTTATTTGAGCAGCGAGGCTGTGTCCCCAGCAACAGGTTCATGAAGGTTATGCATGAAATAAATACACAAAAACTGTACTCTTTTAAACACTGCTGGCCCATTAGATTCAGCATTTTAACCCATTTCTAATAATCAGTGTAGTATAACGAGGTGCACTTACCAGGAAAAATTCAGCATGTCTGACATGGTGGCTGGCTGCATCGACATCTGCCTCAGAGAGCCGAGCTATGGCATCTGCCGGGGAGAGAGGACCATGGCTTCTCTGAGCTCACTACCTCTTCCTCCCGGCATTCTATTTTGTTTACTCCACCTACCTATGTTCTAACCTATCAGCTGAAGCGGATTCTTTCTTTAATTAATCAATATACTTCTTCTGTCACTTTATCCTTTCAACAGCTTGCCCATATAAATCACCCATGTGTCTTCTGTTGTATAATCTTTCATTTGTAAGAACTTGCACTCTCAGGGGAGGATTTTTCTGACATATCTGTGGATGGAGATCATATGAGGAAGATCAGATGAGCAACCATGACAACTCTAATTCTGTAGAGTTAGGTGGACCAGAGATTGATGGCTGACATTCCTGTGCTATGCATCAGATGCCTCTGAACTATGGCCCTGTTGACAGACAGGCAGACATCAAGTTGGTCACACATACTTAACTCATTCAGGTTCATACATACTGTAAATGGAGTTTTAATTCTTCTCCTAAACTAATAAAAAAACCAAGATTAGGAGAAGAAAAGAGCCTGAAGTAAGGCCTCAAAATGGGTCATTTTGCAAAGGAAAGGTTACCTGCCTTCATGTATGCTGTCTCCCTTTCTTAATCAAATCCATCCTTCCAGTGTCTAGCTAACAGCTAACCATAGGATTGAACCCAACTGCCTTTGATTTCTGAAATAAGTGCTGTCCCCTTAAGGTCTCATAACAGCACAGGAAGGTTTGTAAGACTGTCCCAGCAACAATTTAAAGCAATTATAGGACACCAAAGATGCAGCAAATTTGGTTAATTGGTAATATAGATCGTTCTGATGGGACAAAATAATTTAGAATTAAAAAAAAAACAGATTGGTGTACTCACGATGAATTTATGTGATATGGCACACACAGGCCTCTGGTTCTGAATACTTCATGCTCGGTGGGTTTTGGAGATTGTCGTGACCCTGAACCTAGCTGGAGGCTTTGGGGCCTTTAAAGGACAAGACTTAATATTTCAGGACATCCTTGTACTTGGTGCCCACTGTTTATAGATTTCCTTACAGATAATGAGCAGCCATCTACTCCTGCTGCAATGCCTTCCCCACATGAACAGAGAGAAGACCCTATACACACAGGTCGGTTATATCACTTGTGAAGGCATAAGTCACAAACAAACTCCCACAGCAGTTTAGAATTGTGATTAATAGAATGATTAGTTCTTGAAAGGGGAAAAACTTAGAGATCACAATCCCTTACAAAAGCCCTCTGTAGGATCAGAAAAGGAGCCTAGTAGCCTGAAGGGAAGCTCAAGCAAGAGATCAAGCTGAAGGTAGAAGTTGCTTTTTAAAAGAGAGAGAGACCACAACTCAATGGGCTGGTATCTCAGTGGCTATTCAGGAAACATCACAGAGAAAGGATCTGCTTCATGCATGAGAGTCACTGATGATTTCCCTTTAAGAAAAAAACTCATCAAAACTCCCAATAACATCATCAGCATTCAACAACATGTCTATGATTTCTTTGCCTTGCCTTTGATTGTGCAGTAAATGATGCTGATAGTTAATCTGTGCAATTAATGCAAATTTCCTTGTAACTGACTAGACAGAATTGACAGTTTATCTTAAACACAGCAGGGAGTCACTCTACGATGGAACTGGTTCATCATCACCTGTGTGACAGTGACATAATTAAGATCTTTCCTTTGTCTATAAATCTCATTATGTTCAACATGATATGTTGTCATACAGATTTCTTAGGGTTATGTCCCACTGGTGGTTTCCTTGGTATGCTTACATAATTTTTGCCAGATCCAATCAGTTTTGCCATGCACTCTCAGCTCCACGTCATTGTGTTCCCCTTATGTTCCAGTCCAGGCATTTTAGACCTCTTGTAACTGTTGTAAGAGTATCTCATGTTCCACCTAAATGATTTAGGGTTTTATTTAGGCGGGGTTTTATCTTGCATCACTGAGTTCATTGACTTTCCTTGGGCGTAATTCCTGGGACACTGAGCCTAACTCCTGGGGGATTCCTCCAGTTATTTCTCCTTTCTTAGATAGTTTACACTCTCACTATTACTGTGAGAGTGTTTCTGTAGCAAATATTCTTCTCAAGATGAGAAGAAACTTCAATATTACAATCCATTTGTTATTGTGATTTAAATACACACACACAAACACACACAAGTTAGTGCACATACACTGATGATATCTCAATTTATGGGGCCATTCTGGGGATGTCAAGATCGATATCTCTCGAGTGGTTCTCAGAAGGCCATAGGGTGACCCTCTCTAGGTACTTAAGCAGGGAGGAGAAGTTGACCGCACTGTGACATGTCCCTAGGAACTATGTGTGCCTTGTCCCATAGTCAGACTGATGACTGACTATCTTGAAAACCACCATGGAACTTTTGTTTGGCAAATGATGGAGATCAAGTCAGGGTCAAAATCAGAAACCTAGATGGAGCTTCCAAGCTCCAGTGGAAGAGCAGATGGATGGAGAAAAAGAGCAAGGATGTCAGGAATATAAGGGCTTTGTCCATACTATGAGACACTGTGCCTGAACTAAGGGGATTTCAACTAATCCAGTGACCTGGGAATGAAAGAACATGGGATCAAACTGGAACCTCTGAATGTGGCTGACAATTGGGGCAGACGGAGAAGCCAAAGATAATGGCACTTGCAATTGTCTGCATATCATACACTGGCTTTTTGTGATCATATTTCTTGTGGGTGCATACCTTGCTAAATCTGGATGGATGAAGGGTGGGCTTGGACTTCCCACAGCTCAAAGTACCCTGCCCTCTATTTGGACTGGTGTTTGAGTGGAGAGGTTTATTTGCAGAGCAAGAAGAATGTGGGAGGAGGAAGAGGAGTGGAAAGTTTGATAATTATTATTATGAAGTAATGTAAAAATCAATAGAAAATAACCAATGAGGACATTGGAGCTAGGAAAAAAAAAACATTCATGTGAGTTGTTGACTCAGACCAAAAATTATTTTACAGAAAAAAAAAACACACATAAAGGGGTTGAGTTACTTGGAAAATATGACTTAAGTAATTGGGAAGAAGATTGGGGTTTTTATTTTGGGTCTTCATGGGGCTGTATGAGCAACATTTTAGGTCCTGTATGCTGGATATTTCTGGGGGATAGTAGGGAAGAAACCTGGCTAGGAGGAGTTTTATGACATAAGTAGAGCCTTGATGATGTCACAAAGCTTTGGTTGGGGGTGGCAACTCTGTTCCACATGAAGCACTAGTCTTCTGTGAAGGTGGGCTTACTATCTTCACGGTGGCTGAGGAGGTCAGTTCAGCTCTTGGGCTCCACAACTGTTCAACCGAATTTCCAGAAGTTGGAATCTAGAGAGCCAAGATATTTTCTTTTGGTAAATATGTTTAGGAAGCAACTAGGACCTCTGTAGTCAAAGAAAGGTTTCTTTCAAATCTGCTCTGGGTCGAAAATTTATGTCGTTAACACCTCCTATATTTGATAGCTGGGGGACGGTTAATGTCAGGTATTCTCCCCACTCTATCTTTGCTAAAAATGTCCAATTCCTCAGTCCACTTAAATGGCAAAGATCCTCTTTGTCCATATGTGTTTTAAAAGATAACTATTTCTAATAGGTGCTGTTGCACAGATTAATGTTTCTTTCTTTTGGCAGTTTGACTCACAGTACTCACTTCTCTAATGAAGATACAGAATATCTTTATGTAATCAATCTGGATCTGGATCAGGAGACACAATAGAGAGAGCCAGTGGACTGGAGTGCCATGACCTTGGGCAGAGGGTTATAGATCAGCCAACTAACCAGTAGCTTGAGTGGTAAGGAGAGGAGTGGCTGTTCTTTGAATTCTTTGCCATCTGTTCAGATATTTCTTTCTCACTTTAGGTATAGGCATAGCTTCCTCTCTCATTGATATAGTAAGTCAGGAAGTAGGTTTCTCAGTAGAGGCCAATTGCCTTTTGCAGCAGGAATATGTCTCTGATACACATATACTGAGCTGTAGAAAAGAGTTTGATAATTTTCCTATTAATTTCTTAAGAACATATTCCATTTAGGTATCCAAATCTATTCAGCCCTGCCTTTTTCACTTTGCTACAAAGTTATTCCTAAAAAGATCCTTGACCTCACATCCTCACCTTCTTATCCTTGCAGGCACTTATGGTGGAGGAAACCACTTTGTGTCTGATTTAAACTGAAGAGTTCTTCCTATGCAGAGATTGGCAGCTATGAAGCTCAAGCACAGAAACAGAGCCAAGAGACAGTGGAAGAGGAGTGCTGTGGCCTATCTCAGAAAGTCTCCCACCATGATGAAGATGCCTCTTAATATGAGTGGCATGCCACATCTCCAGAAGAAGAATGGGCCATCGCTCCAGAAGCAAAAACTTAGTAAGCCTTTTGAGGCCCTGGAGAATATTGTTGGCCGCAGAATTTCTCATGGCTGGAAGGAAGCCAATGAACCAGTCACCCATTGGAAAGCCATCATTCTAGATCAACTGCCAACATATCCCTCTCTCTATTTGTTTAAATATGGTGGGATTGATTGTGTCTATGGCTTGGAGCTTCATAGTGATGAAAGGATTTTAAACCTGAAGATCCTGCTTAATAATATGCCATTTCCTCAGGTGACAGACACTCTTCTCTCAAACACCATAGTTGGCAGAGCAGTGAAACATACATTCATGGGCACAAATGGCTCTAAGAATGACTGGAACGGGATGGTCCTAGAAGAGGTGCCAATCATGAAGTCCTGGTTTTATATTACCTATAAGAAAGATCCGGTCTTGTACATTTACCACCTCCTGGATGTCTACCTGGAAGGCAACCTCCACATCATGCCAGGCTCTAAGGAAGAGTGGAGTGGCGTGGTCCCAAATGAGGTGCAGGCCATAACGACCTATTTCTACATTGTCAACGAGAATGATCCGGTCCTGTACCTTTACCACCATCATGATGATTCCATTGAAGGCAACCTCCACATCACGCCTGAATGTACTCCAGTAAAGGTGACTTTGGAATTAGGCAGGGATTCCTTGGAGGGCAAAAGAGTGCAGTACAACAAAAAAGATGGAACCCAAGAGATAGGTAAAATTATTTGCCAAGTTCCCAACAAACCTTCTGTGTATTTCATCAAGTTTGATAATGACTTCCATATCTATGTCTATGATTTGGTGAAGATCTGTTAAAGTGAAATTCTCAAATTTTGAGGGGCAGACTTAATTCTCTCTGTGGGAATGTGTTTTTTCAGAGATACCTCAGGTCTTCTATGAATCCTGGTATCTTTTCCAATGGATTATTCTTTCTCAAAGAATAAAAATTTGTTAACATGTTGTGTTATTTGGTCAATGATGGATTGTGTTTGGTGGATGGGGCATCACAGAAATACATGCCTCAAAACAAAGCAGGATTTATGGTCTTTTCCCCTTGGAGAGTAAAGGACTGGGGATGCGTGGTGTGGTAAAGGACAAGATGGCTGTCAAGGAAGCAGTGGTGAGGGGACAAAATTTGTATGATCTCGGGGCGGTATGAAACTTGAGGGAAAACCATGTCAAATGGAAAGATGTGACCGATATCAGCGTGAGGTATTGGGACTTAAGAGGATAAAGAGTAGATTAATCAGGAAGGGACACAAATGTATACTCAAAATTAGAGAAAATTAGGTTTCATTTGGTGAATGGTTTAATTCATACTGGCTGTAAGTCAAAGGATGTTTGATCTCCATTAGAGCATGTTGCTTAGTGAAAAGTGTCTCCGCTCAGTTGCTCTTCTCCAGTAAGTTGGACATCAAGCTACCTACTTAGTTTTGCCAGAATTCTGTCTGCCACCTACTTTGTCATGCCTGGATTCGGTATGCCTTGAACTCTCATAGGTCTTATCCATGCCATCCAACCCTTGTCAGTTCATTTAAATAATTGCCCTGCCATATCTGGAAAACAGTGTTCCCTTTCATTGATCATGTTCTGTAGTACTTGGGCTATAAAACTCATGAACACACTCACCCACACACAGGATAAACATGTACATATGATGCCACTAGTGTGTGACATGCACACATATGATGAATGCACCAAGCTCCATAATATCAGTAAAGTAGGGAATCCAAGATACTAGGTGGAGTCTGGCAAAGACCCCACACACCCATCAAACCGCCAAATACCAGTATGGTACTGATGTCTGACTCCCATCCTGTAAGGAACCTGCCATCCTGTAACTGGGCTATTTTTGGTTCCTTCATCTTCACAAACTTGGTTAAAATGTTAGAGTTGTCAAACTTGGAGTTAGGGTCCAGCATGTAGATCAGCTGTCCCAGGTCAGGTGATTTGGCTACAATTTGGGTGAGAAATTGTACCAGGGAATTCTGGTACACCCTCTACTCTTCTTCTCCCTGTCCTCATCATCACTCTTGTGGGTGGGCCTGGAGCACAAAGAAGGTAAAATGGAATAAGCCTCCTCCTTAGTGGAAAACCTTGTCAATCCTTAATTTGACCTGACTCTCTGAGGGAATGCAACACATTTTTTCCTACTAGGTCTCCTCATTCATTGGTTCACTCATTTTTCCAATGAATAATTGAATCCATCCATTCTTCCTTGTCTCTCTCTCTTCTTTCTTCCCTTCTTCCATTTCCCCCTTGATTGTAGAAATTTGAGCAGCAGGGCTGCATCCCCATGGGGCCGCCTTGTAAGGTTATGCTCCGAAATAACAACACAAAACTATTCATTTCAACACTGCCTGCCCCATTATTTTCAGCCTCTTAACCCATGTCTAATAATGTATGTTACAGCATGAGGTGCACTTAGAAGGAAAGATTTAGCATGTCTGACCTGGTGGCTGGCTGTATCGCCATCTGCCCTAGAGTGCAGAGCTACCATTTCTGCCCATGGGAGAGGTGCATGGCATCTCTAAGCTCAATTCCTATTCCTCACTGCATTCTCTTATGTTTATTCCACCCACCTATGTTCTAACCTTTCAGGCCAAACAGTTTCTTTATTTAATTAACCAATGACCTATACCCCATCATTACTCCTATTTCTGTTTAAACAAGAATGGAATCTTTAACTTTAACATAGCAAAATTACATATAACAAAACAGTTATCAAGCAAGAATTAGTTACAATATTTATATCTATTTTATCTTTTATCATAACAATGGAAAACTATAAGTATCTATCTCTTCTTCAACTCCATCAGAGACTCCAGAATAATACAGTATTACCTAAGCAAACAAAAAGTAAGCCATTTTCAAACTCTAGAAATGACAGAGACATCTCGCTGCCTGGACAGTCACCCAAAGGTCCTCTGTACCGTTGGTGTTTCCACCATCAGCCTACAGGCCCATAGTTTCCAGCAGACATTTCCATGAAGCAGGAAATTTCAAAGGCAGTCACTATCTGCTTGTCTGGAAGAATGTTTTGCTGACCATTTCCTGAATCAGGAACACGAAAAGATCATCTCACCTTTAGGCAAGTTCAGTAGTCCTCTCTCTGAGTGTTTTCTGTGTACAGTTTATGCAACAATCCAGGCAAGAGCAGTTTCTTCCCCAAATGGCTATCAAACTCCATAAGGATCCTCTTTGATGCCCATCTTCTTCCTGAAGTAGATATGTGCTGCCAAGAGTAGAGTGTCTCACTGTCATGAAAAACCCTAAGGTACTAAAACATTAAATAGCCTATTTTGTAGTCTAGAGAGATATGAATAATACCTATCTAACTGAAATATATATATCTATGTAGCTAGAAAATCTAACTAACATGACTACAAACTTGACTATTATTAATGATTATCCATTAATAACCTATATACATTATATTTTTTAATGAACTACACAATCACAATACCTTAATGAAGATCAAAAATGCATATACATATAACAAAATTGACCTAAAATCTCTACCAGTAAAGCAAAATCTATACTAATGCAAATATTCATATCTATATCACATCCCACTTTAAATGTAAAAGAACGTTTATAAGCCATATTTGGGAACGTGGGTGCAGTTTTTTTCTCTCCAAAATGCTTCCTGCTGAATGGTGGCATCATTATTGATTTATCTCAGTTGGCAGTTGAGCGAAGCAATATTTTAAAGGTGTTCACAGCAACCTTTAAGTAGGGAGTGGTCCATCCTACCATATTAGGATAGAGGCATCCACAGACTATCACCCTCTGTGAAAACAAAATAGAAACTCCTTTCCAAAGCATCATGTCCTTAGATCCAAATTTCAAAGTCAAGGCATTTTCAAAATATCTATGTTGGATTATTTCAGCAGCTTTTATAAAGAAACATCTTTTAGCAGCTATTGCTACTGCCTCAAAATTCAAATGATTCAAAAAGAGCAAAATAGCATACAATATCAAAATTCGCTGTGAATTTTCCATCATTGTGAGCTTCAATTTAACCTCTATTTTGTTTATTTTTCCTTTTTATTTTTTGCCTTTTGAGACAGGTTCTCTGTATCTTTGACCTGGAATAACTCTGTATACCTGTCTGTCCTTGAAGTCTCAGAGATCTGCCTCTCTCTGCCTTTCAGGCATTGGGATTAAAGGTGTATGCTACTACACATTGAACCTACAAAGATCTGTTTGTCTCTGCCTTCAAGGCACTGGGATTAAAGGCGTGTGCTACCTCACCTTGAAGGTACAGAGGTCAATCTCCCTCTGCCTCCCATGTGTTGGGTTTACAGCTGTGTACTACCACACCCAACAACTCTCTTCCTTTTTTTAACTTTAAGAACTTCAAATTTTAGCCTGCACATATTTTTAACATACTGTAAATCATTTAAAAATTTTCTTTGTCTTTGAATCTCTTTTTACTCTATTTCTCTCTCTGTTTTTCTGACCACATGAGTCTTTCATTTACCAAGCAATCTCAGTAGGACTAAAGCCGTGGCTTTGCTGGCCAGATGTAGCCCATTCCTTAGCTTTCTGCCATTCCAACCTTGTGGCTGAGGTACCGAACAGAGCCGCATTCAGTGCCACAAGTCTACAGTGTTTCAAGGTCCTTGCCATCAAAGAGGCTGCAACAGACAACACTCAAGCCCTCTCTCTGTAGCTGGCCCTCCTTCCTCAAACAGTCAGAGTTTGCCCAGGCAGGATGGCCCAGAAACCCGGCATTTTAAAACAACACAGTTTTTTTTCCTGCTACTGCTGAAAACATACAAGCATTCAGTTGGCTTTTATCAACACAATTTAAATGTTTTGTGGCCGGACCTCTTAAGGGCTGCAGGGTTTTGCAGCTGAAGCTGAGTCAGCAAGCCTCTTTTAGATGAGAGCCCTTGCTTTCTTCTAGCAAGCAAAGCAGACCGAGAAATCGCTGCTACCAAGAAAACATGCTTTACTCTTTCCCAAGCTTTCTCAGGCTTTCAGTGGATTCAGTTGTCCACATGGCTGCAAGCCATTCTGTAGTTATTTGAGCAGCGAGACTGTGTCCCCAGCACCACGGCCGCATGAAGGTTATGCCTGAAATAAATACACAAAAACTGTATTCTTTTAAACACTGCTAGCCCATTAGATTCAGCATTTTAACCCATTTCTAATAATCAGTGTAGTATAACGAGGTGCACTTACCAGGAAAAATTCAGCATGTCTGACATGGTGGCTGGCTGCATCGACATCTGCCTCAGAGAGCAGAGCTATGGCATCTGCCGGGGAGAGGGGAGCATGGCTTCTCTGAGCTCACTACCTCTTCCTCCCGGCATTCTATTTTGTTTACTCCACCTACCTATGTTCTAACCTATCAGCTGAAGCGGATTCTTTCTTTAATTAATCAATAAACTTCTTCTGTCACTTTATCCTTTCAACAGCTTGCCCATATAAATCTCCCATGTGTCTTCTGTTGTATAATCTTTCATTTGTAAAGAACTTGCACTCTCCGGGGAGGATTTTTCTGACATCTCTGTGGATGGAGATCATATGAGGAAGATCAGATGAGCAACCATGACAACTCTAATGCTGTAGAGTTAGGTGGACCAGAGATTGATGGCTGACATTCCTGTGCTATGCATCAGATGCCCCTGAACTCTGGCCCTGTTGACAGACAGGCAGACATCAAGTTGGTCACACATACTTAACTCATTCAGGTTCACAGATACTGTAAATGGAGTTTTAATTCTTCTCCTAAACTAATAAAAAAACCAAGATTAGGAGAAGAGAAGAGCCTGAAGTAAGTCCTCAAAATGGGTCATTTTGCAAAGGAAAGGTTACCTGCCTCCATGTATGCTGTCTCCCTTTCTTAGTCAAATCCATCCTTCCAGTGTCTAGCTAACAGCTAACCATAGGATTGAACCCAACTGCCTTTGATTTCTGAAATAAGTGCTGTCCCCTTAAGGTCTCATAACAGCACAGGAAGGTTTGTAAGACTGTCCCAGCAACAATTTAAAGCAATTCTAGGACACCAAAGATGCAGCAAATTTGGCTAATTGGTAATATAGATCGTTCTGATGGGACAAAATAATGTAGCATTAAAAAAAAACAGATTGGTGTACTCACGATGAATTTATGTGATATGGCACACACAGGCTTTTCTTTCTGAATACTTCATGCTCGGTGGGTTTTGGAGATTGTCGTGACCCTGAACCTAGCTGGAGGCTTTGGGGCCTTGAAAGGACAAGACTTAATATTTCAGGACATCCTTGTACTTGGTGCCCACTGTTACTGATTTCCTTACAGAGAATGAGCAGCCATCTACTCCTGCTGCCATGCCTTCCCCACATGAACAGAGAGAAGACCCTATACACACAGGTCGCTTGTATCACATGTGAAGGCATAAGTCACAAACAAACTCCCACAGCAGTTTAGAATTGTGATTAATAGAATGATTAGTTCTTGAAAGGGGAAAAACTTAGAGATCACAATCCCTTACAAAAGCCCTCTGCAGGATCAGAAAAGGAGCCTAGTACCCGGAAGGGAAGCTCAAGCAAGAGATCAAGCTGAAGGTAGAAGTTGCTTTTTAAAAGAGAGAGAGACCACAACTCAATGGGCTGGTTTCTCAGTGGCTATTCAGGAAACATCACAGAGAAAGGATCTGCTTCATGCATGAGAGTCACCGATGATTTCCTTTTAAGAAAAAAACCCATCAAAACTCCCAATAACATCATCAGCATTCAACAACATGTCTATGATTTCTTTGCCTTGCCTTTGATTGTGCAGTAAATGATGCTGATAGTTAATCTGTGCAATTAATGCAAATTTCCTTGTAACTGACTAGACAGAATTGACAGGTTATCTTAAACACAGCAGGGAGTCACTCTACGATGGAACTGGTTCATCATCACCTGTGTGACAGTGACATAATTAAGATCTTTCCTTTGTCTATAAATCTCATTATGTTCAACATGATATGTTGTCATACAGATTTCTTAGGTTTTTGTCCCACTGGTGGTTTCCTTGGTATGCTTACATAATTTTTGCCAGATCCAATCAGTTTTGCCATGCACTCTCAGCTCCACGTCATTGTGTTCCCCTTATGTTCCAGTCCAGGCATTTTAGACCTCTTGTAACTGTTGTAAGAGTATCTCATGCTCCACCTAAATGATTTAGGGTTTTATTTAGGCTGGGTTTTATCTTCCATCACTGAGTTCATTGACTTTCCTTGGGCGTAATTCCTGGGACACTGAGCCTAACTCCTGGGGGATTCCTCCAGTTATTTCTCCTTTCTTAGATAGTTTACACTCTCACTATTACTGTGAGAGTGTTTCTGTAGCAAATATTCTTCTCAAGATGAGAAGAAACTTCAATATTACAATCCATTTGTTATTGTGATTTAAAAACACACACACAAACACACACAAGTTAATGCACATACACTGATGATATCTCAATTTATGGGGCCATTCTGGGGATGTCAAGATCGATATCTCCCGAGTGGTTCTCAGAAGGCCATAGGGTGACCCTCTCTAGGTACTTAGCAGGGAGGAGAAGTTGACCGCACTGTGACATGTCCCTAGGAACTATGTGTGCCTTGTCCCATAGTCAGACTGATGACTGACTATCTTGAAAACCACCATGGAACTTTTGTTTGGCAAATGATGGAGATCAAGTCAGGGTCAAAATCAGAAAACTAGATGGAGCTTCCAAGCTCCAGTGGAAGAGCAGATGGATGGAGAAATAGAGCAAGGATGTCAGGAATATAAGGGCTTGGTCCACACTATGAGACATTGTGCCTGAACTAAGGGGATTTCAACTAATCCAGTGACCTGGGAATGAAAGAACATGGGATCAAACCGGAAGCTCTGAATGTGGCTGACAATTGGGGCAGACGGAGAAGCCAAAGATAATGGCACTTGCAATTGTCTGCATATCATACACTGGCTTTTTGTGATCATATTTCTTGTGGGTGCATACCTTGCTAAATCTGGATGGATGAAGGGTGGGCTTGGACTTCCCACAGCTCAAAGTACCCTGCCCTCTATTTGGACTGGTGTTTGAGTGGAGAGGTTTATTTGCGGAGCAAGAAGAATGTGGGAGGAGGAAGAGAATTGGAAAGTTTGATAATTATTATTATGAAGTAATGGAAAAATCAATAGAAAATAACCAATGAGGACATTGGAGCTAGGAAAAAAAAACATTCATGTGAGTTGTTGAATCAGACCAAAAATTATTTTACAGAAAAAAAAAAAACACACATAAAGGGGTTGAGTTACTTGGAAAATATGACTCAAGTAATTGGGAAGAAGATTGGGGTTTTTATTTTGGGTCTTCATGGGGCTGTATGAGCAGCATTTTAGGACCTGTATGCTGGATATTTCTGGGGGTTAGTAGGGAAGAAACCTGGCTAGGAGGAGTTTTATGACATAAGTAGAGCCTTGATGATGTCACAAAGCTTTGGTTGGGGGTGGCAACTCTGTTCCACATGAAGCACTGGTCTTCTGTGAAGGTGGGCTTACTATCTTCACGGTGGCTGAGGAGGTCAGTTCAGCTCTTGGGCTCCACAACTGTTCAACCGAATTTCCAGAAGTTGGAATCTAGAGAGCCAAGATATTTTCTTTTGGTAAATATGTTTAGGAAGCAACTAGGACCTCTGTAGTCAAAGAAAGGTTTCTTTCAAATCTGCTCTGGGTCCAAAATTTATGTCGTTAACAGCTCCTATATTTGATAGCTGGGGGACGGTTAATGTCAGGTATTCTCTCCACTCTATCTTTGCTAAAAATGTCCAATTCCTCAGTCCACTTAAATGGCAAAGATCCTCTTTGTCCATATGTGTTTTAAAAGATAATTATTTCTAATAGGTGCTGTTGCACCGATTAATGTGTCTTTCTTTTGGCAGTTTGACTCACAGTACTCACTTCTCTAATGAAGATACAGAATATCTTTATGTAATCAACCTGGATCTGGATCAGGAGACACAATAGAGAGAGCCAGTGGCCTGGAGTGCCATGACCTGGGCAGGTGGTTACAGATCAGCCAACTAACCAGTAGCTTGTGTGGTAAGGTGGGGAGTGGCTGTTCTTTGAATTCTTTGCCATCTGTTCAGATATTTCTTTCTCACTTTAGGTATAGGCATAGCTTCCTCTTTCATTGATATAGTAAGTCAGGAAGTAGGTTTCTCAGTAGAGGTCAATTGCATTTTGCAGCAGGAATATGTCTCTGATACACATATACTGAGCTGTAGACAAGAGTTTGATAATTTTCCTATTAATTTCTTAAGAACATATTACATTTAGGTATCCAAATCTATTCAGCCCTGCCTTTTTCACCTGCTCCAAAGTTATTCCTAAAAAGAGCCTTGACCTCACATCCTCACCTTCTTATCCTTGCAGGCACTTATGGTGGAGGAAACCACTTTGTGTCTGATTTAAACTGAAGACTTCTTCCTATGCAGAGATTGGCAGCTATGAAGCCCAAGCACAGAAACAGAGCCAAGAGACAGTGGAACAGGAGTGCTGTGGCCTATCTCAGAAAGTCTCCCGCCATGATGAAGATGCCTCTTAGTATGAGTGGCATGCCACATCTCCAGAAGAAGAATGGGCCATCGCTCCAGAAGCAAAAACTTAGTAAGCCTTTTGAGGCCCTGGAGAATATTGTTGGCCGCAGAATTTCTCATGGCTGGAAGGAAGCCAATGAACCAGTCACCCATTGGAAAGCCATCATTCTAGATCAACTGCCAACATATCCCTCTCTCTATTTGTTGAAATATGATGGGATTGATTGTGTCTATGGCTTGGAGCTTCATAGTGATGAAAGGATTTTAAACCTGAAGATCCTGCCTAACAATGTGCCATTTCCTCAGGTGACAGACACTCATCTCTCAAACACCATAGTTGGCAGAGCAGTGAAACATACATTCATGGGCACAAATGGCTCTAAGAATGACTGGAACGGGATGGTCCTAGAATAGGTGCCAATCATGAAGACCTGGTATTATATTACCTACAAGAAAGATCCGGTCTTGTATATTTACCACCTCCTGGATGACTACCTGGAAGGATGACTACATCCACATCATGCCAGGCTCTAAGGAAGAGTGGAGTGGCGTGGTCCCAGATGAGGTGCAGGCCATAACGACCTGTTTCTACATTGTCAACGAGAATGATCCGGTCCTGTACCTTTACCACCATCATGATGATTCCATTGAAGGCAACCTCCACATCACGCCTGAATGTCCTCCAGTAGAGGTGACTTTGGAATTAGGCAGGATTTCCTTGGAGGGGAAAAGAGTGCAGTACAACAAAAAAGATGGAAACCAAGAGATAGGTAAAATTATTTGCCAAGTTCCCAACAAACCTTCTGTGTATTTCATCAAGTTTGATAATGACTTCCATATCTATGTCTATGATTTGTTGAAGATCTGTTAAAGTGAAATTCTCAAATTTTGAGGGGCAGACATAATTCTCTCTTTGGGAATGTGTTTTTTTCAGAGATACCTCAGGTCTTCTATGAATCCTGGTATCTTTTCCAATGGATTATTCTTTCTCAAAGAATAAAAATTTGTTAACATGTTGTGTTATTTGGTCAATGATGGATTGTGTTTGGTGGATGGGGCATCACAGAAATACATGCCTCAAAACAAAGCAGGATTGATGGTCTTTTCCTCTTGGAGAGTAAAGGACTGGGGATGCGTGGTGTGGTAAAGGACTAGATGGCTGTCAAGGAAGCAGTGAAGAGGGGACAAAAAGTTGTATGATCTCGGGGCGGTATGAAGCTTGAGGGAAAACCATGTCAAATGGAAAGATGTGACCAATATCAGCGTGAGGTATTGGGACTTAAGAGGATAAAGAGTAGATTAATCAGGAAGGGACACAAATGTATACTCAAAATCAGAGAAAATTAGGTTTCATTTGATGAATGGTTTAATTCGTACTGGCTGTAAGTCAAAGGATGTTTGATCTCCACTAGAGCATGTTGCTTAGTGAAAAGTGTCTCCGCTCAGTTGCTCTTCTCCAGTAAGTTGGACATCAAGCTACCGACTTAGTTTTGCCAGAATTCTGTCTGCCACCTACTTTGTCATGCCTGGATTCGGTATGCCTTGAACTCTCATAGGTCTTATCCATGCCATCCAACCCTTGTCAGTTCATTTAAATAATTGCCCTGCCATATCTGGAAAACAGTGTTCCCTTTCATTGATCATGTTCTGTAGGACTTGGGCTATAAAACTCATGAACTCACTCACCCACACACAGGATAAGCATGTACATATGATGCCCACTAGTGTGTGACATGCACACATATGATGAATGAACCGAACTCCATAATATCAGTAAAGTAGGGAATCCAAGATGCTAGGTGGAGTCTGGCAAAGACCCCACACACCCATCAAACCGCCAAATACCAGTATGGTACTGATGTCTGACTCCCATCCTGTAAGGAACCTGCCATCCTGTAACTGGGCTATTTTTGGTTCCTTCATCTTCACAAACTTGGTTAAAATGTTAGAGTTGTCAAACTGGGAGTTAGGGTCCAGCATGTAGATCAGCTGTCCCAGGTCAGATGATTTGGCTACAATTTGGGTGAGAAATTGTACCAGGGAATTCTGGTACACCCTCTCCTCTTCTTCTCCCTGTCCTCATCATCACTCTTGTGGGTGGGCCTGGAGCACAAAGAAGGTAAAATGGAATAAGCCTCCTCCTTAGTGGAAAACCTTGTCAATCCTTAATTTGACCTGACTCTCTGAGGGAATGCAGCACATTTTTTCCTACTAGGACTCCTCATTCATTTGTTCACTCATTTTTCCAATGAATGATTGAATTCATCCATTCTTCCTTGTCTCTCTCTCTTCTTTCTTCCCTTCTTCCATTTTCCCCTTGATTGTAGAAATTTGAGCAGCAGGGCTGCATCCCCATGTGGCCGCCTTGTAAGGTTATGCTCCGAAATAACAACACAAAACTATTCATTTCAACATTGCCTGCCCCATTATTTTCAGCCTCTTAACCCATGTCTAATAATGTATGTTGCAGCACGAGGTGCGCTTAGAAGGAAAGATTTAGCATGTCTGACCTGGTGGCTGGCTGTATCACCATCTGCCTCAGAGTGCAGAGCTACCATTTCTGCCCATGGCAGAGGTGCATGGCATCTCTAAGCTCAATTCCTATTCCTCCCAGCATTCTCTTATGTTTATTCCACCCACCTATGCTCTAACCTTTCAGGCCAAACAGTTTCTTTATTTAATTAACCAATGACCTATACTCCATCATTACTCCTATTTCTGTTTAAACAAGAACGGAATCTTTAACTTTAACATAGCAAAATTACATATAACAAAACAGTTATCAAGCAAGAATTACAGTTACAATATTTAGATCTATTTTATCTTTTATCATAACAATGGAAAACTATAAGTATCTATCTCTTCTTCAACTCCATCAGAGACTCCAGAATAATACAGTATTACCTAAGCAAACAAAAAGTAAGCCATTTTCAAACTCTAGAAATGACAGAGACATCTCGCTGCCTGGACAGTCACCCAAAGTTCCTCTGTACCGTTGGGGTTTCCATCCTCAGCCTACAGGCCCATAGTTTCCAGCAGATATTTCCATGAAGCAGAAAATTTCAAAGGCAGTCACTATCTTCTTGTCTTGAAGAATGTTTTGCTGACCCTTTCCTGAATCAGGAACACGAAAAGATCATCTCACCTTTAGGCAAGTTCAGTAGTCCTCTCTCTGAGTGTTTTCTGTGTACAGTTTATGCAACAATCCAGGCAAGAGCAGTTTCTTCCCCAAATGGCTATCAAACTCCATAAGGATCCTCTTTGATGCCCATCTTCTTCCTGAAGTAGATATGTGCTGCCAAGAGTAGAGTGTCTCACTGTCATGAAAAACCCAAAGGTAATAAAATATTAAATAGCCTGTTTTGTAGTCTAGAGAGATATGAATAATGCCTATCTAACTAAAATATATATATATATATATCTATGTAGCTAGAAAATATAACTAACATGACTACAAACTTGACTATTATTAATGATTATCCATTAATAACCTATATACATTATATTTTTAAATGAACTACACAATCATAATACCTTATTTAAGATCAAAAATGCATATACATATAACAAAATTGACCTAAAATCTCTATCAGTAAAGCAAAATCTATACTAATGCAAATATTCATATGTATATCACATCCCACTTTAAATGTAAAAGAACGTTTATAAGCCATATTTGGGAACGTGGGTGCAGTTTTTTCTCTCCAAAATGCTTCCTGCTGAATGGTGGCATCATTATTGATTTATCTCAGTTGGCAGTTGAGCGAAGCAATTTTTTAAAGGTGTTCACAGCAACCTTTAAGTAGGGCGTGGTCCATCCTACCATATTAGGATAGAGGCATCCACAGACTATCACCCTCTGTAAAAACAAAATAGAAACTCCTTTCCAAAGCATCATGTCCTTAGATCCAAATTTCAAAGTCAAGGCATTTTAAAAATATCTATGTTGGATTATTTCAGCAGCTTTTATAAAGAAACATCTTTTAGCAGCTATTGCTACTGCCTCAAAATTCAAATGATTCAAAAAGAGCATAATAGCATACAATATCAAAATTCGCTGTGAATTTTCCATCTTTGTGCGCTTCAATTTAACCTCTATTTTGTTTATTTTTCCTTTTTATTTTTTGCCTTTTGAGATAGGTTCTCTGTATCTTTGACCTGGAATAACTCTGTATACCTGTCTGTCATTGAAGTCTCAGAGATCTGCCTCTCTCTGCCTTTCAGGCATTGGGATTAAAGGTGTATGCTACTACACATTGAACTCACAAAGATCTGTTTATCTCTGCCTTCAAAGCACTGGTATTAAAGGTGTGTGCTACCTCACCTTGAAGGTACAGAGGTCAATCTCCCTCTGCCTCCCATGTGTTGGGTTTACAGGTGTGTACTACCACACCCAACAACTCTCTTCCTTTTTTTAACTTTAAGAACTTCAAATTTTAGCCTGCACATATTTTTAACACACTGTAAATCATTTAAAAATTTTCGTTGTCTTTGAATATCTCTTTACTCTATTTCTCTCTCTGTTTTTCTGACCACATGAGTCTTTCATTTACCAAGCAATCTCAGTAGGACTAAAGTCGTGGCTTTGCTGGCCAGATGTAGCCCATTCCTTAGCTTTCTGCCATTCCAAACTTGTGGCTGAGGTACCGAACAGAGCCGCATTCAGTGCCACAAGTCTACAGTGTTTCAAGGTCCTTGCCATCAAAGAGGCTGCAACAGACAACACTCAAGCCCTCTTTCTGTAGCTGGCCCTCCTTCCTCAAACAGTCAGAGTTTGCCCAGGCAGGATGGCCCAGAAAGCCGGCATTTTAAAACAACACAGTTTTTTTTTCCTGCTACTGCTGAAACATACAAGCATTCAGTTGGCTTTTATCAACACCATTTAAATGTTTTGTGGCAGGACCTCTTAAAGGCTGCAGGGTTTGGCAGCTGAAGCTGAGTCAGCAAGCCTCTTTTAGATGAGAGCCCTTGCTTTCTTCTAGCAAGCAAAGCAGACCGAGAAATCGCTGCTACCAAGAAAACATGCTTTACTCTTTCCCAAGCTTTCTCAGGCTTTCAGTGGATTCAGTTGTCCACATGGCTGCAAGCCATTCTGTAGTTATTTGAGCAGCGAGGCTGTGTCCCCAGCACCACGGCCGCATGAAGGTTATGCCTGAAATAAATACACAAAAACTGCATTTTTTTAAACACTGCTGGCCCATTAGATTCAGCATTTTAACCCATTTCTAATAATCAGTGTAGTATAACGAGTTGCACTTACCAGGAAAAATTCAGCATGTCTGACATGGTGGCTGGCTGCATCGACATCTGCCTCAGAGAGCAGAGCTATGGCATCTGCCGGGGAGAGGGGAGCATGGCTTCTCTGAGCTCACTACCTCTTCCTCCCGGCATTCTATTTTGTTTACTCCACCTACCTATGTTCTAACCTATCAGCTGAAGCGGATTCTTTCTTTAATTAATCAATAAACTTCTTCTGTCACTTTATCCTTTCAACAGCTTGCCCATATAAATCTCCCATGTGTCTTCTGTTGTATAATCTTTCATTTGTAAAGAACTTGCACTCTCCGGGGAGGATTTTTCTGACATCTCTGTGGATGGAGATCATATGAGGAAGATCAGATGAGCAACCATGACAACTCTAATGCTGTAGAGTTAGGTGGACCAGAGATTGATGGCTGACATTCCTGTGCTATGCATCAGATGTCCCTGAACTCTGGCCCTGTTGACAGACAGGCAGACATCAAGTTGGTCACACATACTTAACTCATTCAGGTTCACAGATACTGTAAATGGAGTTTTAATTCTTCTCCTAAACTAATAAAAAAACCAAGATTAGGAGAAGAGAAGAGCCTGAAGTAAGGCCTCAAAATGGTTAATTTTCAAAGGAAAGGTTACCTGCCTCCATGTATGCTGTCTCCCCCTCTTAGTCACATCCATCCTTCCAGTGTCTAGCTCACAGCTAACCATAGGATTGAACCCAACTGCCTTTGATTTCTGAAATAAGTGCTGTCCCCTTAATGTCTCATAAAAGCACAGGAAGGTTTATAAGACTGTCCCAGCAACAATTTAAAGCAATTCTAAGACACCAAAGATGCAGCAAATTTGGTTAATTGGTAATATAGATCGTTCCGATGGGACAAAATAATTTAGAATTAAAAAAAAAAAAAGATTGGTGTACTCACGATGAATTTATGTGATATGGCACACACAGGCTTCTGGGTCTGAATACTTCATGCTCCTTGGGTTTTGGAGATTGTCGTGACCCTGAACCTAGCTGGAGGCTTTGGGGCCTTGAAAGGACAAGACTTAATATTTCAGGACATCCTTGTACTTGGTGCCCACTGTTTACTGATTTTCTTACAGAGAATGAGCAGCCATCTACTCCTGCTGCCATGCCTTCCCCACATGAACAGAGAGAAGACCCTATACACAAGGTCGCTTGTATCACATGTGAAGGCATAAGTCACAAACAAACTCCCACAGCAGTATAGAATTGTGATTAATAGAATGATTAGTTCTTGAAAGGGGAAAAATTAGAGATCACAATCCCTTACAAAAGCCCTCTGCAGGATCAGAAAAGGAGCCTAGTAGCCAGAAGGGAAGCTCAAGCAAGAGATCAAGCTGAAGGTAGAAGTTGCTTTTTAAAAGAGAGAGAGACCACAACTCAATGGGCTGGTATCTCAGTGGCTATTCAGGAAACATCACAGAGAAAGGATCTGCTTCATGCATGAGAGTCACTGATGATTTCCCTTTAAGAAAAAAACCCATCAAAACTCCCAATAACATCATCAGCATTCAAAAACATGTCTATGATTTCTTTGCCTTGCCTTTGATTGTGCAGTAAATTAATTGCAGTAAATGATCTGTGCAATTAATGCAAATTTCCTTGTAACTGACTAGACAGAATTGACAGGTTATCTTAAACACAGCAGGGAGTCACTCTACGATGGAACTGGTTCATCATCACCTGTGTGACAGTGCCATAATTAAGATCTTTCCTTTGTCTATAAATCTCATTATGTTCAACATGATATGTTGTCATACAGATTTCTTAGGGTTTTGTCCCACTGGCGGTTTCCTTGGTATGCTTACATAATTTTTGCCAGATCCAATCAGTTTTGCCATGCACTCTCAGCTCCACGTCATTGTGTTCCTCTTATGTTCCAGTCCAGGCATTTTAGACCTCTTGTAACTGTTGTAAGAGTATCTCATGTTCCACCTAAATGATTTAGGGTTTTATTTAGGCTGGGTTTTATCTTCCATCACTGAGTTCATTGACTTTCCTTGGGCGTAATTCCTGGGACACTGAGCCTAACTCCTGGGGGATTCCTCCAGTTATTTCTCCTTTCTTAGATAGTTTACACTCTCACTATTACTGTGAGAGTGTTTCTGTAGCAAATATTCTTCTCAAGATGAGAAGAAACTTCAATATTACAATCCATTTGTTATTGTGATTTAAATACACACACACAAACACACACAAGTTAGTGCACATACACTGATGATATCTCAATTTATAAGGCCATTCTGGGGATGTCAAGATCGATATCTCTCGAGTGGTTCTCAAAAGGCCATAGGGTGACCCTCTCTAGGTACTTAAGCAGGGAGGAGAAGTTGACCGCACTGTGACATGTCCCTAGGAACTATGTGTGCCTTGTCCCATAGTCAGACTGATGACTGACTATCTTGAAAACCACCATGGAACTTTTGTTTGGCAAATGATGGAGATCAAGTCAGGGTCAAAATCAGAAAACTAGATGGAGCTTCCAAGCTCCAGTGGAAGAGCAGATGGATGGAGAAAAAGAGCAAGGATGTCAGGAATATAAGGGCTTGGTCCACACTATGAGACACTGTGCCTGAACTAAGGGGATTTCAACTAATCCAGTGACCTGGGAATGAAAGAACATGGGATCAAACCGGAAGCTCTGAATGTGGCTGACAATTGGGGCAGACGGAGAAGCCAAAGATAATGGCACTTGCAATTGTCTGCATATCATACACTGGCTTTTTGTGATCATATTTTTTGTGGATGCATACCTTGCTAAATCTGGATGGATGAAGGGTGGGCTTGGACTTCCCACAGCTCAAAGTACCCTGCCCTCTATTTGGACTGGTGTTTGAGTGGAGAGGTTTATTTGCGGAGCAAGAAGAATGTGGGAGGAGGAAGAGAAGTGGAAAGTTTGATAATTATTATTATGAAGTAATGGAAAAATCAATAGAAAATAACCAATGAGGACATTGGAGCTAGGAAAAAAAAAAACATTCATGTGAGTTGTTGACTCAGACCAAAAATTATTTTACAGAAAAAAAAAAAAACACACATAAAGGGGTTGAGTTACTTGGAAAATATGACTCAAGTAATTGAAAAGAAGATTGGGGTTTTTATTTTGGGTCTTCATGGGGCTGTATGAGCAGCATTTTAGGACCTGTATGCTGGATATTTCTGGGGGTTAGTAGGGAAGAAACCTGGCTAGGAGGAGTTTTATGACATAAGTAGAGCCTTGATGAGGTCACAAAGCATTGGTTGGGGGTGGCAACTCTGTTCCACATGAAGCACTAGTCTTCTGTGAAGGTGGGCTTACTATCTTCACGGTGGCTGAGGAGGTCAGTTCAGCTCTTGGGCTCCACAACTGTTCAACCGAATTTCCAGAAGTTGGAATCTAGAGAGCCAAGATATTTTCTTTTGGTAAATATGTTTAGGAAGCAACTAGGACCTCTGTAGTCAAAGAAAGGTTTCTTTCAAATCTGCTCTGGGTCCAAAATTTATGTCGTTAACAGCTCCTATATTTGATAGCTGGGGGACGGTTAATGTCAGGTATTCTCCCCACTCTATCTTTGCTAAAAATGTCCAATTCCTCAGTCCACAGAAATGGTAAAGATCCTCTTTGTCCATATGTGTTTTAAAAGATAATTATTTCTAATAGGTGCTGTTGCACAGATTAATGTTTCTTTCTTTTGGCAGTTTGACTCACAGTACTCACTTCTCTAATGAAGATACAGAATATCTTTATGTAATCAATCTGGATCTGGATCAGGAGACACAATAGAGAGAGCCAGTGGACTGGAGTGCCATGACCTGGGCAGGTGGTTATAGATCAGCCAACTAACCAGTAGCTTGAGTGGTAAGGAGAGGAGTGGCTGTTCTTTGAATTCTTTGCCATCTGTTCAGATATTTCTTTCTCACTTTAGGTATAGGCATAGCTTCCTCTCTCTCGTTGATATAGTAAGTCAGGAAGTAGGTTTCTCAGTAGAGGTCAATTGCATTTTGCAGCAGGAATATGTCTCTGATACACATATACTGAGCTGTAGACAAAAGTTTGATAATTTTCCTATTAATTTCTTAAGAACATATTACATTTAGGTATCCAAATCTATTCAGCCCTGCCTTTTTCACCTGTTCCAAAGTTATTCCTAAAAGAGCCTTGACCTCACATCCTCACATTCTTATCCTTGCAGGCACTTATGGTGGAGGAAACCACTTTGTGTCTGATTTAAACTGAAGAGTTCTTCCTATGCAGAGATTGGCAGCTATGAAGCCCAAGCACAGAAACAGAGCCAAGAGACAGTGGAACAGGAGTGCTGTGGCCTATCTCAGAAAGTCTCCTGCCATGATGAAGATGACTCTTAGTATGAGTGGCATGCCACATCTCCAGAAGAAGAATGGGCCATCGCTCCAGAAGCAAAAACTTAGTAAGCCTTTTGAGGCCCTGGAGAATATTGTTGGCCGCAGAATTTCTCATGGCTGGAAGGAAGCCAATGAACCAGTCACCCATTGGAAAGCCATCATTCTAGATCAACTGCCAACATATCCCTCTCTCTATTTGTTGAAATATGATGGGATTGATTGTGTCTATGGCTTGGAGCTTCATAGTGATGAAAGGATTTTAAACCTGAAGATCCTGCCTAATAATGTGCCATTTCCTCAGGTGACACACTCATCTCTCAAACACCATAGTTGGCAGAGCAGTGAAACATACATTCATGGGCACAACTGGCTCTAAGAATGACTGGAACGGGATGGTCCTAGAAGAGGTGCCAATCATGAAGACCTGGTTTTATATTACCTACAAGAAAGATCCGGTCTTGTACATTTACCACCTCCTGGATGACTACCTGGAAGGCAACCTCCACATCATGCCAGGCTCTAAGGAAGAGTGGAGTGGCGTGGTCCCAGGTGAGGTGCAGACCATAACGACCTGTTTCTACATTTTCAACGAGAATGATCCGGTCCTGTACCTTTACCACCATCATGATGATTCCATTGAAGGCAACCTCCACATCACGCCTGAATGTCCTCCAGTAGAGGTGACTTTGGAATTAGGCAGGGATTTCTTGGAGGGCAAAAGAGTGCAGTACAACAAAAAAGATGGAACCCAAGAGATAGGTAAAATTATTTGCCAAGTTACCAACAAACCTTCTGTGTATTTCATCAAGTTTGATAATGACTTCCATATCTATGTCTATGATTTGGTGAAGATCTGTTAAAGTGAAATTCTCAAATTTTGAGGGGCAGACTTAATTCTCTCTGTGGGAATGTGTTTTTTCAGAGATACCTCAGGTCTTCTATGAATCCTGGTATCTTTTCCAATGGATTATTCTTTCTCAAAGAATAAAAATTTGTTAACATGTTGTGTTATTTGGTCAATGATGGATTGTGTTTGGTGGATGGGGCATCACAGAAATACATGCCTCAAAACAAAGCAGGATTTATGGTCTTTTCCCCTTGGAGAGTAAAGGACTGGGGATGCGTGGTGTGGTAAAGGACAAGATGGCTGTCAAGGAAGCAGTGAAGAGGGGACAAAAAGTTGTATGATCTCGGGGCGGTACGAAGCTTGAGGGAAAACCATGTCAAAAGGAAAGATGTGACTGATATCAGCGTGAGGTATTGGGACTTAAGAGGACAAAGAGTAGATTAATCAGGAAGGGACACAAATGTATACTCAAAATCAGAGAAAAATAGGTTTCATTTGATGAATGGTTTAATTCGTACTGGCTGTAAGTCAAAGGATGTTTGATCTCCACTAGAGCATGTTGCTTAGTGAAAAGTGTCTCTGCTCAGTTGCTCTTCTCCAGTAAGTTGGACATCAAGCTACCTACTTAGTTTTGCCAGAATTCTGTCTGCCACCTACTTTGTCATGCCTGGATTCGGTATGCCTTGAACTCTCATAGGTCTTATCCATGCCATCCAACCCTTGTCAGTTCATTTAAATAATTGCCCTGCCATATCTGGAAAACAGTGTTCCCTTTCATTGATCATGTTCTGTAGGACTTGGGCTATAAAACTCATGAACACACTCACCCACACAAGGATAAACATGTACATATGATGCCCACTAGTGTGTGACATGCACACATATGATGAATGCACCGAACTCCATAATATCAGTAAAGTAGGGAATCCAAGATGCTAGGTGGAGTCTGGCAAAGACCCCACACACCCATCAAACCGCCAAATACCAGTATGGTACTGATGTCTGACTCCCATCCTGTAAGGAACCTGCCATCCTGTAACTGGGCTAATTTTGGTTCCTTCATCTTCCCAAACTTGGTTAAAATGTTAGAGTTGTCAAACTGGGAGTTAGGGTCCAGCATGTAGATCAGCTGTCCCAGGTCAGATGATTTGTCTACAATTTGGGTGAGAAATTGTACCAGGGAATTCTGGTACACCCTCTCCTCTTCTTCTCCCTGTCCTCATCATCACTCTTGTGGGTGGGCCTGGAGCACAAAGAAGGTAAAATGGAATAAGCCTCCTCCTTAGTGGAAAACCTTGTCAATCCTTAATTTGACCTGACTCTCTGAGGGAATGCAGAACATTATTTCCTACTAGGTCTCCTCATTCATTGGTTCACTCATTTTTCCAATGAATGATTGAATTCATCCATTCTTCCTTGTCTCTCTCTCTTCATTCTTCCCTTCTTCCATTTCCCCCTTGATTGTAGAAATATGAGCAGCAGGGCTGCATCCCCATGTGGCCGCCTTAAGGTTATGCTCCGAAATAACAACACAAAACTATTCATTTCAATACTGCCTGCCCCATTATTTTCAGCCTCTTAACCCATGTCTAATAATGTATGTTGCAGCACGAGGTGCGCTTAGAAGGAAAGATTTAGCATGTCTGACCTGGTGGCTGGCTGTATCGCCATCTGCCTCAGAGTGCAGAGCTACCATTTCTGCCCATGGGAGAGGTGCATGGCATCTCTAAGCTCAATTCCTATTCCTCCCAGCATTCTCTTATGTTTATTCCACCCACCTATGTTCTAACCTTTCAGGCCAAACAGTTTCTTTATTCAATTAACCAATGACCTATACTCCATCATTACTCCTATTTCTGTTTAAACAAGAATGGAATCTTTAATTTTAACATAGCAAAATTACATATAACAAAACAGTTATCAAGCAAGAATTACAGTTACAATATTTATATCTATTTTATATTTTATCATAACAATGGAAAACTATAACTATCTATCTCTTCTTCAACTCTATCAGAGACTCCAGAATAATACAGTATTACCTAAGCAAACAAAAATAAGCCATTTTCAAAGTCTAGAAATGACAGAGACATCTCGCTGCCTGGACAGTCACCCAAAGTTCCTCTGTACCGTTGGTGTTTCCATCCTCAGCCTACAGGCCCATAGTTTCCAGCAGACATTTCCATGAAGCAGGAAATTTCAAAGGCAGTCACTATCTGCTTGTCTTGAAGAATGTTTTGCTGACCCTTTCCTGAATCAGGAACACGGAAAGATCATCTCACCTTTAGGCAAGTTCAGTAGTCCTCTCTCTGAGTGTTTTCTGTGTACAGTTTATGCAACAATCCAGGCAAGAGCAGTTTCTTCCCCAAATGGCTATCAAACTCCATAAGGATCCTCTTTGATGCCCATCTTCTTCCTGAAGTAGATATGTGCTGCCAAGAGTAGAGTGTCTCACTGTCATGAAAACCCCTAAGGTACTAAAACATTAAATAGCCTATTTTGTAGTCTAGAGAGATATGAATAATGCCTATCTAACTGAAATATATATATATATATATGTATATATATATATATATATATATATATATATATATATATATATATATGGGGCTAGAAAATATAACTAACATGACTACAAACTTGACTATTATTAATGATTATCCATTAATAACCTATATGCATTATATTTTTAAATGAACTACACAATCACAATACCTTAATTAAGATCAAAAATGCATATACATATAACAAAATTGACCTAAAATCTCTATCAGTAAAGCAAAATCTATACTAATGCAAATATTCATATCTATATCACATCCCACTTTAAATGTAAAAGAACGTTTATAAGCCATATTTGGGAACGTGGGTGCAGTTTTTTCTCTCCAAAATGCTTCCTGCTGAATGGTGGCATCATTATTGATTTATCTCAGTTGGCATTTGAGCGAAGCAATTTTTTAAAGGTGTTCACAGCAACCTTTAAGTAGGGAGTGGTCCATCCTACCATATTAGGATAAAGGCATCCACAGACTATCATCCTCTGTGAAAACAAAATAGAAACTCCTTTCCAAAGCATCATGTCCTTAGATCCAAATTTCAAAGTCAAGGCATTTTCAAAATATCTATGTTGGATTATTTCAGCAGCTTTTATAAAGAAACATCTTTTAGCAGCTATTGCTACTGCCTCAAAATTCAAATGATTCAAAAAGAGCATAATAGCATACAATATCAAAATTCGCTGTGAATTTTCCATCTTTGTGCGCTTCAATTTAACCTCTATTTTGTTTATTTTTCCTTTTTATTTTTTGCCTTTTGAGACAGGTTCTCTGTATCTTTGACCTGGAATAACTCTGTATACCTGTCTGTCCTTGAAGTCTCAGAGATCTGCCTCTCTCTGCCTTTCAGGCATTGGGATTAAAGGTGTATGCTACTACACATTGAACTCACAAAGATCTGTTTGTCTCTGCCTTCAAGGCACTGGGATAAAAGGCGTGTGCTACCTCACCTTGAAGGTACAGAGGTCAATCTCCCTCTGCCTCCCATGTGTTGGGTTTACAGGTGTGTACGACCACACCCAACAACTCTCTTCCTTTTTTTAACTTTAAGAACTTCAAATTTTAGCCTGCACATATTTTTAACACACTGTAAATCATTTAAAAATTTTCTTTGTCTTTGAATCTCTCTTTACTCTATTTCTCTCTCTGTTTTTCTGACCACATGAGTCTTTCATTTACCAAGCAATCTCAGTAGGACTAAAGCCGTGGCTTTGCTGGCCAGATGTAGCCCATTCCTTAGCTTTCTGCCATTCCAAACTTGTGGCTGAGGTACCGAACAGAGCCGTATTCAGTGCCACAAGTCGACAGTGTTTCAAGGTCCTTGCCATCAAAGAGGCTGCAACAGACAACACTCAAGCCCTCTTTCTGTAGCTGGCCCTCCTTCCTCAAACAGTCAGAGTTTGCCCAGGCAGGATGGCCCAGAAAGCCGGCATTTTAAAACAACACAGTTTTTTTTCCTGCTAATACTGAAAACATACAAGCATTCAGTTGGCTTTTATCAACACCATTTAACTGTTTTGTGGCAGGACCTCTTAAGGGCTGCAGGGTTTTGCAGCTGAAGCTGAGTCAGCAAGCCTCTTTTAGATGAGAGCCCTTGCTTTCTTCTAGCAAGCAGAGCAGACCGAGAAATCGCTGCTACCAAGAAAATATGCTTTACTCTTTCCCAAGCTTTCTCAGGCTTTCAGTGGATTCAGTTGTCCACAAGGCTGCAAGCCATTCTGTAGTTATTTGAGCAGCGAGGCTGTGTCCCCAGCACCACGGCCACATGTAGGTTATGCCTGAAATGAATACACAAAAACTGTATTCTTTTAAACACTGCTGGCCCATTAGATTCAGCATTTTAACCCATTTCTAATAATCAGTGTAGTATAACGAGGTGCACTTACCAGGAAATATTCAGCATGTCTGACATGGTGGCTGGCTGCATCGACATCTGCCTCAGAGAGCAGAGCTATGGCATCTGCCGGGGAGAGGGGAGCATGGCTTCTCTGAGCTCACTACCTCTTCATCCCGGCATTCTATTTTGTTTACTCCACCTACCTATGTTCTAACCCATCAGCTGAAGCGGATTCTTCCTTTAATTAATCAATAAACTTCTTCTGTCACTTTATCCTTTCAACAGCTTGCCCATATAAATCTCTCATGTGTCTTATGTTGTATAATCTTTCATTTGTAAAGAACTTGCACTCTCAGGGGAGGATTTTTCTGACATCTCTGTGGATGGAGATCATATGAGGAAGATCAGATGAGCAACCATGACAACTCTAATGCTGTAGAGTTAGGTGGACCAGAGATTGATGGCTGACATCCCTGTGCTATGCATCAGATGCCCCTGAACTCTGGCCCTGTTGACAGACAGGCAGACATCAAGTTGGTCACACATACTTAACTCATTCAGGTTCACAGATACTGTAAATGGAGTTTTAATTCTTCTCCTAAACTAATAAAAAAACCAAGATTAGGAGAAGAGAAGAGCCTGAAGTAAGGCCTCAAAATGGGTCATTTTGCAAAGGAAAGGTTACCTGCCTCCATGTATACTGTCTCCCTTTCTTAGTCAAATCCATCCTTCCAGTGTCTAGCTAACAGCTAACCATAGGATTGAACCCAACTGCCTTTGATTTCTGAAATAAGTGCTGTCCCCTTAAGGTCTCATAACAGCACAGGAAGGTTTGTAAGACTGTCCCAGCAACAATTTAAAGCAATTCTAGGACACCAAAGATGCAGCAAATTTGGTTAATTGGTAATATAGATCGTTCTGATGGGACAAAATAATTTAGAATTAAAAAAAACAGATTGGTGTACTCACGATGAATTTATGTGATATGGCACACACAGGATTCTGGTTCTGAATTCTTCATGCTCGGTGGGTTTTGGAGATTGTCGTGACCCTGAACCTAGCTGGAGGCTTTGGGGCCTTGAAAGGACAAGACTTAATATTTCAGGACATCCTTGTACTTGGTACCCACTGTTTACTGATTTCCTTACAGAGAATGAGCAGCCATCTACTCCTGCTGCCATGCCTTCCCCACATGAACAGAGAGAAGACCCTATACACACAGGTCGCTTGTATCACATGTGAAGGCATAAGTCACAAACAATCTCCCACAGCAGTTTAGAATTGTGATTAATAGAATGATTAGTTCTTGAAAGGGGAAAAACTTAGAGATCACAATCCCTTACAAAAGCCCTCTGCAGGATCAGAAAAGGAGCCTAGTAGCCGGAAGGGAAACTCAAGCAAGAGATCAAGCTGAAGGTAGAAGTTGCTTTTTAAAAGAGAGAGAGACCACAACTCAATGGGCTGGTATCTCAGTAGCTATTCAGGAAACATCACAGAGAAAGGATCTGCTTCATGCATGAGAGTCACCGATGATTTCCCTTTAAGAAAAATACCCATCAATACTCGCAATAACATCATCAGCATTCAACAACATGTCTATGATTTCTTTGCCTTGCCTTTGATTGTGCAGTAAATGATGCTGATAGTTAATCTGTGCAATTAATGCAAATTTCCTTGTAACTGACTAGACAGAATTGACAGGTTATCTTAAACACAGCAGGGAGTCACTCTACGATGGAACTGGTTCATCATCACCTGTGTGACAGGGACATAATTAAGATCTTTCCTTTGTCTATAAATCTCATTATGTTCAACATGATATGTTGTCATACAGATTTCTTAGGGTTTTGTCCCACTGGTGGTTTCCTTGGTATGCTTACATAATTTTTGCCAGATCCAATCAGTTTTGCCATGCACTCTCAGCTCCACGTCATTGTGTTCCCCTTATGTTCCAGTCCAGGCATTTTAGACCTCTTGTAACTGTTGTAAGAGTATCTCATGCTCCACCTAAATGATTTAGGGTTTTATTTAGGCTGGGTTTTATCTTCCATCACTGAGTTCATTGACTTTCCTTGGGCGTAATTCCTGGGACACTGAGCCTAACTCCTGGGGGATTCCTCCAGTTATTTCTCCTTTCTTAGATAGTTTACACTCTCACTATTACTGTGAGAGTGTTTCTGTAGCAAATATTCTTCTCAAGATGAGAAGAAACTTCAATATTACAATCCATTTGTTATTGTGATTTAAATACACACACACAAACACACACAAGTTAGTGCACATACACTGATGATATCTCAATTTATGGGGCCATTCTGTGGATGTCAAGATCGATATCTCTCGAGTGGTTCTCAGAAGGCCATAGGGTGACCCTCTCTAGGTACTTAAGCAGGGAGGAGAAGTTGACCGCACTGTGACATGTCCCTAGGAACTATGTGTGCCTTGTCCCATAGTCAGACTGATGACTGACTATCTTGAAAACCACCATGGAACTTTTGTTTGGCAAATGATGGAGATCAAGTCAGGGTCAAAATCAGAAAACTAGATGGAGCTTCCAAGCTCCAGTGGAAGAGCAGATGGATGGAGAAAAAGAGCAAGGATGTCAGGAATATAAGGGCTTGGTCCACACTATGAGACACTGTGCCTGAACTAAGGGGATTTCAACTAATCCAGTGACCTGGGAATGAAAGAACATGGGATCAAACTGGAAGCTCTGAATGTGGCTGACAATTGGGGCAGACGGAGAAGCCAAAGATAATGGCACTTCCAATTGTCTGCATATCATACACTGGCTTTTTGTGATCATATTTTTTGTGGATGCATACCTTGCTAAATCTGGATGGATGAAGGGTGGGCTTGGACTTCCCACAGCTCAAAGTACCCTGCCCTCTATTTGGACTGGTGTTTGAGTGGAGAGGTTTATTTGCGGAGCAAGAAGAATGTGGGAGGAGGAAGAGAAGTGGAAAGTTTGATAATTATTATTATGAAGTAATGGAAAAATCAATAGAAAATAACCAATGAGGACATTGGAGTTAGGAAAAAAAAACATTCATGTGAGTTGTTGACTCAGACCAAAAATTATTTTACAGAAAAAAAAACACATAAAAAGGTTGAGTTACTTGGAAAATATGACTCAAGTAATTGGGAAGAAGATTGGGGTTTTTATTTTGGGTCTTCATGGGGCTGTATGAGCAGCATTTTAGGACCTGTATGCTGGATATTTCTGGGGGTTAGTAGGGAAGAAACCTGGCTAGGAGGAGTTTTATGACATAAGTAGGGCCTTGATGATGTCACAAAGCTTTGGTTGGGGGTGGCAACTCTGTTCGACATGAAGCACTAGTCTTCTGTGAAGGTGGGCTTACTATCTTCACGGTGGCTGAGGAGGTCAGTTCAGCTCTTGGGCTCCACAACTGTTCAACCGAATTTCCAGAAGTTGGAATCTAGAGAGCCAAGATATTTTCTTTTGGTAAATATGTTTAGGAGGCAACTAGGACCTCTGTACTCAAAGAAAGGTTTCTTTCAAATCTGCTCTGGGTCCCAAATTTATGTCGTTAACAGCTCCTATATTTGATAGCTGGGGGACGGTTAATGTCAGGTATTCTCCCCACTCTATCTTTGCTAAAAATGTCCAATTCCTCAGTCCACTTAAATGGCAAAGATCCTCTTTGTCCATATGTGTTTTAAAGGTTAATTATTTCTAATAGGTGCTGTTTCACAGAATAATGTTTCTTTCTTTTGGCAATTTGACTCACAGTACTCACTTCCCTAATGAAGATACAGATTATCTTTATGTAATCAACCTGGATCTGGATCAGGAGACACAATAGAGAGAGCCAGTGGACTGGAGTGCCATGACCTGGGCAGGTGGTTATAGATCAGCCAACTAACCAGTAGCTTGAGTGGTAAGGAGAGGAGTGGCTGTTCTTTGAATTCTTTGCCATCTGTTCAGATATTTCTTTCTCACTTTAGGTATAGGCATAGCTTCCTCTCTCATTGATATAGTAAGTCAGGAAGTAGGTTTCTCAGTAGAGGTCAATTGCATTTTGCAGCAGGAATATGTCTCTGATACACATATACTGAGCTGTGGACAAGAGTTTGATAATTTTCCTATTAATTTCTTAAGAACATATTCCATTTAGGTATCCAAATCTATTCAGTCCTGCCTTTTTCACCTGCTCCAAAGTTATTCCTAAAAAGAGCCTTGACCTCACATCCTCACCTTTTTATCCTTGCAGGCACTTATGGTGGAGGAAACCACTTTGTGTCTCATTTAAACTGAAGAGTTCTTCCTATGCAGAGATTGGCAGCTATGAAGCCCAAGCACAGAAACAGAGCCAAGAGACAGTGGAACAGGAGTGCTGTGGCCTATCTCAGAAAGTCTCCCACCATGATGAAGATGCCTCTTAGTATGAGTGGCATGCCACATCTCCAGAAGAAGAATGGGCCATCGCTCCAGAAGCAAAAACTTAGTAAGCCTTTTGAGGCCCTGGAGAATATTGTTGGCCGCAGAATTTCTCATGGCTGGAAGGAAGCCAATGAACCAGTCACCCATTGGAAAGCCATCATTCTAGATCAACTGCCAACATATCCCTCTCTCTATTTGTTGAAATATGATGGGATTGATTGTGTCTATGGCTTGGAGCTTCATAGTGATGAAAGGATTTTAAACCTGAAGATCCTGCCTAATAATGTGCCATTTCCTCAGGTGACAGACACTCATCTCTCAAACACCATAGTTGGCAGAGCAGTGAAACATACATTCATGGGCACAAATGGCTCTAAGAATGACTGGAACGGGATGGTCCTAGAAGAGGTGCCAATCATGAAGACCTGGTTTTATATTACCTACAAGAAAGATCCGGTCTTGTACATTTACCACCTCCTGGATGACTACCTGGAAGGCAACCTCCACATCATGCCATGCTCTAAGGAAGAGTGGAGTGGCGTGGTCCCAGATGAGGTGCAGGCCATAACGACCTGTTTCTACATTGTCAACGAGAATGATCCGGTCCTGTACCTTTACGACCATCATGATGATTCCATTGAAGGCAACCTCCACATCACGCCTGATTGTCCTCCAGTAGAGGTGACTTTGGAATTAGGCAGGGATTCCTTGGAGGGCAAAAGAGTGCAGTACAACAAAAAAGATGGAACCCAAGAGATAGGTAAAATTATTTGCCAAGTTCCCAACAAACCTTCTGTGTATTTCATCAAGTTTGATAATGACTTCCATATCTATGTCTATGATTTGGTGAAGATCTGCTAAAGTGAAATTCTCAAAATTTGAGGGGCAGACTTAATTATCTCTTTGGGAATGTGTTTTTTACAGAGATACCTCAGGTCTTCTATGAATCCTGGTATCTTTTCCAATGGATTATTCTTTCTCAAAGAATAAAAATTTGTTAACATGTTGTGTTATTTGGTCAATGATGGATTGTGTTTGGTGGATGGGGCATCACAGAAATACATGCCTCAAAACAAAGCAGGATTTATGGTCTTTTCCCCTTGGAGAGTAAAGGACTGGGGATGCGTGGTGTGGTAAAGGACAAGATGGCTGTCAAGGAAGCAGTGAAGAGGGGACAAAAAGTTGTATGATCTCGCGGCGGTATGAAGCTTGAGGGAAAACCATGTCAAATGGAAAGATGTGTCCGATATCAGCGTGAGGTATTGGGACTTAAGAGGATAAAGAGTAGATTAATCAGGAAGGGACACAAATGTCTACTCAAAATCAGAGAAAATTAGGTTTCATTTGATGAATGGTTTAATTCGTACTGGCTGTAAGTCAAAGGATGTTTGATCTCCACTAGAGCATGTTGCTTAGTGAAAAGTGTCTCCGCTCAGTTGCTCTTCTCCAGTAAGTTGGACATCAAGCTACCTACTTAGTTTTGCCAGAATTCTGTCTGCCACCTACTTTGTCATGCCTGGATTCGGTATGCCTTGAACTCTCATAGGTTTTATCCATGCCATCCAACCCTTGTCAGTTCATTTAAATAATTGCCCTGCCATATCTGGAAAACAGTGTTCCCATTCATTGATCATGTTCTTAGTACATGGGCTATTAAACTATGAACACACTCACCCACACACAGGATAAACATGTACATATGATGCCCACTAGTGTGTGACATGCACACGTATGATGAATGCACCGAACTCCATAATATCAGTAAAGTAGGGAATCCATGATGCTAGGTGGAGTCTGGCAAAGACCCCACACACCCATCAAACCGCCAAATACCAGTATGGTACTGATGTCTGACTCCCAACTTGTAAGGAACCTGCCGTCCTGTAACTGGGCTATTTTTGGTTCCTTCATCTTCACAAACTTGGTTAAAATGTTAGGGTTGTCAAACTGGGAGTTAGGGTCCAGCCTGTAGATCAGCTGTCCCAGGTCAGGTGATTTGGCTACAATTTGGGTGAGAAATTGTACCAGGGAATTCTGGTACACCCTCTCCTCTTCTTCTCCCTGTCCTCATCATCACTCTTGTGGGTGGGCCTGGAGCACAAAGAAGGTAAAATGGAATAAGCCTCCTCCTTAGTGGAAAACCTTGTCAACCCTTAATTTGACCTGACTCTCTGAGGGAATGCAGCACATTTTTTCCTGCTAGGTCTCCTCATTCATTGGTTCACTCATTTTTCCAATGAATGATTGAATTCATCCATTCTTCCCTGTCTCTCTCTCTTCTTTCTTCCCTTCTTCCATTTCCCCCTTGATTGTAGAAATTTGAGCAGCAGGGCTGCATCCCCATGGGGCCGCCTTGTAAGGTTATGCTCCGAAATAACAACACAAAACTATTCATTTCAACACTGCCTGCCCCATTATTTTCAGCCTCTTAACCCATGTCTAATAATGTATGTTGCAGCACGAGGTGCGCTTAGAAGGAAAGATTTCGCATGTCTGACCTGGTGGCTGGCTGTATCGCCATCTGCCTCAGAGTGCAGAGCTACCATTTCTGCCCATGGCAGAGGTGCATGGCATCTCTAAGCTCAATTCCTATTCCTCCCAGCATTCTCTTATGTTTATTCCATCCACCTATGTTCTAACCTTTCAGGCCAAACAGTTTCTTTATTTAATTAACCAATGACCTATACTCCATCATTCCTCCTATTTCTGTTTAAACAAGAACGGAATCTTTAACTTTCACATAGCAAAATTACATATAACAAAACAGTTATCAAGCAAGAATTACAGTTACAACATTTATATCTATTTTATCTTTTATCATAACAATGGAAAACTATAACTATCTATCTATTCTTCAACTCCATCAGAGACTCCAGAATAATACAGTATTACCTAAGCAAACAAAAAGTAAGCCATTTTCAAACTCTAGAAATGACAGAGACATCTCGCTGCCTGGACAGTCACCCAAAGTTCCTCTGTACCGTTGGTGTTTCCATCCTCAGCCTACAGGCCCATAGTTTCCAGCAGACATTTCCATGAAGCAGGAAATTTCAAAGGCAGTCACTATCTGCTTGTCTTGAAGAATGTTTTGCTGACCCTTTCCTGAATCAGGAACACGATAAGATCATCTCACCTTTAGGCAAGTTCAGTAGACCTCTCTCTGAGTGTTTTCTGTGTACAGTTTATGCAACAATCCAGGCAAGAGCAGTTTCTTCCCCAAATGGCTATCAAACTCCATAAGGATCCTCTTTGATGCCCATCTTCTTCCTGAAGTAGATATGTGCTGCCAAGAGTAGAGTGTCTCACTGTCATGAAAAACCCTAAGGTACTAAAACATTAAATACCCTATTTTGTAGTCTAGAGAGATATGAATAATGCCTATCTAACTGAAAAATATATATATCTATGTAGCTAGAAAATCTAACTAACATGAATACAAACTTGACTATTATTAATGATTATCCATTAATAACCTATATACATTATATTTTTTTAATGAACTACACAATCACAATACCTTAATTGAGATCAAAAATGCATATACATATAACAAAATTGACCTAAAATCTCTATCTGTAAAGCAAAATCTATACTAATGCAAATATTCATATCTATATCACATCCCACTTTAAATGTAAAAGAAAGTTTATAAGCCATATTTGGAACGTGGGTGCAGTTTTTTCTCTCCAAAATGCTTCCTGCTGAATGGTGGCATCATTATTGATTTATCTCAGTTGGCAGTTGAGCGAAGCAATTTTTTAAAGGTGTTCACAGCAACCTTTAAGTAGGGTGTGGTGTTACGGGAGGTCCTCCCACTCCTCCAGCCTATCGCCGCTGAGATACCAGCCCCTTGGGGCGTGGTCTCTCTCCCTTTAAAAATGCGGCCACTTCCCTCTTCTCTCTCTCTTCACTTCCTGCTCCGCCGGTGACTTGACTTCCTTCCTATGTTACGCAGAGGGCTGACAGTGATCTGTAAGTTTTTTCCCCTTTAAATAAATACCACCCTATTAATCATAATTCCAAACTGGTGTGGCATTGTTTGTGACTTACGCCTTCATTTGGCGCCCAACGTTTGGTTTTAGAACCTCTCCCGGCTCGCAGCCGCAAGTTCGGCTTGGCGGCCGGTAGTTCGGCTTGGAGGCCGCAAGTTCGGCTTGGCGGGCGCTTGTTCGGCTTGGCGGGAGCCCTTGCTTCCTCAGCCACTGCCTGTGGATTTAAACTCCACAGGCCCGCGTAGTCTCTGCCTGCGTGATTTGCTCTTTTCTGAGTCGTTTTCAAATCTCCCTTGCAAGCACAGCTCTTAAGTGGCGCGAACCAGAGCACGCGGTTGCTGAAAGCTGCAACCCCTCAGGGTGACTCTGTCACGTGGAGGCATAAGTAGCTTCCAGATTGCTCTTCTCTACCCCTGGATTCTGGTTTCTGGTTCCATCTCTGGAATTGATTTAATTACATTTACTTTGTTGAGCAACTTACATTTTCCAGTTTTTAACAAATACTAGGCGGACTCTGAAACAGGACCGTGTTTTCGTCGAGACTTGGCAACAGCGCCACCTGCTGGATAATAGGTAATATGGCAGTTCTCGTTTCCAACGCGAATTTTACTGTTCTGGTTACCAATACAATGGGTTATATCATGCAAGGTTTATATGACTATGGGGATAACTTAATTTACTGGTTACTAGGTTTCAGTATTCTTTTGAATATTCTATCATTTAGGAAGATCATGGCACTCCTAAGAACCATACAATCTTTACTAGAAACTCATGCAGGTCAGGAGATTAAGGATTCAAAAGAGACAATAATAAAAAGACTTGAAATGATTGAAGAAATGATTGGAGCTGGTGAACAGAGTAATAAGGCACAAGGACAGGATACAATGCCAACACCAGCTATTAGAACTGGCTTACCAAAGGTCTTAGCAGCATACCCTATACTTAATTCTGACAAAGCGTCAACTTCTAAAGGCTCAAAGGGAGTCAGAGAAGCTAGATGGACGCCAATAGCAATGAATGATCTAAAAGAAATTAAGCAAGCTATTGTTAATTTTGGCTTGCACTCTGCATACGTAAAGGAAATGATAAGGACTTGGGCTTCTAATGCTAGAGCTACCCCCCATGATTTCCATCAGTTAGTATCTGCAGTTTTAGATAATGGACCTTCCTTGATGTTTGGAATTTATTTCAGAGAAGAATCCAAACATATGGAACAGCAAGGAAGAGCAAAAGGTATTGAGGTTTCCCAAGATCAAATTCTTGGTGCAGGAGAATATGCTGATCCACAGGTCCAAGCTCTTTATGATGATGAAGTACTGTGTCTATGTCACCAAGCAGCTTTAAATGCTTGGAATAGGATACAAGATCCAGCAAAAAGGGTTGAATCATATACCAGAATTAGGCAGGGACAGAGAGAACCCTTTATTGACTTTTTGCAAAGATTAATTAAGGCTCTGGACATAGGGGTAACAGACCCAGAAGCTAGACGAATACTTCTTGAATCTCTAGCTTTTGAGAATGCAAACATAGAATGCAAAAAGATAATTGGGCCTTTAAAGTCTAGATCAGCACCAATGGATGAATGGATTCAGCATACGATGAATGTTGAGACGTTTAGCTATAATGATGAATCTTGGGTAGGAGAAGCGATTTCCACAGCAATGAGGAGACATCAAACTGCCAGGTGTTTTAATTGTGGTAAATTAGGACATCTGAAAAGGGATTGCAGGCACAGAATTTCTAGGAATATTATCTCCTCTGGGAATGACAAAAATAGGAGACCTAGGCCTTCAGGTATATGTAGGAGATGCGGTAAAGGCCGACATTGGTCCAATGAATGCAGGTCAACAACAGACAAACAAGGCAACCCGATACCGTCGGGAAACTCCTTGAGGGGCCTCTCGCAGGCCCCCAAGCCAACAGTGGCCCAGTCATTCCCAGTCACAGTGGAGAACGTGCCTCACCAAGAAAATTAAAAGCTCCAATTTCTGCTGTAAAAAGTAATACTGGTTTAAATGATGAAATCCATGTGGAGGATGAGTCAAAAAACCCAGTTGGACAGAGTAAACGTATATTTTGGCAGACTTCTATTAATGATCAAAGACCAAAGCTAAGAGTCTGTATAAATGGCACTTTTATTGAAGGCTTATTAGACACAGGTGCGGATGTAAGTATCATTACCCCAGAATCTTGGCATCCGAATTGGCCTCTTCAAGAGGTAGATGTTCAGTTCCTGGGAATTGGAACCCTATCTCGTGTAAAACAAAGCACAAGATGGGTTGAATGCATAGGGCCCGAAGGGCAAATAGGAAGACTAAGGCCATATATAGCCAATATTGCCATAAATTTATGGGGCCGTGACCTGCTACAGCAATGGAATACCCAGATTAACATTCCTGTAGTTCCAGGAACTCATAATTCTGGGAAGTATATGATGAGGTATTATGGAAAAAGGTCACTAGCCATTCAGGCTGTACAAGAACATACAGCAAATACCAAACCTTTAGAGGTACCAACAGCCCTACCTTTAAAGTGGCTAACTGAGAAGCCAATATGGATCAAACAGTGGCCTCTAGCTGAAGATAAACTACAGGCATTGGAACAGCTGGTGCAGGAGCAACTAGATGCTCACCACATTGAAGAATCAACCAGCCCTTGGAATTCTCCTGTGTTTGTTGTAAAAAAGAAATCTGGTAAATGGAGAATGGTGACAGATCTAAGAGCTGTCAACAAAGTAATTCAACCTATGGGCTCACTACAATCTGGAATTCCTTTGCCTTCTCTGTTACCAAAAGGATGGCCTCTTATAGTTATTGATTTGAAAGATTGTTTTTTCACTATACCGTTACAAGAAAAGGATAGAGAAAAATTTGCCTTCACAGTGCCTACTTATAATAATTCTCAGCCCAATAGGAGATATCAATGGACTGTCCTCCCACAGGGTATGCTCAATAGTCCTACACTGTGCCAATATTTTGTAAGTAAGCCATTGGAAATAATTCGTAAACAATTCCCCAAGTCCATTATTTATCATTACATGGATGACATCTTGTTATCTGATTCAAATAAAGATACTTTAGAAAGGATGTTTGAAGAAGTAAAGAAAGTCTTGCCTAGGTGGGGATTACAAATTGCCTCTGAAAAGATTCAAAGAGGAAATTCTATTAATTACCTAGGTTACAGAATAGGGTTAGAGAAAATTAAAACGCAAAAGGCACAAATTAGGAGAGACCGGTTAAAGACTCTTAATGACTTCCAAAGATTGTTAGGAGACATTTCCAGTCTACGACCAGCTGTTGGGATAACACCTGATCTAATAGTTCATTTAAACAAAACCTTAGATGGTGATAAAGATTTGAATAGTCCAAGAGAACTGACAGCTGAAGCAGAAAAGGAACTGACAATGATTGAGGAAAAATTACAGGAGGCACATGTGGATAGGGTGAACCCAAATCTTAGCTGCATCCTAGTCATATTGCCTTCCAGAATTTCTCCTACAGGGATTCTAATGCAGAGGGAAGATATTATTTTAGAGTGGATATTTATACCGAATAAACCAAGTAAAAAATTAAAAACTTATGTGGAAAAAGTCTCTGAATTAATTATAAAAGGTAAGCTGAGACTTCGTCAACTAGCAGGTATAGACCCAGCAGAAATTATAGTGCCTTTTACTACTGAAGAAATAAAAAAGTTATGGGAAGACAATGAACCGTGGCAAAGAGCGTGTGCTAATTTTTTGGGAGAAATTAATAGCAACTATCCCAAAAGTGCTAGACTTAACCTCATAAAAAGAACTTCTTGGATTCTTCCTAGAATTGTACGTGATGCTCCAATAACTGGAGCCCGTACGTTCTATACTGATGCAAATAAATCAGGGAAAGCAGGTTACAAGTCAGATGAATTGAGTAAGGTGGAACAAAGCCCTTATAATTCTGTCCAGAAGGCAGAATTATATGCCATTCTTATGGTGCTAAGGGATTTTAAAGAACCTCTTAATATAGTTACAGATTCACAATATGCAGAAAGAGTTATCTTGCATATTGAAACCGCTGAATTTATACCAGATGACACAGAGTTGACTTCATTGTTTATCCAGGTACAAGACATAATCAGGAACAGGCTTTGTCCGATGTACATAACACACATCCGGTCCCATACAGGTCTGCCTGGTCCTCTAGCCCAAGGCAACGCTGAGATTGATCAATTATTGATTGGAAGTGTGTTGCAGGCCTCAGAATTTCATAAGAAGCATCATGTCAATAGTAAAGGCCTAAAGAAAGAATTTTCCATTACTTGGCAACAAGCTAAGGACATTATAAAGAGATGTCCTACTTGTTCTTTCTATAATCAAACACCGTTGCCTGCAGGGAGTAACCCAAAGGGCACTAAGAGAAATGAAATCTGGCAGATGGATGTGTTCCACTTTATAGAATTTGGTAAATTAAAATATGTACACCACACCATAGACACGTATTCAGGTTTTCAATGGGCTACTGCCCTGAGCTCAGAAAAGGCTGATTCAGTAATCACACATTTATTGGAAGTTATGGCCATCATGGGTATACCTGCGCAAATAAAGACAGATAATGGTCCAGCATATGTATCTAAGAAAATGAAACGCTTTTTTGATTATTATAATATAAAACACATTACAGGTATACCAAATAATCCTACAGGTCAGGCAGTTATAGAAAGATCAAATCGTACTATAAAGGATATGCTGAACAAACAGAAAGGGACCGAAAATACCCCCAGAAATAGATTACATAATGCTTTATTAACCTTGAATTTTCTTAACGCTAATGAGAAAGGAACGACAGCAGCAGAGAGACATTGGATAATGGAAAAGTCTGCTGAACTAAATCAACCGATTTATTTCAAAGATGTGCTGACCTCTCAGTGGAAGCCAGGAGATGTGCTACGTTGGGGAAGGGGTTTTGCTCTTGTTTCCACAGGAGAAGAAAAATTGTGGATACCATCAAAATTAATAAAGTTTCGATTTGAAGAAGAGAAACCTCTTGGAAAGGAGAAATGACAACTCATCCACAATGATGATATTCATACAGGTGGTAAGAAAAACATATAGAATGGGGGCAGGGTTCTGTTCTTATCTCCACAGGAAAACACTCATCTTTGAGAAATTCAAGGGACCCTGGATGTTTGGATACTGACAGATGGAAAAATACCTGCCCGATAGGAAATATCAAGAAAACTGAATGGGTTGTGTAAGTAATATTAAACCATATTTCTAAATTTATAAAGCTGGTTTTGAAGTTGGACTCTGGCTCAGTCCCTCTCCAATTCCAAGCCTGTTAGTAAGAGAAAAACCCAGAGTTTCTGGAGTTTCTGTCTCATGTCAAGAGCCATGATGTGGGACAGAAAGAAATATGAGTTTAGAAAACATCTTTGCTTTTCTTCATATCTATCATACTTTTCATTGAATATATCTATCATGTCTTTCATTGAATATATATATATATATATATATATATATATATATATATATATATATATATATGTCTATATGATTATTGCTTAAGTTTCTCATAATGAACAATGAGTTTTTCCTGAAGTGACATTTGAAGTTTCCAGGAAGAAGATGGGGCCCCATAACAACAACTCCACCTGGTTGATATGACGTCATGATACTGATAGCGCTACAAGACCTGCTTTGGGTACCAGCTGCACAAGACAGTTCCAACTTGGTTAGCTGAAATGGTGCACATCTTATACAACATTTTGGCCAGACCTGCACAAAATACTCAGAGACTATTGGCAATTTTAAAAGACATTGATCTTGAAATTTAACCATCATTTTACTTTCACAGGATCCCCCAGAAAGAACGTCGCCCCCATGACAGCTGGAAGTAATTCTAGAGGACGACGTCCCCTCTCCCAGTAAAGTTTGCCCTTGGGTTTAGGGACATCATTTAGGGGTTGATTATAATTAGTATACGATTGAGGGTTGGGGGAGGAATTTTATAAGCTCAGGGATCTTTTTGAAAAAAAAAAAAAGAGGGATGATGGGATAATAGATTTGTAATTGTGAGTTACTGTTTTTAGACAAATATACTGGTATAGATTCTTGTATATTGATACAAAGTTAAATTATATTGACTATTGGATGCATGCATGTTTCTACCTTGTTTAAAACATTTTTATGTATTGACGTATATTGTATTGTATATATTTACCATATTGCTGTGTACATTTGTACCTCTGATTAAGATACTTATATAATGTTTGTGTATTGATATATATTTACCTACTTCAATGTATATTTGTACATTGTTTATATTTGGAGGTCATTGTCCTCATTTGTTTCACAGTTGTTTATTGTCTTAATCTTTAAGTTAGATAGATATTGAGAATTATATAGAGTAATAGTCATCTAAGTTTGTCATTTATAATTAGACTAATCAGGTTCTTTAGATATATAGAGATTATACTCAGTATAGATAGATAGTCTTCAACTTCTTCAAAGAGCTGTAGAAAATGGCCTTTAATCTAACTCAGAGTTTTGTGGTAGTGAGACACAATTGCTCCTGGCAACACCACTCTATTCCCGAGAGAATGTTGAGCACCAAAGACACTCCACCTGGAGCCTTTCATTTTGGCAGAACTGGCCTTGGGGCAAAGAAATGCCCATACCTCAACCACTGACAAAGATACAGAGCGTGCATCAATGGATAAAACAGGGCTGTCTTATCCTGCCAAGACAGGGTAAGATAGTTTTGAAAAGTTGCTTGCCTTTGAAAATGGTGTGTCAGTTATGTTAGGCCTTAGCCAAAGTTGGTTGCTTCAACGCTGCTAATGTGACTTTGGGTGATTGCCTAGGTAGCTAGTTGTCTCTGTGATTTGTTGCATGTTTTGGAAGTTGTTTTACTGAACTTCCTAATTAACCAGGTAACATTATTTCCCTTCTCAGATCTTCGATGGGGTTGAAGACTATATAGATGTAGTTACTTTTCTCTCATGACTTGGCCAAGTTATTTATTATACAAGACCTAAGCTAGTTAGAATAGGATATTTGTACTTATTGTATATAATTTCATAGTAGGTTTAGAACTCTCTTATTTAAACAAAAGGGGGAGGTGTTACGGGAGGTCCTCCCACTCCTCCAGCCTATCGCCGCTGAGATACCAGCCCCTTGGGGCGTGGTCTCTCTCCCTTTAAAAAAGCGGCCACTTCCCTCTTCTCTCTCTCTTCACTTCCTGCTCCGCCGGTGACTTGACTTCCTTCCTGGTTACGCAGAGGGCTGACAGTGATCTGTAAGTTTTTTCCCCTTTAAATAAATACCACCCTATTAATCATAATTCCAAACTGGTGTGGCATTGTTTGTGACTTACGCCTTCAGTGTGGTCCATCCTACCATATTAGGATAGAGGCATCCACAGACTATCACCCTCTGTGAAAACAAAATAGAAACTCCTTTCCAAAGCATCATGTCCTTAGATCCAAATTTAAATGTTTTGTGGCCGGACCTCTTAAGGGCTGCAGGGTTTTGCAGCTGAAGCTGAGTCAGCAAGCCTCTTTTAGATGAGAGCCCTTGCTTTCTTCTAGCAAGCAAAGCAGACCAAGAAATCGCTGCTACCAAGAAAACATGCTTTACTCTTTCCCAAGCTTTCTCAGGCTTTCAGTGGATTCAGTTGTCCACATGGCTGCAAGCCATTCTGTAGTTATTTGAGCAGCGAGACTGTGTCCCCAGCACCACGGCCGCATGAAGGTTATGCCTGAAATAAATACACAAAAACTGTATTCTTTTAAACACTGCTGGCCCATTAGATTCAGCATTTTAACCCATTTCTAATAATCAGTGTAGTATAACGAGGTGCACTTACCAGGAAAAATTCAGCATGTCTGACATGGTGGCTGGCTGCATCGACATCTGCCTCAGAGAGCAGAGCTATGGCATCTGCCGGGGAGAGGGGAGCATGGCTTCTCTGAGCTCACTACCTCTTCCTCCCAGCATTCTATTTTGTTTACTCCACCTACCTATGTTCTAACCTATCAGCTGAAGCGGATTCTTTCTTTAATTAATCAATAAACTTCTTCTGTCACTTTATCCTTTCAACAGCTTGCCCATATAAATCTCCCATGTGTCTTCTGTTGTATAATCTTTCATTTGTAAAGAACTTGCACTCTCAGGGGAGGATTTTTCTGACATCTCTGGATGGAGATCATATGAGGAAGATCAGATGAGCAACCATGACAACTCTAATGCTGTAGAGTTAGGTGGACCAGAGATTGATGGCTGACATTCCTGTGCTATACATCAGATGCCCCTGAACTCTGGCCCTGTTGACAGACAGGCAGACATCAAGTTGGTCACACATACTTAACTCATTCAGGTTCACAGATACTGTAAATGGAGTTTTAATTCTTCTCCTAAACTAATAAAAAAACCAAGATTAGGAGAAGAGAAGAGCCTGAAGTAAGGCCTCAAAATGGGTCATTTTGCAAAGGAAAGGTTACCTGCCTCCACGTATGCTGTCTCCCTTTCTTAGTCAAATCCATCCTTCCAGTGTCTAGCTAACAGCTAACCATAGGATTGAACCCAACTGCCTTTGATTTCTGAAATAAGTGCTGTCCCCTTAAGGTCTCATAACAGAACAGGAAGGTTTGTAAGACTGTCCCAGCAACAATTTAAAGCAATTCTAGGACACCAAAGATGCAGCAAATTTGGCTAATTGGTAATATAGATCGTTCTGATGGGACAAAATAATGTAGCATTAAAAAAAAACAGATTGGTGTACTCACGATGAATTTATGTGATATGGCACACACAGGCTTTTCTTTCTGAATACTTCATGCTCGGTGGGTTTTGGAGATTGTCGTGACCCTGAACCTAGCTGGAGGCTTTGGGGCCAAGAAAGGACAAGACTTAATATTTCAGGACATCCTTGTACTTGGTGCCCACTGTTTACTGATTTCCTTACAGAGAATGAGCAGCCATCTACTCCTGCTGCCATGCCTTCCCCACATGAACAGAGAGAAGACCCTATACACACAGGTCGCTTGTATCACATGTGAAGGCATAAGTCAAAAACAAACTCCCACAGCAGTTTAGAATTGTGATTAATAGAATGATTAGTTCTTGAAAGGAGAAAAACTTAGAGATCACAATCCCTTACAAAAGCCCTCTGCAGGATCAGAAAAGGAGCCTAGTAGCCGGAAGGGAAGCTCAAGCAAGAGATCAAGCTGAAGGTAGAAGTTGCTTTTTAAAAGAGAGAGAGACCACAACTCAATGGGCTGGTTTCTCAGTGGCTATTCAGGAAACATCACAGAGAAAGGATCTGCTTCATGCATGAGAGTCACCGATGATTTCCCTTGAAGAAAAAAAACCATCAAAACTCCCAATAACATCATCAGCATTCAAAAACATGTCTATGATTTCTTTGCCTTGCCTTTGATTGTGCAGTAAATGATGCTGATAGTTAATCTGTGCAATTAATGCAAATTTCCTTGTAACTGACTAGACAGAATTGACAGGTTATCTTAAACACAGCAGGGAGTCACTCTACGATGGGACTGGTTCATCATCACCTGTGTGCCAGTGACATAATTAAGATCTTTCCTTTGTCTATAAATCTCATTATGTTCAACATGATATGTTGTCATACAGATTTCTTAGGGTTTTGTCCCACTGGTGGTTTCCTTGGTATGCTTACATAATTTTTGCCAGATACAATCAGTTTTGCCATGCACTCTCAGCTCCACGTCATTGTGTTCCCCTTATGTTCCAGTCCAGGCATTTTAGACCTCTTGTAACTGTTGTAAGAGTATCTCATGCTCCACCTAAATGATTTAGGGTTTTATTTAGGCTGGGTTTTATCTTCCATCACTGAGTTCATTGACTTTCCTTGGGCGTAATTCCTGGGACACTGAGCCTAACTCCTGGGGGATTCCTCCAGTTATTTCTCCTTTCTTAGATAGTTTACACTCTCACTATTACTGTGAGAGTGTTTCTGTAGCAAATATTCTTCTCAAGATGAGAAGAAACTTCAATATTACAATCCATTTGTTATTGTGATTTAAATACACACACACAAACACAGACAAGTTAATGCACTGATGATATCTCAATTTATGGGGCCATTCTGGGGATGTCAAGATCGATATCTCTCGAGTGGTTCTCAGAAGGCCATAGGGTGACCCTCTCTAGGTACTTAAGCAGGGAGGAGAAGTTGACCACACTGTGACATGTCCCTAGGAACTATGTGTGCCTTGTCCCATAGTCAGACTGATGACTGACTATCTTGAAAACCACCATGGAACTTTTGTTTGGCAAATGATGGAGATCAAGTCAGGGTCAAAATCAGAAACCTAGATGGAGCTTCCAAGCTCCAGTGGAAGAGCAGATGGATGGAGAAAAAGAGCAAGGATGTCAGGAATATAAGGGCTTGGTCAACACTATGAGACACTGTGCCTGAACTAAGGGGATTTCAACTAATCCAGAGACCTGGGAATGAAAGAACATGGGATCAAACTGGAAGCTCTGAATGTGGCTGACAATTGGGGCAGACGGAGAAGCCAAAGATAATGGCACTTGCAATTGTCTGCATATCATACACTGGCTTTTTGTGATCATATTTTTTGTGGATGCATACCTTGCTAAATCTGGATGGATGAAGTGTGGGCTTGGACTTCGCACAGCTCAAAGTACCCTGCCCTCTATTTGGACTGGTGTTTGAGTGGAGAGGTTTATTTGCGGAGCAAGAAGAATGTGGGAGGAGGAAGAGAAGTGGAAAGTTTGATAATTATTATTATGAAGTAATGGAAAAATCAATAGAAAATAACCAATGAGGACATTGGAGCTAGGGAAAAAAAACATTCATGTGAGTTGTTGACTCAGACCAAAAATTATTTTACAGAAAAAAAAAAACACATACAGGGGTTGAGTTACTTGGAAAATATGCCTCAAGTAATTGGGAAGAAGATTGGGGTTTTTATTTTGGGTCTTCATGGGGCTGTATGAGCAGCATTTTAGGACCTGTATGCTGGATATTTCTGGGGGTTAGTAGGGAAGAAACCTGGCTAGGAGGAGTTTTATGACATAAGTAGAGCCTTGATGATGTCACAAAGCTTTGGTTGGGGGTGGCAACTCTGTTCCACATGAAGCACTGGTCTTCTGTGAAGGTGGGCTTACTATCTTCACGGTGGCTGAGGAGGTCAGTTCAGCTCTTGGGCTCCACAACTGTTCAACCGAATTTCCAGAAGTTGGAATCTAGAGAGCCAAGATATTTTCTTTTGGTAAATATGTTTAGGAAGCAACTAGGACCTCTGTAGTCAAAGAAAGGTTTCTTTCAAATCTGTTCTGGGTCCAAAATTTATGTCGTTAACAGCTCCTATATTTGATAGCTGGGGGACGGTTAATGTCAGGTATTCTCTCCACTCTAACTTTGCTAAAAATGTACAATTCCTCAGTCCACTTAAATGGCAAAGATCCTCTTTGTCCATATGAGTTTTAAAAGATAATTATTTCTAATAGGTGCTGTTGCACCGATTAATGTGTCTTTCTTTTGGCAGTTTGACTCACAGTACTCACTTCTCTAATGAAGATACAGAATATCTTTATGTAATCAACCTGGATCTGGATCAGGAGACACAATAGAGAGAGCCAGTGGACTGGAGTGCCATGACCTTGGGCAGGTGGTTACAGATCAGCCAACTAACCAGTAGCTTGAGTGGTAAGGTGGGGAGTGGCTGTTCTTTGAATTCTTTGCCATCTGTTCAGATATTTCTTTCTCACTTTAGGTATAGGCATAGCTTCCTCTTTCATTGATATAGTAAGTCAGGAAGTAGGTTTCTCAGTAGAGGTCAATTGCATTTTGCAGCAGGAATATGTCTCTGATACACATATACTGAGCTGTAGACAAGAGTTTGATAATTTTCCTATTAATTTCTTAAGAACATATTACATTTAGGTATCCAAATCTCTTCAGACCTGCCTTTTTCACCTGCTCCAAAGTTATTCCTAAAAAGAGCCTCGACCTCACATCCTCACCTTCTTATCCTTGCAGGCACTTATGGTGGAGGAAACCACTTTGTGTCTGATTTAAACTGAAGAGTTCTTCCTATGCAGAGATTGGCAGCTATGAAGCCCAAGCACAGAAACAGAGCCAAGAGACAGTGGAACAGGAGTGCTGTGGCCTATCTCAGAAAGTCTCCCGCCATGATGAAGATGCCTCTTAGTATGAGTGGCATGCCACATCTCCAGAAGAAGAATGGGCCATCGCTCCAGAAGCAAAAACTTAGTAAGCCTTTTGAGGCCCTGGAGAATATTGTTGGCCGCAGAATTTCTCATGGCTGGAAGGAAGCCAATGAACCAGTCACCCATTGGAAAGCCATCATTCTAGATCAACTGCCAACATATCCCTCTCTCTATTTGTTGAAATATGATGGGATTGATTGTGTCTATGGCTTGGAGCTTCATAGTGATGAAAGGATTTTAAACCTGAAGATCCTGCCTAATAATGTGCCATTTCCTCAGGTGACAGACACTCATCTCTCAAACACCATAGTTGGCAGAGCAGTGAAACATACATTCATGGGCACAAATGGCTCTAAGAATGACTGGAACGGGATGGTCCTAGAAGAGGTGCCAATCATGAAGACTTGGTTTTATATTACCTACAAGAAAGATCCGGTCTTGTACATTTACCACCTCCTGGATGACTACCTGGAAGCTAACCTCCACATCATGCCAGGCTCTAAGGAAGAGTGGAGTGGCGTGGTCCCAGATGAGGTGCAGGCCATAACGACCTGTTTCTACATTGTCAACGAGAATGATCCGGTCCTGTACCTTTACCACCATCATGATGATTCCATTGAAGGCAACCTCCACATCACGCCTGAATGTCCTCCAGTAGAGGTGACTTTGGAATTAGGCAGGGATTCCTTGGAGGGCAAAAGAGTGCAGTACAACAAAAAAGATGGAACCCAAGAGATAGGTAAAATTATTTGCCAAGTTCCCAACAAACATTCTGTGTATTTCATCAAGTTTGATAATGACTTCCATATCTATGTCTATGATTTGGTGAAGATCTGCTAAAGTGAAATTCTCAAATTTTGAAGGGCAGACATAATTCTCTCTTTGGGAATGTGTTTTTTTCAGAGATACCTCAGGTCTTCTACGAATCCTGGTATCTTTTACAATGGATTATTCTTTCTCAAAGAATAAAAATTTGTTAACATGTTGTGTTATTTGGTCAATGATGGATTGTTTTTGGTGGATGGGGCATCAGAGAAATACATGCCTCAAAACAAAGCAGGATTTATGGTCTTTTCCCCTTGGAGAGTAAAGGACTGGGGATGCGTGGTGTGGTAAAGGACTAGATGGCTGTCAAGGAAGCAGTGGAGAGGGGACAAAAAGTTGTATGATCTCGGGGCGGTATGAAGCTTGAGGGAAAACCATGTCAAATGGAAAGATGTGACCGATATCAGCGTGAGGTATTGGGACTTAAGAGGAAAAAGAGTCGATTAATCAGGAAGGGACACAAATGTATACTCAAAATCAGAGAAAATTAGGTTTCATTTGATGAATGGTTTAATTCGTACTGGCTGTAAGTCAAAGGATGTTTGATCTCCACTAGAGCATGTTGCTTAGTGAAAAGTGTCTCCGCTCAGTTGCTCTTCTCCAGTAAGTTGGACATCAAGCTACCTACTTAGTTTTGCCAGAATTCTGTCTGCCACCTACTTTGTCATGCCTGGATTCGGTATGCCTTGAACTCTCATAGGTTTTATCCATGCCATCCAACCCTTGACAGTTCATTTAAATAATTGCCCTGCCATATCTGGAAAACAGTGTTCCCATTCATTGATAATGTTCTGTAGTACATGGGCTATTAAACTCATGAACACACTCACCCACACACAGGATAAACATGTACATATGATGCCCACTAGTGTGTGACATGCACACGTATGATGAATGCACCGAACTCCATAATATCAGTAAAGTAGGGAATCCATGATGCTAGGTGGAGTCTGGCAAAGACCCCACACACTCATCAAATCGCCAAATACCAGTATGGTACTGATGTCTGACTCCCAACTTGTAAGGAACCTGCCATCCTGTAACTGGGCTATTTTTGGTTCCTTCATCTTCCCAAACTTGGTTAAAATGTTAGAGTTGTCAAACTGTGAGTTAGGGTCCAGCCTGTAGATCAGCTGTCCCAGGTCAGGTGATTTGGCTACAATTTGGGTGAGAAATTGTACCAGGGAATTCTGGTACACCCTCTCCTCTTCTTCTCCCTGTCCTCATCATCACTCTTGTGGGTGGGCCTGGAGCACAAAGAAGGTAAAATGGAATAAGCCTCCTCCTTAGTGGAAAACCTTGTCAATCCTTAATTTGACCTGTCTCTCTGAGGGAATGCAGCACATTTTTTCCAACTAGGTCTCCTCATTCATTGGTTCACTCATTTTTCCAATGAATGATTGAATTCATCCATTCTTCCCTGTCTTTCTCTCTTCTTTCTTCCCTTCTTCCATGTCCCCCTTGATTGTAGAAATTTGAGCAGCAGGGCTGCATCCCCATGGGGCCGCCTTGTAAGGTTATGCTCCGAAATAACAACACAAAACTATTCATTTCAACACTGCCTGCCCCATTATTTTCAGCCTCTTAACCCATGTCTAATAATGTATGTTGCAGCACGAGGTGCGCTTAGAAGGAAAGATTTAGCATTTCTGACCTGGTGGCTGGCTGTATCGCCATCTGCCTCAGAGTACAGAGCTACCATTTCTGCCCATGGGAGAGGTGCATGGCATCTCTAAGCTCAATTCCTATTCCTCCCAGCATTCTCTTATGTTTATTCCACCCACCTATGTTCTAACCTTTCAGGCCAAACAGTTTCTTTATTTAATTAACCAATGACCTATACTCCATCATTACTCCTATTTCTGTTTAAACAAGAATGGAATCTTTAACTTTAACATGGCAAAATTACATATAACAAAACAGTTATCAAGCAAGAATTACAGTTACAATATTTATATCTATTTTATTTTTTATCATAACAATGGAAAACTATAACTATCTATCTCTTCTTCAATTCCATCAGAGACTCCAGAATAATACAGTATTACCTAAGCAAACAAAAAGTAAGCCATTTTCAAACTCTAGAAATGACAGAGACATCTCGCTGCCTGGACAGTCACCCAAAGTTCCTCTGTACCGTTGGTGTTTCCATCCTCAGCCTACAGGCCCATAGTTTCCAGCAGACATTTCCATGAAGCAGGAAATTTCAAAGGCAGTCACTATCTGCTTGTCTTGAAGAATGTTTTGCTGACCCTTTCCTGAATCAGGAACACGAAAAGATCATCTCGCCTTTAGGCAAGTTCAGTAGTCCTCTCTCTGAGTGTTTTCTGTGTACAGTTTATGCAACAATCCAGGCAAGAGCAGTTTCTTCCCCAAATGGCTATCAAACTCCATAAGGATCCTCTTTGATGCCCATCTTCTTCCTGAAGTAGATATGTGCTGCCAAGAGTAGAGTGTCTCACTGTCATGAAAAACCCTAAGGTACTAAAACATTAAATAGCCTATATTGTAGCCTAGAGAGATATGAATAATGCCTATCTAACTGAAATATATATATCTATGTAGCTAGAAAATCTAACTAACATGACTACAAACTTGACTATTATTTATGATTATCCATTAATAACCTATATACATTATATTTTTTAATGAACTACACAATCACAATACCTTAATTAAGATCAAAAATGCATATACATGTAACAAAATTGACCTAAAATCTCTATCAGTAAAGCAAAATCTATACTAATGCAAATATTCATATCTATATCACATCCCACTTTAAATGTAAAAGAACGTTCATAAGCCATATTTGGGAACATGGGTGCAGTTTTTTCTCTCCAAAATGCTTCCTGCTGAATGGTGGCATCATTATTGATTTATCTCAGTTGGCAGTTGAGCGAAGCAATTTTTTAAAGGTGTTCACAGCAACCTTTAAGTAGGGCGTGGTCCATCCTACCATATTAGGATAGAGGCATCCACAGACTATCACCCTCTGTGAAAACAAAATAGAAACTCCTTTCCAAAGCATCATGTCCTTAGATCCAAATTTCAAAGTCAAGGCATTTTCAAAATATCTATGTTGGATTATTTCAGCAGCTTTTATAAAGAAACATCTTTTAGCAGCTATTGCTACTGCCTCAAAATTCAAATGATTCAAAAAGAGCATAATAGCATACAATATCAAAATTCGCTGTGAATTTTCCATCTTTGTGCGCTTCAATTTAACCTCTATTTTGTTTATTTTTCCTTTTTATTTTTTGCCTTTTGAGACAGGTTCTCTGTATCTTTGACCTGGAATAACTCTGTATACCTGTCTGTCCTTGAAGTCTCAGAGATCTGCCTCTCTCTGCCTTTCAGGCATTGAGATTAAAGGTGTATGCTACTACACATTGAACTCACAAAGATCTGTTTGTCTCTGCCTTCAAGGCACTGGGATTAAAGGCGTGTGCTACCTCACCTTGAAGGTACAGAGGTCTATCTCCCTCTGCCTCCCATGTGTTGGGTTTACAGGTGTGTACTACCACACCCAACAACTCTCTTCCTTTTTTTAACTTTAAGAACTTCAAATTTTAGCCTGCACATATTTTTAACACACTGTAAATCATTTAAAAATTTTCTTTGTCTTTGAATCTCTCTTTACTCTATTTCTCTCTCTGTTTTTCTGACCACATGAGTCTTTCATTTACCAAGCAATCTCAGTAGGACTAAAGCCGTGGCTTTGCTGGCCAGATGTAGCCCATTCCTTAGCTTTCTGCCATTCCAACCTTGTGGCTGAGGTACCGAACAGGGCCGCATTCAGTGCCACAAGTCTACAGTGTTTCAAGGTCCTTGCCATCAAAGAGGCTGCAACAGACCACACTCAAGCCCTCTTTCTGTAGCTGGCCCTCCTTCCTCAAACAGTCAGAGTTTGCCCAGGCAGGATGGCCCAAAACCCGGCATTTTAAAACAACACAGTTCTTTTTTTCCTGCTACTGCTGAAACATACAAGCATTCAGTTGGCTTTTATCAACACCATTTAAATGTTTTGTGGCAGGACCTCTTAAGGGCTGCAGGGTTTGGCAGCTGAAGCTGAGTCAGCAAGCCTCTTTTAGATGAGAGCCCTTGCTTTCTTCTAGCAAGCAAAGCAGACCGAGAAATCGCTGCTACCAAGAAAACATGTTTTACTCTTTCCCAAGCTTTCTCAGGCTTTCAGTGGATTCAGTTGTCCACATGGCTGCAAGCCATTCTGTAGTTATTTGAGCAGCGAGGCTGTGTCCCCAGCACCACGGCCGCATGAAGGTTATGCCTGAAATAAATACACAAAAACTGCATTCTTTTAAACACTGCTGGCCCATTAGATTCAGCATTTTAACCCATTTCTAATAATCAGTGCAGTATAACTAGTTGCACTTACCAGGAAAAATTCAGCATGTCTGACATGGTGGCTGGCTGCATCGACATCTGCCTCAGAGAGCAGAGCTATGGCATCTGCCGGGGAGAGGGGAGCATGGCTTCTCTGAGCTCACTACCTCTTCCTCCCGGCATTCTATTTTGTTTACTCCACCTACCTATGTTCTAACCTACCAGCTGAAGCGGATTCTTTCTTTAATTAATCAATAAACTTCTTCTGTCACTTTATCCTTTCAACAGCTTGCCCATATAAATCTCCCATGTGTCTTCTGTTGTATAATCTTTCATTTGTAAAGAACTTGCACTCTCCGGGGAGGATTTTTCTGACATCTCTGTGGATGGAGATCATATGAGGAAGATCAGATGAGCAACCATGACAACTCTAATGCTGTAGAGTTAGGTGGACCAGAGATTGATGGCTGACATTCCTGTGCTATGCATCAGATGCCCCTGAACTCTGGCCCTGTTGACAGACAGGCACACATCAAATTGGTCACACATACTTAACTCATTCAGGTTCACAGATACTGTAAATGGAGTTTTAATTCTTCTCCTAAACTAATAAAAAAACCAAGATTAGGAGAAGAGAAGAGCCTGAAGTAAGGCCTCAAAATGGGTCATTTTGCAAAGGAAAGGTTACCTGCCTCCATGTATGCTGTCTCCCCCTTTTAGTCAAATCCATCCTTCCAGTGTCTAGCTCACAGCTAACCATAGGATTGAACCCAACTGCCTTTGATTTCTGAAATAAGTGCTGTCCCCTTAAGGTCTCATAAAAGCACAGGAAGGTTTGTAAGACTGTCCCAGCAACAATTTAAAGCAATTCTAAGACACCAAAGATGCAGCAAATTTGGTTAATTGGTAATATAGATCGTTCCGATGGGACAAAATAATTTAGAATTAAAAAAAAAAAAGATTGGTGTACTCACGATGAATTTATGTGATATGGCACACACAGGCTTCTGGTTCTGAATACTTCATGCTCGGTGGGTTTTGGAGATTGTCCTGACCCTGAACCTAGCTGGAGGCTTTGGGGCCTTGAAAGGACAAGACTTAATATTTCAGGACATCCTTGTACTTGGTGCCCACTGTTTACTGATTTCCTTACAGAGAATGAGCAGCCATCTACTCCTGCTGCCATGCCTTCCCCACATGAACAGAGAGAAGACCCTATACACACAGGTCGCTTGTATCACATGTGAAGGCATAAGTCACAAACAAACTCCCACAGCAGTTTAGAATTGTGATTAATAGAATGATTAGTTCTTGAAAGGGGAAAAACTTAGAGATCACAATCCCTGACAAAAGCCCTGTGCAGGATCAGAAAAGGAGCCTAGTAGCCGGAAGGGAAGCTGCCCTCTGCAGGATCAGAAAAGGAGCCTAGTAGCCAGAAGGGAAGCTCAAGCAAGAGATCAAGCTGAAGTTAGAAGTTGCTTTTTAAAAGAGAGAGAGACCACAACTCAATGGGCTGGTATCTCAGTGGCTATTCAGGAAACATCACAGAGAAAGGATCTGCTTCATGCATGAGAGTCACCGATGATTTCCCTTTAAGAAAAAAAAACCCACCAAAACTCCCAATAACATCATCAGCATTCAACAACATGTCTATGATTTCTTTGCCTTGCCTTTGATTGTGCAGTAAATGATGCTGATAGTTAATCTGTGCAATTAATGCAAATTTCCTTGTAACTGACTAGACAGAATTGACAGTTTATCTTAAACACAGCATGGAGTCACTCTACGATGGGACTGATTCATCATCACCTGTGTGCCAGTGACATAATTAAGATCTTTCCTTTGTCTATAAATCTCATTATGTTCAACATGATATGTTGTCATACAGATTTCTTAGGGTTTTGTCCCACTGGTGGTTTCCTTGGTATGCTTACATAATTTTTGCCAGATCCAATCAGTTTTGCCATGCACTCTCAGCTCCACGTCATTGTGTTCCCCTTATGTTCCAGTCCAGGCATTTTAGACCTCTTGTAACTGTTGTAAAAGTATCTCATGTTCCACCTAAATGATTTAGGGTTTTATTTAGGCTGGGTTTTATCTTCCATCACTGAGTTCATTGACTTTCCTTGGGCGTAATTCCTGGGACACTGAGCCTAACTCCTGGGGGATTCCTCCAGTTATTTCTCCTTGCTGAGACAGTTTACACTCTCACTATTACTGTGAGAGTGTTTCTGTAGCAAATATTCTTCTCAAGATGAGAAGAAACTTCAATATTACAATCCATTTGTTATTGTGATTTAAATACACACACACAAACACACACAAGTTAGTGCACATACACTGATGATATCTCAATTTATGGGGCCATTCTGAGGATGCCAAGATCGATATCTCTCGAGTGGTTCTCAGAAGGCCATAGGGTGACCCTCTCTAGGTACTTAGGCAGGGAGGAGAAGTTGACCGCACTGTGACATGTCCATAGAAACTATGTGTGCCTTGTCCCATAGTCAGACTGATGACTGACTATCTTGAAAACCACCATGGAACTTTTGTTTGGCAAATGATGGAGATCAATTCAGGGTCAAAATCAGAAAACTAGATGGAACTTCCAAGCTCCAGTGGAAGAGCAGATCGATGGAGAAAAAGAGCAAGGATGTCAGGAATATAAGGGCTTGGTCCACACTATGAGACACTGTGCCTGAACTAAGGGGATTTCAACTAATCCAGTGACCTGGGAATGAAAGATCATGGGATCAAACAGGAAGCTCTGAATGTGGCTGACAATTGGGGCAGACGGAGAAGCCAAAGATAATGGCACTTGCAATTGTCTGCATATCATACACTGGCTTTTTGTGATCATATTTTTTGTGGATGCATACCTTGCTAAATCTGGATGGATGAAGGGTGGGCTTGGACTTCCCACAGCTCAAAGTACCCTGCCCTCTATTTGGACTGGTGTTTGAGTGGAGAGGTTTATTTGCGGAGCAAGAAGAATGTGGGAGGAGGAAGAGAAGTGGAAAGTTTGATAATTATTATTATGAAGTAATGGAAAAATCAATAGAAAATAACCAATGAGGACATTGGAGCTAGGAAAAAAAAAACATTCAAGTGAGTTGTTGATTCACACCAAAAATTATTTTACAGAAAAAAAAAAACACATAAATGGGTTGAGTTACTTGGAAAATATGACTCATGTAATTGGGAAGAAGATTGGGGTTTTTATTTTGGGTCTTCATGGGGCTGTATGAGCAGCATTTTAGGACCTGTATGCTGGATATTTCTGGGGGTTAGTAGGGAAGAAACCTGGCTAGGAGGAGTTTTATGACATAAGTAGAGCCTTGATGATGTCACAAAGCTTTGGTTGGGGGTGGCAACTCTGTTCCACATGAAGCACTAGTCTTCTGTGAAGGTGGGCTTACTATCTTCACGGTGGCTGAGGAGGTCAGTCAGCTCTTGTGCTCCACAACTGTTCAACCGAATTTCCAGAAGATGGAATCTAGAGAGCCAAGATATTTTCTTTTGGTAAATATGTTTAGGAAGCAACTAGGACCTCTGTAGTCAAAGAAAGGTTTCTTTCAAATCTGCTCTGGGTCCAAAATTTATGTCGTTAACAGCTCCTATATTTGATAGCTGGGGGACGGTTAATGTCAGGTATTCTCCCCACTCTATCTTTGCTAAAAATGTCCAATTCCTCAGTCCACTTAAATGGCAAAGATCCTCTTTTTCCATATGTGTTTTAAAAGATAATTATTTCTAATAGGTGCTGTTGCACAGATTAATGTTTCTTTCTTTTGGCAGTTTGACTCACAGTACTCACTTCTCTAATGAAGATACAGAATATCTTTATGTAATCAACCTGGATCTGGATCAGGAGACACAATAGAGAGAGCCAGTGGACTGGAGTACCATGACCTTGGGCAGGTGGTTATAGATCAGCCAACTAACCAGTAGCTTGAGTGGTAAGGAGAGGAGTGGCTGTTCTTTGAATTCTTTGCCATCTGTTCAGATATTTCTTTCTCACTTTAGGTATAGGCATAGCTTCCTCTCTCATTGATATAGTAAGTCAGGAAGTAGGTTTCTCAGTAGAGGTCAATTTCATTTTGCAGCAGGAATATGTCTCTGATACACATATACTGAGCTGTAGACAAGAGTTTGATAATTTTCCTATTAATTTCTTAAGAACATATTCCATTTAGGTATCCAAATCTATTCAGCCCTGCCTTTTTCACCTGCTCCAAAGTTATTCCTAAAAAGAGCCTTGACCTCACATCCTCACCTTCTTATCCTTGCAGGCACTTATGGTGGAGGAAATCACTTTGTGTCTGATTTAAACTGAAGAGTTCTTCCTATGCAGAGATTGGCAGCTATGAAGCCCAAGCACAGAAACAGAGCCAAGAGACAGAGGAACAGGAGTGCTGTGGCCTATCTCAGAAAGTCTCCCGCCATGATGAAGATGCCTCTCAATATGAGTGGCATGCCACATCTCCAGAAGAAGAATGGGCCATCGCTCCAGAAGCAAAAACTTAGTAAGCCTTTTGAGGCCCTGGAGAATATTGTTGGCCGCAGAATTTCTCATGGCTGGAAGGAAGCCAATGAACCAGTCACCCATTGGAAAGCCATCATTCTAGATCAACTGCCAACATATCCCTCTCTCTATTTGTTGAAATATGATGGGATTGATTGTGTCTATGGCTTGGAGCTTCATAGTGATGAAAGGATTTTAAACCTGAAGATCCTGCCTAATAATGTGCCATTTCCTCAGGTGACAGACACTCATCTCTCAAACACCATAGTTGGCAGAGCAGTGAAACATACATTCATGGGCACAAATGGCTCTAAGAATGACTGGAACGGGATGGTCCTAGAAGAGGTGCCAATCATGAAGACCTGGTTTTATATTACCTACAAGAAAGATCCCGTCTTGTACATTTACCACCTCCTGGATGACTACCTGGAAGGCAACCTCCACATCATGCCAGGCTCTAAGGAAGAGTGGAGTGGCGTGGTCCCAGATGAGGTGCAGACCATAACGACCTGTTTCTACATTGTCAACGAGAATGATCCGGTCCTGTACCTTTACCACCATCATGATGATTCCATTGAAGGCAACCTCCACATCATGCCTGAATGTCCTCCAGTAGAGGTGACTTTGGAATTAGGCAGGGATTCCTTGGAGGGCAAAAGAGTGCAGTACAACAAAAAAGATGGAACCCAAGAGATAGGTAAAATTATTTGCCAAGTTCCCAACAAACCTTCTGTGTATTTCATCAAGTTTGATAATGACTTCCATATCTATGTCTATGATTTGGTGAAGATCTGTTAAAGTGAAATTCTCAAATTTTGAGGGGCAGACTTAATGCTCTCTTTGGGAATGTGTTTTTTCAGAGATACCTCAGGTCTTCTACGAATACTGGTATCTTTTCCAATGGATTATTCTTTCTCAAAGAATAAAAATTTGTTAACATGTTGTGTTATTTGGTCAATGATGGATTGTGTTTGGTGGATGGGGCATCACAGAAATACATGCCTCAAAACAAAGCAGGATTTATGGTCTTTTCCCCTTGGAGAGTAAAGGACTGGGGATGCGTGGTGTGGTAAAGGACAAGATGGCTGTCAAGGAAGCAGTGGAGAGGGGACAAAAAGTTGTATGATCTCGGGGCGGTATGAAGCTTGAGGGAAAACCATGTCAAATGGAAAGATGTGACCGATATCAGCCTGAGGTATTGGGACTTAAGAGGATAAAGAGTAGATTAATCAGGAAGGGACACAAATGTATACTCAAAATCAGAGAAAATTAGGTTTCATTTGATGAAAGGGTTAATTTGTACTGGCTGTAAGTCAAAGGATGTTTGATCTCCACTAGAGCATGTTGCTTAGTGAAAAGTGTCTCCGCTCAGTTGCTCTTCTCCAGTAAGTTGGACATCAAGCTACCTACTTAGTTTTGCCAGAATTCTGTCTGCCACCTACTTTGTCATGCCTGGATTCGGTATGCCTTGAACTCTCATAGGTCTTATCCATGCCATCCAACCCTTGTCAGTTCATTTAAATAATTGCCCTGCCATATCTGGAAAACAGTGTTCCCTTTCATTGATCATGTTCTGTAGTACTTGGACTATAAAACTCATGAACACACTCACCCACACACAGGATAAACATGTACATATGATGCCCACTAGTGTGTGACATGCACACATATGATGAATGCACCGAACTCCATAATATCAGTAAAGTAGGGAATCCATGATGCTAGGTGGAGTCTGGCAAAGACCCCACACACCCATCAAACCGCCAAATACCAGTATGGTACTGATGTCTGACTCCCATCCTGTAAGGAACCGGCTTTGCCCTATGTACATAACACACATCCGATCCCATACGGGTTTGCCAGGTCCTCTAGCACAAGGTAATGCAGAAATTGATCAATTATTGATTGGTAGTGTGCTTCAAGCCTCTGAATTTCATAAAAAACATCATGTTAATAGCAAAGTTTTGAAGAAAGAGTTTTCTATTACATGGCAACAAGCTAAGGAGATTGTGAAGAAATGCCCTACCTGCTCTTTCTATAACCAAACGCCACTGCCAGCAGGAGTTAATCCAAAGGGCACTCATAGAAATGAAATCTGGCAGATGGATGTGTTCCACTTTGCAGAATTTGGCAAATTGAAGTATGTTCATCACACCATCGACACTTTTTCAGGCTTTCAGTGGGCAACTGCTTTAAGTTCAGAAAAAGCTGATTCAGTAATCACTCATTTATTAGAAGTCATGGCTATCATGGGTATACCTACACAAATAAAGACAGATAATGGTCCTGCTTATGTCTCTAGGAAGATGAAACGGTTTTTTGATCATTACAATATCAAGCATGTTACAGGTATACCATACAATCCTACAGGTCAAGCAGTCATAGAAAGATCAAATCGAACTATAAAGGATATGTTGAACAAACAGAAAGGAGTGGAAAACACCCCTAGAAATAGGTTACATAATGCTTTGTTAACCTTGAATTTTCTCAACGCTAACGAGAAGGGAACGACGGCTGCAGAAAGACATTGGATAATGGAAAAGTCTGCTGAACTAAATCAACCAGTTTATTTCAAGGATGTACTGACCTCACAATGGAAGCCAGGAGATGTGCTGCGTTGGGGAAGGGGTTTTGCTCTTATCTCCACAGGTGAGGAAAAATTATGGATACCGTCAAAATTAATAAAGGTTCGGTTTGAGGAAGGGAAGTCACTTGGAAAAGATAAATAACAATTCATTCACAAGGATGACCGACGTACAGATGGTAAGGATTACTAATAGGATGGGGGCAGGGTTCTTTTCTTATCTCCACAGGAAAATATTCATCTCCAAAGAATTTGAGGGACCCTGAATATTTAATTACTGATGGATGGAAAATAGTTACGACCCATTAAACATCAACAATAAAATTCTATACATATCGTAAGTATTGATTTCATATATATATATATATATATATATATATATATATATATATATATATGTTTTATTGAACACTTCTTTATAAATGTGGAGAGCTGGTTTTGGAGTTGGACTATGGCTCAGTCCTTCTTCAATTCCAAGCCTGTTGATAAGAGGTATTTCAAAGTTTCTGTCTCAGGTCAGGAGCCATGAAATGGGACAGAATAAGAATAATTTTATACTTGATAAACTTTCTTTGCCTTCCCTCACATCTGTGTCTTTCTTTATATGTCAGTATAAGTCCTTGTTGTTAATGTTTAAATTTCCCATAACAAGCAACATATTTTCCTACAGTAATTTTTGAAGTTTCCAGGATGAAGATGGGGCCCCACAACATCAACTCAATCTGGTTTTTATGACGTCATGAATTTTTTTTTTAAGCACTAATTTTAGACCTGTTTTTTGGTACCAACTGCAAGAGACAATTTCATATGATGCACATTTTTGACAACGCTCTGGCCGGACCTTCTCAAAACACACAGAGACTAGTTATAATTTTCTTAAGTCAAAGGTTAATTTGGGAATTTTACCATCGTTTGCTTTCACAGGGGCCCCTAAGAAGAACGTCGCCCCCATGTCAGCTAGAAGCAATCTAAGAGGACGACGTCCCCTCTCCCAACAGAGTTTGCCCACAGGGTTAGGGACATCTTTTAGTGGTTGGTTTAGGAGTGAGGGGATGGGGAGATATTGTATGTAATTAGGGATAAAAAAAAAGGGGATTAACTGGGTTGATGGGATGATTGGTATTTGTGACTTACTGTTTTTAGAAAATTATGTTGGTACTGTTTCTTGTATATTGATATATTGAATATTGAATGTGAGTGTTCCTACCTCTATTTTGGTATAAGAGTATGCTTATATTGTATGGATAAATCTATCATATCACAATGTACATTTCTACCTCTGGTACTATTTATGTAATAACATTGTTTACATTTGATAAGTAATGACATTGTTTACAGGTGAAGATCATTGTCTTCATACATTGCACAATTGTTTATTCCCTTAGTTTTCAAATTAGATAGGTATTGAGGATTACATGTTTGTCATATTATTTTTAGGTTAATCAGGTCTTTTAGATACATAGAGATTATTTTCAGTATAGATAGTATAATCTTCAGCCTCTTTGAAGAGCTGTAGAAAATGGCCTTTAATCTAACCTAGAATTCTGTGCCATCGAGACACAATTTACTCCTGGCAACACCACTCTACTCCCGAGAGAACGTTGAGCACCAAAGACACTCCACTGGGAGCTTGTCTTCCTGGCAGAACTGGCCTTTGGGTTAAGAAAAACCCATACCTCAACTACTGACTAAGATATAAACAGGATTGTCTTATCTTGCCAAGACAGGGTAGGATAATCCTAAGAAAGTTCCTTGCATTTGAGAATGGTATGTCAGTTATGTTAGGCCTTAGCCAAAGTTGGTTGACTCAACATTGCAAACGAGATTTTGGGTGATTGCCCAGGCAGTCAGTTGTCTCTGTCATTTGTTGCACATTTTGGATATCTCTTTTTTGTTAAGTAATATTTACTCCCTTCTCAGATCTTTGATGGAGTTGAAGATTATTTAATTGTAGTTACTCTTTAGCAAAACTTTTGCTCTCAATATTGTTTGTTATATTTATCATTTGTTATTATTGTTATAGTTATATTTGGTTTAGTTGTGTCTTATTTAGACAAAAGGGGGAGATGAAGGGGTTAAATCAGCTCCCTTTAGAGGGCGGGGTTTGCCTCAGGCGAATCCCTGCCAATAAAGGGTGCGCGGAGAGGCGGCTCGCCCCTTTTTTGTTCCTCGCTACCTGTGCTACGCTGGAACTTTGGTTCAGTAAGTTTAACAATAAACTGGTAAATATTCTTTGATATCTGCATTGCCTTTATTTTGTCAGTTCCTTTTCTGCTTCAGCTGTTAATTCTCTGGGACTGTTTAAATCTTTATCACCATCCAAGGTCTTGTTCAAATGAATTATTAGATCAGGTGTTATCCCAATAGTTGGTCGTAAACAGGAAATGTCTCCTAACAGTCTTTGAAAGTCATTGAGAGTCCGTAAGCGATCTCTCCAAATTTGTGCCTTCTGTGTCTTAATTTTTTGCAAACCTATTCTATAACCTAAATAATTAACAGAATCTCCCTTCTGAATCTTTTCAGGAGCAATTTGCAATCCCCATTTAGGTAACAGTATCTGTATTTCTTCAAACAGTCTGTTCAAGGTATCTATGTTTGAATCAGATAACACTATGTCGTCCATGTAATGGTATACAATAGATTTGGGAAATTTCTTGCGTATTATTTGCAATGGTTGGTTCACAAAATATTGGCACAGGGAGGGGCTATTTAACATACCCTGGGGGAGGACGGTCCAGTGGTACCTCCTCGAAGGTTGAGAATTGTTATAAGTAGGCACTGTGAAGGCAAATTTTTCTCTATCTTCTTTTTGCAAAGGTATAGTGAAAAAACAATCCTTTAAATCAATAACTATGAGAGGCCATCCTTTTGGTAATAAAGAGGGCAACGGAATTCCAGATTGCAGAGGGCCCATAGGTTGAATAACCTTGTTGATGGCCCTGAGATCTGTCACCATTCTCCATTTACCTGATTTTTTCTTAACCACAAATACAGGAGAATTCCAAGGGCTGGTAGATTCTTCTATATGTCCAGCATCTAGTTGCTCTTGTACCAGCTGTTCTAAAGCCTGTAGCTTTTCCTCAGCTAAAGGCCATTGCTTTGTCCATATTGGTTTCTCAGTCAACCATTTTAGAGGCAAGGCTGTTGGTATTTCTGAAGGGACATCAATTGCTTGTTCCTGCACAGCCCTAATGGCCGGTTTTGTCCTTTTGTAATAACTTTTAATATTCCTTTCAGAAATATGGGCTCTAGAAGTAGCAGGAATGTTAATTTGAGTATTCCATTGTTGTAATAGGTCACGACCCCATAAATTCATTGCAATATTGGCTACATAAGGCCTTAATTTTCCTATTTGTCCCTCAGGCCCTATACATTCAACCCATCTCGTGCTCTGCCTTACTCGACATAGGGTTCCAATTCCCAGGAGCTGAACATTTACATTCGGAAGAGGCCAATATGGATGCCAAGATTCTGGGGTAATGATACTTACATCAGCACCTGTGTCCAGTAGGCCAGTAATAAAAATGCCATTTACACACACTCTCAGCTTAGGTCTTTGATCATTTATAGAAGTTTGCCAAAACACACGTAACTCATCTTTCTGATTACTATTGCTTGTAACAGTAGGCATGTGGCTTTCTAATTGTCCTGACGAGGCATGTTCTCTGCAGAAACTGGGAATGTCTGAACCATGTTTGCCATGGGGGCCTGAGAGGCCCCCCCCTCTCACGTTTCCCATCTGTATCAGGTTGCCTTGTCTATCTCTTGTAGACCTGCATTCATTTGTCCAGTGTCTGCCCTTCCCACATCTTCTACATAAACCTGAAGGCTGATTCCTTCTATTCCTGTTATTTCTAGAAGACGCATTATTATTATTTCTGAAAACCCATTGTTTACAATTCCCTTTCATATGACCATTTTGCCACAATTAAAACATTTGGTATTCTGGTGTCTCCTTTTACCATTGGAAATTGCTTCTTCTACCCATGCTTCAGTGCCATAGTCAAATGTGTCAACATCTAGTGTATGCAAGACCCATTCTTCCAAGGACGCTGATCTGAACATTAAAGGCCTCAAGATCCTTTTGCATTCCACATTAGCATTTTCGTAAGCCAAAGACTCAATTATTATACGTCTTGCTTCTGGGTCAGGTATCCCCATTTGTACAGCCTTAGTTAATCCTTGTAAAAAGTCACTAAAGGGTTCTCTCTGACCCTGTTTAACTGTGACAAATGATTCCATTCTCTGTCCTGGGTCTTGTACTCTGTCCCAAGCCCTTAAGGCTGCTGTAGTACACATGGAGAGTATGTTTTCATCCAAATTAGCTTGTTCCTGAGGGTCTGAAAAGAGCCCTTCACCTAGAATTTTATCTAGGGAAACGTCAATTCCCTTCACCTTTTCCTGCTGTTCTAAAAGTCTAGCCTCTTGCCTGAATAAGCATTTCCATTTTAATTGCGGTCCACTCTCAAGGACCGCGGAGCTCAGCTGGAGCCAGTCCAAGGGGGTTGCTTTGCTTGTTGTGGCCCAAGATTTTAGCATCTCTTTAACAAAAGGGGAGTGCATCCCAAAAGACATGATGGCCTGTTTAATTTCTTTGAGATCATTCATACGGACAGGCTCCCATGTATCTTCCTTGATGACCCTAGGGTTTCTGGAACCAACCACCTTTTCTGTTGTTATTACAGGAAAGGCATGTAGAGCTGTAGGTAGAGCTTTGTGAAAATTTTCCCGGAGGGATTTATCCACAGATGTAGTTAAAATTTGCCTTTCTACCCTTTGCTCTTCTTCATCAGAATTTAGAAATTCCTCAATCTTTTCAATTCTATTCACCATTGCTTTTTGTAATGTCTGAATCTCCTGCCCAGAATTATGTTCTAAAGCCTTCATTGAGGATTCTAGAGTATGAAATTTGTCCAGTAGAGATAACTTGTCATCTTTGGACATAATTTTTATGGCATAAACCGTGCCTTCTTGTATTGACAATCTTTCCGCCAATCTGTCATAAGCTTTAGACAAAATTCGATTGTCACATTCAGCAGTTTTGATTCTCTCAGTTAACGTTTCAGTTCCTACAGAAAGGGACTGCTGAAACTTACGATCTAATTCAGCTGTTCCTTCTTCCATAGTAATGAATTTCTCCTTAACATCAGAAAGGGACTGCTGAAACTTACGATCTAATTCAGCTGTTCCTTCTTCCATAGTAATGAATTTCTCCTTAACATCAGAAAGGGACTGCTGAAACTTACGATCTAATTCAGCTGTTCCTTCTTCCATAGTAATGAATTTCTCCTTAACATCAACCTGTACTTTTTCTAGATTTTGCTCAGTTAACCAAGTCATGTTAAACAAAGATTTGTTTTCTTCCTGGAGAACTTCAAACTGATTCTTGAGAAGATTGTTGTCGCTCTCAATAGTTTTCAAACGTTCAACCTCTGCCTTAAGAGATTTGATCATTTTCCTATTATCAAACCAAATAGTGCTAAGGAAAATTAAGAATCCCAGGAATATCCATATATGTGGTGTTGTAGACAGCTCTTGTAAGATCTCCCAAATGGTGCACTCAAAAGAACTATTGAAATAGGCTGCGGTCACGTTCTCAGACATTATTTAGAAAAGAAAAAGTTCTCTTACCTGTAATAAGTGGTTCCTGCCAGTGGTGGCGAAAGAGTCCAGTTGAATCCACGTGTCCTAAATCTGAAATAAAACGACTCAAAAACAAAATTGAAACAGACACCAGGCTGATAAGTATTTTTTGCCGGGGCTCTCAGGCTGCTGTCACGTGACCTGAGCGCTGGTGGCGGTGGGAGGGGGAGCAGCAGACACAGGCAGCGCGCGCGCCGGCGGGCGGGCACGGGAAATCTGGCCGGGGCGGCTCGGAACAGAGGCTTAGGCGCTGTTAAAAAGGCTCTGTCGATATCAAACTCACTGCTTGATACTCTAACAAGCAGCAGGGAAAATCGAGTCGCTCAGAATCTCAGCTGTTTCAGCACGCGCCCAGAGAGACTGCTCAGAATCTCAACTTCTTCCGCGCGCGCCCAGAGAGACCGCCACAGCGACCAGGGGTGCAAGAGACTCCGATTCGGGGCCGGTTCTCGGCAAACCACATGGGGCAGGCGCCAGATGTTCCCGCACAAAATAAAGGCAATACAGATATCAAAGAATATTTACCAGTTTATTGTTAAACTTACTGAACCAAAGTTCCAGCGTAGCACAGGTAGCGAGGAACAAAAAAGGGGCGAGCCGCTTCTCCGCGCACCCTTTATTGGCAGGGATTCGCCTGAGGCAAACCCCACCCTCTAAATGGAGCTGATTTAACCCCTTCACTTGGGCTATAAAACTCATGAACACACTCACCCACACACAGGATAAACATGTACATATGATGCCCACTAGTGTGTGACATGCACACATATGATGAATGCACCGAACTCCATAATATCAGTAAAGTAGGGAATCCATGATGCTAGGTGGAGTCTGGCAAAAACCCCACACACCCATCAAACCGCCAAATACCAGTATGGTACTGATGTCTGACTCACATCCTGTAAGGAACCTGCCATCCTGTAACTGGGCTATTTTTGGTTCCTTCATCTTCACAAACTTGGTTAAAATGTTAGAGTTGTCAAACTGGGAGTTAGGGTCCAGCATGTAGATCAGCTGTCCCAGGTCAGGTGATTTGGCTACAATTTGGGTGAGAAATTGTACCAGGGAATTCTGGTACACCCTCTCCTCTTCTTCTCCCTGTCCTCATCATCACTCTTGTGGGTGGGCCTGGAGCACAAAGAAGGTAAAATGGAATAAGCCTCCTCCTTAGTGGAAAACCTTGTCAATCCTTAATTTGACCTGACTCTCTGAGGGAATGCAGTACATTTTTTCCTACTAGGTCTCCACATTCATTGGTTCACTCATTTTTCCAAGGAATGATTGAATTCATCCATTCTTCCTTGTCTCTCTCTCTTCTTTCTTCCCTTCTTCCATTTACACCTTGATTGTAGAAATTTGAGCAGCAGGGCTGCATCCCCATGGGGCCGCCTTGTAAGGTTATGCTCCGAAATAACAACACAAAACTATTCATTTCAACACTGCCTGCCCCATTATTTTCAGGCTGTTAACCCATGTCTAATAATGTATGTTGCAGCACGAGGTGCGCTTAGAAGGAAAGATTTAGCATGTCTGACCTGGTGGCTGGCTGTATCGCCATCTGCCTCAGAGTGCAGAGCTACCATTTCTGCCCATGGGAGAGGTGCATGGCATCTCTAAGCTCAATTCCTATTCCTCCCAGCATTCTCTTATGTTTATTCCACCCACCTATGTTCTAACCTTTCAGGCCAAACAGTGTCTTTATTTAATTAACCAATGACCTATACTCCATCATTCCTCCTATTTCTGTTTAAACAAAAACGGAATCTTTAACTTTAACATAGCAAAATTACATATAACAAAACAGTTATCAAGCAAGAATTACAGTTACAATATTTATATCTATTTTATCTTTTATCATAACAATGGAAAACTATAACTATCTCTCTATTCTTCAACTCCATCAGAGACTCCAGAATAATACAGTATTACCTAAGCAAACAAAAAGTAAGCCATTTTCAAACTCTAGAAATGACAGAGACATCTCGCTGCCTGGACAGTCACCCAAAGTTCCTCTGTACAGTTGGTGTTTCCATCCTCAGGCTACAGGCCCATAGTTTCCAGCAGACATTTCCATGACGCAGGAAATTTCAAAGGCAGTCACTATCTGCTTGTCTTGAAGAATGTTTTGTTGACCCTTTCCTGAATCAGGAACACGGAAAGATCATCTGACCTTTAGGCAAGTTCAGTAGTCCTCTCTCTGAGTGTTTTCTGTGTACAGTTTATGCAACAATCCAGGCAAGAGCAGTTTCTTCCCCAAATGGCTATCAAACTCCATAAGGATCCTCTGTGATGCCCATCTTCTTCCTGAAGTAGATATGTGCTGCCAAGAGTAGAGTGTCTCACTGTCATGAAAAACCCTAAGGTACTAAAACATTAAATAGTCTATTTTGTAGTCTAGAGAGTTATGAATAATGCCTATCTACCTGAAATATATATATATATATATATATATATATATGTAGCTAGAAAAATCTAACTAACATGACTACAAACTTGACTATTATTAATGATTATCCATTAATAACCTATATACATTATATTTTTAAATGAACTACACAATCACAATACCTTAATTGAGATCAAAAATGCATATACATATAACACAATTGACCTAAAATCTCTATCAGTAAAGCAAAATCTATACTAATGCAAATATTCATATCTATATCACATCCCACTTTAAATGTAAAAGAACGTTTATAAGCCATATTTGGGAACGTGGGTGCAGTTTCTTCTCTCCAAAATGCTTCCTGCTGAATGGTGGCATCATTATTGTTTTATCTCAGTTGGCAGTTGAGCGAAGCAATTTTTTAAAGGTGTTCACAGCAACCTTTAAGTAGGGCGTGGTCCATCCTACCATATTAGGATAGAGGCATCCACAGACTATCACCCTCTGTGAAAACAAAATAGAAACTCCTTTCCAAAGCATCATGTCCTTAGATCCAAATTTCAATGACAAGGCATTTTCAAAATATCTATGTTGGATTATTTCAGCAGCTTTTATAAAGAAACATCTTTTAGCAGCTATTGCTACTGCCTCAAAATTCAAATGATTCAAAAAGAGCATAATAGCATACAATATCAAAATTCGCTGTGAATTTTCCATCTTTGTGCGCTTCAATTTAACCTCTATTTTGTTTATTTTTCCTTTTTATTTTTTGCCTTTTGAGACAGGTTCTGTGTATCTTTGACCTGGAATAACTCTGTATACCTGTCTGTCATTGAAGTCTCAGAGATCTGCCTCTCTCTGCCTTTCAGGCATTGGGATTAAAGGTGTATGCTACTACACATTGAACTCACAAAGATCTGTTTATCTCTGCCTTCAAGGCACTGGGATAAAAGGCCTGTGCTACCTCACACTGAAGGTACAGAGGTCAATCTCCCTCTGCCTCCCATGTGTTGGGTTTACAGGTGTGTACTACCACACCCAACAACTCTCTTCCTTTTTTTAACTTTAAGAACTTCAAATTTTAGCCTGCACATATTTTTAACACACTGTAAATCATTTAAAAATTTTCTTTGTCTTTGAATATCTCTTTACTCTATTTCTCTCTCTGTTTTTCTGACCACATGAGTCTTTCATTTACCAAGCAATCTCAGTAGGACTAAAGCCGTGGCTTTGCTGGCCAGATGTAGCCCATTCCTTAGCTTTCTGCCATTCCAACCTTGTGGCTGAGGTACCAAACAGAGCCGCATTCAGTGCCACAAGTCTACAGTGTTTCAAGGTCCTTGCCATCAAAGAGGCTGCAACAGACAACACTCAAGCCCCCTTTCTGTAGCTGGCCCTCCTTCCTCAAACAGTCAGAGTTTGCCCAGGCAGGATGGCCCAGAAAGCCGGCATTTTAAAACAAAACAGTTTTTTTTCCTGCTACTGCTGAAAACATACAAGCATTCCGTTGGCTTTTATCAACACCATTTAAATGTTTTGTGGCAGGACCTCTTAAGGGCTGCAGGGTTTTGCAACTGAAGCTGAGTCAGCAAGCCTCTTTTAGATGAGAGCCCTTGCTATCTTCTAGCAAGCAGAGCAGACCGAGAAATCGCTGCTACCAAGAAAACATGCTTTACTCTTTCCCAAGCTTTCTCAGGCTTTCAGTGGATTCAGTTGTCCACAAGGCTGCAAGCCATTCTGTAGTTATTTGAGCAGCGAGGCTGTGTCCCCAGCACCACGACCGCATGAAGGTTATGCCTGAAATAAATAAACCAAAACTTTATTCTTTTAAACACTGCTGGCCCATTAGATTCAGCATTTTAACCCATTTCTAATAATCAGTGTAGTATAACGAGGTGCACTTACCAGGAAAAATTCAGCATGTCTGACATGGTGACTGGCTGCATCAACATCTGCCTCAGAGAGCAGAGCTATGGCATCTGCCGGGGAGAGGGGAGCATGGCTTCTCTGAGCTCACTACCTCTTCCTCCCGCCATTCTATTTTGTTTACTCCACCTACCTATGTTCTAACCTACCAGCTGAAGCGGATTCTTTCTTTAATTAATCAATAAACTTCTTCTGTCACTTTATCCTTTCAACAGCTTGCCCATATAAATCTCCCATGTGTCTTCTGTTGTATAATCTTTCATTTGTAAAGAACTTGCACTCTCCGGGGAGGATTTTTCTGACATCTCTGTGGATGGAGATCATATGAGGAAGATCAGATGAGCAACCATGACAACTCTAATGCTGTAGAGTTAGGTGGACCAGAGATTGATGGCTGACATTCCTGTGCTATGCATCAGATGCCCCTGAACTCTGGCCCTGTTGACAGACAGGCAGACATCTAGTTGGTCACACATACTTAAGTCATTCGGTTTCACAGATACTGTAAATGGAGTTTTAATTCTTCTCCTAAACTAATAAAAAAACCAAGATTAGGAGAAGAGAAGAGCCTGAAGTAAGGCCTCAAAATGGGTCATTTTGCAAAGGAAAGGTTACCTGCCTCCATGTATGCTGTCTCCCTTTCTTAGTCAAATCCATCCTTCCAGTGTCTAGCTCACAGCTAACCATAGGATTGAACCCAACTGTCTTTGATTTCTGAAATAAGTGCTGTCCCCTTAAGGTCTCATAACAGCACAGGAAGGTTTGTAAGACTGTCCCAGCAACAATTTAAAGCAATTCTAGGACACCAACGATTCAGCAAATTTGGTTAATTGGTAATATAGATCGTTCTGATGGGACAAAATAATTTAGAATTAAAAAAAAAGATTGGTGTACTCACGATGAATTTATGTGATATGGCACACACAGGCTTCTGGTTCTGAATACTTCATGCTCGGTGGGTTTTGGAGATTGTCGTGACCCTGAACCTAGCTGGAGGCTTTGGGGCCTTGAAAGGACAAGACTTAATATTTCAGGACATCCTTGTACTTGGTCCCCACTGTTTACTGATTTCCTTACAGAGAATGAGCAGCCATCTACTCCTGCTGCCATGCCTTCCCCACATGAACAGAGAGAAGACCCTATATACACAGGTCGCTTGTATCACATGTGAAGGCATAAGTCACAAACAAACTCCCACAGTTTAGAATTGTGATTAATAGAATGATTAGTTCTTGAAAGGGGAAAAACTTAGAGATCACAATCCCTTACAAAAGCCCTCTGCAGGATCAGAAAAGGAGCCTAGTAGCCGGAAGGGAAGCTCAAGCAAGAGATCAAGCTGAAGGTAGAAGTTGCTTTTTAAAAGAGAGAGAGACCACAACTCAATGGGCTGGTATCTCAGTGGCTATTCAGGAAACATCACAGAGAAAGGATCTGCTTCATGCATGAGAGTCATCGATGATTTCCCTTTAAGAAAAAAAACCATCAAAACTCCCAATAACATCATCAGCATTCAACAACATGTCTCTGATTTCTTTGCCTTGCCTTTGATTGTGCAGTAATGATGCTGATAGTTAATCTGTGCAATTAATGCAAATTTCCTTGTAACTCACTAGACAGAATTGACAGGTTATCTTAAACACAGCAGGGAGTCACTCTACGATGGGACTGGTTCATCATCACCTATGTGCCAGTGACATAATTAAGATCTTTCCTTTGTCTATAAATCTCATTATGTTCAACATGATATGTTGTCATACAGATTTCTTAGGGTTTTGTCCCACTGGTGGTTTCCTTGGTATGCTTACATAATTTTTGCCAGATCCAATCAGTTTTGCCATGCACTCTCAGCTCCACGTCATTGTGTTCCCCTTATGTTCCAGTCCAGGCATTTTAGACCTCTTGTAACTGTTGTAAGTGTATCTCATGTTCCACCTAAATGATTTAGGGTTTTATTTAGGCTGGGTTTTATCTTCCATCACTGAGTTCATTGACTTTCCTTGGGCGTAATTCCTGGGACACTGAGCCTAACTCCTGGGGGATTCCTCCAGTTATTTCTCCTTTCTTAGATAGTGTACACTCTCACTATTACTTTGAGAGTGTTTCTGTAGCAAATATTCTTCTCAAGATGAGAAGAAACTTCAATATTACAATCCATTTGTTATTGTGATTTAAATATACACACACAAACACACACAAGTTAATGCACATACACTGATGATATCTCAATTTATGGGGCCATTCTGGGGATGTCAAGATCGATATCTCTCGAGTGGTTCTCAAAAGGCCATAGGGTGACCATCTCTACGTACTTAATCAGGGAGGAGAAGTTGACCGCACTGTGACATGTCCCTAGGAACTATGTGTGCCTTGTCCCATAGTCAGACGGATGACTGACTATCTTGAAAAGCACCATGGAACTTTTGTTTGGCAAATGATGGAGATCAAGTGAGGGTCAAAATCAGAAAACTAGATGGAGCTTCCAAGCTCCAGTGAAGAGCAGATTGATGGAGAAAAAGAGCAAGGATGTCAGGAATATAAGGGCTTGGTCCACACTATGAGACACTGTGCCTGAACTAAGGGGATTTCAACTAATCCAGTGACCTGGGAATGAAAGATCATGGGATCAAACCGGAAGTTCTGAATGTGGCTGACAATTGGGGCAGACAGAGAAGCCAAAGATAATGGCACTTGCAATTGTCTGCATATCATACACTGGCTTTTTGTGATCATATTTTTTGTGGATGCATACCTTGCTAAATCTGGATGGATGAAAGGTGGGCTTGGACTTCCCACAGCTCAAAGTACCCTGCCCTCTATTTGGACTGGTGTTTGAGTGGAGAGGTTTATTTGCGGAGCAAGAAGAATGTGGGAGGAGGAAGAGAAGTGGAAAGTTTGATAATTATTATTATGAAGTAATGGGAAAATCAATAGAAAATAACCAATGAGGACATTGGAGCTAGGAAAAAAAAAACATTTATGTGAGTTGTTGATTAAGACCAAAAATTATTTTACAGAAAAAAAAAAAACACATAAAGGGGTTGAGTTACTTGGAAAATATGACTCAAGTAATTGGGAAGAAGATTGGGGTTTTTATTTTGGGTCTTCATGGGGCTGTATGAGCAGCATTTTAGGACCTGTATGCTGGATATTTCTGGGGGTTAGTAGGGAAGAAACCTGGCTAGGAGGAGTTTTATGACATAAGTAGAGCCTTGATGATGTCACAAAGCTTTGGTTGGGGGTGGCAACTCTGTTCCACATGAAGCACTAGTCTTCTGTGAAGGTGGGCTTACTATGTTCACGGTGGCTGAGGAGGTCAGTTCAGCTCTTGGGCTCCACAATTGTTCAACCGAATTTCCAGAAGTTGGAATCTAGAGAGCCAAGATATTTTCTTTTGGGTAAATATGTTTAGGAAGCAACTAGGACCTCTGTAGTCAAAGAAAGGTTTCTTTCAAATCTGCTCTGGGTCCAAAATTTATGTCGTTAACAGCTCCTATATTTGATAGCTGGTGGACGGTTAATGTCAGGTATTCTCCCCACTCTATCTTTGCTAAATATGTCCAATTCCTCCGTCCACTTAAATGGCAAAGATCCTCTTTGTCCATATGTGTTTTTAAAGATAATTATTTCTAATAGGTGCTGTTGCACAGATTAATGTTTCTTTCTTTTGGCAGTTTGACTCACAGTACTCACTTCTCTAATGAAGATACAGAATATCTTTATGTAATCAACCTGGATCTGGATCAGGAGACACAATAGAGAGAGCCAGTGGACTGGAGTGCCATGACCTTGGGCAGGTGGTTATAGATCAGCCAACTAACCAGTAGCTTGAGTGGTAAAAAGAGGAGTGGCTGTTCTTTGAATTCTTTGCCATCTGTTCAGATATTTCTTTCTCACTTTAGATATAGGCATAGCTTCCTCTCTCATTGATATAGTAAGTCAGGAAGTAGGTTTCTCAGTAGAGGTCAATTGCATTTTGCAGCAGGAATATGTCTCTGATACACATATACTGAGCTGTAGACAAGAGTTTGATAATTTTCCTATTAATTTCTTAAGAACATATTACATTTAGGTGTCCAAATCTATTCAGCCCTGCCTTTTTCACCTGCTCCAAAGTTATTCCTAAAAACAGCCTTGACCTCACATGCTCACCTTCTTATCCTTGCAGGCACTTATGGTGGAGGAAACCACTTTGTGTCTGATTTAATCTGAAGAGTTCTTCCTATGCAGAGATTGGCAGCTATGAAGCCCAAGCACAGAAACAGAGCCAAGAGACAGTGGAACAGGAGTGCTGTGGCCTATCTCAGAAAGTCTCCCGCCATGATGAAGATGCCTCTTAGTATGAGTTGCATGCCACCTCTCCAGAAGAAGAATGGGCCATCGCTCCAGAAGCAAAAACTTAGTAAGCCTTTTGAGGCCCTGGAGAATATTGTTGGCCGCAGAATTTCTCATGGCTGGAAGGAAGCCAATGAACCTGTCACCCATTGGAAAGCCATCATTCTAGATCAACTGCCAACATATCCCTCTCTCTATTTGTTGAAATATGATGGGATTGATTGTGTCTATGGCTTGGAGCTTCATAGTGATGAAAGGATTTTAAACCTGAAGATCCTGCCTAATAATGTGCCATTTCCTCAGGTGACAGACACTCATCTCTCAAACACCATAGTTGGCAGAGCAGTGAAACATACATTCTTGGGCACAAATGGCTCTAAGAATGACTGGAACGGGATGGTCCTAGAAGAGGTGCCAATCATGAAGACCTGGTTTTATATTACCTACAAGAAAGATCCGGTCTTGTACATTTACCACCTCCTGGATGACTACCTGGAATGCAACCTCCACATCATGCCAGGCTCTAAGGAAGAGTGGAGTGGCGTGGTCCCAGATGAGGTGCAGACCATAACGACCTGTTTCTACATTGTCAACGAGAATGATCCGGTCCTGTACCTTTACCACCATCATGATGATTCCATTGAAGGCAACCTCCACATCACGCCTGAATATCCTCCAGTAGAGGTGACTGTGGAATTAGACAGGGATTCCTTGGAGGGCAAAAGAGTGCAGTACAACAAAAAAGATGGAACCCAAGAGATAGGTAAAATTATTTGCCAAGTTCCCAACAAACCTTCTGTGTATTTCATCAAGTTTGATAATGACTTCCATATCTATGTCTATGATTTGGTGAAGATCTGTTAAAGTGAAATTCTCAAATTTTGAGGGGCAGACTTAATTCTCTCTGTGGGAATATGTTTTTTCAGAGATACCTCAGGTCTTCTATGAATCCTGGTAGCCTTTCCAATGGATTATTCTTTCTCAAAGAATAAAAATTTGTTAACATGTTGTGTTATTTGGTCAATAATGGATTGTGTTTGGTGGATGGGGCATCACAGAAATACATGCCTCAAAACAAAGCAGGATTTATGGTCTTTTCCCCTTGGAGAGTAAAGGACTGGGGATGCGTGGTGTGGTAAAGGACAAGATGGCTGTCAAGGAAGCAGTGGAGAGGGGACAAAAAGTTGTATGATCTCGGGGCGGTATGAAGCTTGAGGGAAAACCATGTCAAATGGAAAGATGTGACCGATATCAGCGTGAGGTATTGGGACTTATGAGGATAAAGAGTAGATTAATCAGGAAGAGACACAAATGTATACTCAAAATCAGAGAAAATTAGGTTTCATTTGATGAATGGTTTAATTCGTACTGGCTGTAAGTCAAAGGATGTTTGATCTCCACTAGAGCATGTTGCTTAGTGAAAAGTGTCTCCGCTCAGTTGCTCTTCTCCAGTAAGTTGGACATCAAGCTACCTACTTAGTTTTGCCAGAATTCTGTCTGCCACCTATTTTGTCATGCCTGGATTCGGTATGACTTGAACTCTCATAGGTCTTATCCATGCCTTCCAACCCTTGTCAGTTCATTTAAATAATTGCCCTGCCATATCTGGAAAACAGTGTTCCCATTCATTGATCATGTTCTGTAGGACTTGGGCTATAAAACTCATGAACACACTCACCCACACACAGGATAAACATGTACATATGATGCCCACTATGTGTGACATGCACACATATGATGAATGCACCGAACTCCATAATATCAGTAATGCAGGGAATCCATGATGCTACGTGGAGTCTGGCAAAGACCCCACACACCCATCAAATCGCCAAATACCAGTATGGTACTGATGTCTGACTCACATCCTGTAAGGAACCTGCCATCCTGTAACTGGGCTATTTTTGGTTCCTTCATCTTCACAAACTTGGTTAAAATGTTAGAGTTGTCAAACTGGGAGTTAGGGTCCAGCATGTAGATCAGCTGTCCCAGGTCAGGTGATTTGTCTACAATTTGGGTGAGAAATTGTACCAGGGAATTCTGGTACACCCTCTCCTCTTCTTCTCCCTGTCCTCATCATCACTCTTGTGGGTGGGCCTGGAGCACAAAGAAGGTAAAATGGAATAAGCCTCCTGCTTAGTAGAAAACCTTGTCAATCCTTAATTTGACCTGACTCTCTGAGGGAATGCAGCACATTTTTTCCTACTAGGTCTCCTCATTCATTGGTTCACTCATTTTTCCAAGGAATGATTGAATTCATCCATTCTTCCTTGTCTCTCTCTCTTCTTTCTTCCCTTCTTCCATTTCTCCCTTGATTGTAGAAATTTGAGCATCAGGGCTGCATCCCCATGGGGCCGCCTTGTAAGGTTATGCTCCGAAATAACAACACAAAACTATTCATTTCAACACTGCCTGCCCCATTATTTTCAGTCTCTTAACACATGTCTAATAATGTATGTTGCAGCACGAGGTGCGCTTAGAAGGAAAGATTTAGCATGTCTGACCTGGTGGCTGGCTGTATCGCCATCTGCCTCAGAGTGCAGAGCTACCATTTCTGCCCATGGGAGAGGTGCATGGCATCTCTAAGCTCAATTCCTATTCCTCCCAGCATTCTCTTATGTTTATTCCACCCACCTATGTTCTAACCTTTCAGGCCAAACAGTTTCTTTATTTAATTAACCAATGACCTATACTCCATCATTACTCCTATTTCTGTTTAAACAAGAACGGAATCTTTAACTTTAACATAGCAAAATTACATATAACAAAACAGTTATCAAGCAAGAATTACAGTTACAATATTTATATCTATTTTATCTTTTATCATAACAATGGAACACTATAACTATCTATCTATTCTTCAACTCCATCAGAGACTCCAGAATAATACAGTATTACCTAAGCAAACAAAAAGTAAGCCATTTTCAAACTCTAGAAATGACAGAGACATCTCGCTGCCTGGACAGTCACCCAAAGTTCCTCTGTACCGTTGGTGTTTCCATCCTCAGCCTACAGGCCCATAGTTTCCAGCAGACATTTCCATGAAGCAGGAAATTTCAAAGGCAGTCACTATCTGCTTGTCTTGAAGAAAGTTTTGCTGACCCTTTCCTGAATCAGGAACACGAAAAGATCATCTCACCTTTAGGCAAGTTCAGTAGTCCTCTCTCTGAGTGTTTTCTGTGTACAGTTTATGCAACAATCCAGGCAAGATCAGTTTCTTCCCCAAATGGCTATCAAACTCCATAAGGATCCTCTGTGATGCCCATCTTCTTCCTGAAGTAGATATGTGCTGCCAAGAGTAGAGTGTCTCACTGTCATGAAAAACCCTAAGGTACTAAAGCATTAAATACCCTATTTTGTAGTCTAGAGAGATATGAATAATGCCTATCTAACTCAATTATATATATCTATGTAGCTAGAAAATCTAACTAACATGACTACAAACTTGACTATTATTAATGATTATCCATTAATAACCTATATACATTATATTTTTAAATGAACTACACAATCACAATACCTTAATGAAGATCAAAAATGCATATACATATAACACAATTGACCTAAAATCTCTATCAGTAAAGCAAAATCTATACTAATGCAAATATTCATATCTATATCACATCCCACTTTAAATGTAAAAGAACGTTTATAAGCCAAATTTGGGAACGTGGGTGCAGTTTTTTCTCTCCATAATGCTTCCTGCTGAATGGTGGCATCATTATTGATTTATCTCAGTTGGCAGTTGAGCGAAGCAATTTTTTAAAGGTGTTCACAGCAACCTTTAAGTAGGGCGTGGTCCATCCTACCATATTAGGATAGAGGCATCCACAGACTATCACCCTCTGTGAAAACAAAATAGAAACTCCTTTCCAAAGCATCATGTCCTTAGATCCAAATTTCAAAGTCAAGGCATTTTCAAAATATCTATGTTGGATTATTTCAGCAGCTTTTATAAAGAAACATCTTTTAGCAGCTATTGCTACTGCCTCAAAATTCAAATGATTCAAAAAGAGCATAATAGCATACAATATCAAAATTCGCTGTGAATTTTCCATCTTTGTGCGCTTCAATTTTACCTCTATTTTGTTTATTTTTCCTTTTTATTTTTTGCCTTTTGAGACAGGTTCTCTGTATCTTTGACCTGGAATAACTCTGTATACCTGTCTGTCCTTGAAGTCTCAGAGATCTGCCTCTCTCTGCCTTTCAGGCATTGGGATTAAAGGTGTATGCTACTACACATTGAACTCACAAACATCTGTTTGTCTCTGCCTTCAAGGCACTGGGATAAAAGGCGTGTGCTACCTCACCTTGAAGGTACAGAGGTCAATCTCCCTCTGCCTCCCATGTGTTGGGTTTACAAGTGTGTACTACCACACCCAACAACTCTCTTCCTTTTTTTAACTTTAAGAACTTCAAATTTTAGCCTGCACATATTTTTAACACACTGTAAATCATTTAAAAATTTTCATTGTCTTTGAATCTCTCTTTACTCTATTTCTCTCTCTGTTTTTCTGACCACATGAGTCTTTCATTTACCAAGCAATCTCAGTAGGACTAAAGCCGTGGCTTTGCTGGCCAGATGTAGCCCATTCCTTAGCTTTCTGCCATTCCAACCTTGTGGCTGAGGTACCGAACAGAGCCGCATTCAGTGCCACAAGTCTACAGTGTTTCAAGGTCCTTGCCATCAAAGAGGCTGCAACAGACCACACTCAAGCCCTCTTTCTGTAGCTGGCCCTCCTTCCTCAAACAGTCAGAGTTTGCCCAGGCAGGATGGCCCAGAAAGCCGGCATTTTAAAACAACACAGTTTTTTTTTTCCTGCTACTGCTGAAACATACAAGCATTCAGTTGGCTTTTATCAACACCATTTAAATGTTTTGTGGCAGGACCTCTTAAGGGCTGCAGGGTTTGGCAGCTGAAGCTGAGTCAGCAAGCCTCTTTTAGATGAGAGCCCTTGCTTTCTTCTAGCAAGCAAAGCAGACCGAGAAATCGCTGCTACCAAGAAAACATGCTTTACTCTTTCCCAAGCTTTCTCAGGCTTTCAGTGGATTCAGTTGTCCACATGGCTGCAAGCCATTCTGTAGTTATTTGAGCAGCGAGGCTGTGTCCCCAGCACCACGGCCGCATGAAGGTTATGCCTGAAATAAATACACAAAAACTGCATTCTTTTAAACACTGCTGGCCCATTAGATTCAGCATTTTAACCCATTTCTAATAATCAGTGCAGTATAACTAGTTGCACTTACCAGGAAAAATTCAGCATGTCTGACATGGTGGCTGGCTGCATCGACATCTGCCTCAGAGAGCAGAGCTATGGCATCTGCCGGGGAGAGGGGAGCATGGCTTCTCTGAGCTCACTACCTCTTCCTCCCGGCATTCTATTTTGTTTACTCCACCTACCTATGTTCTAACCTACCAGCTGAAGCGGATTCTTTCTTTAATTAATCAATAAACTTCTTCTGTCACTTTATCCTTTCAACAGCTTGCCCATATAAATCTCCCATGTGTCTTCTGTTGTATAATCTTTCATTTGTAAAGAACTTGCACTCTCCGGGGAGGATTTTTCTGACATCTCTGTGGATGGAGATCATATGAGGAAGATCAGATGAGCAACTATGACAACTCTAATGCTGTAGAGTTAGGTGGACCAGAGATTGATGGCTGACATTCCTGTGCTATGCATCAGATGCCCCTGAACTCTGGCCCTGTTGACAGACAGGCAGACATCAAGTTGGTCACACATACTTAACTCATTCGGGTTCACAGATACTGTAAATGGAGTTTTAATTCTTCTCCTAAACTAATAAAAAAACCAAGATTAGGAGAAGAGAAGAGCCTGAAGTAAGGCCTCAAAATGGGTCATTTTGCAAAGGAAAGGTTACCTGCCTCCATGTATGATGTCTCCCCCTTTTAGTCAAATCCATCCTTCCAGTGTCTAGCTCACAGCTAACCATAGGATTGAACCCAACTGCCTTTGATTTCTGAAATAAGTGCTGTCCCCTTAAGGTCTCATAAAAGCACAGGAAGGTTTGTAAGACTGTCCCAGCAACAATTTAAAGCAATTCTAAGACACCAAAGATGCAGCAAATTTGGTTAATTGGTAATATAGATCGTTCCGATGGGACAAAATAATTTAGAATTAAAAAAAAAAAGATTGGTGTACTCACGATGAATTTATGTGATATGGCACACACAGGCTTCTGGTTCTGAATACTTCATGCTCGGTGGGTTTTGGAGATTGTCGTGACCCTGAACCTAGCTGGAGGCTTTGGGGCCTTGAAAGGACAAGACTTAATATTTCAGGACATCCTTGTACTTGGTGCCCACTGTTTACTGATTTCCTTACAGAGAATGAGCAGCCATCTACTCCTGCTGCCATGCCTTCCCCACATGAACAGAGAGAAGACCCTATACACACAGGTCGCTTGTATCACATGTGAAGGCATAAGTCACAAACAAACTCCCACAGCAGTTTAGAATTGTGATTAATAGAATGATTAGTTCTTGAAAGGGGAAAAACTTAGAGATCACAATCCCTGACAAAAGCCCTGTGCAGGATCAGAAAAGGAGCCTAGTAGCCGGAAGGGAAGCTGCCCTCTGCAGGATCAGAAAAGGAGCCTAGTAGCCAGAAGGGAAGCTCAAGCAAGAGATCAAGCTGAAGTTAGAAGTTGCTTTTTAAAAGAGAGAGAGACCACAACTCAATGGGCTGGTATCTCAGTGGCTATTCAGGAAACATCACAGAGAAAGGATCTGCTTCATGCATGAGAGTCACCGATGATTTCCCTTTAAGAAAAAAAACCCATCAAAACTCCCAATAACATCATCAGCATTCAACAACATGTCTATGATTTCTTTGCCTTGCCTTTGATTGTGCAGTAAATGATGCTGATAGTTAATCTGTGCAATTAATGCAAATTTCCTTGTAACTGACTAGACAGAATTGACAGGTTATCTTAAACACAGCAGGAAGTCACTCTACGATGGGACTGGTTCATCATCACCTGTGTGCCAGTGACATAATTAAGATCTTTCCTTTGTCTATAAATCTCATTATGTTCAACATGATATGTTGTCATACAGATTTCTTAGGGTTTTGTCCCACTGGTGGTTTCCTTGGTATGCTTACATAATTTTTGCCAGATCCAATCAGTTTTGCCATGCACTCTCAGCTCCACGTCATTGTGTTCCCCTTATGTTCCAGTCCAGGCATTTTAGACCTCTTGTAACTGTTGTAAAAGTATCTCATGTTCCACCTAAATGATTTAGGGTTTTTTTTAGGCTGGGTTTTATCTTTCATCACTGAGTTCATTGACTTTCCTTGGGCGTAATTCCTGGGACACTGAGCCTAACTCCTGGGGGATTCCTCCAGTTATTTCTCCTTGCTGAGACAGTTTACACTCTCACTATTACTGTGAGAGTGTTTCTGTAGCAAATATTCTTCTCAAGATGAGAAGAAACTTCAATATTACAATCCATTTGTTATTGTGATTTAAATACACACACACAAACACACACAAGTTAGTGCACATACACTGATGATATCTCAATTTATGGGGCCATTCTGAGGATGCCAAGATCGATATCTCTCGAGTGGTTCTCAGAAGGCCATAGGGTGACCCTCTCTAGGTACTTAGGCAGGGAGGAGAAGTTGACCGCACTGTGACATGTCCCTAGGAACTATGTGTGCCTTGTCCCATAGTCAGACTGATGACTGACTATCTTGAAAACCACCATGGAACTTTTGTTTGGCAAATGATGGAGATCAAGTCAGGGTCAAAATCAGAAAACTAGATGGAGCTTCCAAGCTCCAGTGGAAGAGCAGATGGATGGAGAAAAAGAGCAAGGATGTCAGGAATATAAGGGCTTGGTCCACACTATGAGACACTGTGCCTGAACTAAGGGGATTTCAACTAATCCAGTGACCTGGGAATGAAAGATCATGGGATCAAACCGGAAGCTCTGAATGTGGCTGACAATTGGGGCAGACGGAGAAGCCAAAGATAATGGCACTTGCAATTGTCTGCATATCATACACTGGCTTTTTGTGATCATATTTTTTGTGGATGCATACCTTGCTAAATCTGGATGGATGAAGGGTGGGCTTGGACTTCCCACAGCTCAAAGTACCCTGCCCTCTATTTGGACTGGTGTTTGAGTGGAGAGGTTTATTTGCGGAGCAAGAAGAATGTGGGAGGAGGAAGAGAAGTGGAAAGTTTGATAATTATTATTATGAAGTAATGGAAAAATCAATAGAAAATAACCAATGAGGACATTGGAGCTAGGAAAAAAAAAACATTCATGTGAGTTGTTGACTCAGACCAAAAATTATTTTACAGAAAAAAAAAAAAACACACATAAAGGGGTTGAGTTACTTGGAAAATATGACTCAAGTAATTGAAAAGAAGATTGGGGTTTTTATTTTGGGTCTTCATGGGGCTGTATGAGCAGCATTTTAGGACCTGTATGCTGGATATTTCTGGGGGTTAGTAGGGAAGAAACCTGGCTAGGAGGAGTTTTATGACATAAGTAGAGCCTTGATGAGGTCACAAAGCTTTGGTTGGGGGTGGCAACTCTGTTCCACATGAAGCACTAGTCTTCTGTGAAGGTGGGCTTACTATCTTCACGGTGGCTGAGGAGGTCAGTTCAGCTCTTGGGCTCCACAACTGTTCAACCGAATTTCCAGAAGTTGGAATCTAGAGAGCCAAGATATTTTCTTTTGGTAAATATGTTTAGGAAGCAACTAGGACCTCTGTAGTCAAAGAAAGGTTTCTTTCAAATCTGCTCTGGGTCCAAAATTTATGTCGTTAACAGCTCCTATATTTGATAGCTGGGGGACGGTTAATGTCAGGTATTCTCCCCACTCTATCTTTGCTAAAAATGTCCAATTCCTCAGTCCACAGAAATGGTAAAGATCCTGTTTGTCCATATGTGTTTTAAAAGATAATTATTTCTAATAGGTGCTGTTGCACAGATTAATGTGTCTTTCTTTTGGCAGTTTGACTCACAGTACTCACTTCTCTAATGAAGATACAGAATATCTTTATGTAATCAATCTGGATCTGGATCAGGAGACACAATAGAGAGAGCCAGTGGACTGGAGTGCCATGACCTTGGGCAGGTGGTTATAGATCAGGCAACTAACCAGTAGCTTGAGTGGTAAGGAGAGGAGTGGCTGTTCTTTGAATTCTTTGCCATCTGTTCAGATATTTCTTTCTCACTTTAGGTATAGGCATAGCTTCCCCTCTCTCGTTGATATAGTAAGTCAGGAAGTAGGTTTCTCAGTAGAGGTCAATTGCATTTTGCAGCAGGAATATGTCTCTGATACACATATACTGAGCTGTAGACAAAAGTTTGATAATTTTCCTATTAATTTCTTAAGAACATATTCCATTTAGGTATCCAAATCTATTCAGCCCTGCCTTTTTCACCTGCTCCAAAGTTATTCCTAAAAAGAGCCTTGACCTCACATCCTCACCTTCTTATCCTTGCAGGCACTTATGTTGGAGGAAACCACTTTGTGTCTGATTTAAACTGAAGAGTTCTTCCTATGCAGAGATTGGCAGCTATGAAGACCAAGCACAGAAACAGAGCCAAGAGACAGAGGAACAGGAGTGCTCTGGCCTATCTCAGAAAGTCTCCCGCCATGATGAAGATGCCTCTTAGTATGAGTTGCATGCCACATCTCCAGAAGAAGAATGGGCCATCGCTCCAGAAGCAAAAACTTAGTAAGCCTTTTGAGGCCCTGGAGAATATTGTTGGCCGCAGAATTTCTCATGGCTGGAAGGAAGCCAATGAACCAGTCACCCATTGGAAAGCCATCATTCTAGATCAACTGCCAACATATCCCTCTCTCTATTTGTTGAAATATGATGGGATTGATTGTGTCTATGGCTTGGAGCTTCATAGTGATGAAAGGATTTTAAACCTGAAGATCCTGCCTAATAATGTGCCATTTCCTCAGGTGACAGACACTCATCTCTCAAACACCATAGTTGGCAGAGCAGTGAAACATACATTCATGGGCACAACTGGCTCTAAGAATGACTGGAACGGGATGGTCCTAGAAGAGGTGCCAATCATGAAGACCTGGTTTTATATTACCTACAAGAAAGATCCGGTCTTGTACATTTACCACCTCCTGGATGACTACCTGGAAGGCAACCTCCACATCATGCCAGGCTCTAAGGAAGAGTGGAGTGGCGTGGTCCCAGGTGAGGTGCAGACCATAACGACCTGTTTCTACATTGTCAACGAGAATGATCCGGTCCTGTACCTTTACCACCATCATGATGATTCCATTGAAGGCAACCTCCACATCACGCCTGAATGTCCTCCAGTAGAGGTGACTTTGGAATTAGGCAGGGATTCCTTGGAGGGCAAAAGAGTGCAGTACAACAAAAAAGATGGAACCCAAGAGATAGGTAAAATTATTTGCCAAGTTACCAACAAACCTTCTGTGTATTTCATCAAGTTTGATAATGACTTCCATATCTATGTCTATGATTTGGTGAAGATCTGTTAAAGTGAAATTCTCAAATTTTGAGGGGAAGACTTAATTCTCTCCTTGGGAATGTGTTTTTTCAGAGATACCTCAGGTCTTCTATGAATCCTGGTATCTTTTCCAATGGATTATTCTTTCTCAAAGAATAAAAATTTGTTAACATGTTGTGTTATTTGGTCAATGATGGATTGTGTTTGGTGGATGGGGCATTACAGAAATACATGCCTCAAAACAAAGCAGGATTTATGGTCTTTTCCCCTTGGAGAGTAAAGGACTGGGGATGCGTGGTGTGGTAAAGGACAAGATGGCTGTCAAGGAAGCAGTGAAGAGGGGACAAAAAGTTGTATGATCTCGGGGCGGTACGAAGCTTGAGGGAAAACCATGTCAAAAGGAAAGATGTGACTGATATCAGCGTGAGGTATTGGGACTTAAGAGGACAAAGAGTAGATTAATCAGGAAGGGACACAAATGTATACTCAAAATCAGAGAAAAATATGTGTCATTTGATGAATGGTTTAATTCGTACTGGCTGTAAGTCAAAGGATGTTTGATCTCCACTAGAGCATGTTGCTTAGTGAAAAGTGTCTCCGCTCAGTTGCTCTTCTCCAGTAAGTTGGACATCAAGCTACCTACTTAGTTTTGCCAGAATTCTGTCTGCCACCTACTTTGTCATGCCTAGATTCGGTATGCCTTGAACTCTCATAGGTCTTATCCATGCCATCCAACCCTTGTCAGTTCATTTAAATAATTGCCCTGCCATATCTGGAAAACAGTGTTCCCTTTCATTGATCATGTTCTGTAGTACTTGGGCTATAAAACTCATGAACACACTCACCCACACAAGGATAAACATGTACATATGATGCCCACTAGTGTGTGACATGCACACATATGATGAATGCACCGAACTCCATAATATCAGTAAAGTAGGGAATCCAAGATGCTAGGTGGAGTCTGGCAAAGACCCCACACACCCATCAAACCGCCAAATACCAGTATGGTACTGATGTCTGACTCCCATCCTGTAAGGAACCTGCCATCCTGTAACTGGGCTATTTTTGGTTCCTTCATCTTCACAAACTTGGTTAAAATGTTAGAGTTGTCAAACTGGGAGTTAGGGTCCAGCATGTAGATCAGCTGTCCCAGGTCAGGTGATTTGGCTACAATTTGGGTGAGAAATTGTACCAGGGAATTCTGGTACACCCTCTCCTCTTCTTCTCCCTGTCCTCATCATCACTCTTGTGGGTGGGCCTGGAGCACAAAGAAGGTAAAATGGAATAAGCCTCCTCCTTAGTGGAAAACCTTGTCAATCCTTAATTTGACCTGACTCTCTGAGGGAATGCAGAACATTATTTCCTACTAGGTCTCCTCATTCATTGGTTCACTCATTTTTCCAATGAATGATTGAATTCATCCATTCTTCCTTGTCTCTCTCTCTTCATTCTTCCCTTCTTCCATTTCCCCCTTGATTGTAGAAATATGAGCAGCAGGGCTGCATCCCCATGTGGCCGCCTTAAGGTTATGCTCCGAAATAACAACACAAAACTATTCATTTCAATACTGCCTGCCCCATTATTTTCAGCCTCTTAACCCATGTCTAATAATGTATGTTGCAGCACGAGGTGCGCTTAGAAGGAAAGATTTAGCATGTCTGACCTGGTGGTTGGCTGTATCGCCATCTGCCTCAGAGTGCAGAGCTACCATTTCTGCCCATGGGAGAGGTGCATGGCATCTCTAAGCTCAATTCCTATTCCTCCCAGCATTCTCTTATGTTTATTCCACCCACCTATGTTCTAACCTTTCAGGCCAAACAGTTTCTTTATTTAATTAACCAATGACCTATACTCCATCATTACTCCTATTTCTGTTTAAACAAGAATGGAATCTTTAATTTTAACATAGCAAAATTACATATAACAAAACAGTTATCAAGCAAGAATTACAGTTACAATATTTATATCTATTTTATCTTTTATCATAACAATGGAAAACTATAACTATCTATCTCTTCTTCAACTCTATCAGAGACTCCAGAATAATACAGTATTACCTAAGCAAACAAAAATAAGCCATTTTTAAACTCTAGAAATGACAGAGACATCTCGCTGCCTGGACAGTCACCCAAAGTTCCTCTGTACCGTTGGTGTTTCCATCCTCAGCCTACAGGCCCATAGTTTCCAGCAGACATTTCCATGAAGCAGGAAATTTCAAAGGCAGTCACTATCTGCTTGTCTTGAAGAATGTTTTGCTCACCCTTTCCTGAATCAGGAACACGGAAAGATCATCTCACCTTTAGGCAAGTTCAGTAGTCCTCTCTCTGAGTGTTTTCTGTGTACAGTTTATGCAACAATCCAGGCAAGAGCAGTTTCTTCCCCAAATGGCTATCAAACTCCATAAGGATCCTCTTTGATGCCCATCTTCTTACTGAAGTAGATATGTGCTGCCAAGAGTAGAGTGTCTCACTGTCATGAAAACCCCTAAGGTACTAAAACATTAAATAGCCTATTTTGTAGTCTAGAGAGATATGAATAATGCCTATCTAACTGAAATATATATATATATATATATATGGAGCTAGAAAATCTAACTAACATGACTACAAACTTGACTGTTATTAATGATTATCCATTAATAACCTTTATGCATTATATTTTTAAATGAACTACACAATCACAATACCTTAAGTAAGATCAAAAATGCATATACATATAACACAATTGACCTAAAATCTCTATCAGTAAAGCAAAATCTATACTAATGCAAATATTCATATCTATATCACATCCCACTTTAAATGTAAAAGAACGTTTATAAGCCATATTTGGGAACGTGGGTGCAGTTTTTTCTCTCCAAAATGCTTCCTGCTGAATGGTGGCATCATTATTGATTTATCTCAGTTGGCAGTTGAGCGAAGCAATTTTTTAAAGGTGTTCACAGCAACCTTTAAGTAGGGAGTGGTCCATCCTACCATATTAGGATAAAGGCATCCACAGACTATCATCCTCTGTGAAAACAAAATAGAAACTCCTTTCCAAAGCATCATGTCCTTAGATCCAAATTTCAAAGTCAAGGCATTTTCAAAATATCTATGTTGGATTATTTCAGCAGCTTTTATAAAGAAACATCTTTTAGCAGCTATTGCTACTGCCTCAAAATTCAAATGATTCAAAAAGAGCATAATAGCATACAATATCAAAATTCGCTGTGAATTTTCCATCTTTGTGCGCTTCAATTTAACCTCTATTTTGTTTATTTTTCCTTTTTATTTTTTGCCTTTTGAGACAGGTTCTCTGTATCTTTGACCTGGAATAACTCTGTATACCTGTCTGTCCTTGAAGTCTCAGAGATCTGCCTCTCTCTGCCTTTCAGGCATTGGGATTAAAGGTGTATGCTACTACACATTGAACTCACAAAGATCTGTTTGTCTCTGCCTTCAAGGCACTGGGATAAAGGCGTGTGCTACCTCACCTTGAAGGTACAGAGGTCAATCTCCCTCTGCCTCCCATGTGTTGGGTTTACAGGTGTGTACGACCACACCCAACAACTCTCTTCGTTTTTTTAACTTTAAGAACTTCAAATTTTAGCCTGCACATATTTTTAACACACTGTAAATCATTTAAAAATTTTCTTTGTCTTTGAATCTCTCTTTACTCTATTTCTCTCTCTGTTTTTCTGACCACATGAGTCTTTCATTTACCAAGCAATCTCAGTAGGACTAAAGCCGTGGCTTTGCTGGCCAGATGTAGCCCATTCCTTAGCTTTCTGCCATTCCAAACTTGTGGCTGAGGTACCGAACAGAGCCGCATTCAGTGCCACAAGTCGACAGTGTTTCAAGGTCCTTGCCATCAAAGAGGCTGCAACAGACAACACTCAAGCCCTCTTTCTGTAGCTGGCCCTCCTTCCTCAAACAGTCAGAGTTTGCCCAGGCAGGATGGCCCAGAAAGCCGGCATTTTAAAACAACACAGTTTGTTTTCCTGCTAATACTGAAAACATGCAAGCATTGAGTTGGCTTTTATCAACACCATTTAAATGTTTTGTGGCAGGACCTCTTAAGTGCTGCAGGGTTTTGCAGCTGAAGCTGAGTCAGCAAGCCTCTTTTAGATGAGAGCCCTTGCTTTCTTCTAGCAAGCAGAGCAGACCGAGAAATCGCTGCTACCAAGAAAACATGCTTTACTCTTTCCCAAGCTTTCTCAGGCTTTCAGTGGATTCAGTTGTCCACAAGGCTGCAAGCCATTCTGTAGTTATTTGAGCAGCGAGGCTGTGTCCCCAGCACCAAGGCCGCATGAAGGTTATGCCTGAAATAAATACACCAAAACTGTATTCTTTTAAACACTGCTGGCCCATTAGATTCAGCATTTTAACCCATTTCTAATAATCAGTGTAGTATAACGAGGTGCACTTACCAGGAAAAATTCAGCATGTCTGACATGGTGGCTGGCTGCATCGACATCTGCCTCAGAGAGCAGAGCTATGGCATCTGCCGGGGAGAGGGGAGCATGGCTTCTCTGAGCTCACTACCTCTTCCTCCCGGCATTCTATTTTGTTTACTCCACCTACCTATGTTCTAACCTATCAGCTGAAGCGGATTCTTTCTTTAATTAATCAATAAACTTCTTCTGTCACTTTATCTTTTCAACAGCTTGCCCATATAAATCTCCCATGTGTCTTCTGTTGTATAATCTTTCATTTGTAAAGAACTTGCACTCTCAGGGGAGGATTTTTCTGACATCTCTGTGGATGGAGGTCATATGAGGAAGATCAGATGAGCAACCATGACAACTCTAATGCTGTAGAGTTAGGTGGACCAGAGATTGATGGCTGACATTCCTGTGCTATGCATCAGATGCCCCTGAACTCTGGCCCTGTTGACAGACAGGCAGACATCAAGTTGGTCACACATACTTAACTCATTCAGGTTCACAGATACTGTAAATCGAGTTTTAATTCTTCTCCTAAACTAATAAAAAAAAAACAAGATTAGGAGAAGAGAAGAGCCTGAAGTAAGGCCTCAAAATGGATCATTTTGCAAAGGAAAGGTTACCTGCCTCCATGTATGCTGTCTCCCTTTCTTAGTCAAATCCATCCTTCCAGTGTCTAGCTAACAGCTAACCATAGGATTGAACCCAACTGCCTTTGATTTCTGAAATAAGTGCTGTCCCCTTAAGGTCTCATAACAGCACAGGAAGGTTTGTAAGACTGTCAGCAACAATTTAAAGCAATTCTAGGACACCAAAGATGCAGCAAATTTGGTTAATTGGTAATATAGATCGTTCTGATGGGACAAAATAATTTAGAATTGAAAAAAAACAGATTGGTGTACTCACGATGAATTTATGTGATATGGCACACACAGGCTTCTGGTTCTGAATACTTCATGTTCGGTGGGTTTTGGAGATTGTCGTGACCCTGAACCTAGCTGGAGGCTTTGGGGCCTTGAAAGGACAAGACTTAATATTTCAGGACATCCTTGTACTTGGTGCCCACTGTTTACTGATTTCCTTACAGAGAATGAGCAGCCATCTACTCCTGCTGCCATGCCTTCCCCACATGAACAGAGAGAAGACCCTATACACACAGGTCGCTTGTATCACATGTGAAGGCATAAGTCACAAACAAACTCCCACAGCAGTTTAGAATTGTGATTAATAGAATGATTAGTTCTTGAAAGGGGAAAAACTTAGAGATCACAATCCCTTACAAAAGCCCTCTGCAGGATCAGAAAAGGAGCCTAGTAGCCGGAAGGGAAGCTCAAGCAAGAAATCAAGCTGAAGGTAGAAGTTGCTTTGTAAAAGAGAGAGAGACCACAACTCAATGGGCTGGTATCTCAGTGGCTATTCAAGAAACATCACAGAGAAAGGATCTGCTTCATGCATGAGAGTCACCGATGATTTCCCTTTAAGAAAAAAACCCATCAAAACTCCCAATAACATCATCAGCATTCAACAACATGTCTATGATTTCTTTGCCTTGCCTTTGATTGTGCAGTAAATGATGCTGATAGTTAATCTGTGCAATTAATGCAAATTTCCTTGTAACTGACTAGACAGAATTGACAGGTTATCTTAAACACAGCAGGAAGTCACTCTACGATGGGACTGGTTCATCATCACCTGTGTGACAGGGACATAATTAAGATCTTTCCTTTGTCTATAAATCTCATTATGTTCAACATGATATGTTGTCATACAGATTTCTTAGGGTTTTGTCCCACTGGTGGTTTCCTTGGTATGCTTACATAATTTTTGCCAGATCCAATCAGTTTTGCCATGCACTCTCAGCTCCACGTCATTGTGTTCCCCTTATGTTCCAGTCCAGGCATTTTAGACCTCTTGTAACTGTTGTAAAAGTATCTCATGTTCCACCTAAATGATTTAGGGTTTTTTTTAGGCTGGGTTTTATCTTCCATCACTGAGTTCATTGACTTTCCTTGGGCGTAATTCCTGGGACACTGAGCCTAACTCCTGGGGGATTCCTCCAGTTATTTCTCCTTGCTGAGACAGTTTACACTCTCACTATTACTGTGAGAGTGTTTCTGTAGCAAATATTCTTCTCAAGATGAGAAGAAACTTCAATATTACAATCCATTTGTTATTGTGATTTAAATACACACACACAAACACACACAAGTTAGTGCACATACACTGATGATATCTCAATTTATGGGGCCATTCTGAGGATGCCAAGATCGATATCTCTCGAGTGGTTCTCAGAAGGCCATAGGGTGACCCTCTCTAGGTACTTAGGCAGGGAGGAGAAGTTGACCGCACTGTGACATGTCCATAGAAACTATGTGTGCCTTGTCCCATAGTCAGACTGATGACTGACTATCTTGAAAACCACCATGGAACTTTTGTTTGGCAAATGATGGAGATCAATTCAGGGTCAAAATCAGAAAACTAGATGGAACTTCCAAGCTCCAGTGGAAGAGCAGATGGATGGAGAAAAAGAGCAAGGATGTCAGGAATATAAGGGCTTGGTCCACACTATGAGACACTGTGCCTGAACTAAGGGGATTTCAACTAATCCAGTGACCTGGGAATGAAAGATCATGGGATCAAACAGGAAGCTCTGAATGTGGCTGACAATTGGGGCAGACGGAGAAGCCAAAGATAATGGCACTTGCAATTGTCTGCATATCATACACTGGCTTTTTGTGATCATATTTTTTGTGGATGCATACCTTGCTAAATCTGGATGGATGAAGGGTGGGCTTGGACTTCCCACAGCTCAAAGTACCCTGCCCTCTATTTGGACTGGTGTTTGAGTGGAGAGGTTTATTTGCGGAGCAAGAAGAATGTGGGAGGAGGAAGAGAAGTGGAAAGTTTGATAATTATTATTATGAAGTAATGGAAAAATCAATAGAAAATAACCAATGAGGACATTGGAGCTAGGAAAAAAAAACATTCATGTGAGTTGTTGATTCACACCAAAAATTATTTTACAGAAAAAAAAAAACACACATAAAGGGGTTGAGTTACTTGGAAAATATGACTCAAGTAATTGGGAAGAAGATTGGGGTTTTTATTTTGGGTCTTCATGGGGCTGTATGAGCAGCATTTTAGGACCTGTATGCTGGATATTTCTGGGGGTTAGTAGGGAAGAAACCTGGCTAGGAGGAGTTTTATGACATAAGTAGAGCCTTGATGATGTCACAAAGCTTTGGTTGGGGGTGGCAACTCTGTTCCACATGAAGCACTAGTCTTCTGTGAAGGTGGGCTTACTATCTTCACGGTGGCTGAGGAGGTCAGTTCAGCTCTTGTGCTCCACAACTGTTCAATGAATTTCCAGAAGATGGAATCTAGAGAGCCAAGATATTTTCTTTTGGTAAATATGTTTAGGAAGCAACTAGGACCTCTGTAGTCAAAGAAAGGTTTCTTTCAAATCTGCTCTGGGTCCAAAATTTATGTCGTTAACAGCTCCTATATTTGATAGCTGGGGGACGGTTAATGTCAGGTATTCTCCCCACTCTATCTTTGCTAAAAATGTCCAATTCCTCAGTCCACTTAAATGGCAAAGATCCTCTTTTTCCATATGTGTTTTAAAAGATAATTATTTCTAATAGGTGCTGTTGCACAGATTAATATTTCTTTCTTTTGGCAGTTTGACTCACAGTACTCACTTCTCTAATGAAGATACAGAATATCTTTATGTAATCAACCTGGATCTGGATCAGGAGACACAATAGAGAGAGCCAGTGGACTGGAGTACCATGACCTTGGGCAGGTGGTTATAGATCAGCCAACTAACCAGTAGCTTGAGTGGTAAGGAGAGGAGTGGCTGTTCTTTGAATTCTTTGCCATCTGTTCAGATATTTCTTTCTCACTTTAGGTATAGGCATAGCTTCCTCTCTCATTGATATAGTAAGTCATGAAGTAGGTTTCTCAGTAGAGGTCAATTGCATTTTGCAGCAGGAATATGTCTCTGATACACATATACTGAGCTGTAGACAAGAGTTTGATAATTTTCCTATTAATTTCTTAAGAACATATTACATTTAGGTATCCAAATCTATTCAGCCCTGCCTTTTTCACCTGCTCCAAAGTTATTCCTAAAAAGAGCCTTGACCTCACATCCTCACCTTCTTATCCTTGCAGGCACTTATGTTGGAGGAAACCACTTTGTGTCTGATTTAAACTGAAGAGTTCTTCCTATGCAGAGATTGGCAGCTATGAAGCCCAAGCACAGAAACAGAGCCAAGAGACAGTGGAACAGGAGTGCTGTGGCCTATCTCAGAAAGTCTCCCGCCATGATGAAGATGCCTCTCAATATGAGTGGCATGCCACATCTCCAGAAGAAGAATGGGCCATCGCTCCAGAAGCAAAAACTTAGTAAGCCTTTTGAGGCCCTGGAGAATATTGTTGGCCGCAGAATTTCTCATGGCTGGAAGGAAGCCAATGAACCAGTCACCCATTGGAAAGCCATCATTCTAGATCAACTGCCAACATATCCCTCTCTCTATTTGTTGAAATATGATGGGATTGATTGTGTCTATGGCTTGGAGCTTCATAGTGATGAAAGGATTTTAAACCTGAAGATCCTGCCTAATAATGTGCCATTTCCTCAGGTGACAGACACTCATCTCTCAAACACCATAGTTGGCAGAGCAGTGAAACATACATTCATGGGCACAAATGGCTCTAAGAATGACTGGAACGGGATGGTCCTAGAAGAGGTGCCAATCATGAAGACCTGGTTTTATATTACCTACAAGAAAGATCCCGTCTTGTACATTTACCACCTCCTGGATGACTACCTGGAAGGCAACCTCCACATCATGCCAGGCTCTAAGGAAGAGTGGAGTGGCGTGGTCCCAGATGAGGTGCAGACCATAACGACCTGTTTCTACATTGTCAACGAGAATGATCCGGTCCTGTACCTTTACCACCATCATGATGATTCCATTGAAGGCAACCTCCACATCACGCCTGAATGTCCTCCAGTAGAGGTGACTTTGGAATTAGGCAGGGATTCCTTGGAGGGCAAAAGAGTGCAGTACAACAAAAAAGATGGAACCCAAGAGATAGGTAAAATTATTTGCCAAGTTCCCAACAAACCTTCTGTGTATTTCATCAAGTTTGATAATGACTTCCATATCTATGTCTATGATTTGGTGAAGATCTGTTAAAGTGAAATTCTCAAATTTTGAGGGGCAGACTTAATGCTCTCTTTGGGAATGTGTTTTTTCAGAGATACCTCAGGTCTTCTATGAATACTGGTATCTTTTCCAATGGATTATTCTTTCTCAAAGAATAAAAATTTTTTAACATGTTGTGTTATTTGGTCAATGATGGATTGTGTTTGGTGGATGGGGCATCAGAGAAATACATGCCTCAAAACAAAGCAGGATTTATGGTCTTTTCCCCTTGGAGAGTAAAGGACTGGGGATGCGTGGTGTGGTAAAGGACAAGATGGCTGTCAAGGAAGCAGTGGAGAGGGGACAAAAAGTTGCATGATCTCGGGGCGGTATGAAGCTTGAGGGAAAACCATGTCAAATGGAAAGATGTGACCGATATCAGCGTGAGGTATTGGGACTTAAGAGGATAAAGAGTAGATTAATCAGGAAGGGACACAAATGTATACTCAAAATCAGAGAAAATTAGGTTTCATTTGATGAAAGGGTTAATTTGTACTGGCTGTAAGTCAAAGGATGTTTGATCTCCACTAGAGCATGTTGCTTAGTGAAAAGTGTCTCCGCTCAGTTGCTCTTCTCCAGTAAGTTGGACATCAAGCTACCTACTTAGTTTTGCCAGAATTCTGTCTGCCACCTACTTTGTCATGCCTGGATTCGGTATGCCTTGAACTCTCATAGGTCTTATCCATGCCATCCAACCCTTGTCAGTTCATTTAAATAATTGCCCTGCCATATCTGGAAAACAGTGTTCCCTTTCATTGATCATGTTCTGTAGTACTTGGACTATAAAACTCATGAACACACTCACCCACACACAGGATAAACATGTACATATGATGCCCACTAGTGTGTGACATGCACACATATGATGAATGCACCGAACTCCATAATATCAGTAAAGTAGGGAATCCATGATGCTAGTTGGAGTCTGGCAAAGACCCCACACACCCATCAAACCACCAAATACCAGTATGGTACTGATGTCTGACTCCCATCCTGTAAGGAACCGGCTTTGCCCTATGTACATAACACACATCCGATCCCATACGGGTTTGCCAGGTCCTCTAGCACAAGGTAATGCAGAAATTGATCAATTATTGATTGGTAGTGTGCTTCAAGCCTCTGAATTTCATAAAAAACATCATGTTAATAGCAAAGTTTTGAAGAAAGAGTTTTCTATTACATGGCAACAAGCTAAGGAGATTGTGAAGAAATGCCCTACCTGCTCTTTCTATAACCAAACGCCACTGCCAGCAGGAGTTAATCCAAAGGGCACTCATAGAAATGAAATCTGGCAGATGGATGTGTTCCACTTTGCAGAATTTGGCAAATTGAAGTATGTTCATCACACCATCGACACTTTTTCAGGCTTTCAGTGGGCAACTGCTTTAAGTTCAGAAAAAGCTGATTCAGTAATCACTCATTTATTAGAAGTCATGGCTATCATGGGTATACCTACACAAATAAAGACAGATAATGGTCGTGCTTATGTCTCTAGGAAGATGAAACGGTTTTTTGATCATTACAATATCAAGCATGTTACAGGTATACCATACAATCCTACAGGTCAAGCAGTCATAGAAAGATCAAATCGAACTATAAAGGATATGTTGAACAAACAGAAAGGAGTGGAAAACACCCCTAGAAATAGGTTACATAATGCTTTGTTAACCTTGAATTTTCTCAACGCTAACGAGAAGGGAACGACGGCTGCAGAAAGACATTGGATAATGGAAAAGTCTGCTGAACTAAATCAACCAGTTTATTTCAAGGATGTACTGACCTCACAATGGAAGCCAGGAGATGTGCTGCGTTGGGGAAGGGGTTTTGCTCTTATCTCCACAGGTGAGGAAAAATTATGGATACCGTCAAAATTAATAAAGGTTCGGTTTGAGGAAGGGAAGTCACTTGGAAAAGATAAATAACAATTCATTCACAAGGATGACCGACGTACAGATGGTAAGGATTACTAATAGGATGGGGGCAGGGTTCTTTTCTTATCTCCACAGGAAAATATTCATCTCCAAAGAATTTGAGGGACCCTGAATATTTAATTACTGATGGATGGAAAATAGTTACGACCCATTAAACATCAACAATAAAATTCTATACATATCGTAAGTATTGATTTCATATATATATATATATATATTTATATGTTTTATTGAACACTTCTTTATAAATGTGGAGAGCTGGTTTTGGAGTTGGACTATGGCTCAGTCCTTCTTCAATTCCAAGCCTGTTGATAAGAGGTATTTCAAAGTTTCTGTCTCAGGTCAGGAGCCATGAAATGGGACAGAATAAGAATAATTTTATACTTGATAAACTTTCTTTGCCTTCCCGCACATCTGTGTCTTTCTTTATATGTCAGTATAAGTCCTTTTTGTTAATGTTTAAATTTCCCATAACAAGCAACATATTTTCCTACAGTAATTTTTGAAGTTTCCAGGATGAAGATGGGGCCCCACAACATCAACTCAATCTAGTTTTTATGACGTCATGAATTTTTTTTTTAAGCACTAATTTTAGACCTGTTTTTTGGTACCAACTGCAAGAGACAATTTCATATGATGCACATTTTTGACAACGCTCTGGCCGGACCTTCTCAAAACACACAGAGACTAGTTATAATTTTCTTAAGTCAGAGGTTAATTTGGGAATTTTACCATCGTTTGCTTTCACAGGGGCCCCTAAGAAGAACGTCGCCCCCATGTCAGCTAGAAGCAATCTAAGAGGACGACGTCCCCTCTCCCAACAGAGTTTGCCCACAGGGTTAGGGACATCTTTTAGTGGTTGGTTTAGGAGTGAGGGGATGGGGAGATATTGTATGTAATTAGGGATAAAAAAAAGGGGGGGGATTAACTGGGTTGATGGGATGATTGGTATTTGTGACTTACTGTTTTTAGAAAATTATGTTGGTACTGTTTCTTGTATATTGATATATTGAATATTGAATGTGAGTGTTCCTACCTCTATTTTGGTATAAGAGTATGCTTATATTGTATGGATACATCTATCATATCACAATGTACATTTCTACCTCTGGTACTATTTATGTAATAACATTGTTTACATTTGATAAGTAATGACATTGTTTACAGGTGAAGATCATTGTCTTCATACATTGCACAATTGTTTATTCCCTTAGTTTTCAAATTAGATAGGTATTGAGAATTACATGTTTGTCATATTATTTTTAGGTTAATCAGGTCTTTTAGATACATAGAGATTATTTTCAGTATAGATAGTATAATCTTCAGCCTCTTTGAAGAGCTGTAGAAAATGGCCTTTAATCTAACCTAGAATTCTGTGCCATCGAGACACAATTTACTCCTGGCAACACCACTCTACTCCCGAGAGAACGTTGAGCACCAAAGACACTCCACTGGGAGCTTGTCTTCCTGGCAGAACTGGCCTTTGGGTTAAGAAAAACCCATACCTCAACTACTGACTAAGATATAAACAGGATTGTCTTATCTTGCCAAGACAGGGTAGGATAATCCTAAGAAAGTTCCTTGCATTTGAGAATGGTATGTCAGTTATGTTAGGCCTTAGCCAAAGTTGGTTGACTCAACATTGCAAACGAGATTTTGGGTGATTGCCCAGGCAGTCAGTTGTCTCTGTCATTTGTTGCACATTTTGGATATCTCTTTTTTGTTAAGTAATATTTACTCCCTTCTCAGATCTTTGATGGAGTTGAAGACTATTTAATTGTAGTTACTCTTTAGCAAAACTTTTGCTCTCAATATTGTTTGTTATATTTATCATTTGTTATTATTGTTATAGTTATATTTGGTTTAGTTGTGTCTTATTTAGACAAAAGGGGGAGATGAAGGGGTTAAATCAGCTCCCTTTAGAGGGCGGGGTTTGCCTCAGGCGAATCCCTGCCAATAAAGGGTGCGCGGAGAGGCGGCTCGCCCCTTTTTTGTTCCTCGCTACCTGTGCTATGCTGGAACTTTGGTTCAGTAAGTTTAACAATAAACTGGTAAATATTCTTTGATATCTGCATTGCCTTTATTTTGTCAGTTCCTTTTCTGCTTCAGCTGTTAATTCTCTGGGACTGTTTAAATCTTTATCACCATCCAAGGTCTTGTTCAAATGAATTATTAGATCAGGTGTTATCTCAATAGTTGGTCGTAAACTGGAAATGTCTCCTAACAGTCTTTGAAAGTCATTGAGAGTCCGTAAGCGATCTCTCCAAATTTGTGCCTTCTGTGTCTTAATTTTTTGCAAACCTATTCTATAACCTAAATAATTAACAGAATCTCCCTTCTGAATCTTTTCAGGAGCAATTTGCAATCCCCATTTAGGTAACAGTATCTGTATTTCTTCAAACAGTCTGTTCAAGGTATCTATGTTTGAATCAGATAACACTATGTCGTCCATGTAATGGTATACAATAGATTTGGGAAATTTCTTGCGTATTATTTGCAATGGTTGGTTCACAAAATATTGGCACAGGGAGGGGCTATTTAACATACCCTGGGGGAGGACGGTCCAGTGGTACCTCCTCGAAGGTTGAGAATTGTTATAAGTAGGCACTGTGAAGGCAAATTTTTCTCTATCTTCTTTTTGCAAAGGTATAGTGAAAAAACAATCCTTTAAATCAATAACTATGAGAGGCCATCCTTTTGGTAATAAAGAGGGCAACGGAATTCCAGATTGCAGAGGGCCCATAGGTTGAATAACCTTGTTGATGGCCCTGAGATCTGTCACCATTCTCCATTTACCTGATTTTTTCTTAACCACAAATACAGGAGAATTCCAAGGGCTGGTAGATTCTTCTATATGTCCAGCATCTAGTTGCTCTTGTACCAGCTGTTCTAAAGCCTGTAGCTTTTCCTCAGCTAAAGGCCATTGCTTTGTCCATATTGGTTTCTCAGTCAACCATTTTAGAGGCAAGGCTGTTGGTATTTCTGAAGGGACATCAATTGCTTGTTCCTGCACAGCCCTAATGGCCGGTTTTGTCCTTTTGTAATAACTTTTAATATTCCTTTCAGAAATATGGGCTCTAGAAGTAGCAGGAATGTTAATTTGAGTATTCCATTGTTGTAATAGGTCACGACCCCATAAATTCATTGCAATATTGGCTACATAAGGCCTTAATTTTCCTATTTGTCCCTCAGGCCCTATACATTCAACCCATCTCGTGCTCTGCCTTACTCGACATAGGGTTCCAATTCCCAGGAGCTGAACATTTACATTCGGAAGAGGCCAATATGGATGCCAAGATTCTGGGGTAATGATACTTACATCAGCACCTGTGTCCAGTAGGCCAGTAATAAAAATGCCATTTACACACACTCTCAGCTTAGGTCTTTGATCATTTATAGAAGTTTGCCAAAACACACGTAACTCATCTTTCTGATTACTATTGCTTGTAACAGTAGGCATGTGGCTTTCTAATTGTCCTGACGAGGCATGTTCTCTGCAGAAACTGGGAATGTCTGAACCATGTTTGCCATGGGGGCCTGAGAGGCCCCCCCTCTCACGTTTCCCATCTGTATCAGGTTGCCTTGTCTATCTCTTGTAGACCTGCATTCATTTGTCCAGTGTCTGCCCTTCCCACATCTTCTACATAAACCTGAAGGCTGATTCCTTCTATTCCTGTTATTTCTAGAAGACGCATTATTATTATTTCTGAAAACCCATTGTTTACAATTCCTTTTCATATGACCATTTTGCCACAATTAAAACATTTGGTATTCTGGTGTCTCCTTTTACCATTGGAAATTGCTTCTTCTACCCATGCTTCAGTGCCATAGTCAAATGTGTCAACATCTAGTGTATGCAATACCCATTCTTCCAAGGACGCTGATCTGAACATTAAAGGCCTCAAGATCCTTTTGCATTCCACATTAGCATTTTCGTAAGCCAAAGACTCAATTATTATACGTCTTGCTTCTGGGTCAGGTATCCCCATTTGTACAGCCTTAGTTAATCCTTGTAAAAAGTCACTAAAGGGTTCTCTCTGACCCTGTTTAACTGTGACAAATGATTCCATTCTCTGTCCTGGGTCTTGTACTCTGTCCCAAGCCCTTAAGGCTGCTGTAGTACACATGGAGAGTATGTTTTCATCCAAATTAGCTTGTTCCTGAGGGTCTGAAAAGAGCCCTTCACCTAGAATTTTATCTAGGGAAACGTCAATTCCCTTCACCTTTTCCTGCTGTTCTAAAAGTCTAGCCTCTTGCCTGAATAAGCATTTCCATTTTAATTGCGGTCCACTCTCAAGGACCGCGGAGCTCAGCTGGAGCCAGTCCAAGGGGGTTGCTTTGCTTATTGTGGCCCAAGATTTTAGCATCTCTTTAACAAAAGGGGAGTGCATCCCAAAAGACACGATGGCCTGTTTAATTTCTTTGAGATCATTCATACGGACAGGCTCCCATGTATCTTCCTTGATGACCCTAGGGTTTCTGGAACCAACCACCTTTTCTGTTGTTATTACAGGAAAGGCATGTAGAGCTGTAGGTAGAGCTTTGTGAAAATTTTCCCGGAGGGATTTATCCACAGATGTAGTTAAAATTTGCCTTTCTACCCTTTGCTCTTCTTCATCAGAATTTAGAAATTCCTCAATCTTTTCAATTCTATTCACCATTGCTTTTTGTAATGTCTGAATCTCCTGCCCAGAATTATGTTCTAAAGCCTTCATTGAGGATTCTAGAGTATGAAATTTGTCCAGGAGAGATAACTTGTCATCTTTGGACATAATTTTTATGGCATAAACCGTGCCTTCTTGTATTGACAATCTTTCCGCCAATCTGTCATAAGCTTTAGACAAAATTCGATTGTCACATTCAGCAGTTTTGATTCTCTCAGTTAATGTTTCAGTTCCTACAGAAAGGGACTGCTGAAACTTACGATCTAATTCAGCTGTTCCTTCTTCCATAGTAATGAATTTCTCCTTAACATCAGAAAGGGACTGCTGAAACTTACGATCTAATTCAGCTGTTCCTTCTTCCATAGTAATGAATTTCTCCTTAACATCAGAAAGGGACTGCTGAAACTTACGATCTAATTCAGCTGTTCCTTCTTCCATAGTAATGAATTTCTCCTTAACATCAACCTGTACTTTTTCTAGATTTTGCTCAGTTAACCAAGTCATGTTAAACAAAGATTTGTTTTCTTCCTGGAGAACTTCAAAATGATTCTTGAGAAGATTGTTGTCGCTCTCAATAGTTTTCAAACGTTCAACCTCTGCCTTAAGAGATTTGATCATTTTCCTATTATCAAACCAAATAGTGCTAAGGAAAATTAAGAATCCCAGGAATATCCATATATGTGGTGTTGTAGACAGCTCTTGTAAGATCTCCCAAATGGTGCACTCAAAAGAACTATTGAAATAGGCTGCGGTCACGTTCTCAGACATTATTTAGAAAAGAAAAAGTTCTCTTACCTGTAATAAGTGGTTCCTGCCAGTGGTGGCGAAAGAGTCCAGTTGAATCCACGTGTCCTAAATCTGAAATAAAACGACTCAAAAACAAAATTGAAACAGACACCAGGCTGATAAGTATTTTTTGCCGGGGCTCTCAGGCTGCTGTCACGTGACCTGAGCGCTGGCGGCGGTGGGAGGGGGAGCAGCAGACACAGGCAGCGCGCGCGCCGGCGGGCGGGCACGGGAAATCTGGCCGGGGCGGCTCGGAACAGAGGCTTAGGCGCTGTTAAAAAGGCTCTGTCGATATCAAACTCACTGCTTGATACTCTAACAAGCAGCAGGGAAAATCGAGTCGCTCAGAATCTCAGCTGTTTCAGCACGCGCCCAGAGAGACTGCTCAGAATCTCAACTTCTTCCGCGCGCGCCCAGAGAGACCGCCACAGCGACCAGGGGTGCAAGAGACTCCGATTCGGGGCCGGTTCTCGGCAAACCACACGGGGCAGGCGCCAGATGTTCCCGCACAAAATAAAGGCAATGCAGATATCAAAGAATATTTACCAGTTTATTGTTAAACTTACTGAACCAAAGTTCCAGCGTAGCACAGGTAGCGAGGAACAAAAAAGGGGCGAGCCGCTTCTCCGCGCACCCTTTATTGGCAGGGATTCGCCTGAGGCAAACCCCACCCTCTAAAGGGAGCTGATTTAACCCCTTCACTTGGGCTATAAAACTCATGAACACACTCACCCACACACAGGATAAACATGTACATATGATGCCCACTAGTGTGTGACATGCACACATATGATGAATGCACCGAACTCCATAATATCAGTAAAGTAGGGAATCCATGATGCTAGGTGGAGTCTGGCAAAAACCCCACACACCCATCAAACCGCCAAATACCAGTATGGTACTGATGTCTGACTCACATCCTGTAAGGAACCTGCCATCCTGTAACTGGGCTATTTTTGGTTCCTTCATCTTCACAAACTTGGTTAAAATGTTAGAATTGTCAAACTGGGAGTTAGGGTCCAGCATGTAGATCAGCTGTCCCACGTCAGGTGATTTGGCTACAATTTGGGTGAGAAATTGTACCAGGGAATTCTGGTACACCCTCTCCTCTTCTTCTCCCTGTCCTCATCATCACTCTTGTGGGTGGGCCTGGAGCACAAAGAAGGTAAAATGGAATAAGCCTCCTCCTTAGTGGAAAACCTTGTCAATCCTTAATTTGACCTGACTCTCTGAGGGAATGCAGCACATTTTTTCCTACTAGGTCTCCACATTCATCGGTTCACTCATTTTTCCAAGGAATGATTGAATTCATCCATTCTTCCTTGTCTCTCTCTCTTCTTTCTTCCCTTCTTCCATTTACACCTTGATTGTAGAAATTTGAGCAGCAGGGCTGCATCCCCATGGGGCCGCCTTGTAAGGTTATGCTCCGAAATAACAACACAAAACTATTCATTTAAACACTGCCTGCCCCATTATTTTCAGCCTCTTAAACCATGTCTAATAATGTATGTTGCAGCACGAGGTGCGCTTAGAAGGAAAGATTTAGCATGTCTGACCTGGTGGCTGGCTGTATCGCCATCTGCCTCAGAGTGCAGAGCTACCATTTCTGCCCATGGGAGAGGTGCATGGCATCTCTAAGCTCAATTCCTATTCCTCCCAGCATTCTCTTATGTTTATTCCACCCACCTATGTTCTAACCTTTCAGGCCAAACAGTTTCTATATTTAATTAACCAATGACCTATACTCCATCATTCCTCCTATTTCTGTTTAAACAAGAACGGAATCTTTAACTTTAACATAGCAAAATTACATATAACAAAACAGTTATCAAGCAAGAATTACAGTTACAATATTTATATCTATTTTATCTTTTATCATAACAATGGAAAACTATAACTATCTCTCTATTCTTCAACTCCATCAGAGACTCCAGAATAATACAGTATTACCTAAGCAAACAAAAAGTAAGCCATTTTCAAACTCTAGAAATGACAGAGACATCTCGCTGCCTGGACAGTCACCCAAAGTTCCTCTGTACCGTTGGTGTTTCCATCCTCAGGCTACAGGCCCATAGTTTCCAGCAGACATTTCCATGACGCAGGAAATTTCAAAGGCAGTCACTATCTGCTTGTCTTGAAGAATGTTTTGTTGACCCTTTCCTGAATCAGGAACACGGAAAGATCATCTCACCTTTAGGCAAGTTCAGTAGTCCTCTCTCTGAGTGTTTTCTGTGTACAGTTTATGCAACAATCCAGGCAAGAGCAGTTTCTTCCCCAAATGGCTATCAAACTCCATAAGGATCCTCTGTGATGCCCATCTTCTTCCTGAAGTAGATATGTGCTGCCAAGAGTAGAGTGTCTCACTGTCATGAAAAACACTAAGGTACTAAAACATTAAATAGCCTATTTTGTAGTCTAGAGAGTTATGAATAATGACTATCTGACTGAAATATATATATCTATGTAGCTAGAAAATCTAACTAACATGACTACAAACTTGACTATTATTAATGATTATCCAATAATAACCTATATACATTATATTTTTAAATGAACTACACAATCACAATACCTTAATTGAGATCAAAAATGCATATACATATAACACAATTGACCTAAAATCTCTATCAGTAAAGCAAAATCTATACTAATGCAAATATTCATATCTATATCACATCCCACTTTAAATGTAAAAGAACGTTTATAAGCCATATTTGGGAACGTGGGTGCAGTTTCTTCTCTCCAAAATGCTTCCTGCTGAATGGTGGCATCATTATTGTTTTATCTCAGTTGGCAGTTGAGCGAAGCAATTTTTTAAAGGTGTTCACAGCAACCTTTAAGTAGGGCGTGGTCCATCCTACCATATTAGGATAGAGGCATCCACAGACTATCACCCTCTGTGAAAACAAAATAGAAACTCCTTTCCAAAGCATCATGTCCTTAGATCCAAATTTCAATGACAAGGCATTTTCAAAATATCTATGTTGGATTATTTCAGCAGCTTTTATAAAGAAACATCTTTTAGCAGCTATTGCTACTGCCTCAAAATTCAAATGATTCAAAAAGAGCATAATAGCATACAATATCAAAATTCGCTGTGAATTTTCCATCTTTGTGCGCTTCAATTTAACCTCTATTTTGTTTATTTTTCCTTTTTATTTTTTGCCTTTTGAGACAGGTTCTCTGTATCTTTGACCTGGAATAACTCTGTATACCTGTCTGTCATTGAAGTCTCAGAGATCTGCCTCTCTCTGCCTTTCAGGCATTGGGATTAAAGGTGTATGCTACTACACATTGAACTCACAAAGATCTGTTTGTCTCTGCCTTCAAGGCACTGGGATAAAAGGCCTGTGCTACCTCACACTGAAGGTACAGAGGTCAATCTCCCTCTGCCTCCCATGTGTTGGGTTTACAGGTGTGTACTACCACACCCAACAACTCTCTTCCTTTTTTTAACTTTAAGAACTTCAAATTTTAGCCTGCACATATTTTTAACACACTGTAAATCATTTAAAAATTTTCTTTGTCTTTGAATCTCTCTTTACTCTATTTCTCTCTCTGTTTTTCTGACCACATGAGTCTTTCATTTACCAAGCAATCTCAGTAGGACTAAAGCCGTGGCTTTGCTGGCCAGATGTAGCCCATTCCTTAGCTTTCTGCCATTCCAACCTTGTGGCTGAGGTACCAAACAGAGCCGCATTCAGTGCCACAAGTCTACAGTGTTTCAAGGTCCTTGCCATCAAAGAGGCTGCAACAGACAACACTCAAGCCCCCTTTCTGTAGCTGGCCCTCCTTCCTCAAACAGTCAGAGTTTGCCCAGGCAGGATGGCCCAGAAAGCCGGCATTTTAAAACAAAACAGTTTTTTTTCCTGCTACTGCTGAAAACATACAAGCATTCCGTTGGCTTTTATCAACACCATTTAAATGTTTTGTGGCAGGACCTCTTAAGGGCTGCAGGGTTTTGCAACTGAAGCTGAGTCAGCAAGCCTCTTTTAGATGAGAGCCCCTGCTATCTTCTAGCAAGCAGAGCAGACCGAGAAATCGCTGCTACCAAGAAAACATGCTTTACTCTTTCCCAAGCTTTCTCAGGCTTTCAGTGGATTCAGTTGTCCACAAGGCTGCAAGCCATTCTGTAGTTATTTGAGCAGCGAGGCTGTGTCCCCAGCACCACGACCGCATGAAGGTTATGCCTGAAATAAATAAACCAAAACTTTATTCTTTTAAACACTGCTGGCCCATTAGATTCAGCATTTTAACCCATTTCTAATAATCAGTGTAGTATAACGAGGTGCACTTACCAGGAAAAATTCAGCATGTCTGACATGGTGGCTGGCTGCATCGACATGTGCCTCAGAGAGCAGAGCTATGGCATCTGCCGGGGAGAGGGGAGCATGGCTTCTCTGAGCTCACTACCTCTTCCTCCCGCCATTCTATTTTGTTTACTCCACCTACCTATGTTCTAACCTACCAGCTGAAGCGGATTCTTTCTTTAATTAATCAATAAACTTCTTCTGTCACTTTATCCTTTCAACAGCTTGCCCATATAAATCTCCCATGTGTCTTCTGTTGTATAATCTTTCATTTGTAAAGAACTTGCACTCTCCGGGGAGGATTTTTCTGACATCTCTGTGGATGGAGATCATATGAGGAAGATCAGATGAGCAACCATGACAACTCTAATGCTGTAGAGTTAGGTGGACCAGAGATTGATGGCTGACATTCCTGTGCTATGCATCAGATGCCCCTGAACTCTGGCCCTGTTGACAGACAGGCAGACATCAAGTTGGTCACACATACTTAAGTCATTCGGTTTCACAGATACTGTAAATGGAGTTTTAATTCTTCTCCTAAACTAATAAAAAAACCAAGATTAGGAGAAGAGAAGAGCCTGAAGTAAGGCCTCAAAATGGGTCATTTTGCAAAGGAAAGGTTACCTGCCTCCATGTATGCTGTCTCCCTTTCTTAGTCAAATCCATCCTTCCAGTGTCTAGCTCACAGCTAACCATAGGATTGAACCCAACTGTCTTTGATTTCTGAAATAAGTGCTGTCCCCTTAAGGTCTCATAACAGCACAGGAAGGTTTGTAAGACTGTCCCAGCAACAATTTAAAGCAATTCTAGTACACCAACGATGCAGCAAATTTGGTTAATTGGTAATATAGATCGTTCTGATGGGACAAAATAATTTAGAATTAAAAAAAAAAGATTGGTGTACTCACGATGAATTTATGTGATATGGCACACACAGGCTTCTGGTTCTGAATACTTCATGCTCGGTGGGTTTTGGAGATTGTCGTGACCCTGAACCTAGCTGGAGGCTTTGGGGCCTTGAAAGGACAAGACTTAATATTTCAGGACATCCTTGTACTTGGTCCCCACTGTTTACTGATTTCCTTACAGAGAATGAGCAGCCATCTACTCCTGCTGCCATGCCTTCCCCACATGAACAGAGAGAAGACCCTATATACACAGGTCGCTTGTATCACATGTGAAGGCATAAGTCACAAACAAACTCCCACAGTTTAGAATTGTGATTAATAGAATGATTAGTTCTTGAAAGGGGAAAAACTTAGAGATCACAATCCCTTACAAAAGCCCTCTGCAGGATCAGAAAAGGAGCCTAGTAGCCGGAAGGGAAGCTCAAGCAAGAGATCAAGCTGAAGGTAGAAGTTGCTTTTTAAAAGAGAGAGAGACCACAACTCAATGGGCTGGTATCTCAGTGGCTATTCAGGAAACATCACAGAGAAAGGATCTGCTTCATGCATGAGAGTCACCGATGATTTCCCTTTAAGAAAAAAAACCATCAAAACTCCCAATAACATCATCAGCATTCAACAACATGTCTCTGATTTCTTTGCCTTGCCTTTGATTGTGCAGTAATGATGCTGATAGTTAATCTGTGCAATTAATGCAAATTTCCTTGTAACTCACTAGACAGAATTGACAGGTTATCTTAAACACAGCAGGGAGTCACTCTACGATGGGACTGGTTCATCATCACCTATGTGCCAGTGACATAATTAAGATCTTTCCTTTGTCTGTAAATCTCATTATGTTCAACATGATATGTTGTCATACAGATTTCTTAGGGTTTTGTCCCACTGGTGGTTTCCTTGGTATGCTTACATAATTTTTGCCAGATCCAATCAGTTTTGCCATGCACTCTCAGCTCCACGTCATTGTGTTCCCCTTATGTTCCAGTCCAGGCATTTTAGACCTCTTGTAACTGTTGTAAGTGTATCTCATGTTCCACCTAAATGATTGAGGGTTTTATTTAGGCTGGGTTTTATCTTCCATCACTGAGTTCATTGACTTTCCTTGGGCGTAATTCCTGGGACACTGAGCCTAACTCCTGGGGGATTCCTCCAGTTATTTCTCCTTTCTTAGATAGTGTACACTCTCACTATTACTTTGAGAGTGTTTCTGTAGCAAATATTCTTCTCAAGATGAGAAGAAACTTCAATATTACAATCCATTTGTTATTGTGATTTAAATATACACACACAAACACACACAAGTTAATGCACATACACTGATGATATCTCAATTTATGGGGCCATTCTGGGGATGTCAAGATCGATATCTCTCGAGTGGTTCTCAAAAGGCCATAGGGTGACCATCTCTACGTACTTAATCAGGGAGGAGAAGTTGACCGCACTGTGACATGTCCCTAGGAACTATGTGTGCCTTGTCCCATAGTCAGACGGATGACTGACTATCTTGAAAAGCACCATGGAACTTTTGTTTGGCAAATGATGGAGATCAAGTCAGGGTCAAAATCAGAAAACTAGATGGAGCTTCCAAGCTCCAGTGAAGAGCAGATTGATGGAGAAAAAGAGCAAGGATGTCAGGAATATAAGGGCTTGGTCCACACTATGAGACACTGTGCCTGAACTAAGGGGATTTCAACTAATCCAGTGACCTGGGAATGAAAGAAGATGGGATCAAACCGGAAGTTCTGAATGTGGCTGACAATTGGGGCAGACGGAGAAGCCAAAGATAATGGCACTTGCAATTGTCTGCATATCATACACTGGCTTTTTGTGATCATATTTTTTGTGGATGCATACCTTGCTAAATCTGGATGGATGAAGGGTGGGCTTGGACTTCCCACAGCTCAAAGTACCCTGCCCTCTATTTGGACTGGTGTTTGAGTGGAGAGGTTTATTTGCGGAGCAAGAAGAATGTGGGAGGAGGAAGAGAAGTGGAAAGTTTGATAATTATTATTATGAAGTAATGGGAAAATCAATAGAAAATAACCAATGAGGACATTGGAGCTAGGAAAAAAAAACATTTATGTGAGTTGTTGATTAAGACCAAAAATTATTTTACAGAAAAAAAAAAACACATAAAGGGGTTGAGTTACTTGGAAAATATGACTCAAGTAATTGGGAAGAAGATTGGGGTTTTTATTTTGGGTCTTCATGGGGCTGTATGAGCAGCATTTTAGGACCTGTATGCTGGATATTTCTGGGGGTTAGTAGGGAAGAAACCTGGCTAGGAGGAGTTTTATGACATAAGTAGAGCCTTGATGATGTCACAAAGCTTTGGTTGGGGGTGGCAACTCTGTTCCACATGAAGCACTGGTCTTCTGTGAAGGTGGGCTTACTATCTTCACGGTGGCTGAGGAGGTCAGTTCAGCTCTTGGGCTCCACAACTGTTCAACCGAATTTCCAGAAGTTGGAATCTAGAGAGCCAAGATATTTTCTTTTGGGTAAATATGTTTAGGAAGCAACTAGGACCTCTGTAGTCAAAGAAAGGTTTCTTTCAAATCTGCTCTGGGTCCAAAATTTATGTCGTTAACAGCTCCTATATTTGATAGCTGGTGGACGGTTAATGTCAGGTATTCTCCCCACTCTATCTTTGCTAAATATGTCCAATTCCTCCGTCCACTTAAATGGCAAAGATCCTCTTTGTCCATATGTGTTTTTAAAGATAATTATTTCTAATAGGTGCTGTTGCACAGATTAATGTTTCTTTCTTTGGCAGTTTGACTCACAGTACTCACTTCTCTAATGAAGATACAGAATATCTTTATGTAATCAACCTGGATCTGGATCAGGAGACACAATAGAGAGAGCCAGTGGACTGGAGTGCCATGACCTTGGGCAGGTGGTTATAGATCAGCCAACTAACCAGTAGCTTGAGTGGTAAGGAGAGGAGTGGCTGTTCTTTGAATTCTTTGCCATCTGTTCAGATATTTCTTTCTCACTTTAGATATAGGCATAGCTTCCTCTCTCATTGATATAGTAAGTCAGGAAGTAGGTTTCTCAGTAGAGGTCAATTGCATTTTGCAGCAGGAATATGTCTCTGATACACCTATACTGAGCTGTAGACAAGAGTTTGATAATTTTCCTATTAATTTCTTAAGAACATATTACATTTAGGTGTCCAAATCTATTCAGCCCTGCCTTTTTCACCTGCTCCAAAGTTATTCCTAAAAACAGCCTTGACCTCACATGCTCACCTTCTTATCCTTGCAGGCACTTATGGTGGAGGAAACCACTTTGTGTCTGATTTAATCTGAAGAGTTCTTCCTATGCCGAGATTGGCAGCTATGAAGCCCAAGCACAGAAACAGAGCCAAGAGACAGTGGAACAGGAGTGCTGTGGCCTATCTCAGAAAGTCTCCCGCCATGATGAAGATGCCTCTTAGTATGAGTTGCATGCCACCTCTCCAGAAGAAGAATGGGCCATCGCTCCAGAAGCAAAAACTTAGTAAGCCTTTTGAGGCCCTGGAGAATATTGTTGGCCGCAGAATTTCTCATGGCTGGAAGGAAGCCAATGAACCTGTCACCCATTGGAAAGCCATCATTCTAGATCAACTGCCAACATATCCCTCTCTCTATTTGTTGAAATATGATGGGATTGATTGTGTCTATGGCTTGGAGCTTCATAGTGATGAAAGGATTTTAAACCTGAAGATCCTGCCTAATAATGTGCCATTTCCTCAGGTGACAGACACTCATCTCTCAAACACCATAGTTGGCAGAGCAGTGAAACATACATTCTTGGGCACAAATGGCTCTAAGAATGACTGGAACGGGATGGTCCTAGAAGAGGTGCCAATCATGAAGACCTGGTTTTATATTACCTACAAGAAAGATCCGGTCTTGTACATTTACCACCTCCTGGATGACTACCTGGAATGCAACCTCCACATCATGCCAGGCTCTAAGGAAGAGTGGAGTGGCGTGGTCCCAGATGAGGTGCAGACCATAACGACCTGTTTCTACATTGTCAACGAGAATGATCCGGTCCTGTACCTTTACCACCATCATGATGATTCCATTGAAGGCAACCTCCACATCACGCCTGAATGTCCTCCAGTAGAGGTGACTGTGGAATTAGACAGGGATTCCTTGGAGGGCAAAAGAGTGCAGTACAACAAAAAAGATGGAACCCAAGAGATAGGTAAAATTATTTGCCAAGTTCCCAACAAACCTTCTGTGTATTTCATCAAGTTTGATAATGACTTCCATATCTATGTCTATGATTTGTTGAAGATCTGTTAAAGTGAAATTCTCAAATTTTGAGGGGCAGACTTAATTCTCTCTGTGGGAATATGTTTTTTCAGAGATACCTCAGGTCTTCTATGAATCCTGGTAGCCTTTCCAATGGATTATTCTTTCTCAAAGAATAAAAATTTGTTAACATGTTGTGTTATTTGGTCAATAATGGATTGTGTTTGGTGGATGGGGCATCACAGAAATACATGCCTCAAAACAAAGCAGGATTTATGGTCTTTTCCCCTTGGAGAGTAAAGGACTGGGGATGCGTGGTGTGGTAAAGGACAAGATGGCTGTCAAGGAAGCAGTGGAGAGGGGACAAAAAGTTGTATGATCTCGGGGCGGTATGAAGCTTGAGGGAAAACCATGTCAAATGGAAAGATGTGACCGATATCAGTGTGAGGTATATGGACTTAAGAGGATAAAGAGTAGATTAATCAGGAAGGGACACAAATGTATACTCAAAATCAGAGAAAATTAGGTTTCATTTGATGAATGGTTTAATTCGTACTGGCTGTAAGTCAAAGGATGTTTGAACTCCACGAGAGCATGTTGCTTAGTGAAAAGTGTCTCCGCTCAGTTGCTCTTCTCCAGTAAGTTGGACATCAAGCTACCTACTTAGTTTTGCCAGAATTCTGTCTGCCACCTACTTTGTCATGCCTAGATTCGGTATGCCTTGAACTCTCATAGGTCTTATCCATGCCATCCAACCCTTGTCAGTTCATTTAAATAATTGCCCTGCCATATCTGGAAAACAGTGTTCCCTTTCATTGATCATGTTCTGTAGTACTTGGGCTATAAAACTCATGAACACACTCACCCACACACAGGATAAACATGTACATATGATGCCCACTAGTGTGTGACATGCACACATATGATGAATGCACCGAACTCCATAATATCAGTAAAGTAGGGAATCCATGATGCTAGGTGGAGTCTGGCAAAGACCACACACACCCATCAAACCGCCAAAAACCAGTATGGTACTGATGTCTGACTCCCATCCTGTAAGGAACCTGCCATCCTGTAACTGGGCTATTTTTGGTTCCTTCATCTTCACAAACTTGGTTAAAATGTTAGAGTTGTCAAACTGGGAGTTAGGGTCCAGCATGTAGATCAGCTGTCCCACGTCAGGTGATTTGTCTACAATTTGGGTGAGAAATTGTACCAGGGAATTCTGGTACACCCTCTACTCTTCTTCTCCCTGTCCTCATCATCACTCTTGTGGGTGGGCCTGGAGCACAAAGAAGGTAAAATGGAATAAGCCTCCTCCTTAGTGGAAAACCTTGTCAATCCTTAATTTGACCTGACTCTCTGAGGGAATGCAGCACATTTTTTCCTACTAGGTCTCCTCATTCATTGGTTCACTCATTTTTCCAATGAATGATTGAATTCATCCATTCTTCCTTGTCTCTCTCTCTTCATTCTTCCCTTCTTCCATTTCCCCCTTGATTGTAGAAATTTGAGCAGCAGGGCTGCATCCCCATGGGGCCGCCTTGTAAGGTTATGCTCCGAAATAACAACACAAAACTATTCATTTCAACACTGCCTGCCCCATTATTTTCAGCCTCTTAAACCATGTCTAATAATGTATGTTGCAGCACGAGGTGCGCTTAGAAGGAAAGATTTAGCATGTCTGACCTGGTGGCTGGCTGTATCGCCATCTGCCTCAGAGTGCAGAGCTACCATTTCTGCCCATGGGAGAGGTGCATGGCATCTCTAATCTCAATTCCTATTCCTCCCAGCATTCTCTTATGTTTATTCCACCCACCTATGTTCTAACTTTTCAGGCCAAAGAGTTTCTTTATTTAATTAACCAATGACCTATACCCCATCATTACTCCTATTTCTGTTTAAACAAGAACGGAATCTTTAACTTTAACATAGCAAAATTACATATAACAAAACAGTTATCAAGCAAGAATTACAGTTACAATATTTATATCTATTTTATCTTTTATCATAACAATGGAAAACTATAACTATCTATCTCTTCTTCAACTCCATCAGAGACTCCAGAATAATACAGTATTACCTAAGCAAACAAAAAGTAAGCCATTTTCAAACTCTAGAAATGACAGAGACATCTCGCTGCCTGGACAGTCACCCAAAGTTCCTCTGTACCGGTGGTGTTTTCATCCTCAGACTACAGGCCCATAGTTTCCAGCAGACATTTCCATGAAGCAGGAAATTTCAAAGGCAGTCACTATCTTCTTGTCTTGAAGAATGTTTTGCTGACCCTTTCCTGAATCAGGAACACGAAAAGATCATCTCACCTTTAGGCAAGTTCAGTAGTCCTCTCTCTGAGTGTTTTCTGTGTACAGTTTATGCAAATATCCAGGCAAGAGCAGTTTCTTCCCCAAATGGCTATCAAACTCCATATGATCCTCTTTGATGCCCATCTTCTTCCTGAAGTAGATATGTGCTGCCAAGAGTAGAGTGTCTCACTGTCATGAAAAACCCTAAGGTGCTAAAACATTAAATAGCCTATTTTGTAGTCTAGAGAGATATGAATAATGCCTATCTACCTGAAATATATATATATATATATATCTATGTAGCTAGAAAATCTAACTAACATGACTACAAACTTGACTATTATTAATGATTATCCATTAATAACCTATATACATTATATTTTTAAATGAACTACACAATCACAATACCTTAATGAAGATCAAAAATGCATATACATATAAGAATATTGACCTAAAATCTCTATCAGTAAAGCAAAATCTATACTAATGCAAATATTCATATCTATATGACATCCCACTTTAAATGTAAAAGAACGTTCATAAGCGATATTTGGGAACGTGGGTGCAGTTTTTTCTCTCCAAAATGCTTCCTGCTGAATGGTGGCATCATTATTGATTTATCTCAGTTGGCAGTTGAGCGAAGCAACTTTTTAAAGGTGTTCACAGCAACCTTTAAGTAGGGCGTGGTCCATCCTACCATATTAGGCTAGAGGCATCCACAGACTATCACCCTCTGTGAAAACAAAATAGAAACTCCTTTCCAAAGCATCATGTCCTTAGATCCAAATTTCAAAGTCAAGGCATTTTCAAAATATCTATGTTGGATTATTTCAGCAGCTTTTATAAAGAAACATCTTTTAGCAGCTATTGCTACTGCCTCAAAATTCAAATGATTCAAAAAGAGCATAATAGCATACAATATCAAAATTCGCTGTGAATTTTCCATCTTTGTGCTCTTAATTTAACCTCTATTTTGTTTATTTTTCCTTTTTATTTTTTGCCTTTTGAGACAGGTTCTCTGTATCTTTGACCTGGAATAACTCTGTATACCTGTCTGTCCTTGAAGTCTCAGAGATCTGCCTCTCTCTGCCTTTCAGGCATTGGGATTAAAGGTGTATGCTACTACACATTGAACTCACAAAGATCTGTTTGTCTCTGCCTTCAAGGCACTGGGATTAAAGGCGTGTGCTACCTCACCTTGAAGGTACAGAGGTCAATCTCCCTCTGCCTCCGATGTGTTGGGTTTACAGGTGTGTACTACCACACCCAACAACTCTCTTCCTTTTTTTAACTTTAAGAACTTCAAATTTTAGCCTGCACATATTTTTAACACACTGTAAATCATTTAAAAATTTTCTTTGTCTTTGAATCTCTCTTTACTCTATATTTCTCTCTGTTTTTCTGACCACATGAATCTTTCAGTTACCAAGCAATCTCAGTAGAACTAAAGCCGTGGCTTTGCTGGCCAGATGTAGCCCATTCCTTAGCTTTCTGCCATTCCAACCTTGTGGCTGAGGTACCGAACAGAGCCGCATTCAGTGCCACAAGTCCACAGTGTTTCAAGGTCCTTGCCATCAAAGAGGCTGCAACAGACAACACTCAAGCCCTCTCTCTGTTGCTGGCCCTCCTTCCTCAAACAGTCAGAGTTTGCCCAGGCAGGATGGCCCAGAAAGCCGGCATTTTAAAACAACACAGTTTTTTTTCCTGCTACTGCTGAAAACATACAAGCATTCAGTTGGCTTTTATCAACACCATTTAAATGTTTTGAGGCAGGACCTCTTAAGGGCTGCAGGGTTTTGCAGCTGAAGCTGAGTCAGCAAGCCTCTTTTAGATGAGAGCCCTTGCTTTCTTCTAGCAAGCAGAGCAGACCGAGAAATCGCTGCTACCAAGAAAACATGCTTTACTCTTTCCCAAGCTTTCTCAGGCTTTCAGTGGATTCAGTTGTCAACAAGGCTGCAAGCCATTCTGTAGTTATTTGAGCAGCGAGGCTGTGTCCCCAGCAACAGGTTCATGAAGGTTATGCATGAAATAAATACACAAAAACTGTACTCTTTTAAACACTGCTGGCCCATTAGATTCAGCATTTTAACCCATTTCTAATAATCAGTGTAGTATAACGAGGTGCACTTACCAGGAAAAATTCAGCATGTCTGACATGGTGGCTGGCTGCATCGACATCTGCCTCAGAGAGCCGAGCTATGGCATCTGCCGGGGAGAGAGGACCATGGCTTCTCTGAGCTCACTACCTCTTCCTCCCGGCATTCTATTTTGTTTACTCCACCTACCTATGTTCTAACCTATCAGCTGAAGCGGATTCTTTCTTTAATTAATCAATATACTTCTTCTGTCACTTTATCCTTTCAACAGCTTGCCCATATAAATCACCCATGTGTCTTCTGTTGTATAATCTTTCATTTGTAAGAACTTGCACTCTCAGGGGAGGATTTTTCTGACATATCTGTGGATGGAGATCATATGAGGAAGATCAGATGAGCAACCATGACAACTCTAATTCTGTAGAGTTAGGTGGACCAGAGATTGATGGCTGACATTCCTGTGCTATGCATCAGATGCCTCTGAACTATGGCCCTGTTGACAGACAGGCAGACATCAAGTTGGTCACACATACTTAACTCATTCAGGTTCATACATACTGTAAATGGAGTTTTAATTCTTCTCCTAAACTAATAAAAAAACCAAGATTAGGAGAAGAAAAGAGCCTGAAGTAAGGCCTCAAAATGGGTCATTTTGCAAAGGAAAGGTTACCTGCCTTCATGTATGCTGTCTCCCTTTCTTAATCAAATCCATCCTTCCAGTGTCTAGCTAACAGCTAACCATAGGATTGAACCCAACTGCCTTTGATTTCTGAAATAAGTGCTGTCCCCTTAAGGTCTCATAACAGCACAGGAAGGTTTGTAAGACTGTCCCAGCAACAATTTAAAGCAATTATAGGACACCAAAGATGCAGCAAATTTGGTTAATTGGTAATATAGATCGTTCTGATGGGACAAAATAATTTAGAATTAAAAAAAAAACAGATTGGTGTACTCACGATGAATTTATGTGATATGGCACACACAGGCCTCTGGTTCTGAATACTTCATGCTCGGTGGGTTTTGGAGATTGTCGTGACCCTGAACCTAGCTGGAGGCTTTGGGGCCTTTAAAGGACAAGACTTAATATTTCAGGACATCCTTGTACTTGGTGCCCACTGTTTATAGATTTCCTTACAGATAATGAGCAGCCATCTACTCCTGCTGCAATGCCTTCCCCACATGAACAGAGAGAAGACCCTATACACACAGGTCGGTTATATCACTTGTGAAGGCATAAGTCACAAACAAACTCCCACAGCAGTTTAGAATTGTGATTAATAGAATGATTAGTTCTTGAAAGGGGAAAAACTTAGAGATCACAATCCCTTACAAAAGCCCTCTGTAGGATCAGAAAAGGAGCCTAGTAGCCTGAAGGGAAGCTCAAGCAAGAGATCAAGCTGAAGGTAGAAGTTGCTTTTTAAAAGAGAGAGAGACCACAACTCAATGGGCTGGTATCTCAGTGGCTATTCAGGAAACATCACAGAGAAAGGATCTGCTTCATGCATGAGAGTCACTGATGATTTCCCTTTAAGAAAAAAACTCATCAAAACTCCCAATAACATCATCAGCATTCAACAACATGTCTATGATTTCTTTGCCTTGCCTTTGATTGTGCAGTAAATGATGCTGATAGTTAATCTGTGCAATTAATGCAAATTTCCTTGTAACTGACTAGACAGAATTGACAGTTTATCTTAAACACAGCAGGGAGTCACTCTACGATGGAACTGGTTCATCATCACCTGTGTGACAGTGACATAATTAAGATCTTTCCTTTGTCTATAAATCTCATTATGTTCAACATGATATGTTGTCATACAGATTTCTTAGGGTTATGTCCCACTGGTGGTTTCCTTGGTATGCTTACATAATTTTTGCCAGATCCAATCAGTTTTGCCATGCACTCTCAGCTCCACGTCATTGTGTTCCCCTTATGTTCCAGTCCAGGCATTTTAGACCTCTTGTAACTGTTGTAAGAGTATCTCATGTTCCACCTAAATGATTTAGGGTTTTATTTAGGCGGGGTTTTATCTTGCATCACTGAGTTCATTGACTTTCCTTGGGCGTAATTCCTGGGACACTGAGCCTAACTCCTGGGGGATTCCTCCAGTTATTTCTCCTTTCTTAGATAGTTTACACTCTCACTATTACTGTGAGAGTGTTTCTGTAGCAAATATTCTTCTCAAGATGAGAAGAAACTTCAATATTACAATCCATTTGTTATTGTGATTTAAATACACACACACAAACACACACAAGTTAGTGCACATACACTGATGATATCTCAATTTATGGGGCCATTCTGGGGATGTCAAGATCGATATCTCTCGAGTGGTTCTCAGAAGGCCATAGGGTGACCCTCTCTAGGTACTTAAGCAGGGAGGAGAAGTTGACCGCACTGTGACATGTCCCTAGGAACTATGTGTGCCTTGTCCCATAGTCAGACTGATGACTGACTATCTTGAAAACCACCATGGAACTTTTGTTTGGCAAATGATGGAGATCAAGTCAGGGTCAAAATCAGAAACCTAGATGGAGCTTCCAAGCTCCAGTGGAAGAGCAGATGGATGGAGAAAAAGAGCAAGGATGTCAGGAATATAAGGGCTTTGTCCATACTATGAGACACTGTGCCTGAACTAAGGGGATTTCAACTAATCCAGTGACCTGGGAATGAAAGAACATGGGATCAAACTGGAACCTCTGAATGTGGCTGACAATTGGGGCAGACGGAGAAGCCAAAGATAATGGCACTTGCAATTGTCTGCATATCATACACTGGCTTTTTGTGATCATATTTCTTGTGGGTGCATACCTTGCTAAATCTGGATGGATGAAGGGTGGGCTTGGACTTCCCACAGCTCAAAGTACCCTGCCCTCTATTTGGACTGGTGTTTGAGTGGAGAGGTTTATTTGCAGAGCAAGAAGAATGTGGGAGGAGGAAGAGGAGTGGAAAGTTTGATAATTATTATTATGAAGTAATGTAAAAATCAATAGAAAATAACCAATGAGGACATTGGAGCTAGGAAAAAAAAAACATTCATGTGAGTTGTTGACTCAGACCAAAAATTATTTTACAGAAAAAAAAAACACACATAAAGGGGTTGAGTTACTTGGAAAATATGACTTAAGTAATTGGGAAGAAGATTGGGGTTTTTATTTTGGGTCTTCATGGGGCTGTATGAGCAACATTTTAGGTCCTGTATGCTGGATATTTCTGGGGGATAGTAGGGAAGAAACCTGGCTAGGAGGAGTTTTATGACATAAGTAGAGCCTTGATGATGTCACAAAGCTTTGGTTGGGGGTGGCAACTCTGTTCCACATGAAGCACTAGTCTTCTGTGAAGGTGGGCTTACTATCTTCACGGTGGCTGAGGAGGTCAGTTCAGCTCTTGGGCTCCACAACTGTTCAACCGAATTTCCAGAAGTTGGAATCTAGAGAGCCAAGATATTTTCTTTTGGTAAATATGTTTAGGAAGCAACTAGGACCTCTGTAGTCAAAGAAAGGTTTCTTTCAAATCTGCTCTGGGTCGAAAATTTATGTCGTTAACACCTCCTATATTTGATAGCTGGGGGACGGTTAATGTCAGGTATTCTCCCCACTCTATCTTTGCTAAAAATGTCCAATTCCTCAGTCCACTTAAATGGCAAAGATCCTCTTTGTCCATATGTGTTTTAAAAGATAACTATTTCTAATAGGTGCTGTTGCACAGATTAATGTTTCTTTCTTTTGGCAGTTTGACTCACAGTACTCACTTCTCTAATGAAGATACAGAATATCTTTATGTAATCAATCTGGATCTGGATCAGGAGACACAATAGAGAGAGCCAGTGGACTGGAGTGCCATGACCTTGGGCAGAGGGTTATAGATCAGCCAACTAACCAGTAGCTTGAGTGGTAAGGAGAGGAGTGGCTGTTCTTTGAATTCTTTGCCATCTGTTCAGATATTTCTTTCTCACTTTAGGTATAGGCATAGCTTCCTCTCTCATTGATATAGTAAGTCAGGAAGTAGGTTTCTCAGTAGAGGCCAATTGCCTTTTGCAGCAGGAATATGTCTCTGATACACATATACTGAGCTGTAGAAAAGAGTTTGATAATTTTCCTATTAATTTCTTAAGAACATATTCCATTTAGGTATCCAAATCTATTCAGCCCTGCCTTTTTCACTTTGCTACAAAGTTATTCCTAAAAAGATCCTTGACCTCACATCCTCACCTTCTTATCCTTGCAGGCACTTATGGTGGAGGAAACCACTTTGTGTCTGATTTAAACTGAAGAGTTCTTCCTATGCAGAGATTGGCAGCTATGAAGCTCAAGCACAGAAACAGAGCCAAGAGACAGTGGAAGAGGAGTGCTGTGGCCTATCTCAGAAAGTCTCCCACCATGATGAAGATGCCTCTTAATATGAGTGGCATGCCACATCTCCAGAAGAAGAATGGGCCATCGCTCCAGAAGCAAAAACTTAGTAAGCCTTTTGAGGCCCTGGAGAATATTGTTGGCCGCAGAATTTCTCATGGCTGGAAGGAAGCCAATGAACCAGTCACCCATTGGAAAGCCATCATTCTAGATCAACTGCCAACATATCCCTCTCTCTATTTGTTTAAATATGGTGGGATTGATTGTGTCTATGGCTTGGAGCTTCATAGTGATGAAAGGATTTTAAACCTGAAGATCCTGCTTAATAATATGCCATTTCCTCAGGTGACAGACACTCTTCTCTCAAACACCATAGTTGGCAGAGCAGTGAAACATACATTCATGGGCACAAATGGCTCTAAGAATGACTGGAACGGGATGGTCCTAGAAGAGGTGCCAATCATGAAGTCCTGGTTTTATATTACCTATAAGAAAGATCCGGTCTTGTACATTTACCACCTCCTGGATGTCTACCTGGAAGGCAACCTCCACATCATGCCAGGCTCTAAGGAAGAGTGGAGTGGCGTGGTCCCAAATGAGGTGCAGGCCATAACGACCTATTTCTACATTGTCAACGAGAATGATCCGGTCCTGTACCTTTACCACCATCATGATGATTCCATTGAAGGCAACCTCCACATCACGCCTGAATGTACTCCAGTAAAGGTGACTTTGGAATTAGGCAGGGATTCCTTGGAGGGCAAAAGAGTGCAGTACAACAAAAAAGATGGAACCCAAGAGATAGGTAAAATTATTTGCCAAGTTCCCAACAAACCTTCTGTGTATTTCATCAAGTTTGATAATGACTTCCATATCTATGTCTATGATTTGGTGAAGATCTGTTAAAGTGAAATTCTCAAATTTTGAGGGGCAGACTTAATTCTCTCTGTGGGAATGTGTTTTTTCAGAGATACCTCAGGTCTTCTATGAATCCTGGTATCTTTTCCAATGGATTATTCTTTCTCAAAGAATAAAAATTTGTTAACATGTTGTGTTATTTGGTCAATGATGGATTGTGTTTGGTGGATGGGGCATCACAGAAATACATGCCTCAAAACAAAGCAGGATTTATGGTCTTTTCCCCTTGGAGAGTAAAGGACTGGGGATGCGTGGTGTGGTAAAGGACAAGATGGCTGTCAAGGAAGCAGTGGTGAGGGGACAAAATTTGTATGATCTCGGGGCGGTATGAAACTTGAGGGAAAACCATGTCAAATGGAAAGATGTGACCGATATCAGCGTGAGGTATTGGGACTTAAGAGGATAAAGAGTAGATTAATCAGGAAGGGACACAAATGTATACTCAAAATTAGAGAAAATTAGGTTTCATTTGGTGAATGGTTTAATTCATACTGGCTGTAAGTCAAAGGATGTTTGATCTCCATTAGAGCATGTTGCTTAGTGAAAAGTGTCTCCGCTCAGTTGCTCTTCTCCAGTAAGTTGGACATCAAGCTACCTACTTAGTTTTGCCAGAATTCTGTCTGCCACCTACTTTGTCATGCCTGGATTCGGTATGCCTTGAACTCTCATAGGTCTTATCCATGCCATCCAACCCTTGTCAGTTCATTTAAATAATTGCCCTGCCATATCTGGAAAACAGTGTTCCCTTTCATTGATCATGTTCTGTAGTACTTGGGCTATAAAACTCATGAACACACTCACCCACACACAGGATAAACATGTACATATGATGCCACTAGTGTGTGACATGCACACATATGATGAATGCACCAAGCTCCATAATATCAGTAAAGTAGGGAATCCAAGATACTAGGTGGAGTCTGGCAAAGACCCCACACACCCATCAAACCGCCAAATACCAGTATGGTACTGATGTCTGACTCCCATCCTGTAAGGAACCTGCCATCCTGTAACTGGGCTATTTTTGGTTCCTTCATCTTCACAAACTTGGTTAAAATGTTAGAGTTGTCAAACTTGGAGTTAGGGTCCAGCATGTAGATCAGCTGTCCCAGGTCAGGTGATTTGGCTACAATTTGGGTGAGAAATTGTACCAGGGAATTCTGGTACACCCTCTACTCTTCTTCTCCCTGTCCTCATCATCACTCTTGTGGGTGGGCCTGGAGCACAAAGAAGGTAAAATGGAATAAGCCTCCTCCTTAGTGGAAAACCTTGTCAATCCTTAATTTGACCTGACTCTCTGAGGGAATGCAACACATTTTTTCCTACTAGGTCTCCTCATTCATTGGTTCACTCATTTTTCCAATGAATAATTGAATCCATCCATTCTTCCTTGTCTCTCTCTCTTCTTTCTTCCCTTCTTCCATTTCCCCCTTGATTGTAGAAATTTGAGCAGCAGGGCTGCATCCCCATGGGGCCGCCTTGTAAGGTTATGCTCCGAAATAACAACACAAAACTATTCATTTCAACACTGCCTGCCCCATTATTTTCAGCCTCTTAACCCATGTCTAATAATGTATGTTACAGCATGAGGTGCACTTAGAAGGAAAGATTTAGCATGTCTGACCTGGTGGCTGGCTGTATCGCCATCTGCCCTAGAGTGCAGAGCTACCATTTCTGCCCATGGGAGAGGTGCATGGCATCTCTAAGCTCAATTCCTATTCCTCACTGCATTCTCTTATGTTTATTCCACCCACCTATGTTCTAACCTTTCAGGCCAAACAGTTTCTTTATTTAATTAACCAATGACCTATACCCCATCATTACTCCTATTTCTGTTTAAACAAGAATGGAATCTTTAACTTTAACATAGCAAAATTACATATAACAAAACAGTTATCAAGCAAGAATTAGTTACAATATTTATATCTATTTTATCTTTTATCATAACAATGGAAAACTATAAGTATCTATCTCTTCTTCAACTCCATCAGAGACTCCAGAATAATACAGTATTACCTAAGCAAACAAAAAGTAAGCCATTTTCAAACTCTAGAAATGACAGAGACATCTCGCTGCCTGGACAGTCACCCAAAGGTCCTCTGTACCGTTGGTGTTTCCACCATCAGCCTACAGGCCCATAGTTTCCAGCAGACATTTCCATGAAGCAGGAAATTTCAAAGGCAGTCACTATCTGCTTGTCTGGAAGAATGTTTTGCTGACCATTTCCTGAATCAGGAACACGAAAAGATCATCTCACCTTTAGGCAAGTTCAGTAGTCCTCTCTCTGAGTGTTTTCTGTGTACAGTTTATGCAACAATCCAGGCAAGAGCAGTTTCTTCCCCAAATGGCTATCAAACTCCATAAGGATCCTCTTTGATGCCCATCTTCTTCCTGAAGTAGATATGTGCTGCCAAGAGTAGAGTGTCTCACTGTCATGAAAAACCCTAAGGTACTAAAACATTAAATAGCCTATTTTGTAGTCTAGAGAGATATGAATAATACCTATCTAACTGAAATATATATATCTATGTAGCTAGAAAATCTAACTAACATGACTACAAACTTGACTATTATTAATGATTATCCATTAATAACCTATATACATTATATTTTTTAATGAACTACACAATCACAATACCTTAATGAAGATCAAAAATGCATATACATATAACAAAATTGACCTAAAATCTCTACCAGTAAAGCAAAATCTATACTAATGCAAATATTCATATCTATATCACATCCCACTTTAAATGTAAAAGAACGTTTATAAGCCATATTTGGGAACGTGGGTGCAGTTTTTTTCTCTCCAAAATGCTTCCTGCTGAATGGTGGCATCATTATTGATTTATCTCAGTTGGCAGTTGAGCGAAGCAATATTTTAAAGGTGTTCACAGCAACCTTTAAGTAGGGAGTGGTCCATCCTACCATATTAGGATAGAGGCATCCACAGACTATCACCCTCTGTGAAAACAAAATAGAAACTCCTTTCCAAAGCATCATGTCCTTAGATCCAAATTTCAAAGTCAAGGCATTTTCAAAATATCTATGTTGGATTATTTCAGCAGCTTTTATAAAGAAACATCTTTTAGCAGCTATTGCTACTGCCTCAAAATTCAAATGATTCAAAAAGAGCAAAATAGCATACAATATCAAAATTCGCTGTGAATTTTCCATCATTGTGAGCTTCAATTTAACCTCTATTTTGTTTATTTTTCCTTTTTATTTTTTGCCTTTTGAGACAGGTTCTCTGTATCTTTGACCTGGAATAACTCTGTATACCTGTCTGTCCTTGAAGTCTCAGAGATCTGCCTCTCTCTGCCTTTCAGGCATTGGGATTAAAGGTGTATGCTACTACACATTGAACCTACAAAGATCTGTTTGTCTCTGCCTTCAAGGCACTGGGATTAAAGGCGTGTGCTACCTCACCTTGAAGGTACAGAGGTCAATCTCCCTCTGCCTCCCATGTGTTGGGTTTACAGCTGTGTACTACCACACCCAACAACTCTCTTCCTTTTTTTAACTTTAAGAACTTCAAATTTTAGCCTGCACATATTTTTAACATACTGTAAATCATTTAAAAATTTTCTTTGTCTTTGAATCTCTTTTTACTCTATTTCTCTCTCTGTTTTTCTGACCACATGAGTCTTTCATTTACCAAGCAATCTCAGTAGGACTAAAGCCGTGGCTTTGCTGGCCAGATGTAGCCCATTCCTTAGCTTTCTGCCATTCCAACCTTGTGGCTGAGGTACCGAACAGAGCCGCATTCAGTGCCACAAGTCTACAGTGTTTCAAGGTCCTTGCCATCAAAGAGGCTGCAACAGACAACACTCAAGCCCTCTCTCTGTAGCTGGCCCTCCTTCCTCAAACAGTCAGAGTTTGCCCAGGCAGGATGGCCCAGAAACCCGGCATTTTAAAACAACACAGTTTTTTTTCCTGCTACTGCTGAAAACATACAAGCATTCAGTTGGCTTTTATCAACACAATTTAAATGTTTTGTGGCCGGACCTCTTAAGGGCTGCAGGGTTTTGCAGCTGAAGCTGAGTCAGCAAGCCTCTTTTAGATGAGAGCCCTTGCTTTCTTCTAGCAAGCAAAGCAGACCGAGAAATCGCTGCTACCAAGAAAACATGCTTTACTCTTTCCCAAGCTTTCTCAGGCTTTCAGTGGATTCAGTTGTCCACATGGCTGCAAGCCATTCTGTAGTTATTTGAGCAGCGAGACTGTGTCCCCAGCACCACGGCCGCATGAAGGTTATGCCTGAAATAAATACACAAAAACTGTATTCTTTTAAACACTGCTAGCCCATTAGATTCAGCATTTTAACCCATTTCTAATAATCAGTGTAGTATAACGAGGTGCACTTACCAGGAAAAATTCAGCATGTCTGACATGGTGGCTGGCTGCATCGACATCTGCCTCAGAGAGCAGAGCTATGGCATCTGCCGGGGAGAGGGGAGCATGGCTTCTCTGAGCTCACTACCTCTTCCTCCCGGCATTCTATTTTGTTTACTCCACCTACCTATGTTCTAACCTATCAGCTGAAGCGGATTCTTTCTTTAATTAATCAATAAACTTCTTCTGTCACTTTATCCTTTCAACAGCTTGCCCATATAAATCTCCCATGTGTCTTCTGTTGTATAATCTTTCATTTGTAAAGAACTTGCACTCTCCGGGGAGGATTTTTCTGACATCTCTGTGGATGGAGATCATATGAGGAAGATCAGATGAGCAACCATGACAACTCTAATGCTGTAGAGTTAGGTGGACCAGAGATTGATGGCTGACATTCCTGTGCTATGCATCAGATGCCCCTGAACTCTGGCCCTGTTGACAGACAGGCAGACATCAAGTTGGTCACACATACTTAACTCATTCAGGTTCACAGATACTGTAAATGGAGTTTTAATTCTTCTCCTAAACTAATAAAAAAACCAAGATTAGGAGAAGAGAAGAGCCTGAAGTAAGTCCTCAAAATGGGTCATTTTGCAAAGGAAAGGTTACCTGCCTCCATGTATGCTGTCTCCCTTTCTTAGTCAAATCCATCCTTCCAGTGTCTAGCTAACAGCTAACCATAGGATTGAACCCAACTGCCTTTGATTTCTGAAATAAGTGCTGTCCCCTTAAGGTCTCATAACAGCACAGGAAGGTTTGTAAGACTGTCCCAGCAACAATTTAAAGCAATTCTAGGACACCAAAGATGCAGCAAATTTGGCTAATTGGTAATATAGATCGTTCTGATGGGACAAAATAATGTAGCATTAAAAAAAAACAGATTGGTGTACTCACGATGAATTTATGTGATATGGCACACACAGGCTTTTCTTTCTGAATACTTCATGCTCGGTGGGTTTTGGAGATTGTCGTGACCCTGAACCTAGCTGGAGGCTTTGGGGCCTTGAAAGGACAAGACTTAATATTTCAGGACATCCTTGTACTTGGTGCCCACTGTTACTGATTTCCTTACAGAGAATGAGCAGCCATCTACTCCTGCTGCCATGCCTTCCCCACATGAACAGAGAGAAGACCCTATACACACAGGTCGCTTGTATCACATGTGAAGGCATAAGTCACAAACAAACTCCCACAGCAGTTTAGAATTGTGATTAATAGAATGATTAGTTCTTGAAAGGGGAAAAACTTAGAGATCACAATCCCTTACAAAAGCCCTCTGCAGGATCAGAAAAGGAGCCTAGTACCCGGAAGGGAAGCTCAAGCAAGAGATCAAGCTGAAGGTAGAAGTTGCTTTTTAAAAGAGAGAGAGACCACAACTCAATGGGCTGGTTTCTCAGTGGCTATTCAGGAAACATCACAGAGAAAGGATCTGCTTCATGCATGAGAGTCACCGATGATTTCCTTTTAAGAAAAAAACCCATCAAAACTCCCAATAACATCATCAGCATTCAACAACATGTCTATGATTTCTTTGCCTTGCCTTTGATTGTGCAGTAAATGATGCTGATAGTTAATCTGTGCAATTAATGCAAATTTCCTTGTAACTGACTAGACAGAATTGACAGGTTATCTTAAACACAGCAGGGAGTCACTCTACGATGGAACTGGTTCATCATCACCTGTGTGACAGTGACATAATTAAGATCTTTCCTTTGTCTATAAATCTCATTATGTTCAACATGATATGTTGTCATACAGATTTCTTAGGTTTTTGTCCCACTGGTGGTTTCCTTGGTATGCTTACATAATTTTTGCCAGATCCAATCAGTTTTGCCATGCACTCTCAGCTCCACGTCATTGTGTTCCCCTTATGTTCCAGTCCAGGCATTTTAGACCTCTTGTAACTGTTGTAAGAGTATCTCATGCTCCACCTAAATGATTTAGGGTTTTATTTAGGCTGGGTTTTATCTTCCATCACTGAGTTCATTGACTTTCCTTGGGCGTAATTCCTGGGACACTGAGCCTAACTCCTGGGGGATTCCTCCAGTTATTTCTCCTTTCTTAGATAGTTTACACTCTCACTATTACTGTGAGAGTGTTTCTGTAGCAAATATTCTTCTCAAGATGAGAAGAAACTTCAATATTACAATCCATTTGTTATTGTGATTTAAAAACACACACACAAACACACACAAGTTAATGCACATACACTGATGATATCTCAATTTATGGGGCCATTCTGGGGATGTCAAGATCGATATCTCCCGAGTGGTTCTCAGAAGGCCATAGGGTGACCCTCTCTAGGTACTTAGCAGGGAGGAGAAGTTGACCGCACTGTGACATGTCCCTAGGAACTATGTGTGCCTTGTCCCATAGTCAGACTGATGACTGACTATCTTGAAAACCACCATGGAACTTTTGTTTGGCAAATGATGGAGATCAAGTCAGGGTCAAAATCAGAAAACTAGATGGAGCTTCCAAGCTCCAGTGGAAGAGCAGATGGATGGAGAAATAGAGCAAGGATGTCAGGAATATAAGGGCTTGGTCCACACTATGAGACATTGTGCCTGAACTAAGGGGATTTCAACTAATCCAGTGACCTGGGAATGAAAGAACATGGGATCAAACCGGAAGCTCTGAATGTGGCTGACAATTGGGGCAGACGGAGAAGCCAAAGATAATGGCACTTGCAATTGTCTGCATATCATACACTGGCTTTTTGTGATCATATTTCTTGTGGGTGCATACCTTGCTAAATCTGGATGGATGAAGGGTGGGCTTGGACTTCCCACAGCTCAAAGTACCCTGCCCTCTATTTGGACTGGTGTTTGAGTGGAGAGGTTTATTTGCGGAGCAAGAAGAATGTGGGAGGAGGAAGAGAATTGGAAAGTTTGATAATTATTATTATGAAGTAATGGAAAAATCAATAGAAAATAACCAATGAGGACATTGGAGCTAGGAAAAAAAAACATTCATGTGAGTTGTTGAATCAGACCAAAAATTATTTTACAGAAAAAAAAAAAACACACATAAAGGGGTTGAGTTACTTGGAAAATATGACTCAAGTAATTGGGAAGAAGATTGGGGTTTTTATTTTGGGTCTTCATGGGGCTGTATGAGCAGCATTTTAGGACCTGTATGCTGGATATTTCTGGGGGTTAGTAGGGAAGAAACCTGGCTAGGAGGAGTTTTATGACATAAGTAGAGCCTTGATGATGTCACAAAGCTTTGGTTGGGGGTGGCAACTCTGTTCCACATGAAGCACTGGTCTTCTGTGAAGGTGGGCTTACTATCTTCACGGTGGCTGAGGAGGTCAGTTCAGCTCTTGGGCTCCACAACTGTTCAACCGAATTTCCAGAAGTTGGAATCTAGAGAGCCAAGATATTTTCTTTTGGTAAATATGTTTAGGAAGCAACTAGGACCTCTGTAGTCAAAGAAAGGTTTCTTTCAAATCTGCTCTGGGTCCAAAATTTATGTCGTTAACAGCTCCTATATTTGATAGCTGGGGGACGGTTAATGTCAGGTATTCTCTCCACTCTATCTTTGCTAAAAATGTCCAATTCCTCAGTCCACTTAAATGGCAAAGATCCTCTTTGTCCATATGTGTTTTAAAAGATAATTATTTCTAATAGGTGCTGTTGCACCGATTAATGTGTCTTTCTTTTGGCAGTTTGACTCACAGTACTCACTTCTCTAATGAAGATACAGAATATCTTTATGTAATCAACCTGGATCTGGATCAGGAGACACAATAGAGAGAGCCAGTGGCCTGGAGTGCCATGACCTGGGCAGGTGGTTACAGATCAGCCAACTAACCAGTAGCTTGTGTGGTAAGGTGGGGAGTGGCTGTTCTTTGAATTCTTTGCCATCTGTTCAGATATTTCTTTCTCACTTTAGGTATAGGCATAGCTTCCTCTTTCATTGATATAGTAAGTCAGGAAGTAGGTTTCTCAGTAGAGGTCAATTGCATTTTGCAGCAGGAATATGTCTCTGATACACATATACTGAGCTGTAGACAAGAGTTTGATAATTTTCCTATTAATTTCTTAAGAACATATTACATTTAGGTATCCAAATCTATTCAGCCCTGCCTTTTTCACCTGCTCCAAAGTTATTCCTAAAAAGAGCCTTGACCTCACATCCTCACCTTCTTATCCTTGCAGGCACTTATGGTGGAGGAAACCACTTTGTGTCTGATTTAAACTGAAGACTTCTTCCTATGCAGAGATTGGCAGCTATGAAGCCCAAGCACAGAAACAGAGCCAAGAGACAGTGGAACAGGAGTGCTGTGGCCTATCTCAGAAAGTCTCCCGCCATGATGAAGATGCCTCTTAGTATGAGTGGCATGCCACATCTCCAGAAGAAGAATGGGCCATCGCTCCAGAAGCAAAAACTTAGTAAGCCTTTTGAGGCCCTGGAGAATATTGTTGGCCGCAGAATTTCTCATGGCTGGAAGGAAGCCAATGAACCAGTCACCCATTGGAAAGCCATCATTCTAGATCAACTGCCAACATATCCCTCTCTCTATTTGTTGAAATATGATGGGATTGATTGTGTCTATGGCTTGGAGCTTCATAGTGATGAAAGGATTTTAAACCTGAAGATCCTGCCTAACAATGTGCCATTTCCTCAGGTGACAGACACTCATCTCTCAAACACCATAGTTGGCAGAGCAGTGAAACATACATTCATGGGCACAAATGGCTCTAAGAATGACTGGAACGGGATGGTCCTAGAATAGGTGCCAATCATGAAGACCTGGTATTATATTACCTACAAGAAAGATCCGGTCTTGTATATTTACCACCTCCTGGATGACTACCTGGAAGGATGACTACATCCACATCATGCCAGGCTCTAAGGAAGAGTGGAGTGGCGTGGTCCCAGATGAGGTGCAGGCCATAACGACCTGTTTCTACATTGTCAACGAGAATGATCCGGTCCTGTACCTTTACCACCATCATGATGATTCCATTGAAGGCAACCTCCACATCACGCCTGAATGTCCTCCAGTAGAGGTGACTTTGGAATTAGGCAGGATTTCCTTGGAGGGGAAAAGAGTGCAGTACAACAAAAAAGATGGAAACCAAGAGATAGGTAAAATTATTTGCCAAGTTCCCAACAAACCTTCTGTGTATTTCATCAAGTTTGATAATGACTTCCATATCTATGTCTATGATTTGTTGAAGATCTGTTAAAGTGAAATTCTCAAATTTTGAGGGGCAGACATAATTCTCTCTTTGGGAATGTGTTTTTTTCAGAGATACCTCAGGTCTTCTATGAATCCTGGTATCTTTTCCAATGGATTATTCTTTCTCAAAGAATAAAAATTTGTTAACATGTTGTGTTATTTGGTCAATGATGGATTGTGTTTGGTGGATGGGGCATCACAGAAATACATGCCTCAAAACAAAGCAGGATTGATGGTCTTTTCCTCTTGGAGAGTAAAGGACTGGGGATGCGTGGTGTGGTAAAGGACTAGATGGCTGTCAAGGAAGCAGTGAAGAGGGGACAAAAAGTTGTATGATCTCGGGGCGGTATGAAGCTTGAGGGAAAACCATGTCAAATGGAAAGATGTGACCAATATCAGCGTGAGGTATTGGGACTTAAGAGGATAAAGAGTAGATTAATCAGGAAGGGACACAAATGTATACTCAAAATCAGAGAAAATTAGGTTTCATTTGATGAATGGTTTAATTCGTACTGGCTGTAAGTCAAAGGATGTTTGATCTCCACTAGAGCATGTTGCTTAGTGAAAAGTGTCTCCGCTCAGTTGCTCTTCTCCAGTAAGTTGGACATCAAGCTACCGACTTAGTTTTGCCAGAATTCTGTCTGCCACCTACTTTGTCATGCCTGGATTCGGTATGCCTTGAACTCTCATAGGTCTTATCCATGCCATCCAACCCTTGTCAGTTCATTTAAATAATTGCCCTGCCATATCTGGAAAACAGTGTTCCCTTTCATTGATCATGTTCTGTAGGACTTGGGCTATAAAACTCATGAACTCACTCACCCACACACAGGATAAGCATGTACATATGATGCCCACTAGTGTGTGACATGCACACATATGATGAATGAACCGAACTCCATAATATCAGTAAAGTAGGGAATCCAAGATGCTAGGTGGAGTCTGGCAAAGACCCCACACACCCATCAAACCGCCAAATACCAGTATGGTACTGATGTCTGACTCCCATCCTGTAAGGAACCTGCCATCCTGTAACTGGGCTATTTTTGGTTCCTTCATCTTCACAAACTTGGTTAAAATGTTAGAGTTGTCAAACTGGGAGTTAGGGTCCAGCATGTAGATCAGCTGTCCCAGGTCAGATGATTTGGCTACAATTTGGGTGAGAAATTGTACCAGGGAATTCTGGTACACCCTCTCCTCTTCTTCTCCCTGTCCTCATCATCACTCTTGTGGGTGGGCCTGGAGCACAAAGAAGGTAAAATGGAATAAGCCTCCTCCTTAGTGGAAAACCTTGTCAATCCTTAATTTGACCTGACTCTCTGAGGGAATGCAGCACATTTTTTCCTACTAGGACTCCTCATTCATTTGTTCACTCATTTTTCCAATGAATGATTGAATTCATCCATTCTTCCTTGTCTCTCTCTCTTCTTTCTTCCCTTCTTCCATTTTCCCCTTGATTGTAGAAATTTGAGCAGCAGGGCTGCATCCCCATGTGGCCGCCTTGTAAGGTTATGCTCCGAAATAACAACACAAAACTATTCATTTCAACATTGCCTGCCCCATTATTTTCAGCCTCTTAACCCATGTCTAATAATGTATGTTGCAGCACGAGGTGCGCTTAGAAGGAAAGATTTAGCATGTCTGACCTGGTGGCTGGCTGTATCACCATCTGCCTCAGAGTGCAGAGCTACCATTTCTGCCCATGGCAGAGGTGCATGGCATCTCTAAGCTCAATTCCTATTCCTCCCAGCATTCTCTTATGTTTATTCCACCCACCTATGCTCTAACCTTTCAGGCCAAACAGTTTCTTTATTTAATTAACCAATGACCTATACTCCATCATTACTCCTATTTCTGTTTAAACAAGAACGGAATCTTTAACTTTAACATAGCAAAATTACATATAACAAAACAGTTATCAAGCAAGAATTACAGTTACAATATTTAGATCTATTTTATCTTTTATCATAACAATGGAAAACTATAAGTATCTATCTCTTCTTCAACTCCATCAGAGACTCCAGAATAATACAGTATTACCTAAGCAAACAAAAAGTAAGCCATTTTCAAACTCTAGAAATGACAGAGACATCTCGCTGCCTGGACAGTCACCCAAAGTTCCTCTGTACCGTTGGGGTTTCCATCCTCAGCCTACAGGCCCATAGTTTCCAGCAGATATTTCCATGAAGCAGAAAATTTCAAAGGCAGTCACTATCTTCTTGTCTTGAAGAATGTTTTGCTGACCCTTTCCTGAATCAGGAACACGAAAAGATCATCTCACCTTTAGGCAAGTTCAGTAGTCCTCTCTCTGAGTGTTTTCTGTGTACAGTTTATGCAACAATCCAGGCAAGAGCAGTTTCTTCCCCAAATGGCTATCAAACTCCATAAGGATCCTCTTTGATGCCCATCTTCTTCCTGAAGTAGATATGTGCTGCCAAGAGTAGAGTGTCTCACTGTCATGAAAAACCCAAAGGTAATAAAATATTAAATAGCCTGTTTTGTAGTCTAGAGAGATATGAATAATGCCTATCTAACTAAAATATATATATATATATATCTATGTAGCTAGAAAATATAACTAACATGACTACAAACTTGACTATTATTAATGATTATCCATTAATAACCTATATACATTATATTTTTAAATGAACTACACAATCATAATACCTTAATTAAGATCAAAAATGCATATACATATAACAAAATTGACCTAAAATCTCTATCAGTAAAGCAAAATCTATACTAATGCAAATATTCATATGTATATCACATCCCACTTTAAATGTAAAAGAACGTTTATAAGCCATATTTGGGAACGTGGGTGCAGTTTTTTCTCTCCAAAATGCTTCCTGCTGAATGGTGGCATCATTATTGATTTATCTCAGTTGGCAGTTGAGCGAAGCAATTTTTTAAAGGTGTTCACAGCAACCTTTAAGTAGGGCGTGGTCCATCCTACCATATTAGGATAGAGGCATCCACAGACTATCACCCTCTGTAAAAACAAAATAGAAACTCCTTTCCAAAGCATCATGTCCTTAGATCCAAATTTCAAAGTCAAGGCATTTTAAAAATATCTATGTTGGATTATTTCAGCAGCTTTTATAAAGAAACATCTTTTAGCAGCTATTGCTACTGCCTCAAAATTCAAATGATTCAAAAAGAGCATAATAGCATACAATATCAAAATTCGCTGTGAATTTTCCATCTTTGTGCGCTTCAATTTAACCTCTATTTTGTTTATTTTTCCTTTTTATTTTTTGCCTTTTGAGATAGGTTCTCTGTATCTTTGACCTGGAATAACTCTGTATACCTGTCTGTCATTGAAGTCTCAGAGATCTGCCTCTCTCTGCCTTTCAGGCATTGGGATTAAAGGTGTATGCTACTACACATTGAACTCACAAAGATCTGTTTATCTCTGCCTTCAAAGCACTGGTATTAAAGGTGTGTGCTACCTCACCTTGAAGGTACAGAGGTCAATCTCCCTCTGCCTCCCATGTGTTGGGTTTACAGGTGTGTACTACCACACCCAACAACTCTCTTCCTTTTTTTAACTTTAAGAACTTCAAATTTTAGCCTGCACATATTTTTAACACACTGTAAATCATTTAAAAATTTTCGTTGTCTTTGAATATCTCTTTACTCTATTTCTCTCTCTGTTTTTCTGACCACATGAGTCTTTCATTTACCAAGCAATCTCAGTAGGACTAAAGTCGTGGCTTTGCTGGCCAGATGTAGCCCATTCCTTAGCTTTCTGCCATTCCAAACTTGTGGCTGAGGTACCGAACAGAGCCGCATTCAGTGCCACAAGTCTACAGTGTTTCAAGGTCCTTGCCATCAAAGAGGCTGCAACAGACAACACTCAAGCCCTCTTTCTGTAGCTGGCCCTCCTTCCTCAAACAGTCAGAGTTTGCCCAGGCAGGATGGCCCAGAAAGCCGGCATTTTAAAACAACACAGTTTTTTTTTCCTGCTACTGCTGAAACATACAAGCATTCAGTTGGCTTTTATCAACACCATTTAAATGTTTTGTGGCAGGACCTCTTAAAGGCTGCAGGGTTTGGCAGCTGAAGCTGAGTCAGCAAGCCTCTTTTAGATGAGAGCCCTTGCTTTCTTCTAGCAAGCAAAGCAGACCGAGAAATCGCTGCTACCAAGAAAACATGCTTTACTCTTTCCCAAGCTTTCTCAGGCTTTCAGTGGATTCAGTTGTCCACATGGCTGCAAGCCATTCTGTAGTTATTTGAGCAGCGAGGCTGTGTCCCCAGCACCACGGCCGCATGAAGGTTATGCCTGAAATAAATACACAAAAACTGCATTTTTTTAAACACTGCTGGCCCATTAGATTCAGCATTTTAACCCATTTCTAATAATCAGTGTAGTATAACGAGTTGCACTTACCAGGAAAAATTCAGCATGTCTGACATGGTGGCTGGCTGCATCGACATCTGCCTCAGAGAGCAGAGCTATGGCATCTGCCGGGGAGAGGGGAGCATGGCTTCTCTGAGCTCACTACCTCTTCCTCCCGGCATTCTATTTTGTTTACTCCACCTACCTATGTTCTAACCTATCAGCTGAAGCGGATTCTTTCTTTAATTAATCAATAAACTTCTTCTGTCACTTTATCCTTTCAACAGCTTGCCCATATAAATCTCCCATGTGTCTTCTGTTGTATAATCTTTCATTTGTAAAGAACTTGCACTCTCCGGGGAGGATTTTTCTGACATCTCTGTGGATGGAGATCATATGAGGAAGATCAGATGAGCAACCATGACAACTCTAATGCTGTAGAGTTAGGTGGACCAGAGATTGATGGCTGACATTCCTGTGCTATGCATCAGATGTCCCTGAACTCTGGCCCTGTTGACAGACAGGCAGACATCAAGTTGGTCACACATACTTAACTCATTCAGGTTCACAGATACTGTAAATGGAGTTTTAATTCTTCTCCTAAACTAATAAAAAAACCAAGATTAGGAGAAGAGAAGAGCCTGAAGTAAGGCCTCAAAATGGGTCATTTTGCAAAGGAAAGGTTACCTGCCTCCATGTATGCTGTCTCCCCCTCTTAGTCACATCCATCCTTCCAGTGTCTAGCTCACAGCTAACCATAGGATTGAACCCAACTGCCTTTGATTTCTGAAATAAGTGCTGTCCCCTTAATGTCTCATAAAAGCACAGGAAGGTTTATAAGACTGTCCCAGCAACAATTTAAAGCAATTCTAAGACACCAAAGATGCAGCAAATTTGGTTAATTGGTAATATAGATCGTTCCGATGGGACAAAATAATTTAGAATTAAAAAAAAAAAAAGATTGGTGTACTCACGATGAATTTATGTGATATGGCACACACAGGCTTCTGGGTCTGAATACTTCATGCTCCTTGGGTTTTGGAGATTGTCGTGACCCTGAACCTAGCTGGAGGCTTTGGGGCCTTGAAAGGACAAGACTTAATATTTCAGGACATCCTTGTACTTGGTGCCCACTGTTTACTGATTTTCTTACAGAGAATGAGCAGCCATCTACTCCTGCTGCCATGCCTTCCCCACATGAACAGAGAGAAGACCCTATACACAAGGTCGCTTGTATCACATGTGAAGGCATAAGTCACAAACAAACTCCCACAGCAGTATAGAATTGTGATTAATAGAATGATTAGTTCTTGAAAGGGGAAAAATTAGAGATCACAATCCCTTACAAAAGCCCTCTGCAGGATCAGAAAAGGAGCCTAGTAGCCAGAAGGGAAGCTCAAGCAAGAGATCAAGCTGAAGGTAGAAGTTGCTTTTTAAAAGAGAGAGAGACCACAACTCAATGGGCTGGTATCTCAGTGGCTATTCAGGAAACATCACAGAGAAAGGATCTGCTTCATGCATGAGAGTCACTGATGATTTCCCTTTAAGAAAAAAACCCATCAAAACTCCCAATAACATCATCAGCATTCAAAAACATGTCTATGATTTCTTTGCCTTGCCTTTGATTGTGCAGTAAATTAATTGCAGTAAATGATCTGTGCAATTAATGCAAATTTCCTTGTAACTGACTAGACAGAATTGACAGGTTATCTTAAACACAGCAGGGAGTCACTCTACGATGGAACTGGTTCATCATCACCTGTGTGACAGTGCCATAATTAAGATCTTTCCTTTGTCTATAAATCTCATTATGTTCAACATGATATGTTGTCATACAGATTTCTTAGGGTTTTGTCCCACTGGCGGTTTCCTTGGTATGCTTACATAATTTTTGCCAGATCCAATCAGTTTTGCCATGCACTCTCAGCTCCACGTCATTGTGTTCCTCTTATGTTCCAGTCCAGGCATTTTAGACCTCTTGTAACTGTTGTAAGAGTATCTCATGTTCCACCTAAATGATTTAGGGTTTTATTTAGGCTGGGTTTTATCTTCCATCACTGAGTTCATTGACTTTCCTTGGGCGTAATTCCTGGGACACTGAGCCTAACTCCTGGGGGATTCCTCCAGTTATTTCTCCTTTCTTAGATAGTTTACACTCTCACTATTACTGTGAGAGTGTTTCTGTAGCAAATATTCTTCTCAAGATGAGAAGAAACTTCAATATTACAATCCATTTGTTATTGTGATTTAAATACACACACACAAACACACACAAGTTAGTGCACATACACTGATGATATCTCAATTTATAAGGCCATTCTGGGGATGTCAAGATCGATATCTCTCGAGTGGTTCTCAAAAGGCCATAGGGTGACCCTCTCTAGGTACTTAAGCAGGGAGGAGAAGTTGACCGCACTGTGACATGTCCCTAGGAACTATGTGTGCCTTGTCCCATAGTCAGACTGATGACTGACTATCTTGAAAACCACCATGGAACTTTTGTTTGGCAAATGATGGAGATCAAGTCAGGGTCAAAATCAGAAAACTAGATGGAGCTTCCAAGCTCCAGTGGAAGAGCAGATGGATGGAGAAAAAGAGCAAGGATGTCAGGAATATAAGGGCTTGGTCCACACTATGAGACACTGTGCCTGAACTAAGGGGATTTCAACTAATCCAGTGACCTGGGAATGAAAGAACATGGGATCAAACCGGAAGCTCTGAATGTGGCTGACAATTGGGGCAGACGGAGAAGCCAAAGATAATGGCACTTGCAATTGTCTGCATATCATACACTGGCTTTTTGTGATCATATTTTTTGTGGATGCATACCTTGCTAAATCTGGATGGATGAAGGGTGGGCTTGGACTTCCCACAGCTCAAAGTACCCTGCCCTCTATTTGGACTGGTGTTTGAGTGGAGAGGTTTATTTGCGGAGCAAGAAGAATGTGGGAGGAGGAAGAGAAGTGGAAAGTTTGATAATTATTATTATGAAGTAATGGAAAAATCAATAGAAAATAACCAATGAGGACATTGGAGCTAGGAAAAAAAAAAACATTCATGTGAGTTGTTGACTCAGACCAAAAATTATTTTACAGAAAAAAAAAAAAACACACATAAAGGGGTTGAGTTACTTGGAAAATATGACTCAAGTAATTGAAAAGAAGATTGGGGTTTTTATTTTGGGTCTTCATGGGGCTGTATGAGCAGCATTTTAGGACCTGTATGCTGGATATTTCTGGGGGTTAGTAGGGAAGAAACCTGGCTAGGAGGAGTTTTATGACATAAGTAGAGCCTTGATGAGGTCACAAAGCATTGGTTGGGGGTGGCAACTCTGTTCCACATGAAGCACTAGTCTTCTGTGAAGGTGGGCTTACTATCTTCACGGTGGCTGAGGAGGTCAGTTCAGCTCTTGGGCTCCACAACTGTTCAACCGAATTTCCAGAAGTTGGAATCTAGAGAGCCAAGATATTTTCTTTTGGTAAATATGTTTAGGAAGCAACTAGGACCTCTGTAGTCAAAGAAAGGTTTCTTTCAAATCTGCTCTGGGTCCAAAATTTATGTCGTTAACAGCTCCTATATTTGATAGCTGGGGGACGGTTAATGTCAGGTATTCTCCCCACTCTATCTTTGCTAAAAATGTCCAATTCCTCAGTCCACAGAAATGGTAAAGATCCTCTTTGTCCATATGTGTTTTAAAAGATAATTATTTCTAATAGGTGCTGTTGCACAGATTAATGTTTCTTTCTTTTGGCAGTTTGACTCACAGTACTCACTTCTCTAATGAAGATACAGAATATCTTTATGTAATCAATCTGGATCTGGATCAGGAGACACAATAGAGAGAGCCAGTGGACTGGAGTGCCATGACCTGGGCAGGTGGTTATAGATCAGCCAACTAACCAGTAGCTTGAGTGGTAAGGAGAGGAGTGGCTGTTCTTTGAATTCTTTGCCATCTGTTCAGATATTTCTTTCTCACTTTAGGTATAGGCATAGCTTCCTCTCTCTCGTTGATATAGTAAGTCAGGAAGTAGGTTTCTCAGTAGAGGTCAATTGCATTTTGCAGCAGGAATATGTCTCTGATACACATATACTGAGCTGTAGACAAAAGTTTGATAATTTTCCTATTAATTTCTTAAGAACATATTACATTTAGGTATCCAAATCTATTCAGCCCTGCCTTTTTCACCTGTTCCAAAGTTATTCCTAAAAGAGCCTTGACCTCACATCCTCACATTCTTATCCTTGCAGGCACTTATGGTGGAGGAAACCACTTTGTGTCTGATTTAAACTGAAGAGTTCTTCCTATGCAGAGATTGGCAGCTATGAAGCCCAAGCACAGAAACAGAGCCAAGAGACAGTGGAACAGGAGTGCTGTGGCCTATCTCAGAAAGTCTCCTGCCATGATGAAGATGACTCTTAGTATGAGTGGCATGCCACATCTCCAGAAGAAGAATGGGCCATCGCTCCAGAAGCAAAAACTTAGTAAGCCTTTTGAGGCCCTGGAGAATATTGTTGGCCGCAGAATTTCTCATGGCTGGAAGGAAGCCAATGAACCAGTCACCCATTGGAAAGCCATCATTCTAGATCAACTGCCAACATATCCCTCTCTCTATTTGTTGAAATATGATGGGATTGATTGTGTCTATGGCTTGGAGCTTCATAGTGATGAAAGGATTTTAAACCTGAAGATCCTGCCTAATAATGTGCCATTTCCTCAGGTGACACACTCATCTCTCAAACACCATAGTTGGCAGAGCAGTGAAACATACATTCATGGGCACAACTGGCTCTAAGAATGACTGGAACGGGATGGTCCTAGAAGAGGTGCCAATCATGAAGACCTGGTTTTATATTACCTACAAGAAAGATCCGGTCTTGTACATTTACCACCTCCTGGATGACTACCTGGAAGGCAACCTCCACATCATGCCAGGCTCTAAGGAAGAGTGGAGTGGCGTGGTCCCAGGTGAGGTGCAGACCATAACGACCTGTTTCTACATTTTCAACGAGAATGATCCGGTCCTGTACCTTTACCACCATCATGATGATTCCATTGAAGGCAACCTCCACATCACGCCTGAATGTCCTCCAGTAGAGGTGACTTTGGAATTAGGCAGGGATTTCTTGGAGGGCAAAAGAGTGCAGTACAACAAAAAAGATGGAACCCAAGAGATAGGTAAAATTATTTGCCAAGTTACCAACAAACCTTCTGTGTATTTCATCAAGTTTGATAATGACTTCCATATCTATGTCTATGATTTGGTGAAGATCTGTTAAAGTGAAATTCTCAAATTTTGAGGGGCAGACTTAATTCTCTCTGTGGGAATGTGTTTTTTCAGAGATACCTCAGGTCTTCTATGAATCCTGGTATCTTTTCCAATGGATTATTCTTTCTCAAAGAATAAAAATTTGTTAACATGTTGTGTTATTTGGTCAATGATGGATTGTGTTTGGTGGATGGGGCATCACAGAAATACATGCCTCAAAACAAAGCAGGATTTATGGTCTTTTCCCCTTGGAGAGTAAAGGACTGGGGATGCGTGGTGTGGTAAAGGACAAGATGGCTGTCAAGGAAGCAGTGAAGAGGGGACAAAAAGTTGTATGATCTCGGGGCGGTACGAAGCTTGAGGGAAAACCATGTCAAAAGGAAAGATGTGACTGATATCAGCGTGAGGTATTGGGACTTAAGAGGACAAAGAGTAGATTAATCAGGAAGGGACACAAATGTATACTCAAAATCAGAGAAAAATAGGTTTCATTTGATGAATGGTTTAATTCGTACTGGCTGTAAGTCAAAGGATGTTTGATCTCCACTAGAGCATGTTGCTTAGTGAAAAGTGTCTCTGCTCAGTTGCTCTTCTCCAGTAAGTTGGACATCAAGCTACCTACTTAGTTTTGCCAGAATTCTGTCTGCCACCTACTTTGTCATGCCTGGATTCGGTATGCCTTGAACTCTCATAGGTCTTATCCATGCCATCCAACCCTTGTCAGTTCATTTAAATAATTGCCCTGCCATATCTGGAAAACAGTGTTCCCTTTCATTGATCATGTTCTGTAGGACTTGGGCTATAAAACTCATGAACACACTCACCCACACAAGGATAAACATGTACATATGATGCCCACTAGTGTGTGACATGCACACATATGATGAATGCACCGAACTCCATAATATCAGTAAAGTAGGGAATCCAAGATGCTAGGTGGAGTCTGGCAAAGACCCCACACACCCATCAAACCGCCAAATACCAGTATGGTACTGATGTCTGACTCCCATCCTGTAAGGAACCTGCCATCCTGTAACTGGGCTAATTTTGGTTCCTTCATCTTCCCAAACTTGGTTAAAATGTTAGAGTTGTCAAACTGGGAGTTAGGGTCCAGCATGTAGATCAGCTGTCCCAGGTCAGATGATTTGTCTACAATTTGGGTGAGAAATTGTACCAGGGAATTCTGGTACACCCTCTCCTCTTCTTCTCCCTGTCCTCATCATCACTCTTGTGGGTGGGCCTGGAGCACAAAGAAGGTAAAATGGAATAAGCCTCCTCCTTAGTGGAAAACCTTGTCAATCCTTAATTTGACCTGACTCTCTGAGGGAATGCAGAACATTATTTCCTACTAGGTCTCCTCATTCATTGGTTCACTCATTTTTCCAATGAATGATTGAATTCATCCATTCTTCCTTGTCTCTCTCTCTTCATTCTTCCCTTCTTCCATTTCCCCCTTGATTGTAGAAATATGAGCAGCAGGGCTGCATCCCCATGTGGCCGCCTTAAGGTTATGCTCCGAAATAACAACACAAAACTATTCATTTCAATACTGCCTGCCCCATTATTTTCAGCCTCTTAACCCATGTCTAATAATGTATGTTGCAGCACGAGGTGCGCTTAGAAGGAAAGATTTAGCATGTCTGACCTGGTGGCTGGCTGTATCGCCATCTGCCTCAGAGTGCAGAGCTACCATTTCTGCCCATGGGAGAGGTGCATGGCATCTCTAAGCTCAATTCCTATTCCTCCCAGCATTCTCTTATGTTTATTCCACCCACCTATGTTCTAACCTTTCAGGCCAAACAGTTTCTTTATTCAATTAACCAATGACCTATACTCCATCATTACTCCTATTTCTGTTTAAACAAGAATGGAATCTTTAATTTTAACATAGCAAAATTACATATAACAAAACAGTTATCAAGCAAGAATTACAGTTACAATATTTATATCTATTTTATATTTTATCATAACAATGGAAAACTATAACTATCTATCTCTTCTTCAACTCTATCAGAGACTCCAGAATAATACAGTATTACCTAAGCAAACAAAAATAAGCCATTTTCAAAGTCTAGAAATGACAGAGACATCTCGCTGCCTGGACAGTCACCCAAAGTTCCTCTGTACCGTTGGTGTTTCCATCCTCAGCCTACAGGCCCATAGTTTCCAGCAGACATTTCCATGAAGCAGGAAATTTCAAAGGCAGTCACTATCTGCTTGTCTTGAAGAATGTTTTGCTGACCCTTTCCTGAATCAGGAACACGGAAAGATCATCTCACCTTTAGGCAAGTTCAGTAGTCCTCTCTCTGAGTGTTTTCTGTGTACAGTTTATGCAACAATCCAGGCAAGAGCAGTTTCTTCCCCAAATGGCTATCAAACTCCATAAGGATCCTCTTTGATGCCCATCTTCTTCCTGAAGTAGATATGTGCTGCCAAGAGTAGAGTGTCTCACTGTCATGAAAACCCCTAAGGTACTAAAACATTAAATAGCCTATTTTGTAGTCTAGAGAGATATGAATAATGCCTATCTAACTGAAATATATATATATATATATGTATATATATATATATATATATATATATATATATATATATATATATATATGGGGCTAGAAAATATAACTAACATGACTACAAACTTGACTATTATTAATGATTATCCATTAATAACCTATATGCATTATATTTTTAAATGAACTACACAATCACAATACCTTAATTAAGATCAAAAATGCATATACATATAACAAAATTGACCTAAAATCTCTATCAGTAAAGCAAAATCTATACTAATGCAAATATTCATATCTATATCACATCCCACTTTAAATGTAAAAGAACGTTTATAAGCCATATTTGGGAACGTGGGTGCAGTTTTTTCTCTCCAAAATGCTTCCTGCTGAATGGTGGCATCATTATTGATTTATCTCAGTTGGCATTTGAGCGAAGCAATTTTTTAAAGGTGTTCACAGCAACCTTTAAGTAGGGAGTGGTCCATCCTACCATATTAGGATAAAGGCATCCACAGACTATCATCCTCTGTGAAAACAAAATAGAAACTCCTTTCCAAAGCATCATGTCCTTAGATCCAAATTTCAAAGTCAAGGCATTTTCAAAATATCTATGTTGGATTATTTCAGCAGCTTTTATAAAGAAACATCTTTTAGCAGCTATTGCTACTGCCTCAAAATTCAAATGATTCAAAAAGAGCATAATAGCATACAATATCAAAATTCGCTGTGAATTTTCCATCTTTGTGCGCTTCAATTTAACCTCTATTTTGTTTATTTTTCCTTTTTATTTTTTGCCTTTTGAGACAGGTTCTCTGTATCTTTGACCTGGAATAACTCTGTATACCTGTCTGTCCTTGAAGTCTCAGAGATCTGCCTCTCTCTGCCTTTCAGGCATTGGGATTAAAGGTGTATGCTACTACACATTGAACTCACAAAGATCTGTTTGTCTCTGCCTTCAAGGCACTGGGATAAAAGGCGTGTGCTACCTCACCTTGAAGGTACAGAGGTCAATCTCCCTCTGCCTCCCATGTGTTGGGTTTACAGGTGTGTACGACCACACCCAACAACTCTCTTCCTTTTTTTAACTTTAAGAACTTCAAATTTTAGCCTGCACATATTTTTAACACACTGTAAATCATTTAAAAATTTTCTTTGTCTTTGAATCTCTCTTTACTCTATTTCTCTCTCTGTTTTTCTGACCACATGAGTCTTTCATTTACCAAGCAATCTCAGTAGGACTAAAGCCGTGGCTTTGCTGGCCAGATGTAGCCCATTCCTTAGCTTTCTGCCATTCCAAACTTGTGGCTGAGGTACCGAACAGAGCCGCATTCAGTGCCACAAGTCGACAGTGTTTCAAGGTCCTTGCCATCAAAGAGGCTGCAACAGACAACACTCAAGCCCTCTTTCTGTAGCTGGCCCTCCTTCCTCAAACAGTCAGAGTTTGCCCAGGCAGGATGGCCCAGAAAGCCGGCATTTTAAAACAACACAGTTTTTTTTCCTGCTAATACTGAAAACATACAAGCATTCAGTTGGCTTTTATCAACACCATTTAACTGTTTTGTGGCAGGACCTCTTAAGGGCTGCAGGGTTTTGCAGCTGAAGCTGAGTCAGCAAGCCTCTTTTAGATGAGAGCCCTTGCTTTCTTCTAGCAAGCAGAGCAGACCGAGAAATCGCTGCTACCAAGAAAATATGCTTTACTCTTTCCCAAGCTTTCTCAGGCTTTCAGTGGATTCAGTTGTCCACAAGGCTGCAAGCCATTCTGTAGTTATTTGAGCAGCGAGGCTGTGTCCCCAGCACCACGGCCACATGTAGGTTATGCCTGAAATGAATACACAAAAACTGTATTCTTTTAAACACTGCTGGCCCATTAGATTCAGCATTTTAACCCATTTCTAATAATCAGTGTAGTATAACGAGGTGCACTTACCAGGAAATATTCAGCATGTCTGACATGGTGGCTGGCTGCATCGACATCTGCCTCAGAGAGCAGAGCTATGGCATCTGCCGGGGAGAGGGGAGCATGGCTTCTCTGAGCTCACTACCTCTTCATCCCGGCATTCTATTTTGTTTACTCCACCTACCTATGTTCTAACCCATCAGCTGAAGCGGATTCTTCCTTTAATTAATCAATAAACTTCTTCTGTCACTTTATCCTTTCAACAGCTTGCCCATATAAATCTCTCATGTGTCTTATGTTGTATAATCTTTCATTTGTAAAGAACTTGCACTCTCAGGGGAGGATTTTTCTGACATCTCTGTGGATGGAGATCATATGAGGAAGATCAGATGAGCAACCATGACAACTCTAATGCTGTAGAGTTAGGTGGACCAGAGATTGATGGCTGACATCCCTGTGCTATGCATCAGATGCCCCTGAACTCTGGCCCTGTTGACAGACAGGCAGACATCAAGTTGGTCACACATACTTAACTCATTCAGGTTCACAGATACTGTAAATGGAGTTTTAATTCTTCTCCTAAACTAATAAAAAAACCAAGATTAGGAGAAGAGAAGAGCCTGAAGTAAGGCCTCAAAATGGGTCATTTTGCAAAGGAAAGGTTACCTGCCTCCATGTATACTGTCTCCCTTTCTTAGTCAAATCCATCCTTCCAGTGTCTAGCTAACAGCTAACCATAGGATTGAACCCAACTGCCTTTGATTTCTGAAATAAGTGCTGTCCCCTTAAGGTCTCATAACAGCACAGGAAGGTTTGTAAGACTGTCCCAGCAACAATTTAAAGCAATTCTAGGACACCAAAGATGCAGCAAATTTGGTTAATTGGTAATATAGATCGTTCTGATGGGACAAAATAATTTAGAATTAAAAAAAACAGATTGGTGTACTCACGATGAATTTATGTGATATGGCACACACAGGATTCTGGTTCTGAATTCTTCATGCTCGGTGGGTTTTGGAGATTGTCGTGACCCTGAACCTAGCTGGAGGCTTTGGGGCCTTGAAAGGACAAGACTTAATATTTCAGGACATCCTTGTACTTGGTACCCACTGTTTACTGATTTCCTTACAGAGAATGAGCAGCCATCTACTCCTGCTGCCATGCCTTCCCCACATGAACAGAGAGAAGACCCTATACACACAGGTCGCTTGTATCACATGTGAAGGCATAAGTCACAAACAATCTCCCACAGCAGTTTAGAATTGTGATTAATAGAATGATTAGTTCTTGAAAGGGGAAAAACTTAGAGATCACAATCCCTTACAAAAGCCCTCTGCAGGATCAGAAAAGGAGCCTAGTAGCCGGAAGGGAAACTCAAGCAAGAGATCAAGCTGAAGGTAGAAGTTGCTTTTTAAAAGAGAGAGAGACCACAACTCAATGGGCTGGTATCTCAGTAGCTATTCAGGAAACATCACAGAGAAAGGATCTGCTTCATGCATGAGAGTCACCGATGATTTCCCTTTAAGAAAAATACCCATCAATACTCGCAATAACATCATCAGCATTCAACAACATGTCTATGATTTCTTTGCCTTGCCTTTGATTGTGCAGTAAATGATGCTGATAGTTAATCTGTGCAATTAATGCAAATTTCCTTGTAACTGACTAGACAGAATTGACAGGTTATCTTAAACACAGCAGGGAGTCACTCTACGATGGAACTGGTTCATCATCACCTGTGTGACAGGGACATAATTAAGATCTTTCCTTTGTCTATAAATCTCATTATGTTCAACATGATATGTTGTCATACAGATTTCTTAGGGTTTTGTCCCACTGGTGGTTTCCTTGGTATGCTTACATAATTTTTGCCAGATCCAATCAGTTTTGCCATGCACTCTCAGCTCCACGTCATTGTGTTCCCCTTATGTTCCAGTCCAGGCATTTTAGACCTCTTGTAACTGTTGTAAGAGTATCTCATGCTCCACCTAAATGATTTAGGGTTTTATTTAGGCTGGGTTTTATCTTCCATCACTGAGTTCATTGACTTTCCTTGGGCGTAATTCCTGGGACACTGAGCCTAACTCCTGGGGGATTCCTCCAGTTATTTCTCCTTTCTTAGATAGTTTACACTCTCACTATTACTGTGAGAGTGTTTCTGTAGCAAATATTCTTCTCAAGATGAGAAGAAACTTCAATATTACAATCCATTTGTTATTGTGATTTAAATACACACACACAAACACACACAAGTTAGTGCACATACACTGATGATATCTCAATTTATGGGGCCATTCTGTGGATGTCAAGATCGATATCTCTCGAGTGGTTCTCAGAAGGCCATAGGGTGACCCTCTCTAGGTACTTAAGCAGGGAGGAGAAGTTGACCGCACTG